>NC_080097.1:48205860-48805860 GCF_950005125.1 Chionomys nivalis
CTAAACTCTTGGGATGGTCACACCCAGGGCTCATCTCCATTTTACCACTTGCTTTCCTTTGTCTTTTCTTGTACCTGGTTTCTAGTATGTACCTTTGACAGACTTAGAATGTTTATGCAGCCCAGGTTGGCATGGCTTGCAGTCTTCCTGTCTCTCGCTCGAGTGCTGGGATTACAGGCATGTCACCACCACCCGCAAACCTGTATTTTGGGAAACACCCTTTGTCCCTAGGCTTCCATTCACCTTCCTGTTTATTATCTTGCAGCTCCCTTTAAGTCCCAGCTCAGAAGCTTCTCTGAAGCTATAGTCTTCTTCATGCTCACTACTACCACCCTAATTCAGATTTTTGTTATCTGTTCTGGAACGATCCCCCTGCTGGTGTCCCGGTGTCCATCTCTGCAGACTGCCTCCCTCCCATGCTGCTTCCAGAGCTCCTTTCTTCAAAAACAAATATGGTCATGTCATTCTCCTTACAAGCCTTTATTCCTGACCTGCACATACTCAATGGGGGAGCCAACCTCAATCTCACAGGTAAGAGACTGCATAACCCCACTAAACCTGCCCCTCCTTCACCTCTCTACCCACACTCATCAACACTGAATTTCTCACCATCCTATGACATGAAAGCTGGGCTCCTCTTCACAACTGGAGTGTGGTGTATATGTGTGTGCGTGCACACATACAAGTGTGTGTGTGTGAGTGTGGTGTACATGCATGTGTCACATGTGTGGAAACCCAAAGCTGACCCAAAGTGTCTTCCTCAAGAGTTTATCAGTTCCACCCAGTCTAGCCAGTTTGCTCCAGGCTTCCTGTCTTTGCTTCCCATGTGCTGGGATGACCTGCTCCCTCTTAGGTGTGTTTTGGGGATCTGAACTATGATCCTCATGAAGGCTGGGCCTCTTGCTGAACCCAGAATTTATCAGTTCCACCTAGTCTACCCAGCTTGCTCCAGGGAGCCTGTCTCTGCTTCCCAAGTGCTGGGATGACCTACTCACTCTTACGTGTGTTTTGGGGTTCTCAACTATGATCCTCATGAATGTGGGGACTTTATCCACTGAGCTACCACCCCAGCCCCCAGACTTTATATAAGAAAAATTTTCCTCCAGTTGCTTGACATCTTCTAAGAAATGTCCACCTTAGCTTCCCTAAGTAGCAAACATTATTTTCTTACTCTAAAAGAAAATATTTGAGTATTTATTGCATGGGCGTATATGTGACAAGACCTGTGTCAAAGTCAGAAGCCAACCTGTGAGGTTTGGTTCTCTCCTCCTACCATGCAGGTCTTGGTGATCAAATTCAGGTCTTCAGGCTTGGTGGCAAGCCCCTTCACCCATGGAGCCATCTTGCCATCCGTAGTTTTTCACTGCCTGAGTGTCAACAGCACTGTGGTGAATCTCTCTTAAGACATTCCTGGCAAGACCTAAGTGACCTGAGTCATGAGACCCAGACTCTCCATGGTAGAGCCATGTGCAGCCAAAGCTCCCACACCCAGCGTGGAGCCTGACTCTGTGAGTTAAATGAAGTCCCTTCATCTTTCATCCCAACAAGGTCTGTGTTGAAGCATACAATGAGACCCACAGAGCCTCATGAAGCTCTGTAGCCAACAAGGAGAGGGTATTCTCACCGCTGTGTATCCTTATTCTTCCACAAGGAGGCAGACTGGGCCTTTGGCACTCTTTCGATGAAATTCACCAGCTCTTCCATGAGAAGCCTGCGTTGAAACAAAGCATGAAGAATATTGGAGAATATTGCTGCTAACACTGTAGCCTGGAGAGGTGGATTTGCCCACTCCCTCTAGCCTGTCTCATGAGGCAGACACTTTAAACTGATGTAAGAAGCTGACGATTGCTTTGGGAATCAGAAATGCTTCACTTAGAGGGAGACCTCAAGAGTTAGTTTGAAATCTGCCCAAAGATCAGCAGCAGGACAGACCTCTGCCATCCCGAGGTGGCACACCAGAATATAGGCAAGGGAGTCCAAGGAGTGCTGTATAGATACTGAAAGCCAGAGATAATCAAAAAGCTAGAAATAGAGTTGAGCATGGCAGCTCACGTCTGTCATTTCAGCACTTGTGATGCTGAGGCAGGAGAACTGCCATGAGTTTTAGGCAACAGAATGAGACTGACCCCCCACCCCACAACCATATACTCACTTTCCCACCCACCTAGAAATACATTTTCAACATCTGAATCTAGTTCATGCTCTAATACAGCCAACCCACACTGGTTAATAGCCTCTCTGTATAAATGCATAGGCAACGGCAATATACAAATTTAATGGCAATAGAAACCCAAACAAGTGGTGTGGTGTTCATCTGTTTCCCCTACTACATCTATCTCCAGAGGGAGTGCTGGCAAGCTCTGAGCCCCAGGCTCATTAGTGCTCTGGGATGCCCCACAGAACCCATCCTTAAGCACCACTTTTCTCAGCCTACAGCCTAATACTCGCAGCTCTTTCTCTCACTGCACTGCTGCCTTGTTTTCCTATAATGGCCCTCTCTGGTCTCCGGAATCCTTCACTGTTTTTGTGTGCACTGCAGGTGATATTTTCACACTGAAGACTCTGTTTCACTTCTCATCACTGGTTCATCCTGCTGGACAGCTGTAAGACAGCCTAACAGCTTATAGCACTCCTCCAACCTGAGTATTGGATTCTCAAAGCTTTAACTTACTTGGTTATTTCAAAGCAATACATTATGGATTTTTATTACCCCAGTAATAATTTTCCTTACATTTTTTTCCCTTTTCTCTCAGCAACTGATTCTATGATAACTTGCAGCAGTCACCTATACTGTGAAGGCTTAGTTGTAGTAGAGAAGCAAGACCTTTTTGGTTGACTGAAGAGTATAATAAAGATTTTCATTTAGTTTGTTTGCTTGCTTTTTTGTTTTTTTGTTTTTTTGTTTTTTTTCAAGACAGGGTTTCTCTGTGTTGCTTTGGAACCTGTCCTGGAACTAGCTCTTGTAGACCAGGCTGGCCTTGAACTCACAGAGATCCGACTGCCTCTGCCTCCCGAGTGCTGGGATTAAAGGCGTGCCACCACTGCCCAGCGTTTGCTTGTTTTTTTGAGACAGGGTTTCTCTGTAGCCTTGGCTGTCCTAAAACTCACTCTGAAGACCAGGATGGCCTCGAATTTAGAGATCCACCTGCCTCTGCTTGTGCTGGGATTAAAGGTGTGTGCCCACACCACGGCCTTACTGTAATTTTTATTTTTTAAGATTTATTTATTTTCATAGCTGGAGAGATGGCCCAGGGGTTTAGGACACTTGTTGCTTCTGTATAGGACTTAGGTTCGGTTCCCAGCACCCACACGGTGGTTCACAACTATCTGAAACTTCAGTTCTAGGGGACCTGACACCTTCTACTGACCTCTACAGGAACCAAGCACAGGAGTGGTGCAGAGATATACACACAGGCAAAACACTGAACAGATAAAATAAATCATCTAAAAAGTTTCCTTATTTTCTTAATGTGTACACGTATATATGAGTGTGCATGCCTATATATGCATGCCTGCTCACAGGGGCCCGTGGAGCCAGGAGCAAGATCCCCTGGAACAGAAGTCATAGGTGGATGTAAACTGTCTGATGTGGGTGCTGGGAACTGAGCCTAGGTCTTCTCCAGGAGCAGGAAGCCTTCTAACTGCCGAGTTCTCTTTAAAGGCGCAGGACTGCTTAGTCTTAAATCCTCAGCGTGCTGTATATTTCACTGTCACCAGGGAAGGACAACTTAACTGCTTAATTACTCTTCTTTCCTTGCTTTCTACAAGCTGTCTCTATTAATAGTCCGCAGTAAATCAAGAAAAGGGGGTATTTTCAAAGCAAAGCAGTAAAGTTTCTTTTTCTTCGTTTAAATATGCCAAGTTCCCTTGCTCTGAAGCTCTTTGCTCTGGATCTCTGTGGCATCTTCCTAGGCCTCTGTCCTATCTAGCATCATCTACAGAGGGGTTGCCTAGGAACACTCCTCTCAGTTATGCTAAAAGAAAGACTGGGGCTGCCGGGGCACCGGTCTCCAGGGATCTCCAGTGAGCATTCTTGTGTCTGGAGAGCAGCCTACTCTTCCCTGATCCTGAAAAAGAAATCAAAACCCTCTTGATAACCCACTCAACAGCGGCCACTGAAGGAGCTTGGCAGCCACACCACTCTCACCTGCCGATCTGCATGGTGGGTTCTGTGGCATACACTGTGCCCGTGAATCCTGTGTGCTCGGTGATGTAGGGCAGCGCCATCATGCAGTGATAGTTAGAGATGAGAATCACATCAACTGTAGACAGGTCTATTAGCTCGGTCTGAAGAGAGAGGGAGGGGTGATGTGTGTCTGCCGGGCACACAGATCAGCAGGACGCGACTGACAAATGATGCTGTCAGAGTGCAGAGTAGGAGTTTCGGTTCTTCGGAATAATGAGGCCTTTCCCGCAACACCGCCCTTCTCTCACCGCGGATGTGTCCTGATATGGACAGCAGATAGCAGGGTAGGATGGCTAGCTGTGAGAATGTGGCTGGCTCACCAGGATCACTCTGATTTTACAAGTTTAGCAAATAGTCAAAGAGAAAGACAACAATATTTTTTTCATTATTGTTTTTGACTTTTCAATGTTTGACCATTGTATTCATAGAGGAGAAAACAAGAGAATGGCAGTCACTTCTTAGAACTCCAACGGGGCTTCTTTTTTTCTTTCCTAGACAGGGTTTCTCTGTGTAGCTTTGGAATCTGTCCTAGAACTTTGTAGACCAAGCTGGCCTTGAACTCACAGAGATCTGCCTGCCTCTGCCTCCAGAGTGCTGGGATTAAAGGTGTGCGCCACCACCACCCAGCTTCCAAGGGGGCTTTTAATGTATCCCTCCTGTGACAGCACCCTGCGTGGTAGCACCCTGTGTACTTTTCCAAAAATTCCTCTGCCTTCCCACCTAACAAGCGGAGGACAGGATGGACTCAAGTAGGGACTGTGGGAAAAGTGAGCCCCTGCAGCTCACCGCTGGCAACTCTTTGTTAGAGGAGTTAACCCCCAGCCATGTGCATGTGATAGACCCAAGATGAGCACAGCTGGGCCACTGCAGAGTGTGAGGTAGGAGAATGGGTTGTGGGGCTGTTGCTCAGAGAAGTAACAAAGATATTGATGACACGAGCAAACGCTAAGAAGCAGTGTGCTTGTGCTATCTGGGATGTGGGTATTTTCTAGGAGAGTGACAACACACAGAAATAATTTAACAAAGCTGCCAGCATCACCAGCATGTGTGTAAAGGGCAAGAGTGTCTCACTGCCAGGACAATGGCATCTATGGTGCCGTGCAGCGGTTTCTCTAAGGCAAATATTCCATCTCAGATGAGACACAGAGTGTTGTTGTCGAGGGAGGTCAAGTCTTCCATTCGGCAGAGGAGTTCATTAAATTCCAAGAAGCAAACAACCCAAAGGTTCCAGGAAGGCCCTAAAACTGACCTGATTCCCCAAGGTTCTTCTTCCTCAAGTATATATAAGCAGGAAGGGCTGCCGAGAACACACTCAGACTAGCAGAGCTGCCCGAAAGAGGCTTAAACAAACTGAGCTCTCTAGAAGAGAAACTCCTGGACTTGTTCCGCTACTTGTAAGTTGCGCAGTACATTCCGGGTTTCTATCTTTTGTGAGCCATCATCCATGCTGGGGTGGGATTTTAGCAAAGTAACTGTCTTTGAGCCATTTCTTTCCTGTAAGTAACCCCAAGCATATTTCTTAAAGTAATAGCAGTAAATTTCATTGTTTTGCCAAGTTGCGCGTTGATGGCTTTCTTTCCTTGGTTTATTATCGGTTCTCTATCTGAGGTGAACAGAGGCTTGTCCCCATCTCCTCAGGAGTAATGTCACACTATCTGTACAGCATATGGAAACAACAAACCTATGCAACATCCCACATCTATTAGCCTTAACACCACACTCTGCCCTGTACTTGCAAGACAACATCCTTACGGTGGAGGTGGTTCTACTCCCTGCTACTTCTAGAACCACTTTCAAAAAGGGAAATTAAAACAGAGCAGCAGAGGTACAAACACAGAGGAAAACCATAGGGGTGATTGTTAAAGCGACAGTGAAACTCAAAAGCAGACCCCTCTCCTCACATGCAAGGACACAAAAGGGAACCTGACTGTTCTCTTTAGAATAGACCAAGCAGGCTGGAGAGATGGCTCAGAGGTTAAGAGCAATGGCTGCTCTTCCAGAGGTCCTGAGTTCAATTCTCAGCAACCACATGGTGACTCACAACCATCTGTAATTCGATCTGGTTCCCTCTTCTGGCATGCAGACAGAACACTTTATACAAAATAAATTAATTAAAAATAAATAAATAAAATAGAATAGCCAGCCCACAGAGCCCAGAATCATGGAAAAATTTGCTGAGGAAAGTCAGAAGGAAAAAAAAATTATTCTTAATTTATGTATCTAAGATACATGATTACATAAACATTCCCAATAATTTAATATTAAATTTATGCACATTTATGCACTGACATTTACATATTTACTTATATACTTCTAGGGGGATAAAAGATAATTTACCTTTAAAAGTGTTGTGTACAAGCATTTGGTTGTCTACACTGCAGACAGGGTCACAGTCATGCAGTGGCTGCTGAATCACCCACGACTCAGTGTAGGTCGTAGGGAAACAGATAGTTAAAGGAGTTTCATGGGTCTGTGATTGGTCTAGAGTTGGTGCCTCTCCTGCTTCTACCACATTCATATTTTCTCCAAGTCCTAACAGCAATATGGTTCTACCTTAAAACAATGATGATTACCTTTTAAGTCACATAATCTTGCTTGAAAACTGATCTGTGGCGTTTGAACTCTACTTATACGAAGAGACAACCAAAGGCGCACTGTGAAATCTAAGTGTCCTGCTGAGAAGTTCGGCACTCTGGGGCACTAATCCACATGCTCCACATCCTTGACCATCAAGCCAAGGTTGCGACAGACAGTCAGTGCCATCTGTGCTCTGCTGAAATAAATGCAGCACCTGGGATATGGAACAGATGGGGAACCGCCCCACCGATTCTTAAGTGACAAGTGTAGTAACTCGTGAGGGAGGGCTCAGGGTCATGACCCTTAACTATGTATGCCTTGACTTCAGTGCTGATTACAGGATGCTTTGCTTCCACCAAGAATGGCTTTCGTCTTACCTCCGGTAAGCAGAATTCAGGCACAGAATCCACAAACACATGACCTGAGCATTCTTTTAGCTCCTAAAAGAGATGGGGAGGAAAAATACTAAGAGACACTTAATAGACACAGTACCAAAAAAATTCAACCTCCACACCTAACTTGGAGGGTGGGAGGTTATTTTTAGACAAACTATTCCTCTTTAGGCTCAGGCTGGCTAGACGCCCGACTGAGGGTGGAAGCGCAGCTTGGTGGCAGACTGAGGGTTTGAATGCACATTCCCCGATGTCTCTAAGAAGTTACGGAGAATGCATGCTCTGCTATCATTTGTAATGCAGTGATTTCCAACAACTAGTTACCAAATCAAAGCTCCCTGGGCCCTATCTAATATCTAAGAGACCAGAAACTGGAGAGGGAGTCATGGACCTTGTTTTTATGACAAGGACCTCTGGGGATTCTGCTACGTCAGGTTAGCAATCCAGTCCCAGAGAGATTACTTGGGAGCCTTTCTTCCACCTATCAAGAGCTGAAGGGAAGGGGCCTAGTAAGGAGGGAGGTGTGAGAGTGCGGGGCAGGGATCAAAGCTGCCACCACCACAATGCATGTCCTTACTGTCTGCTTCACAGAGCGTGGACTTACTAAGGAGCACAAACCAAACATTTATTCAAAAGAAGAAGTCTTATGTCTTAAAAATGGGACCCTATAACTTCCCACTTCAAAGGCCCATAACTATAAGCACACCGAGTCTGGGATCTTCCAAAGGCTGGCTGTGAGAAAAGAGTCTGAGAGCAGTAGCTTGGACAGGGTGCCGGGTTTCTGGTAGCGGTTCCCTACAGGAGAGGGTGGCAAACAGAAGGTATGGTGTCTGGAGATGGACATGCATGGCGCCACATTCCACTAGAACAGCTCTGTTCACTACCATGTGGCCACTCAGAAGCGAATCAAACTGTCCTGAGTCTACTGAGAAATGAGAGTAGGTTCTAGAACCTCAACCTGCCAGTTCCCATGTCGGAGCAGCATCAGGAAAAACTCCCAATGAGGTCACACAGATAAGAGTGGCTGAAACTATGCCAGCGCACACGGGACTGGAAAGGCTGGAGACTTGGTCGGGCCACTAACAGGTTGCCTGCCATGCCCCCTGGAAAGCCACTGGCACTTTTAAACAAGGGGTGGAGTTTCTGGATCATCAAGCACACGCCTATGATTTTACAATCAAACCAGTTAGGACTTGACAGTGACCTTCGCTCTCTTCGGAAAATGAAATATAAAACTTTAGTTCTATCATGCTTTCACAAGTCACCCAACAGATACTTCTACATATCCACACAGATGTATCTAAATTTACCTCAATCTGAATTACTCTGTGTTGAGACAGGGCGTCAACTACATTACTATCCTTAGGAATTTTAAAGTCTTTATTGGGGTCTTAAATACTCTTCCCCATGAACGCGTTCTTGCGAGTACTGTTTAACTACCGAGAGGATGAGCCAGAAAAAGAGAGAGAGGAACAATCCTTAATTACAATAGAACAGCTAGCTAAAAACAAATGAGCAACTAATTATGTTTAATGGGGGAATTCCCAGCTCCTCCAAGATGAGGCTAAAACAGAGGTGTTAGAGAGGCAGGAAAGAAGGAAGCAAAGAGGTCTTTTTGCTGGTTTGTTTTGTTGTTTCTGTTTGCTTGCTTTGTTTTGATTTTTTAAAATCTTTCGTGTGTGGGGTGCTACGAGGGTTAGGGGAGGTTATGAGGGGACCAGGAGGTAAGTGGAATTAGGGTGCATGATGTGAAACTCCCAAAGAAGCAATAAAAAAGTAAAATTTGGAAGACAAACAATGAGCCACACCAAGGGTGGTTTCAGTTTCAATTGCATGACCTTAAGAGGGCACTGTGATCTGCCTCTTCAAAGTGCTGCGCAGGAGACTCGCTGTCATTCCGAACACTCCCAATGTTGCTCTCTCTCACCCACCACTCCCTTGTAATCAAACACTCCCACGTACACATGCAAGTCATTTCACTGGCAATGCTTTGGAGCCTTTCTCGGGGATAATGATTTATGGTCAGCAGGAGACCCAGGCTGAAATCAGGTACACAGGCTCCTGAATGTCACATCGTTTCATAGTCAGCAATGAGGGAAATCTGGTTTCAAATCAGGCATCTGGGTTGCCCTAGAGTTTGGGGTGCAGCTACAGGAATTAATTCTAAGAAAGCCCACGCTTCTGCAGCACTGTCCATTATAAGCGGTAACTGTCTCACTCAGATGAATCATGGGAAAGATCTTTCTCATTCAGCTTTTTAATTTTGAAGCTCAGGCAAGGATGGATGATTTAGAGGACCACGGAGTGGTGCAGAGATGCTCTGCATGTTTTAATCTTCTACTGCTGCCTATGTCACAGTTTTAATTTTTTTAAGCATTGGGATCTCATTTAATAAGCTGACCAAACGCTGATAAGCATCACCTTTGAGACCCTAATTACAACTGCAGACAGTTTTCTTCCTTTGGTGATAAATTTGCAAAGTATTTAAGATTGTCACAGACATAAATGTGACCTGAGGCCAAACACAGAGAGTCTCTAAAGTTACTCAGAGATAGTAATTACCAAGTATGAGAGATCTTAACATGAACCTCAGGGTTTGGAATAGAACACACACGAAAATACAATGAGTCCTGAGTCGTCAGCACGGCTGCAGCAGGACAGGACAGCTTTTCACTGTGTTCAGGCAGGCTGCAGTTTGCATTTTAGTCTTACCTTGTCCAGAAAAGCATTTCCATCTTTTAGAGACCAGCCAGGAAGATTAGACAGCCTGGGACTGCAAAACAAAAATTGAATTATCCTAAATACATTATAGCCTTCAGTGAAATCATCATGATTTAACATTCACCATACAATTAAACACAGTGAACAGTTACTGGCAGTGGTTCCTAACCAAAATAACAGAAGATGAGAACTAACCATGATGTATTACGCCTAAGAATCCATCTTAGAGCAGGCTACGGTGGTCCTCGCCTATCAGCCCAACAACTGTGAGGACGAATCATGAGGACCTCAACTTTGAGAACAGCCTAGACTACACAGTGAAATCCTGTCTGAACAGAATAAAACAGCTGGGTATCATGGGATGTGCCTGTCATCACAGCACTCAGGAAGCTGTGGCAGCATAGGGACTCAAGAGGTCAGCCTAGGCTGCGCAGTGAGATGCGATCTCAAAAATACCCAGGGCTGGGAATATAGCTGGGTAAGAGAATGTTGTCTTTCATGTGCATGACCCCGGGTTTACTCCGTAGCACCACCAAAACCAAAACAAACAAAGGGTGGTTATGTGGGAAAAGGGCAGTTTAGCACAGAATTGGGGAAAGTACAGGAGTTTATGCAGGAAAGGGAAGAGTGCATATGAAATACTGAGAGCATTTAGAGCTTCCACTCACTAACGACCTTGGCTTTATCTTATTGTGTTTAACAGCCAACATGAGTGGAGGCAGAATGGGTGCCTTCGTGAGTGGAGGCAGAATGGGTGCCTTCGTAGACTGAGAAAGCAGATGTAGGTTGGGTGCTGGGCTGTGACTTCAGTGCTGACAAGTGGATTGCATCACCTTGAACTCTACCTGCGATCTCCTTTTACCCAAGGAATCTTTATGTGATCCTATGTATACAGGCATTTAAAATAAGCACACGGGCTGGAGAGACAGCTCGGAAGTTCAGTGAGTACTGCTCTCGCAGGACCCAGGTTTGGTTCCCAGCACCCACACTGGGCTTCTCAAAACCACCTGTAACTACATTTTCAGGTTATCTAGTGTCCTCTACTGGCCTCTGAGGGTACCTGGACATACATACAAACTCATACACACATACTGCACTAAAAGGAAATAAATAAATCTTAGAGTAAGTCTACATACTAATGAGATAGATATGCTCATTTTGATCTTACAGACATCAGTAAATATTTTCTACAGGAATCAGACATCTTCAACATTTTTTCCAAGTTTATAAAAATTTTGATATTGTAATCATCTATGTTAAGAATACATTGCACAAGAATATATGATTTTTAAAAATGACAGAAGTAGGGTCATTTCAGCAGTTGTTGGGCATTCTATCCTAACTGCAAGCCAGAATTCATCTAACAGTTTATGAAACTCAAGTCAGCAATTCAAACAGCAACATAAGACATAAAATTTTTTTTTTTTTTTTTTGGTTTTTCGAGATAGAGTTTCTCTGTGGCTTTGGAGCCTGTCCTGGAACTAGCTCAGTAGACCAGGCTGGTCTCGAACTCACAGAGATCCGCCTACCTCTGCCTCCCGAGTGCTGGGATTAAAGGCGTGCGCCACCATCGCCCGGCGCAACATAAAATTTTAAACTGTGTTTATTTTGTGTGTGCGCTGGGGTTGTATATGTATCATGGCATTCATGTGGTCAAAGAATAACTTTCAGAAGTAGGTTCTCTCTTCCCCTGATGAGGAATTACAGAGGAGGAAAAGTAGCAACTACCTTTATCCTCTGAGCCATCCTACTGGTTCAGAAATAGCAATTTTTAAAATCAAACATTCTAACGCAATACAATCTAAAGATACATCCAGCTTTACTAACTTTACTAATGTGCTAATCTGTTACTTGCACACAGCAATGGCAGGAAAACTGTCTTCGTTGTTTGTAATTAAACCATTACAGGAATGGAAAACCATGTATATACAGTAAAGCATTGCAGTTCATGATATCAGTCACCTGGAGTGGAGATGACTGAGGCACTGTGTACTGGCACCACAGAACATGAAGGCCGGCTGTGGTGTTGGCACGTGACAACACAGGTGAGCGCAGACAGAGCTCCTGGATTCATCTGACTTTGAATTAACTCTTGGTCACTGTACATTCAGAAACCTGCTGTTGCCAAATCTACTGCAGTCTTCACAGTCAATTAAGGAGGGCACCAATCTACAATTTAAGAAGCTGGGCACTGGGCACCCATGGCTTAAGTTTCCGATTATGGAAAATGAAGCCACTTTCCCTAAGAGTTATAAAGTGACTCTCTATCCTGGTGAATGGTTTCTAGAAGTTGAGACTAATTTCATGTACATTAAGAAGGCTGAAAAAAACAACCAAACAGACATGTACGAGCCAGCAAGAGGGCTTTGCAGTAAAAGCACTTGCCAGGCAAACCTGAAACCTGAGTTTAAATCCCAGATTTCATGGTAGAAGGAGGGAACCAAGTTCTGAAAGGTGTTTCCTGACTTCCACATGTGCTGTGTGAATGTTCACACACACACACACACACACACACACACACACACACACCCTACTCACATAATAACAAATTAAAAATCAAGCAACCATTTATTTCTAGTAATCTGACTTAGTTTTATATAGTAGAGACCTGAAAAATGTCAGCAATTTTGGAGACAATACTAGAAAATGATGATTGGAGAAGAACATATTATTATTGCATTTAACTATTTTAGAACCAGTTTTTGACACAAAAGATATCATTAATTTTTTTTTTGTCAAGAAATCACACATACAAGATCTGTTTTTCTAATAATTGTTTATTTTGGAAAATATGCAAATTAGTTCCATAAGGACATAACCTAAAGCCTTACAAAACATTTACCCAGGAAAGGCAAGTTGAATATGATAGGCAATTTTTAAAAATACATTTTACAGTTTTCTAGTATGAAATGTTTTACACTTTTAAATTCAGAGATAATATCAAAACAGGCATGGTATATTCACATATCTATCAAAAATATCTATTAATAGCTCATTACTCTACTCTGATCAAAGCCTAGAAGATAGGAAAGAACATCAGCATTTGGTCCAGTGCTGTAGAAACCAAGGCTTTCACCCAGTCACTTAGGATCTTTATGTCAAGCACCCAGGCAGGTCCTGAATCCAACTGTGAATGAAACACACGTGTCCTCCCACAAAGGCAGGCAAGACATTACACACCCATACAAACAGCCAGAGAACAAGCTGCTCAGAGGATGAGGTGCCACGGTAGTACCAAGTACCACAGAAGATGCCTAACAAGGACCAGTCTAGCCAGCATCAAAAGACTTCCCTGGGCATAGAGCTAAACTGAGGTCTGAAACAGCAGGGGCTAGGTGTGGAGAGCACAGGAAGGAAGAGACATTTCCACCGTGCTGGCGGCTACACTGAGCCCCACATGACCTCCCCGGCCCTCATCTGGCTAATGTCATCTGCGCATCCTTCTAGCACAGATACTGCCGCCTTAGATGATCCGAGAGAGGACTTTCTGCTGTGCTGGCCAGGAGAAAGGTAGGACCAGAGGGTGAAGAGCTGATAGTACAGTAAGAGCAGTAAGAGAAACACACACAAGCCCTGGCTTGTACGTCTACAGGATGACTCTGGGAGGACGGAATCTATGCCTTCTTATAAGAGGAGAATAGTCCCAACCAGTATGAGTAACATCAAATACACCCACATTAGAAGACTATATAAAATAACTGACCCGTATGTCAAGGTCATTAAAACTGACAGATTGAGAAACTCCTCCAGATTGAGGGAGATTCAAAACCAGACAACTGAATACACTGTGTGATCAACACAGGATGGCCGAATCATAAATTCTCCTTGTTTTTGTTATAAAGTACTTTAATGAAAGCTGAATTGGTGAAATGGAGAAATAGGTATGGAGATAAGGACTAAAGATGGAAAGTCAGCCACCAGCAATTCTTAGCATTGGGAGGTAGAGACAGGAGGGTTATGAGTTCAAGGCCTGCCTGGTCTCAGGAAGGAGTGCTTGACTAGTTTGATCCCCAGCACTACACAGACACAGACACGCTCACCCTTGCCCCGAGTTTGTACTAAAGCAAAGATACAATAATTTAACAATGACACTTTAATAATGAAGACTCTGAGAAGGTAAAGCGGGATGGGCTCCAAGGAGGAGAGTGATTTACTCATAAAGCCAAATATTTACTGAGCTGCTATTACAGGCCAATAATTGGTCTAAGTGCTGGGAATGCAGAAAAAAACAACACAAAATTCCCGTTCTTATAAAACATCTTCAGTGGAGAAGAAAGGTAATAACTGTGTATCTAAGAAGTAATGTAATAGTCAGAGCTACAAAGACAAAGCAGGGTAAGGGGACAAGGGAGGGAGGATGGATGTACTTATTCTAGGCAAATGTAGCCCTAAGTCTCTGGCTTGAATGACAAGGGCACTTTGTTTTTTTTTTTTTTAAAAAAACATGTATTTGTGTAGTGTACCATGCATTCATGTGTGTGGAGGCCAGAGGTTGATATCGTCTTCTTTGATCCCTTTCCACTTCACTTACTAGCCCAGAGCTCACTGATTCAGCTAGTCTAGCTGGCCATGCTGCCCCAGGGAGTCCCCCACTCTGTCTCCCCAGTACCAAGATGAAAAGCAAGTGGCCACGCCTGCCTGGCTTTGATGTGGGTGCTGGAGATATGAATCCCAGTCCTCATAGTTGGACAGCAAGTGCTTTACTCAGTGAGCCATCTCCCTAGTCCCCAGTACACTTTTTATGAAGAACTCCACGGACTGCTGGCCATTCCAGTATTACCTCTCTCTGAAGTGAGAATAAGTAAAAAAAGTCAGAAGAGGATTTCCCTCCTCCCCGGTCCTAAAGAGAAAGAGCAGGAAGGACAACATGAAGCTGGTACTATCTGACCAATTCTGGTTTTGGTAGTCAAGGGAATCCACGAGCCCACAGAGTAGGTGTGTCCTCTTTAGAAGCCTTCATTGTATCTAAAGACAGTATCTGTCACAGAACTAGGTGCTTCTTCAAGTGCAGGCCGTCTCCAGCTATGCACTGGCTTTCTCTGCTGAAAGACTTCATGCTCTTTGAGGGTACAAAATCAGTTTTGTGATATCAGTATCCCTGCTCCCATATAGGGCAGATTTTTAATAAACATCAAAATAATGAATATTTTGTTCTTTATGGGGGAAAAAGGACAACAGTATCCAGCTCTATAAATAAGAAGTAATCTCCCAGCTATGTAAATACCATCTTCCCCCAGCCTTGGATAATACCTATATTCTAAAGTGCTGAGTGTTGTTATAAGTGAATCCCATCAACTTTGCATAAAATGTAATCTGAAATTATCTGTGACCTTGTCCTCATGGCTCTTTGTTCTATCCTTTATCTCAGAAAAAGATCAATGGTAGATTATAATTTTTCTGGATGGTTCACGGGGTTATCGTTGTGAATAATCACTGTAGTCGGTGCTGTCTTCAGGAAAGACTGAGATGAATGAGACGGTTTACTCAGTTCGCTATTCTTTTAAGCTCTTAAATTCATTTCAGATAGCTTTTCCATCTCATCTCTGATACATGGTTATCATCTTTTTTGCTACTGTGAGCATATTTATTCTAAAAGTCACTTTTCTTACAAACTGCCCTGTCTAAGTAGAAACAAATGGAGTAACCAGTTTCTTAAAATCTTAGTTTAGTGTCCCCAATGCTGCATGTAGAGTCAAGGCAATCTAGGTGACTTAAGACAAGGACTTGGGAGATACACAAACAGACACACAGACACACATAACCTAAAATGACTAACATGAAAACAATGCACAGAAAAGAAATGTCAGCATTTACTCTGTCAACCCCTGAAAAGGCAGTTAAATGATCCTAAAACTCAATTCTGGAGCTCATCAGTTAGTCATGTATTACCTCTTACATGAATTAAGAAGACAGATGAAATATACATGACCTCAGTTGCACTGAGCAGTTTCAGAAACATTTTACAGAGGCACAGAAGAAGTTAGAATAAAAGAGTCAGTCAATAAATCAATAGAGCACTTTCCACCAACACAACTAAAGAAAATTATTTGGACAGAAGTTTTAAGGGGACAAAGCAAATGCATGAGACAACACAAGGTACAAGTAATGTTCATACTAATGGACACCATTTTTTAGGAACTGAAGCTCATTTTATCTCAGAATGCATCAGCACATACCTTTGAACAAGAGGCAAAGGAAGGAAATTGAGGGTGGAAGTCATGTCCAGTCCGCAGTCCAACATAATAGTGGTAGATTTGAATTTAAGCACATTGCAAGGTAAAGTTGGATGCCCTGACAGACAATACTGAAAAAGAAAAAAAAAAAACAAAACAAAACAGTAAGTTACAGAAACAGCCTAGGGAGTGAAGCAAGTAAAAGCAGTCATCTTCTCCCATAAGAATAGTTTGTGACTCAGCTAGCTTTCTATGTGACATCATCTTCTCTAATAAGAAAAGTGTGAGCTCAGCAAGCCCTCTATGTGATGTCATCTTCTCTCAGAAGGGCAGTGTTTGAGTTTAGCTAGTCTTCTATGTGACATCATCTTCTCCCAGAAGGACAGTGTGTGAGCTCAGCTAGCCTTCTATGTGACATCATCTTCTCTCAGAAGGACAGTGTGTGAGCTCAGCTAGCCTTCTATGTGATGTCATCTTCTCCCAGAAGGACAGTGTGTGAGCTCAGCTAGCCTTCTATGTGACGTCATCTTCTCCCAGACGGACAGTGTGTGAGCTCAGCTAGCCTTCTATGTGATGTCATCTTCTCCCAGAAGAATAGTTTGATGTCATCTTCTCCCAGAAGGACAGAGTGTGGGTTCAGCTAACTTCCTATCTGAAGTCATCTTCTCCTGTAGGACAGTGTGTGGGCCTGGCTAGCCTTCTATGTGACATCTTCCATAGTGTGTGAGCTCAGCTGACTTCCTATCTGAAGTCATCTTCTCCTGTAGGACAGTGTGTGGGCCTGGCTAGCCTTCTATGTGACATCTTCCATAGTGTGTGAGCTCAGCTGACTTCCTATCTGAAGTCATCTTCTCCTGCAGGACAGTGTGTGGGCCTGGCTAGCCTTCTATGTGATATCCTTTTTTCTTGTTAAATTCTCACTACTTGCAAAATACTCAAAAGTCTCAGATCCTAACAATTTGTGATAGGTCACAGTTGTTCAGAGTAGAGGATTCCAATGACGTGGCCATGTACTTAAACACCTATGGGCTGACAGATCCCTACTGACCTATCTGCACCTAAGGTGCACACCGAAGCTGGAGTGAGTCCGTGAAATTCACTGAGTCCTCAAATTATGTTTGAGGTTTGGGTTTCTCCGTCTATAAAGAGTGGCTTTTCCGGAAGAGGAAACTGTTGTAGACTATATATCAGACAGGGGATTCACACCAACAGTCTATATGGAACAGCAAAAATTAAACACCAGATAATTTAACTGATCAATAGGTTAATAAATTGAACAGAGATGACAAAAAAAAAAAAAGAAATACAATGACCAATACACATCAGAAAGAGTCTTCAACATATTCAGCTATCTGGGAAATGCAAACTGAAACTGCTCTGGATTCTATCACACACGAGTCATGACTCTCATTAAGAAAGCAAGCAAGAATAGTGGCGCCTGCTTGCAATGGCAGCACCTGGGGGCAGAGGCGTGAGGAGCCACACAAATTTGAGGCCAGCGAGGCTTCTTATTATGATGACCCTACCTGGAAAGACAAAATAAAAGCCAAAACAAAGATGACAACAAGTGATGGCAATAGTGTGAGGAAGGAGGAGCCTTTACACGCTCCTGAGGGGGTGTCAGCTGGTACAGGTCGTCCGGAGAGCTCAGGAACTAAAAAGAACTACCGGAGGAGTGGGCCATCTCCCTCCTGGGCACACACCTGAAGGGCTCAGAGAGAGACTTACACACCCGTTTTTATTGCTGCCCTATTCACAACAGCTAAAAAGC
This sequence comes from Chionomys nivalis, assembly GCF_950005125.1. Taxonomy (NCBI): domain Eukaryota; kingdom Metazoa; phylum Chordata; class Mammalia; order Rodentia; family Cricetidae; genus Chionomys; species Chionomys nivalis. Next base: position 48,223,681 of record NC_080097.1, read on the forward strand.
TAGAACAAGCCTAAACATCCAGTAATAGATGAATAGATGAATGGTTAAAGAAAATGTGGTACAAATGTGCCATGATTATTCTGCTGTAAAGTAAAAAGAAAGCATGGAATTTACAGGACAGCAGCAATGTTCTACTGCTAAGCTTTCAGCAAGCACCCAACCCTCCAGCCACTACTTCACTGCAAATGAGCCCAAAAGAGCAGCTTGTAGCTTATACCTGTTAGGTTAAAGACAAGTCAAAGTAGGAACTTTAACCAGCCACAGACCTGAAGGTCAAACTCATGACATTATTTCAGTTAGTCACTACTTTCTAGCCCAAAGCTAACTAAAGCTAAAAGGTAAACTCACATAATAAAAACAGCTAGCTGTCTCCTGCTTCAAACACCCCATCCTAGATTTTGGGTCACGCAGAAGAACTTTTAATTGAAACAACAGATGGTTCCCTTCTCAGTAGGTCTAGGAAGGTGGAACACATGTTTTATGGCCATGGTCCTCATCATCCTGAGTAGAACACAGTTTCATGCCACCCCAATAAATGCTACAGTGAGTCCAGTTTGTTCTTGTCCTAGTCAGCCTGCTTGGTCCACAAGGTGTCTTTTTACTTTTCTATCACGGCGACAAAACACCATGACCAAGGTAACTTACAAAAGGACGTGTTTACATTGGAATTTACAGTTTTGGAGGATTAGAGTTCATAACCATCATGGTGGGGGTGGGGGATAGGGCAGCAAGCAGACAGGAGAGGCCCTACAGCACAGCTGAGAGCTCACATCTTAGGACACAACCAATAGGCAGTAGGAGCTAGCTGGGAATGGTGTGGGCTTTTGAAACCTCAAAGCCCTTCTCCAGTGACACACCTCCAACAAGGCCACACCTCCTAATCCTTCCAAAACAGTTCCCAAAACTGGGACCAAGTATTCAAACATATGAGCTCATGGGGGCCACTGTCATTCAAACCACACAAATTACACTTTATTTCCTTACTTTCATTTCAATAAAAGCTTACTTTAACTTCTTTGGGCCTACTTCATTATTTGGAAAGGCACTCTAAGGGAAGCATCATTTATTATGGTCATCAGAGGAGACAAAGGACTAAAGATGAGTGCAAAATGTTTAGAGTACCTCCGAAAGGTGACAGACCCAGTTCCCATGTGCCTAATTTGGGGGGACAAGGAAACTGCATGTTACAGTTTTGGAAGAGCCAGCATATGGTGAGGTCCTCCCGTCTCCCAGGACCTCAGTCCCGTCTCCCAGAATGGACTACTCACCACAGGTCACTAGTATAGAGAGATAGTGTGCTAGACAAGGGTTTCCAATAAAAGAGGTGTACCCTGTATCACCCAGAGATGACTGACACCCCCCCCATGCTCATACAAGCCTCTAATGGGCTTTCTGATCACAGTGCAGCTAACCTATAGAAAGGATTTTAATATCAAGCCACAAAAACCCAAGTCAGCAAGAGATTTCAATTTTGAAAATAGAAATATACCTATGTTACAAAAATCTTCAAAGATAGAGGAAAGAGAAGTATTAACGTCATACCAGTCTACTTATGAGTATTTCCTTTTACTTTATGTAAAAGGTGTAATTTTTGTGCATGGGTGGGAGGTACTGGAAAGATAGCTAAATGGTTAAGAAAACTGTCTACTCAGGTTCCATTCCCAGCACCCACATGACAGCTCACAGTCATCCATAGCTCCAGGGGACTGGACACCCTCTTCTGGCCTCTGAGAGCACTGTATGCACGTTATACAGATATGCATGTAGACAAACACCTACACACACAAAATAAATTAAAATTTAAAAAGGTGCAATTTATTATAAAATTTGGATGCTGCTTTTAAAACTCATGATGACTGTTTTCCTTGTCTCGGTCACACGACACTTCATGTTCACTAGCTAAGCAAATATCTCATTGCTCATCAGGCAGTGATTCCCTTCTATTGAACACAATGGTCTGCACAGCACTAATTACAAAGTGTTGGAGGATTGTTCCCCTACTGGACTGCTTCTTTCCTGCATTCTCAGAAGTGGTATTAACTAGGTCAAAAAGTATGAGCATTTTATGGCTCTTAAAATCTGCTGCCAAAATGCTTTCCATAAAATGCTGTGCCTATTTACATGGCTGCTAACAACTCAGATTTGTTCTGCCCATACATTATAGTCTACACCATCGAGAGCCCGCGGTCTCACCAAAAACATCCCTAGAACTGCAGTAGCTACCTAAAGGCAATTAAACGACCCCAACCAAGAAAGGCCAACTATTTGCTAAGTGGTTTTAGTGTTGAGGCAGTCTGATCAAATTATGTAAGGCTGGGGTTTCGTCTGGCAGATTACCTCAACTCCAATCTCGCTCAATCTCATTCTTAATGTGTGATTTCCTGAGGACTAAGTTCCCTCATCTATCGCAGAACTTCAAGAACTGAGGGAGTGTACCTGTCGCACTCATTCCTAGTTGCCCTAGTTACAGCAGCATGAAAGGGTGGTGGTGGGGAACCTGCTTCTAGCCAAGCTTACTTGTGCCTTAAACACTTGTAAATCTCCAAAGACTAGGTAGTCTTATTGGTTTACGATTTTAAAATACAAAAAGATTCAAGACTTTCGTGACTATTTGGAATCAAAACAAAATAAAACTGTCAGTCACTCTCCCTGTGAGTACCGCATCCATCTCGTTCTTTATCCTTCTCTTTCTGGAGCACCTACTAGTAGAACACACACCGCAACATTTCATTTTACCCACGTCCCTCACAACTCAACTGTTTTCACGTCCATACAGCACACTTTGTCTTTTCCTCAGATTTCTTCTGTTAATTTTAGTGTTATCAAATCAGCTGTTAACCAATGAGCTAAACTGATAATGTTCACATCCTCCCCTCCCCCTTGGGTTGTAAATGCCCTTCTCAGTGACCACTGTCTCACTTCTACACCCTTCCTTCTGTGTACATCATGGTCTTTCAGTCTTTTTAGAGGTTTGATTCATCCACAACTAACAAACATGAGTTTCAGCGTCTCCTCTGTTTGCATGACTATCTGAAATTCCTGGGAATCCTGCGATGTATGCTGATTCTAACTTGAGAAAGACTTCTTACTGTCTTAGCATTTTGATAGTGAGTTCAACTGGTGGAACTTTATCTACAGGAGTTCAGCAAGAATGGGCCAGGGCAGGTCACTGTTTTGATTTCTTGGCTTGAATGTCTGCACCATGTATGAGAACATCCAAACCAGACATTCTTTGCTCTCAAAGCACTGGTCCAAATCCTCATAAGACAATGTCCCTCAACGGCTCAAAGAGTAAGTGAACCGGTAGTCCTTTTGTTGTAACCCCAGGAGGTCTCTGTTACTAGTTTTAAAACACGTGCTTGGAATATTATATCTACTAACAAAATTAAATCCTATTAGGACCTTCAGTGTCAGCAAATACAATGCTTTCAAACTGACCAACTAGGTAGCTTTACCTCCTCATCCCCAAGATAAGCTCACAAAAGTCTTCCAGAATGCTAACTGGCTTTGGGGAAGTTTGTCACTTGAAAATGAATGAAGCACAAAGAATCACATGGTCTCTTTTCTCCTAGTCTTGCTGAAAGTTTTGTTTGGTATGCAGTTATTATGACCGAGTGCTTGTTAGGTAGCAGACACCCTGTAAATAATTTACATTTAACCCCTTCAATCCTCCTTACAATGTTCTGAGTGGGAAACAGTTTCCTAATATACAGCGAAGACAATGAAGCAAGGGCCTGAAGTGTGCAGACGGTCCCAAAGCAGTAGGGAGCAGGGCAGAACTTGAACCTAGGGCAGTGAGCTCTAGAGTCAGACACTGAGCCAGTGCAGTCTCCATTCTCTGCTGTTGGTGACAAAAACCAAGAGATCAAAGTCTTTCAAATAGTGGATGCTCAAAACAGCCTTACTTTGAGTGAGTAAAGATGCTGGGTTGGGAAGTTAGGAAGAAGTGGCTTAGTGAAGTAGGAGGGGACAAAACAGAGGAAGCAGATTAATCTGATTGAAATACGTTGTGTATATGTATGGAAATGTCATGATGAATCCATCATGTATACTTAATACATGCAAACCAAAAAAGAAAACAACAACAAAAAACCAAAAACTAAATTCTTTGGTGTGGTGGCATCTGCAATCTAAGCACTGGCGAGATTGAGATGGGAGGATCCCAAGTTCAAAGGCTTGGGCTACAATCGTGTTTTATGCCAGTCTGGGCTTCACCAAGACCCTGAACCAATTAACCACCCACCTCTAACAATTCACCAAGGTACAGACAACACAAAAGTACAAACAAATATTTGAACAGGCATTCACTGAAGATGATACCACCGTAAATAAACAGTAATCCTTAGAAAGAAACCGTTGCACCAGTATTAGAAAGAGCAACGTTTAAAAGACCCAGTGCTGGCCAGAATGCAGGGCAACAACTGAGAACTCCTACACACCTCCACAGTACTGCTGATTCAGCTCACCCCTTCTGACTGTATCTAAGTCAGCTTACGTATTCAGAGTGATGGATATTTGGTTTGCACTTAAGTGCACCATGGTGGAGAAGTCTACACATTTTGTGTGATGATGAATAATGCAGCTGGACATGTTTACCTACAAGTTTCCAAAGCAGCACGCATCTTCATATAATGCCTCTACGGGAAACAGGTAAGGATTGTTGGGTGATTGCTAAATCCCTGTTTAGCTTTCTAAACTATCTTCCAAAGTGAGATATTTTTGGCTTTAAAAAAAAAGTCAGTTTTTATTGCTGGGCTGTGTATCACAGATCTAGTATTGTGTGTGACCTAGGCGTCTCTAAAGTGGTGTTACCCTGAGTAGAAGCTGAAAATCTTTAGGCTTCAAATCTCTCAGTGGACAAATGAGATTTAACTAACTCATTTCTCAGCTGTCTTTTAACACGAAGATGCTGCTTTTTAGTACTCTATCGATGTACTTACACAATGAACATGCTGGGAGGAAGGAACTACGTTTCTTATGCCTAATTTTTTAAAAGAGGAATTTAGTTCTGCAGGGGCTAATAAGCTTTTCTCTACTCCAACAATGTACCAGTCACGGCCCTCAGGAACAGCAGTTCTCGAGGAGACGCTCTATGCCCTAACAAGGATGCACTGGCTTCTTGCTGTAGCAGGGAAAGGGGGAGGGCATCCTCTTTTAGGAACCCTTGCCTTATTTCTCACCATCCTGAGCCACTGAGCCAAATGCACTGAATCTGTAACTACTACTACCCCTACTAAGATTGTTTGGGGGTCAGACCCTCTAATAGCCAGAGATTTCTTTAAATATATAGCAACTTATTTGTTAATCTTTTAATTTTTTCCTCCACTTTTTAGCTTGATTCTATCTTGTAGGAATGCCGTTAAATGTGCCAATCATGTTCATGGTCAAACTAACTACACAGCTGGGTAAGATAAGAGGGTTAATTTTCCACTTGTCTAGAAAGTCTGCAGCATGCGTGTAAAGTCTGTGGCACTCACAGGAAAGGCATTTTCAGGCTGGAGGGTGAGTAGGCACCACACAAAGCCGAGTAACTGACACCCAGGGCTCTCACTCCCTGGACCCTAGTCCTGTGCTTGCAGTTCCAAGAAAGCAAGTCCAAATGCAGGGGGAAGTTGTATAAAGCAAGGCCCTGGCCAATGGAAGCTCAGAAGAGGGTGAAAGCGCTCACAGTGCACAATTATGGCCGAGGGAAGTACGAGAGGTCAGGGTTGGCTGAGGATTGTAGGCTGCCTGGCACCAGCAAGTGATATATGTAAAGAAGTCATTAGAGCAGATGAGAAAAGTTCACAGACCTATTTATGTGACTGTTGATGTAAAAGGAAGCAAAGTACCCACTCCCCCACCTCTAGCTCTTAAATAATCCCCCATCCTACACACCTGTTTATTTCCACTTCCCCCCTCCCATTTGTCTCACTGATTAACCTAGAAGACAATGCTTCATTCAATAAACTATCTTAATTTGTGGAGAAAAAAATATCAAAATGTGGTCAATGCTAAAGCTTTCCAAACTTAAGATAAGCACACTAAAAATGCATGACTGACTGCTGGCTGCTTCTTCCCCAAAAGGACGACGACTCTTCCCGTTTCTTTTTGCCATGTGAGCACCGTGGTTTCTAAGGTAAGGAAGACAACTCACAGCTTCAAAGGATGCAGCCTGTGTGTGGGCTGAGGACAACAGTTACGTATGCTTGTTCTGGACACTGGATGTCAAGCCTCTACCACTTTTCACAGGTACAATACTTTATTTCTGTGACACACAAATGATCTCTGAGCAAATCCTTGCTATTTGAGCACAAAGCAAAACAACCAACAAAACAAAAAAAAAACCCAAAAAAACCCAACGAAACACTTCAGGATGGCACCGCAGCATCATCCACCAGGCACCCTCTCGTCTGCCTCCTGACCACTCCTCTTTAACACAAGCCAGCTTTCATTGTTGGTTTGTCTATAAAGAAGGAAAAAGAGCAGGCATGGAGGTCTGTGCCTGTAAGTCATGCACTCAGCTGAAGCAGACTGCTGTGACTGAGGCCAGCCTGGGCTCAAACAAACAGTAGGCAAGATGGTTGATCAGGTAAAGACGCCTGCTACCAAGTCTGATGACTTGAGTTAGATCTCTAGAACCTACATACCAGGATGGGAACTGACTTCTGGATGTTGTTCCCTGGCTCACGTGTGCGCAGTAGCATGTAGGCACACAAGCATGCACACACGCACACACACTTATATAAAAAAATCACACCAGAAAGACTTGAGACTCTTCCTTGAGTGTCTCTTTCCTCGTCATCCTCATGTTTAACCTATATTAAAATATCCTTTAAAGATGTCCATCTCTGCTTCAAAAATGTTTTCTACTGTTTTTGTTTTTCATTTTTAGAGTAATTAATTATTACCACAGGGTTCTACTGGCAAATAAAAAATTAAAAACAACAGGCTTATTTAGGATGATCTGGAAGGAGAAAGAATTTGAGTATAACACTGTATGATAGTCTCAAAGAATAAAAAACATTACTTAAAAAAGACAGGCTTAAACAAGATGATGGTGGCACATGTCTTTAATACCAGCACTTGGAAGGCACAGACAGGTGGATCTCTGAGTTCAAGGCCACCCTGGTCTACAGAGCAAGTTCCAGGACAACCATGGCCACACAGAGAAACCCTGTCTCTAAAAGTCACCCCCCCCCCTCTATAGGGAAGACAAAGAGGAAGTCACACCTGCTGCACCAACCCTGGACTTGCTTTCCACAGGAGGGCTGCAAACATTCGTCTTGTGTCCTTCTGCCCCTCAGGCTGAATCTCTTGACTGATTCACACTTTAGGAGACTCACACAGAGCCTGCCAGTCCACTGCACTCCAGTATATCAAAGTGTTGGTTACTGATTACAGAGGATTACAGGGGATTCTTATTTCTTCATATTTCTCAACTGTATCCTGAAAACACTTTTTACAGTAGTGTTTACTGATTTTATAATAGGGTTATTTTTATTTTCACAAAAGCCTTTAAAATTTACATGTGAGGGGCTGGAGAGATGATGCAGTGATTAACAGCACTGGTTGCTCTTGTAGAGGACCTGCATTCAGTTCCCAACACCCATCTGGCAGCTCACAGCTATCTGTAACTCCAGTGCCAGGAGATCCAATGGCCTTTTCTGACCTTCCTGTGGACCAGGCAGTCATGTGGTGCACATACATATACACAGACAAAACACAGACACATATAAAAAAATAAATTTAAAAAATTTACATGCTAAGGAAATGTTTTCTTTTGATTCTTCCCTCAGAAGAAAAGCCTAGTTCAGTGGTTTTCTCTGGACAGAGCCCCTGGCCTCGCTGCAGCTTTGCACTGGGTCTCAGCAGCTGGCCCAACAGAGAAACCATTTCACCAGGTTGAATTTCTCAGGGGTGCCTTAGGGAATCCAATACGAAGACGGCAATTGCAAAAGTGGCATGCCAGTCCTCTGTAGAGCTGCAAGGTGTGGCAGGGGACCTTAGGCTTGGTGTGGCTCAAGCCAATAATACCAGTTTCATACTTTAAAACTTTCAGGGCAATATTATGCTGAGTAGAGGAAGGTAGACACAAATGGGGCATATGGTATAGTTCCACTTAAATGAGGCTTAAGAGAAAGAAAACACAGAACTGATATAAACCAGAATAGTGAAAGCTGGGGTTGTGTGGTGGGGGAGAGACAAGTCTGACAGAAATGGCTTCCACTGTAGTCTAATTTGCATGCACAGGTGCATACATAGGTTACAAACTCATCCCACTGTACGTAGGATTGAAATTGGCGCTAGTTTTACTATGTGAACGTTTAAAGCTAAAAACAGTGGAGTGCGGTGGCACTTGCCTGTAATTGCAATCCTAAGGTGGCCGAGTACACGGGACAAAGCCAGGCTTGTCTACATAGTGAGTCCAAGGTCAGTGTGGGATCCCCATCAAAGTACTGTGTCGCAAAACATAACCAGGAGCCAGCGAGCATGGTTCAGTGGGTAAAGGTATTTGCCATACAAGGCTGGCAACCTGAGCGAGTTCTATTTCTGAAACCCACAAAAGGTGGAAGGATGTAGCACCAATTCTAATTGTTCTTAATAAAAACCTGGAGTCAGGTATTAGGGAGTGAAAGCTGAGAGATCAGAGAAGCAGAGCAGCCAGTCACTAAAGGGGCGATCCTGTCCTCAGACTACATCTGAGCTCCTGTCTCCTCCCACCCTATATTCCTCTCTCTCCTCAGCTGTATTCCTTCCTGTCTCCACCTCCCTAGTACTGGGATTAAAGGTGTGAGCCACCACTGCCTGGCCTCTAGTGGCTTAGCTCTGTACTTGGATCTTCAGGCAAGTTTTATTTGTTCAAACATAAACAAAATATCAACACATTTTCCCTTTTTTGTCTAAAATAAAAAGAAGGCTATAACCAATATAAGAAAAATTATGTACTATATATATATATATATATATATGGGGGGGCAATAAGTACTTCAACAATGCCTAGTCTATTTGTATTTGACAAATTCAGAGAAAATACTCCATTACCTATCCTATCTTGGTGAGTCCAAAGTCTTGTATCTAATTTACTTTCTATCATAACTTCCATTACCATCCAAAACTATCTTTTGATATCTCTCAACCTTATACACTTTCCACCTCTTTAGTTTCTTTTCTGTACCTGGTAAACAAGGAAAACTATAACTATCTAGCCTTTAACTCCCTCAGAGACCCAAGAAGGAAATAACGTTAACTGAGTAAGCAGTAAGTGCAAGCAAGCAACTTCCAAAAAATGTGAGAAATGACAAAAACAGCCGGCTGCCTGGACAGTCCCAAGTTTCTTCTGCAGAAGGAGAGAACCAGTTCCATAAAGTTATCTTCTCTCCTTCACATGTATGTCATAACACATGCACCATTCTCATGACCGCCCACCCATGTAAAGATAAACAATAATAATAGCAAACTGAGTCAATGAATCAAAAAAAAAAAAGCAACCTCCCAACTCTGAACACAGCATCATACTGATCAGAGATTCATCTGTTGGTGGTTCTGATGATATTCAAGCTATTTATTAAATCTGGAGGAATGGGGTCTTCCCAACCCATCCCCATGTTTCTCAATGATGACAAAAGCCATGGAATTATTAGTGTTATTCTCTCCCTTTCAGATCTGGACCCCTTCTCGGAGTCCAGCCATCAGCTAGTCCCACTGTTTCTCAGGATGCCTTTGCCTTCTGCTTCTAAGGCCCTCTGTGAAGTGGCTGGCATAACCCTCTGCTCGAGACAGGTAGTTTTGACGTTGGACGTGCTTCCATCCATTTGTCCACTCTTAATGTTTTGATTATACGCCATTTTCCAGACCATTTTCTGTACCTGAAGCTGAGTCATACTTTTTCTTTTCCATTCCAAAGTTTTTTCTGGTTACTTCTGTCTTAGATTTCCAAAGAGAAAAATTTAAAGTCTTTGCATGTTCAAAATTTGTACTTTTAAGACTTTTCTGAAACTTCCTATGGAAAAGAAAAATCCTTACTTTGTCACTATTTAGACCACTGAGTGTCTGCCCAGTCTCATTACCACAACTGCTACTGGCCAAACTCACAGCCTTCCAGACATTAGTGACATTCGTGGGGTGGAAATGATATTGCACAACAATGAAGTAAAGCACCACACACTGCTGCCAGTAGTAAGAACCAGTTGGTCCCACTTGTCCATCCCTGGGGAAATGGATACCTTACTTCCACATCCTTCTTACTTCTAACTGTTTTCTCCACCTGGAATAAGTCACAGCCCTCCTATTCAGACAAATTGGTCAAAGTACTTTCGTGTGAGTGGTGCTGAGGATGGAACTCAGGGCCTCGTATGTGCTGGGCAAACACCCTACCGTGGAGCTACAATCTCTGCTCCGAGAGTTTTGTAAAGGCCAGCTCATCAGCTTTTACTTCTGGAAGAAGCTGTGATTCTCTAGATGGAATTCATCCTTTACAATCTGTATCTTACACAGGCCACTACTGCCTTTATCACAGTCTGTCACCAAAAGCCCATTAATCACATGCTCGAATACATGGTGTCTGCAGACTGATAGGCACATCCCACACCACTGACAGTGCTGCATACACGACAGGCTCAATATTCACTCAGTAACACTCCAAGGACCGTTAGACAAGCAGACAATGGGCTCTTGCTAGTGCCTTTCCTACTGCTGGCTACAGATCATCATTCTGCAACCGTTTCTTCTTCCTACTGGCGACGCAGTTTGAATCAAAGACCCTTTAAAATAAATGAACTGCCAGGTGGGGCTGGCTCTGAGCCCCCTTTGTTCCCATACTTTTTTTTTTTGGCATGTAAGATTTAAATGATAATTATGTTTATTTTAATAGACTATCTGTTCACCTTTCTTGCCTTGATAGGGGCTGTCTCTGGAGACAGAACTATTTCTGGCTGCTGTTTTTTGAGGAAACTGCCATTTCTTTTGAGGTCACAGAAGTCTTATTCTTTCTGAGTCGGCTAAGAGTCACCTAGGACTTCAAGTTATAAAATCCATTGTTTACTTAAAAGTTTGGAAATGGCATACAAGATATAATTAACTGCCTAGGACAAACATTCAAACACAAATAGATCTTTCCTGTAGAAAATAACATATTGTTGAACCATGTGAAAGAATCTCACTTTAGTAATGACTAAAAAATTCTGGAACAGGAAAACAGCTAGCTATGGGATACGAATTATTCAGGAAATTCACCCAAAGTCAGCATCAAGGTAGTGTGTTGAGAAGACAATTACTGTCACCAGGAACAGAAGAGATGCCTACCACCATCACCGCTCCAACCCATATCACTGCATGTGTGTGCAACCTACAACAGCAACTATCATGATGTAAATGAAGTCTGGGGAGAAAATGAACTACAAAAATAGACACCTAGAAATTTCATAAAATCCAACTGGATAAATGAAATAGTAAAACACACTTAACAAGGGGGCTATGTGTCTTAAGTATGTAGGAAAAGATTCTAATTCAGTAACAACAACAACAACAACAACAAAAACCTATATATTATTTAGGACTGGGGAGATGCCTCAGTGGGGAAAAGTGCTTGTTGCACAAGCATGAGGACCCAAGTTCAGATCCTCGGCACCCATGTAAAAATCTGGGTGTGGCTGTGTCCCTGTGAGTGGAGCAAAGACAGAAGAATTGCTGGGGCTTGCTGGCTGTCAGTCTAGCTCTGGGTTCAGTGACAGACCCTGTCTCAAGAAAATGCTAGAGCAGGATGTCCAATATCCTCTTCTGGTCTCTAGACAAGTATGCATGAGCACATGCACCTATACACACATAAACAAATATCCCCCATGCATGCATACACATGCGCACACACGGCAGAAAGTACTTAGACATATTTAAAAGGAAGTATCTATTAGGAGGAAATTTTAAAACACAATAAAGTAGCAGTAAAATGATTTAAGCAAAAGATAATCTTGTTCTTGGACTCAATAATTTAAAGAAATAGTAAGCCGGGCAGTGGTGGTACTTTTAAATCCATACCTTTAAATCCAGCATGTATGCATAAATTTTTCCTTATCTCTCCAATTAACTCTTTAAGTTTTTTGCTGTTGTTGGTTTTGTTTTCGAGACAAGGTTTCTCTGTGTAACAGCCCTAGTTGTCCTGGAACTAGCTCTTGTAGACCAGGCTGGCCTTGAAATCAGAGATCCACCTGCCTCTGCCTCCTGAGTGCTAGGATTAAAGGTGTGTGCCACCATGGCCCAGCTAATCTCTCTAAATTTTAACAAATTAATCTGGTTCCAAAAATATTTTAATGGAAACAAAAATTCAAAGCGAAAGTTCTAGCTTTTATAGAACATGTAATGTTCTGGCATGCTCTGGAGCAAGAAGAGTGGTAAGATACAGAAGCATCAGCCAGAGCCCTACAAGTCAAAGGGTGCAGAGCTGGAATGGGAACAAAAGAACTTGCATGGCAAACACACACAATGGCCCATCTCACACAAGAGAGGGAAATCAAATTACAATCATGTTGTTGACACACCATGTTTTTTCACTTTTCAGTCAGGAAAATAAACAAACAACTTTGATGTTAACATGAAAATGGGGCTCAAGAGGGGAGCTATAGGCAGCCTAATCATGATGGCGAACTCTGTGTTTGTGTGTGTGTGTGTGTGTGTATGGTGTGGTGTGTGTGTATGTGTAGCCTTTGAGGCATCAATTTTACAACGGGAAAAGTATTTCACATACATTCTCAGATGCCAGCTAAGGTCAGTATGAAATACAATTCACTTGCAAATGATAAGGTATAACCTAGCACTGTGTCCATAAGTTTGGTTAAATAAATTTGGCTCTATTTAAACAGACGCTGTGACATGATTTCCTGGAAACAGTGTGAGTCTGAGGCACAGTGACACCAGCTTCATGAACCATGCTTTACATCAGCCACAGACTCCACATTTTCAACTTGATGTTTTCACAGTAACTGGGAGTGGCAGAGACGGGGCAGCAGAACTCTATTTCCTAGGCTAAGAGCCACAGTTCTAACTGTCCTTTCAGGAAACCAAAATACAATGTGTTTGTTAAAAATACTTCTAAAAATACTTGAAAGGCACATTGGAAACATTTCATAGTTTAGACTGAAAGTATGTAGAAAACAAAGAGTCCTTGGATTTTGCTACATGCAGGTTCTTAATAGGCATGAGCATTTAGTTTTAGAAATTGAGGCAGTTTTATATTTCTTTTTAAAACAGGGTCTTATGTAGCCCAGGCTAGCATCAAACTCACTATGTAGCAGAGGATGAACCTCTGAGCCACCTGCTTCCACCTTCAGAGTGCTGGAATCAAAAGTGTGTGCCACCATACCCCATAGTTTTAGAAACTGACAGGAAAAAAGTTATACATTTCTAACTCAAGACAAAGCAATATGCCTCAATATCAGCATCATCAAAATATTCAAAAAGTAAAAAGGGGAATGATAATTACATTTATGTATACAAACCCAGAAGCTATCTCCAAGGACACATAAAAAACAAACAAAAAGTCAAGTTATTCTGGGGAACAGGATAAAGAGTAGAAGGGAAAGGCTGGAGAGATAGCTTAGTGGTTAAGAGCACTGACTGCTCTTCCAGAAGTTCTGAGCCCAATTCCCAGCAACCACACGGTGGCTCACAAGCATCTATAATAGGACCCGACGCCCTCTTCTGGCCTGCAGGTGTACATGCAGAGCACTTGTACACAAAATATAGATAAGAGGAGGGAATACATGCACACAGAGGGGGGGGGGGCTGGAGGGAAGGAGGGCGGGAGAGACTGATTTATCTTTATGCTATATGTATGAGTGTTTAGTCTGCAAATATGTCTGTGCACAATGTGCATGCTTGGAAACTGAACTCAGGTCCTCTGCAAGAGCACCAACTATTCTTCATCAGTAAGCCATCTCTCCAGTCTCAAGGGATTTTTTTTTGAGATAGGGTTTATGCAGCTGAAAATGAGGCCTGAAAATGATTGTATAGCTCAAGATGACCTTGAACTCCTAAACCTCCTGTCTTCATCTTCTGAATTCAGGGATTACATTGTGCCACCACAGACAGATCCTTCATAGATCTTGTTATTATTTATAATTTTTACACATTCAGTTTGTTTTTAAAAATAAAACTAAACAAAACAATGTGGATGCATTAAAAAAAAACCCAAAAAGTTGCACACTGAAGTCTCAGCATAATTATTACAGAAATGCAAATCAAAACGACCAGACTCAGGATGGCTACAAAATAACAGCTCAGATTGAAAGTATTAGCAAGAATGTGGAGAAATCAGGAGTCTGCACATTTCTGGTGAGATTATAAAGTGGTGCAAGGACAGTCACTCTGGAACATACTACAGAGGCTCCACAATAAACTAAATTCATTTCTGAGTACATGCTGAAAACAAAAATAACACACACACGAACTGAAAACAAGGTATCTGTACTCAGAGTATCTGAAGCAGGCAAAGGTCTGATGAAACAGAATGTGGCTACACCACGGAACATTGCTCAACCTTAAGAAGGGGATTCTGACGCATGTGACAACATGGATGAATCTTGCAAACACTGCTAAATGAAACAAGGCAGTCAGAAAGGGCACCTGTGTGCTACTGATGTGAGGTACCTTGAGTAGCCAGATTCACAGGGACAGAAAGGACAATGGCTGACTGTTGTGGGAGCTGCGGGCTGCGTTCTGCCACCCAGCTCCCGGCCGCCTGGCTAGCTTATGCCCTGAAATAATTACATGGAAACTGTATTCTTTTAAACACTGCTTGGTCCATTTCTATTAAGGTGTGTAGCACCATGAGGTGCGCTTACCAGGAAGATTCTAGCCTACGTCTGATGGAGGAGTTAATTTCATTGGTTAAATAAAGAAACTGCCTTAGCCCTTTAATAGGACGGAAAATTAGGTAGGCGGAGTAGACAGAACAGGATGCTGGGAGAAAAAAGCCGAGTCAGGGAGTCGCCATGATTCTCCCACTCCAGACAGATGCAGGTTAAGATCTTCCCTGGTAAGCCAGCTCGTGGTATGACACAGAATATTAAAAATGGGTTAGATCAATATGTAAGAGCTAGCTAATAAGAGGCTGGAACTAATGGGCTAGGCAGTGTTCAAAAGAATACAGTTTCCGTGTAATTATTTTGGGGCATAAGCCATGCGGGCGGCCGGGTGCCGGGGACGCAGCCCAGCCGCTCCTATTACAACATATGTCCATCCTGGGTCGGAGCTTCATCGCATCTGCCTCAGAGAGCAGCGGCATGGCATCTTTCTGAGGCGTCTTAGCTCACTTCCTCTTCCTCCCAGCATTCTGTTCTGTTTACTCTGCCTATCTAAATTCTGCCCTATCAGATGGGCCAAGGCAGTTTCTTTATTGACCAATGAAATCCCACATGAGCTGATAACCAGTGGCTTAGGGAAGTAGGAAATGAGTAACATTTAATGTGTAAAATCTAAGAACATCCTAGAAAAGTATGGTCATAGTCACATAACAATGAGAATGTACTCAGCGGCACTGAACTATTTGTTTAAAAGTGGTTAGATGGTAAATGGAACATTGTGCATGTTTTGTCACACCTCAGGCAACAGTGCACAAAGACAGCCAGGGAAGCTATGTCAGTCAAAATCTCCAACAGCTGCGCATGGTGGTGAACGCAGTCAGACATAAAACACTGCACAGATTATGAACCAGTTCATAGGAAAAGAGCAGAAAGGGCAAGTCTCTAGTGACAAAGGGTGGATTAGAGGCTGCACGGGCCCATTATGCTGACTGATAAGAGGCATAAAGGATCCTTTTGGAGAAATGAATTGTGATGATAGGTGGAAAACTGTAAATTCACTAATTCCAAATGGAATTAGAACCCCAGTATATCTGACCCTTTGAATGCATATGTTTTATAATGTATACCTCAATAAGCCTGTTTAAAATATAAAAAAAATCAGCAAATACTATAATATCCTTTGTTAAAACTATTGCTTCATATACATTTCCACATATTGGGAAAAAACGTGGCAAGGAAGCCTTAACTAGAAAGCCTAACTATGCTGCTTTAGCTTTGCTCCTGATGCTGAGGCACACAACCTTACAAAAGCAACTCAAAGGGAATGGGCTTATTTTAGGCACTCTTCAAGGTACAAACGATTATAGCAGGTAATTTATGCAACAGAAGCTTAAAGCAGTTGTCATATTATCAACATCAGGAACAGAGATGGACAAATGCATTTTTCCTAGTGCTCAGCTGGCTTTTCCCATTTCATACAGCCCATGATCCATGGTCCACCCATAGTGGGCAAGTCTTCCCTCCTCAGTTAACACAATATAAGCCCTCACAGGCATACGCAGAGGCTCATCTTGAAGAACCAGCCTGCCTCCATTTTAGGCTTAAAGGCCATCTTATAGAAGGCATGCTAGGTTCATTCCTGTTTATTGCCTGTTGTAGGAACAGCAATCACCTTTTTGTTTCAAAAAGTTACTAAACCCCTTGCAACTCTACCTTTGTTTCAAAAGGGTTGTTACGACTACCTTGTTGTGACTACCTGTTAAGACCACCTTACAACCATGTCTTTGTTGTTATGATTAACTTGTTATGCTTATGTTCTGACCTGTAACCCCACCTATTCTGCTTGTCAAATCCCCCATTTGGAAACCCCTTACCCCTGAGCTATAAAAACCTTGTCTTTCTCTATGCAATGCTGATCTCTTGAACTCTGCTTTAGGGGGAGGCAGCCCATGTACATGAATAAAAAAAGCTTGTTTTAATTGCTTGCTTTAATTAATATAGTTATGATGATCTGGGTCAGTGGTCTTCCTCCTCCCAGTTTTGGGATTAACAATCTCCCATATGGTTCTATATTCTATCAAGCTGACAATGAAAAGAGGTAAAATGTAGATAAATTATACTCATAAAAAGCCATACGTCTGAAAATTTGATTATGCTAGACATTTTAGTTTTTTCTTCACATGCACAATTTATTCACAAAGTAATCAAATATCGGTACCTCTCCCAACCAGCCATTTTAATCTAAGTCATGTCCTTGTACTCTGAGAGTCCATCTTAAACAAACCAGAATGGAGAAGATCAAAAGCATGAATGACATCTTATGTTGGAGAGGATGCAGAGCAAGGGTAACACTTCCCAATAGTGATGGGAGTGCAAACTTGTACAGCCCCTTTGGAAATGAATATGGCTATTTCTCAAAAATTTAAATCAATCTACCTCAAGACCCAGTTATACAACTCTTGGGAATATACACAAAGGAAGCTCAATCATAAACAAGGACAGACATTTTATTATAACCTTTCCATTCCTTTAAACACCAATGATTAAAAAAGTTAACCACCTTAAGAGCAAAGGGGCACTAATTCCACAATTTGTATTGAAGACATGCTTTTGTGAACACCATCTGCCTGACTATACATCCTGAAGGAAGCAAAAGCCCACTTAGTTGTGCTTTCAATAAACTTAAACATTTCAGATCTTTAAGGCATGGGCATATACCTAGCCAACATGGGACAAGTGAAACTTGCGTTTCTCACAGCAAGCTCATTTTGGTCACTTAACATTCTAGGCTCGGAGTTGACTCTTCTCTGACTCTAGGGGCTGGAGAGAACTCAGGAATAAGAGCAACTGTTGTTCTTGCAGAGGACTAGGGCTGTATTCCCCAAACTCACAACTGTCTACAACTCCAGTTCCAGCGGATCTGATGTCCTCTTTTGCCCTCCTTGGGCACACCTCTTGCACTCAGTACACAGACATACATGCATGCAAAACACTTACACATAAACTAAAATCTAAAATAAAGCTTTCTATATCCCTTTCCTGTCTTTTCTGTGTCTGTCCTACTTTTCTCAATACCTCTGGCTTCCGCCCTCTTCGTAGTCCTACCTGGTACGGCAGTACCTGGCTTCTCACTGGCCCTTTTCTAGAGGTGTGGAGGATTTTTGCTGCTCACATCCTTGCCTACCTGCCTCATCCCATAATTCCGTTCACCTTAATGCCTAATGTTCACACACTGGCATTTTCAAAGCAACACCAGACATCTTTTGAAAATACCCTTTACAGATTGCGTAGGGCAACAAGCTATTTATTGAGTTTGTTTGTTTAACGGGGGATGAGGCACAGAGTCTTACTGTTAGCTCTGGCCAGCCCGGAACTCACTATGTAAGTCAGGCTGGCCTTGAATTTGCATCATTCCTCTCCCTCTGCTTCCCAAGTGCTGGGATTACAGGTGTGAGTCTTCCTGAGCAGAGGCATCACAACTTCAACCGACGAGAGCTCCTCTCTGAAATGTCTTCCCATATCCACATCCACTACTCTAGGTACATTTTGATAAATATGAAGAAAGTCTACAGAAGGTGGATAAGGGTAAGGCCAGAGGACAGGAGGCAGTTACATCAGCAGGACAAAGGCAACAGCTTCTCAAATACTGCCAGAATAATGAAAAGCTGGGGCAGCTAGACATTATTAAAGTTTTAAGAAGGTATATTACTGGCTACCACTAAAACTAAAATCTCTATTTTAGTACAAGAATACGTAAGCCAGTGATCCACAACATGTCTCTATGATGGCACTGTGGACACTATCTGAATCCTACAGCAAACCTAGCAAGCTGTGTTTCCGTAAAGGCAGGAAATACATCTTTCCTGCTCACTGCAGTACACCAGAACTCGAGCAATGCCTAGGACAAGGGAGGTGTCCGAGAAGGTGTCCACTGAATGGAGATGGAGATGTGAAGGACGGTTTATTCCCAGATCTTTGCTGATATACAGCAGGCTAGGAACAAATTTTCCACCAGGAATGACTAGGTTTCCCTGAGTGTAGAGGCCAGAGTTTGCACCCTCCCTGCTTGTGAGCGGTCACAGACACACTGCTGGCAGTCAGAGAAAACGGTGAAGGGCTACGAGTGTTCAGGGCAAGTCACCCGGGCACAGTGAGTCGATATTAGAGGGTGTCGCCTTTACTGAGCAGCACTGGCTTAGTTAAGGAGTCACAGTAGCGGTGCCTTCACCTCAACCCCACTTCAGTATTGCTTCCTGGGGGGAAAAAAACTACCTTCTATGTAGTTTTTACCATGGTAACAACAGAAGATCAGATCTTTAGTGAAACAGTTTGGAATTCTGAAATGTAAAATGTCCATTTTTATTACAGAGCATCATCATACAAGGTGTTGTATGAAAGAGCAACATAGGGCTCTCTCTTTCAGAGCTTGACAAAATTAAGAAAGCAAAACACCTATTTTTACTGGGGCTGTGATTTAAAAAAACAAAAAACAAAAAACCAAAACCCACCTTTTAAAAAGCATGGCATGACACTACATCAGAGGGACACAGGAGGGCGCACTAATCAACCGGAGAGGAGAAAAAGAAATGCCTGAAATCAGGTTGACGTTTTAATAGTCACACTGAAACACATGCCGCAAATTCAGGGGAGATCTTGAGGCTTATCATTTACTGAAAAGGATGTTCTGTTCCTGATTCAAGTTCAAGGAAGCCAAAAGAATTTGTCACTCTGTCAAGGAGAAGCCTAGCACTTTCAAATGCGAGACGAGGATCAGCCACACCCGTGGGCTCTAATGATTTGTTAAATGACCTTGGAGCAGGAGCGCTTGTTTTAAACAAAGACCTTTATATAATCCACCACCGCACTTGAAATTCTGCTTGTCCTCCTCTGAACTGGTACATCAATCTACTTCTTCGTTCCATCTGTTTTCCCTGGAGTAATGGTGAGTTAACCTCAACAAGTAAAAGGGAAACAGTTTTGCATAAAGAACAGCCTAGAACTTAGATGCAGTCTGTGGTCTTTCCGAGTTTTAAATTTGTAAACACAACAGTAGTATACAATTTCCTTCATAGAACTCGGTAAGGACAGTATAATGGAGAGCAAAACGAGCTTCCTTTCAGGCCTTTAACAAGGGGACAACAGCTGTCAGGAGCCAGGGACGCAGAGGCAAAGCGCCCCGCTCACGAGAGTGCCGTTAACCCCAAAGTCACATTGAAGTCTGCGTTTCAGCAAAATGATACGTTAATCCCAGTCAAATGCACTGGTTAAAATGGAACGGGCTGAAACTGTGAATGTTAAGGGTATACTGTGGCTGCATAATAAATATCTGTGGACTGGCTAAGCTAGAAGATTCTGTCAGTCACTGGGCCTCTCTCAGAAGGACCTGCTCACTTGAATGATTAGACTCCTGGCCACTGTGTTTCAAGCTCACTTGATGTCTGAGATATTGAGCAGACACTCAGTATGCCTTCCGGCCATTTGCTAAGGACTTTGGTGACTTCTTCCCATGATTAGCTGAAGTAGCCACTATAGAGGTACCTAATTAGACTCAACCTATACTAAAAAGTAACTGTGCTCTAAAATGTGCCAACTTAGAAGATATACTTGGAAATTTCTTAGCTCTCCTAACATGATTAGTGGGAAATACCAATAAATTTGTTAAACAAAGCTGCCAGAATAATGCATATTACAAATATAGGCTGTCATTAAATCCTTCGAGTTAGTATCTAACTAGAACTCTTCAAATATTATAATGGCATTCAGTGTAGTAAGTGTCTGTGTGAAAAGCCATCAAGAAAGTTTTGTGCAAGGAGTTAGAGAGATAGCTCAGTGGTTAGAGCACTGCTGCTTTTCCAGAAGACCTGCCTTGGGTTTGACTGCCAGCACCCACATGGCAGCTCCCAACTGTCTGCACACCTAGTTCTTGGGGATTCAATACCCTCCTCTGTCCTGCTTGGCACCAGGCATGAATGGGGGAAAAGCGCACACACATACAATTTTTTTAAAAAGAAAGGGGTGTGCAAGGGGTTTAGCGGTTAAGAGCACGTGGTGCTCTTGAAAAGGACTGGGGTTTGGTTCCCAGCACCCATACTGGGTGGGATTTATAGCTCTAATTCCAGAGGACCCGACATCCTTCTCTGGCCTCCTCAATACATATGGTGCACATACAGATATGCAGGCACACCCCCATATCTTAAATACAAATAAATACATATGGTGCACATACAGATATGCAGGCACACTCCCATGTACATAAATACAAATAAATATTTAGAAAAAAAAAGTGGTGTGCAAAGTTAGAAAACTGCAGATCCTACCATTGAAACTATTTGAACACATGAAAGACAGACAAAAAGCCAACTGAGCCGAAGTCGGGCCCAGCTCCGGAAGGCTGAACGCAGGACCACCGCATGATGAAGGTCGGCTGAGCCAGGTAGTGAGGTCCAGGCCAGCATGGGATTCAGAGTTTCAGTTTCAAAAAAGAAAAGCCAGAAGAATACTAGCTTCATTCAGTGGTACTGACATGGGGCCTGTTAGATTACAAATGAGGTTTTGTTGTTGTTTTGAGACAGAGTTCCTGGCTGCCCTAGAACTTGCTGTGTAGATCAGGCTGGCCTTGAACTCAGAGATCCATCTGCCTCTGCTCCCAGAGTGCTGGGACTAAATGTGTGCGCCACCACCGCCTGGCCTACAAAGGAGGTTTTAAAACCTTAATTGTTTTGTGAACAAGTTTGTAAGATGGTGTCTTACCATCTCAGGTTGGTCTGGAACTTGAGATCCCTCTACCTCTGCCTTTGCAGTGACAGGATTACAGATGTGTGGTACTATGTTCAACATCAACAGTACTTTAAAGACTGCAACTGAAACGAAGTCCAATTAAAATGTAACTTATCTCCGTTTGCACTCCTCCACGAGTTGATGTAGCATTGTGATGTCATTGTGCTTCTGACTGTCCTTACAAAGCAGCGAACTTGTAAGCCAGGGAGACATGGATTCAGACCTTGCTTTTTCACTTTTAATTTGTTTTAACTTGGAGTCTCTTCTTTCGTTTCCCAGAAACTCACATTTTTAATTTGTAAAATGGAATGCTATCAACTAGACCAAAGTATTGCGCCAACACTTAGCGTACCGCCTGTTCACACAGGGCCTGCTCTGTACAAGGCAGCAATCAGGGCTAGAGAGGTGGCTCACGGGTTAAGAGCACTTATTCGTCTTGCAGAGGACCTGGGTTCAGCTCCCAGAACCTATGAGATGGTTCACAGCTCCAGCTCTATGAGGACTGCAAGCATCTGGTGTGCAGACTTACAGGCAAAACAACTCTCCCACACAAAATAAAAATACTCTTTTTAAACAGTAGAAATTATTATTTTTACTCAGGTTATTGTTTATTATAATCTCAAATTCACCCTTTCACCTTTCCCCAGCATTTCCCCAGACCTTGACAGGCTTTGGGAAATTACTCATGTAGTTGTAAAGTCAAACTATGTGCTAAGTCTCTGGGAATACAATGTCCACATTAGGAAGGACAAACACAAAGAAATAACTATAAGCCCAACAAACAGGAGGTGTGCCATGAAAACATGTACCAGGACTGTTGAACTTAAGAAACCTTTGAAAAACTGTTATTCAAGCAGTGTCCTAAAATATGTGAAGACATTAAATAAGAAGAGACAAAATATTGTAGGTAATGGAACATACTTAAATTCCCAGAGACAAAAGAAAACGGTGAACTCAAAGAACTGAAAAACCACCTAAGCGATCTGAATAAAGACATCAGTGGCAAAGGCTCGTTAGACTATGTGTAGAGACATAAGCATATTCTCCAGGGTCAGGTAAACCAAGCTAAAGATTATGAGTTTATCTGAAGGGCAAAAGCAGCTACTAGGGTGGTTCTTAGGGGATTCTGCAATTGAAAAACAATGTTGAGAAGCCCCAGAAGAGAAGAAACTCAAGAGGTTAAGACTGAATGTAGGGAGGCCGTTTAGAAGGCGCTGTAGTTTGTTTCCCATTTCTTTGATAAAACACCATGACCACGCTAAATGTAGTGGTACACACCATTAATCCCAGCACTTGAGAGGCAGACACAGGGAGATCGCTGGGAAGTCTGGTCTACATAGTGAGTGCCAAGAGAGCCAGAACTACATAGTGAGACCTTGTCTCCAAACAAGACAAAACAAAAGACAACAAACAAAATATGACAACAAAAGCACCTCTGACTCCACGAGGAAGGAAAGGGTTTAGCTGACTTACACATGCTGCTCACAGGCCATCATGCTGGGAAGTCAGGACAGGAATTCAAACAGGACCCTGGGGCAGGAACTGAAGCAGAGGCTACGGAGGAACACTACTTACTACTTGCTCCCCATGGCTTGTTGAGCTTGCTTTCTATCGGCTTCAGGAACAGCTGCGCAGGAATACACCGCAGCTGGGGGCTGGGCCCATCCACATCAATCGTCAATCAGGAAAATGCTCTACAGACTTAATACAGGCATTTTCTCAATTGTGGTCCCTCTCCCCAGATTAAAAACAAAACAAAAAACTAACCAGGACAGAAAGTGAGATTGGATTCCAAGTGCCAAGTGAAAGAAGCCACTACGAAAGCAGTATCAGTAAGAAAGCAGAAAAAAAGAAAAGAAAAAAAAAAAAGAAAAATTCAAGAAATTTTCATGAAGGGAAAAGAATCAATAAGATGTTATGTGGCTATACCTCATAAGCTATGTGAGGGAAAGGCACTTTGGAAAGCCTCATCTCAAAAGAAGAATTTGTTCAACAACATGTACATGTTTCATGATGTAACTCATGATCCCTGAGCTGATGCTCAAACCTAATGCAGTGTGCATCCTAGGCAAGCATTCTGCTCAGTCCCTACAATATATATAAAACAAACAACCACAGCCAACTCCACATTCCTAAAGCAGTGCACAGACTTAAAACTTAACAACATGAGAAATTTACTAAAACCCTTTGGCAGGCACAGCACACAAATTTAGCCTACTGAGAAACTATTTTTGAAACCACTCTGGTAGATGAACAGCAGTTCTCCATCAGAGATCACTTATCTTTCAACCATTGGGTTAATTATGGGATTTACACTTGGCTTGAAATTGAAGAGAGACGGGGTGATAATTAGAATACTTTCTTTTCTTGGTGTCAGCTTTCGGTTCTGAAAGGAAAAGGCTAAGTTTTCATTTGGTCCTCTCCCGTTTTAACCCTGTGTATCAAGCAAGCAAGAGGATTTTATGAGTAAAGCAAAAGAGACATAAACTCTGCTGCCCTCATAAAAGTTGTTCAGGAATAAGCATTTGCACATGGCTTCCTTCTTAAACAGAACCTATCACACAGGCTTCACTCTTCATTGGGGCCATTTACCTCCAGGTAGCAATTACGAGGGTTCTACCGTAAGTTGGCAGTGAGGACGTGAGGGCGTAAGAGGTTGAGAGCAAGCATGTTACACCTGCTTTCAATTCTCCTTACTCCGCTATCACTTATCCCATTGCGCCTGAATAAAACAACTTGTTAGGACGTCAGTAAAATGACTCGAAGCAAAGAGCTGAGAAGTCTGCCTATACGCCAAGTGTTTGAGCTGTGCCACACAGTGACTTCTTCAGGAAGCATGTTTCGTCTACAGCTGTTTATTTCACTCAGAACCTAAACTGGAACGCTTCGACGCTGCTCCGGCTAAATACTTCACGAGCACCCTCCAACACCGGCTTTCTCTTAATTCGAAAGGCAATTAGGAGTAACACATTTAATAAGCTCCTGCTCTCTGTTCAGCTCGAATCTGGCTCTGCAACATCAGTACGGAGTCCACTCAAGCGCTCATTAAGTGGAAGGAGGAGGATGAACTGTTACAACTCGCAAGTGAAAGATGAGAAACGCGACCAAAGTCTTAGAGCCTATCCTTAGCTCGAGGGTGAAGAAATTAGCCTTCAACCTCAGGTTTGGCTAAGGGGCCCTACCACACAGTAATGAAGGCATCCTGACAGGTACAGGGAGTGTGGGGTGAACGCAAGAAGGAATTCAAATCTCAAAGCAAAATCAGCTTGCCACAGTCCATCTCACTTTAGTTTTCTAACTGCTGACCTATCTCCGCCACAAGTCAAGGTGGAGACCACAGAATCCAAACGGATACAGCATAACCTTTGCCCTCTGACTTAGGAGCGGAAACTCACCAGTTTCATATCGGACTTTTGGATGTTCGGTACCAGTCTCTTCACTTCTCAAAGCAAGGTAGCGTCTTCCGGTTCCAGCTCTGACGCCTAGAGCATCGCGGGACTTGGAGTTTTTCCTTCTCACGCACTTTCTGGAGCATCACGGGAAATGCAGTTTTACTGCAGGCATTATGGGAACTGTGGGCGTCTTTCCTTTTCCTCCCTTTTCTCGCCAAACGCCTCCTTCCGTCCGCTTAAATTCATCGCCGCCGCCAATTCATCCTTCCTTTCCATCCCAGAATGATATCATGACCCTCGTCCCGGTCTGGAATCCATGGTGTTCTGGGATATGTAGTCCGCACGGTTCCAGTTCCCGGCTCCCCTCCTCCCTGTGGGACGGCGTATGGGCGCAGTGCCTGCTGGAAGCTGTAGTTCCCTGGGGCCTCAGACCCTGAGCTCTACGCTTTTTCTCTAGGGAGCCGGAAACTACAACTCCCAGGGATGCCCGGCGGCAGCAGGTGGGAGCGGGGCTGTTGCTATCAATATGGCGGTTGTCAGCCAGACAAAGACAGTCAGTCTGATGTGATTGAGACAAGGGAGGTTTTCAGGGGGAGACTGGGAGATAGGGGGCTCCCCTCCCCCCGCTGCTCTTCCTGCTTGGGCCTGGAGCCCTCCTCAGCCCCTCCCGCAGGGCGCCCCGCGGTGAAGATCCCCTCCCCCTCCCGCCTTCCTCCTCCCTCCCTCAGCCTTGCTCTGGGACGCTGGGGAGGGGGCTGAGCCTGGTGCAGAGAACTCAGCTGGGCTTCCGAGGTGAGTGGGGTCGTTTGCGGCCGGACTGCCTTAAGTCTCTTTCCTCACTTCTTGCATTACTTTAAGGGGGAGAAAAATGTTTCGGAGGGGTTTTGGGGGAGAGAAAGTGAGTAGGCGCCACAGATGGGTCTCTGGAGTGGCCAGGCTTGGGGGGGGGAGCGGGCAAGCGCGGGGGGGGGCTCCCCAGGGGGCGGTGGTGCGCGGGTTGTGGGGTGGGGCAGTTTGTGAGGGGCGGGCGTAGAGAGGCGAGGACGGCTCCCTAACTTCTCCTCGGTCTCCAGGACCGGCGGAAGGTTTGAATTCTGGAGGTGGGGTCTTCCTGCTTGCGAGTTTGAGAAACTGTGAGGTGGCTTCGAGGTGTGCTGGTTTGTTTGGGGAGTGTCTCGCTGTGTTTTAAACTGTGACGTGTACTTGGGTGCTGGGCTCGTCTCGGAGGAATGTCTGTAGATGGTAAGTTAGATAGCCGGAGTCGAAGATAAGCGGCCTGGGTTTGGGAAGCACTCGTGAGTCCCGGGCTGGACTTTGGCTCTCCGGACCTTGTGCAGGGTTTTGGGGTGGGGGGGTGTCGTCAGCGACTCGTTCGTGTCTGGGGGGCCAGCTCACACTCCGTGCCCTCCTCTGGGCCAGTCTCCACCCCAAACTCCCGGCAGGAGGACTGTACCGATGATGTGTTGTGGAGATGCCTCTTTGCCTCCTCAAGTCGGCAGCTAAAGGTGGGAAAGGAAGTGTCTCTTAAGATTTTATTCCGGAACCGTGTTTTGGTTACACTATTGGGGCTACTTTGAAAGGAGTCCTCCGCCCACCTTCACCCCGAAACAGTAAGTAAAGGTAGCCTGTCATCTTCATGCTCAGTGACTTGCCAGTTATTTAAAATTCCGGGACGTGGGGTTGGGAGTCTGGAGTGCTAAATGGCATATGCATCTGTGTCTGCTAATGAGGCGAGTGTCTGCAATGTGCCCTGAGGTAGACAGGGCGACTTATTTTCGTAGTTGAAAAAACTGTTGGAAATTATTTTCGGGGAAGAGGCTTGGTGGTGCGCCGAAAGGCGCTGCATGGATTTTTCGTCTACCCCACCCTGCTCTGTCTCACATTTGCTTGGAAACTGGTACGGAAGAGTGAGGGAGCATTGGGTGAGCGAAGCGGAGAATGCACTTAGCAGGACGGATACACGCTATGTAAAGTTGAATGATAAAAGTGATTGCTATGTTGTCTGAAGCTTTAAGAAAAGACCTCGTGTGTTATATAGGGTATAGTCACGTGCTCCTTTTTCTGGGGACCTACAGATAATGCCTTCTCCTTTCCTATCTTTCCCTCCCTTCCTTCCTCTCCCCCCCTCCTTCCTTCCTTCCTTGGCACAGAACATTTCTCTTCCTGATGGACATAATACCTCCTGTGCCTTTTTTTTTTTTGCTTAGTTTGTGCTAATATGGGTTGTGCTTTTTGTGGTTGCACTATAAAATGCATCATTAAGTGCAAAGGACCCGAATTTGTTGCCTTTTTGCATTTATGCCCCAAGTAATTATCACATAAGGCTCGCAGTTTTGCATTAAACTTACTAAAATTGCACAACTAAGTTGCTAGATCTGGTTGAATTATGCTTATAAGTCAAGTTTAAGAAATCTGATGTTTTTTTCAATTTTCAATTAGAGTTGGAATGAAACATCTCTTGTTTCTCACAGTCTTGAATATTTAATGACATTACACCAGGAGAATTTAAGATCATGCATTTTGTACTCCCTCAGTCCAAAATACAACTTCTTCAGTCACTCTCTGTGATAATTTTGTGCTAGCACAGACTTTTAAATAACCAAGAGTAATTGGCATCATTTCTATTTTAACTTGAGAATTTAATGTATTTATATATTTGATCAAAAATGCATCAGTTCTTGAATGTTTCACCTATCAGGAAGGGGCTTGTAGATTCCATAGCATCTGAAAGTCACACAAATACACTGGGATTTTCTGGTGGAGTTAGCCTTTGGTTTGAAATTTCTGCTGTTGATCATTCACACAGATAAGGGAACTGTTAGCATGAAATCGAGCATTATGTATTTAAATTGACATGAATAGAATTTCAGATATAGAATGCGCTGTTCCAAGCCAAGCCTTTGGTTTGTTAAAGACCCGGATTTTCAGAATTACTTGTTTTAAGCTTTATCTTAACCTAAAATATTAATTTTCAAAAATTGGAAGAAAATTTTATGTAACAATATAATAGTTGCTTACTTGTGTTTTTCTGAAATACATTCTAATAGTCATGGAATTTTTAATTGTTTAATAATCATTTTAGATATGTCAAATTGAAATGCTCCCATCTAGAAAAATGAGTATTTTTCATCTACCGTTTCCTGAAATCTTTTTGTTTATATTCTCCAATGGAAATGTGAAGTTATTTATGGGAAAAGCATTTGTTAAACTTTCTCTGACTAGTAGTCAGAAAATGGTAAAAATGGTAAAAAAAAAAAAAAAAAAATGGCTCCATGTACACCAGGAAATAGTCCTTGCATTCATTGGGCTGATTCTGTTGCATTTTGAGCACTGGGGCATTAAAATGATGTAAAGCCTTTACTGCAGGCTAAAGCATAAAACATTCTCAGCATGTGGAAGTCATATGGTTTACGAAAAAGAGTAGAGAACCAGGGCATTGGTGCCTGTCCAGCTTAAAATTTCATCCTGTAACTGTAAAGACATATTTATTTTAATCTGATCATTCCTAAAAACTGTGGCCTTTATTACGGGAAGTTGAAAATGCAAGCTGTTTTTAACCAAACTGCTACTAGTTCTGTGTACAGCATATACGGAACACTGTGCAGTCAGGAAAGTGCATTAAGGAAAGGAACCCTTTGCAATGTGTTGAATGCCTTTCCAGAGGCTTTATTTGCACTGCTGGGTGCATTTCATTTTCTAGCCCAAGTAGAAACTTAATATCTCTATTTTTGTAGTTATAACACACATTGTAACAAAGACCTCATTCTTCTGTCCTGGCAATTTTCTACTAAGTGTTGGTGGGTATTCTTGCTTGCGTCATTGTATATTAATTTGTTCTTTTCTAGTCTTCCTATGTGTCATATTAGTTCTGTCTCTGGTTTCAAAGTTCAGTTGGCTACCTTGTTTCTATCAACAGCAGGTTTACCGAGGGGATCATCAACTGCAGGTTTTCTCTTGTTTTTGTATTCTGTTCTTTAAGCTTGGGTTATTTCTCTTGGAAAGTATAAATTTATCACGGAATGTTATTTTTCATAAATAGGAGTTGGTGTACTTCTCAACTCTATGAAATGATGACCATTATAGATCAGTATTAAAAGTGCCCAGTAAAAACGTGCTGGGTTTTGTTTGTTTGTTCTTGCTTTATGTAGGTATTTTGGCTTCCAGACTCTTACTATTCTTTTCTTTGGCTAGATTTTTTTCTGTCAACTACTGGTTTTTCTTTTTCCTTTTCAATTTAGTACAACTTTATATATAACTGTTATGAATAAAAAGCATAGCATATTCATATCACATATATTCATTTATGCAGCTAAATATGAAGTATGCTTGTGTGTGTATCAGACCTACAGCCATGAAAACAAATCTTATTCACAAATAGCAGAGACCAAAGAGTAACCACCATTCATGCTACATTATAGAAACTTTGGAGGTTTCCTTATCATTTTAAACCATCATTTTATCAGATTCTGCCACACTACAGTTCTCTCAAATGTCAGCCTGTCAGTCTGGCATTTTTCTCCAGCTAGTACTAAACAATCAGTGTGTGGCTCAGATTCCTAGACACAGCTGTGCCCAAGATGGCTTTCTCTTAGATGAGGACCCGTCCATAGGTGCAGAGTAGAGACTCTTGGTGACTATCTGATGTAGGTTTTAGTTAAGCACTGTTTATGGACTCTTCTGATTTAGGGATGCATAGTAGGCTTATTTTAAAAAGCATTTGTGAACTAAAGATAAAAATTGCAGTTTAAGTGATTTATAAAGCAATAGTTTAGCTCTGCTGTGACGAACTATTTTAATTTTTTTTGACTCTTAAGACAGGTGTGTCTGAGTCTTAAGTGATAAAGTGATTCTAGTTCATTCTGAGGCCATTTAAGAGTTTCATTGGGTTGTGGTTATGATTAAAATATTTACTAGATACAGGTCTTAGGTTTTTGTCACTGTAACACAGGTTGAGGTTAGTGGGAAGAGGAACCTCAATTGAGACAATACCTCAATCATATTGCCTGTGGGGCATTTTCTTGATGACACATTGTCAAGAGGAGGGTCCAGTTTGCTGTGCAAGCAATTTTACCCCTGGGCAGGTGGCCCTCCAAAGCATAAGAAAGTGTAAAGAACAAACCACGAAGAGCAAGCCAGTGATGAGGTCCCTTTGTGGTCTTTATTTGGTTTTCTGCCTCCAGTTTCCTGTTCTTGTGTTCCTGTCTTAGCTTCCCTGAATGATGGCCTGTGATGTGGACGTGTAAGCCAGATAAACCCTTTCTTACCCACATTGCTTTTAGTAATGTGTCTTTATCACAGCAAACAAAAGCAAATTAAGGCAGTATACTTGGTAGTTCTGTTGTTCAGAGGCCCATATGTGGTGTGTTAGAAACATTAGTAAATTTCATGTTCAAGGGACAGTATGGAGGTGCAAAGGAACAGTGACTTTAATGAATATAGTCACATTCTTTTTGCATTTATTTATCTATTATGTGTGAATAAAGACAGCTGCCATGATGCACACATGGAATTTAGAAGACAGCTCACAGGAGTTGGCTCTTTCTTCTTCCATCATGGGGGTATTGGGGATTGAACTCAGGTCTTCAGGCTTGCTAGCAGGTGGCCCTTGACCTGCTGGCCCAAGATTCCATTTTTTTTTGTTTTAATACAGGGAAAAGGCAAATGTTTGTGGGTTCTGCTTAAATGAGGATGATGTAATACTGGAATCATCTGCCTTGTAATTTTGATAAGAAGTCGTAACTGTGGTAAATCCTGAAGCTCTTGGCTTGGCTGGTCAAGCCTTGCAATCATGAGATGGAGTTGGTCTTGTTGTCTGCCTATACTTCCTTTCACTCTCTTGCTGTTCTCCTAATTCATTGTTTCTGACTCATCGCATCAGTCTCCTAACTAATCTTGTGGCATGCAGTCGTGTTTTCATTAGTCATTCTACACTGGTACCTGAGGGATCTTGCCAAAGTAAAATGTGAATTTGATTGTCAGCCATACTTTTCCTGTAATCCTTTAGTGGCTCTGCAGCCTTTCAAATAAATCCACACTTTGTTTGAGTCATTCCACCTGTGTCAAAACCAGTTCTCACCACTGTGTAACCTCGAGCAAGTGTTTTAAATGTCTCTATCTCAGTTTCCTCATCTGTAGAATGGGGATGAGAAGAGAACCCATTTGGTGGGATTGCTTCACTAGAGCCCTTAGAGTGCTTTTACTATGTTGTGTCATTCACAAAGTGCTGCAAAACTAGAAGCGGGTGCTGTCCCCGTCATCTGGCTTCCCCTGTCAGTTATGTCACACTTGAGTATGGTGCAGAAAGGAGGGGACATAACCTAGTGGTGTGGTGCTTGCCTAGCTTGTGCAAGGCCCCGACATTAACAAATCCCGAAAGCAAACAGAACAAAACAGAAAACCCCAAACCTAGAGACTGATATTGGTACAATGTATGTGTATAGTTCTATTTTACCATGTTTAGTTCTTTTTTTTTTTTTTTTTTTTTTTTTTGGATTTTCGAGACAGGGTTTCTCTGTAGCTTTTGGTTCCTGTCCTGGAGCTAGCTCTTGTAGACCAGGCTGGCCTCGAACTCACAGAGATCCGCCTGCCTCTGCCTCCCGAGTGCTGGGATTAAAGGCGTGTGCCACCACCGCCCGGCCCATGTTTAGTTCTTGTAACTCCCACCAAAACTTAGGCACAGAAATAATCTATCACCACCTGTGGGGACTCCTCGTCCTCTTTGCCAGGGACTGTTGTTCTGTGGTATAACTGCACAGAAAGGCTCTGGGTGAGCTGCTTTTCTATTGTTGTAATAAGACACCATGGCCAAGACAACTCGCAGGAGGATTATTTTGGTTTATGGTTCCAGAGGGAAGAGTCCATCATGGTGGGGAGGCATGCCTGCAGGATGGCAGCTGTATGGTGCAGTGCTGAGAGCTCACATCCTTTCTATTAAGCACAAAGCAGAGAGAGCAAACTAGAAATAACTGAATGACTGGACTGTTTAAACTCTCAAAGCCCACCTCTAGTGGCATACTTCTTCCAGCAAGGACACACCTCCCAGATCTCCCCAAACAGCACCACTGACTGGTAATACCTTTCAAATACACAAGCCCGAGGGGGACATTTTCATTTAAACCACCATAGGCACCAATTGTTGGATCAGGAATTTCAGTCTTTTGCCTCTTTAGTATTTCAGAATTTTTTTGGTACAGACAGAACGTTTTATGAAAAATCCCAGTTAAGTTTTCTTGTTATAAGAATTTGAACTGGGAGGTGGTGGTGCATGCACTGTCTCAAAACAACAACAACAAAAAGAAGTTGAAAGCAACAACACAACACAGAACAAACCCTAGGGCATAATGCCAACAGTTCAAAGGGTTAGGAGTTCAAGATCATCTTCCTTGAGATAGTGAGTTTGAGGCCAGCTTGGGCTACAAGAGGCCCTGGCTCACAAAACCAAAACAGCAACAAAACATGAATAAGCTTTTCTTAGGTAAGAAATTATGATGTTAGTACTTGTTAAACATTGCTAGTGAAATTTAGCAATGATAGTGAGGTTTTCTGTAAATGGGTAAAATTAAGATTCCTCCCCCTTCCCACTCTTACCTCTTGAAACAGGTTCTGTAGCCCAGATTGACTTGAATTCTTTTTGATTCTCTTTCCTCGACTTCTGACTGTTGGGACCAGAGATGCTTGCCACTGCCCAGCTGATACATAGCTGATACAAACATCCAAAGCGGAATGATGTTAGATGGCCAAAATTACACCTATCTTCAGTATCATATTGGTCTTGGTTGGTGTTAGTGCAAGCTTACCGATAAATCGGAGCTCGTGGCAGTTTTATTTTGGACTTAGAAGGAAATTAACTTCAAAGAAAGTATGTCTGAAATTATTCCTGGGGAAATAAACAAGAGATCTAGAGAATAAAAGAGGGAGAGCTTTAGATATCATTACCTTTAGTGTGGGGACCAGAAAGGTTTATCGAGTTAACGGCTAGTTATGGGACTGCTTATCTTTAGCTGTGTGATAGAGAATTTTTAAATGTCACAGCTCTGTGGTATTAACACAAGATAGGTCATGTGATTTTGTCTTTGAAATCTGAAGTATTTTTAATTGTTAGCATTGATAATTTGCTTTGGAAAAAATGCATTTGAAATTGTTTCAGTGGCAGGAATAAGATAAATATCAGTGGAGCTTCCTGGTAAGCTAAATTCATCGTTTTAGCTACCTGTGGTTTCAGTTTCTTCCTGCTACATTTTTTTTTTCATTGTATTTATCTGGTTTCAGGATTCCTTTTCTTGGTGTGTACTCTAAATAATGTTTTAATTAGAACTTATTTAGCCTCAAAGCGAAATTGTTATAGGTATACAACTGTTTGGAACTGATGAAACTAGATGTATTTATTCATTTATTTATTTGTGTGTGTATCTGTGCATGCATGTACTTACGTGTACACTTGCCAGGGTGCATGGGTAGAGGTCAGAGGAAACTAGCCCTTAAATGAAGAACACTGTTAGGAATCTTAGAAGATAGTCTCTGCCTTCTATTCTGGAATATGTGGTCTCTTGTCTCAGCTATATTTTACATGCCTGCTTTATGTTTCTCGCTTCCCCCATCTGCTCTGTCTGCCTTGCTGAGTTCCGTAGTCTCCTTGTCCCTATTAACACTGACTTGTAGATGGGTGCGGTGTACCATGGTGCTGTTGAACTGATTCTTCATCTAAAGCTTGCTTCTTTTGGTTCTTTGGACAAGAGAGAGATCCGAGTGCACTGTCAAGCATTTCATGTTTGTCTCTGTACCGTCAGTTAAGAGAGCAAGTGGAACACAGGAGGGAATCATCTCTAAGACAAGCAAGTACTTGGATCTTGTGTGCATGGGGTTCCTTGAAGGGATTGAACAGGGAGGGCGTTCAAACACACTTGAGTCTGGGAGTGTGTGCGGAGTTATTCAGTGATACAGAAATGAGTTCATTGCCCTTACTCTTTTCTTCAAGGATCAATTCGTAAGAAATGGCAAAAGACCCACACTGTAATTTAACATTGGTTTCTTAATCCTAGTCACCTCAGGCAAGCCAGAAAGATGGTAGAATAGCACTGTAGAAGTAAGCTTTAATTAAAGCAGCTCGCTCTTTGCTGTTTCTCATCAAGTCCAAAGGGAATAAGGAATGTTAGGTGATTTTCTAACTATTGTAGTAACTAGAGCCTATCTCACACTTGCCTTCTAGTATGGTAACCATTTCCTTATAACATCCCTTATGAATCTGGAGAGATAACTTAGGGGTTAAAAACACTGACTTCTAACGTCTTCTTCCAGAGGATGTGGGTTCAATTCCCAGCAACTATATGGGAGTTCCCAACTGTCTATTATTCTAGTCCCAGCGGATTTGACATGTTCTTCTGCCTTCTCAGGCACTGCACACATGTTGTGCAGACACACATCAGGCAAAGCATTCATACACATAAAATAAAATAAAATAAAATAAAATAAAATAAAATAAAATATTTAAAAGTGAGCACTGGCTGCTCATTCAGAGGACCCAGGTTCAATTCCTAGCATCCACATGGCTCACCATCTGTAACTCCAGTCTCATAATCTGATGCCTTTTTTTTCTAGCTTCCATACTGCATGTATTTTTGCATAGACATACATGCAGGCAAAACAGCTATATATATTAAATAAAAATAAAGGGAAAAGACAAACTTTTGTGGTAGGTGAGAACAAAACTAGTACATTTGTGCCTTCTATTTGAAAATCAATAAACAGGACTTGAGCTAGTAAATTCACCATATCAACCACCTTGTGCTGCAGAGACTCGGCAGCGGAAGAATTGGCACGTCTGTTCAGCACAGTATCCATCAACCTTGCTTTATATTTAGCAGAGAATCTTAATGCCTAGGAAAGGAACTAGAGCTTTTTAAAGTTTCTCTGTCAATATTGTTGTTAATATGAATTTCAACGCTGAAAACTCTAAAACCAAGTTTAGATTATTACAGATCAGCCCGAGAATTTTAGACACAAACAGAAATCAAGCCTAGTCGGCTAAGAGACTAGAAGAAAGGCAGTCCAATTACAAAGGAAAGGAGCTAAAGCCTTTAGAAGTCAGAGTGATGTCAAAGAAAGCAGACCTCAGGTTTTTGGTTTTGTGTGTGTGTGTATGTTTTCAGAAAAAAAAAATACCGAGAAGGAGTATTAAAATGCTATTTTCCTGAGTGCTACCTCCAGATTTTTAGAATCTGGGATGGGCTCCGGAATGGGCATCTTGCATAAATGTACTAGATAATTCTAATTGACATAGGGCACTCCTCCGTAAACACACTAAATAATTCTAATTGATATAGTACATTTGGAAAATGCAGACAGTGTAATGCTTAGATCTGAGGTAATCGTTAAGATCTGTAGTACAGCCAGGCGGTGGTGGCGCACGCCTTTAATCCCAGCACTCAGGAGGCAGAGGCAGGTGGATCTCTGTGAGCTCGAGACCAGCCTGGTCTACAAGAGCTAGTTCCAGGACAGGCTCCAAAACCACAGAGAAACCCTGTCTCGAAAAACCAAAAAAAAAAAAAAAAAAAAAGATCTGTAGTACATTAAAATGTCTCTTCCTGATATGTTCTTGTCTTGTTCTAAGTAATGTGTGTCTGTCTTCTCTAGTTGCCTCTGCTCTTAAATTCGGATGTGAAGAAGGCTTTGGGTGAGCATAGGTAGTTTTCTAGATATTATCCTTAACAGTATTATGCCCCAGGCAGTTATTCTTCAGTGACTAACTACTTCATCAGGTCTTTTTCTTAAGCATGTGTATATGTGTACACATGTATATGTGTGTATAAAACCTTTAGAATATCAAGCATCTTGAAATTTTGCCCTCAGAAATTAATTCCTTAGCTCCACCCCCTTAAGGTCTATCAGTTATTCTCAGAGTCTTGATTATTTCTAGACCATTGAGCTGCTGAGGAACATGAACTCTGGGGCAGGACTGTTCTGATGCCCCTCTGAGCTTTACAACTTACTCTTTGTAGAAATATGTGTTTCTTTATCTCCATTGGATAAGCTGGGGGCAAATAACAGTATCTATTGGGGGCCAGTGAGATGGCTCAGCAGGTAAAGGTGCTTGCTTCCAAGCTCAACAACTGGAGTTTGGTCTCCAGGACCCACATGGAGAAAGGAGAGAACTTCTGAAAGTTGTCTTCTAACCTCCACATGTTTGCTGTGGCACATGTGTGCATGTGCTGTGCACACACATGTGAAATAAACAAGTAAATGTACTTAAAACAGTATCAACATAATAGAATTTTTGAACTTAGGAAAACATTTATAATATGCTTATGATAGTGGTTGCCACAAACAACACTAGTGGTTTGTTTGTAGGATCTGCATGTTCTCCTTAACCCTTAGGATTCGTCTGTGGAACAAGCCATATCCTTTCTAGCTAATATGTTTTTATCGTGTGTTTATCCTTGTCTCAATATTCTTTATGTGTAGTACTTAATTACATTTCATATAAATACCCATTGAGATCATTGCAGCATAAAACTAGCCTTCTTACCTTTTCCCTGCTCTATTCCATGGTGCATAAAATGCACCCTTAAAATGATTTTCATTGGACGAGTAATAGTCATGCTTAGTGTGGATTCTATCTAAGGTCACCTTGTACTGTTTGACAGTTTTGACCCCTGTTCTTTTTAAAGCTTCTAATATCTCCTTTCCCCCTTGAATAGTATCTTACTTTCTTTTCCTTAGAGATGTTTTCTGTACTACATCCAGATGAGTTAGCCCTCTTTCCATCCGTCCAGCATTTCTCCTCTTTGTATTTGCCATGTTAACATGTTTTCATATCCTTGTCTTACCAGTTAGGATCTTATTTAGTAAACCCGGTTAAACCCTTTCTCCTGAGGAGACATTTTCCAGTGGATCTTGACACGCTCATGCTAGTCCATGGACTTCTAAGCCCTGCTTACAGACTTACTTACCACCATAACTTTTGTGTTTACTTTTAAGGCATGTTGCTTTTTCAGTGGTTTCGTCTCCCATGTCGTGTCTGAACTGGCTTCCTACCCCAAGTGTTGGGGTTTTGATTTTCTTGTTGACTGAACCCTCTCATTCATTAGTATGAACTCTTAGTTGACTAGCCACTGCTGGATGGGTTACTATGTTTTCTCACTTAAAGACTTGTTTCAGTTGGGTTTTTAAATTTTTTAATTTTTGTGCATCATAAATAAATCAAAAGTTATTTCTTGACCACCCACTCCCTAGTAAACATTAAAACTTGTAGAATTTACATGTGCTAGCCTCTTTTGTATGCTGCTGTGAATGTGCAGTGAACTTAACTGGGAATGAGACCTAGTAGACAAGACTGATAGTAGGTGTTGTCCTTGTGCTTCTCCCACCTGCTGGGAACTGTTTTTTCTGCTTTCCTATGTCCCTTTGTCTCTTCAACCTTTGCTTCCTGGGCTGACCTAGTTGGTAAAACTGTGCCTCTATCTTTATGTTAGAAAAAGACCGGAAAAAATTGAGAATCACTGAAAATCAAGTAAAGCTATCTTCCTTGGCAGTTTACATGTTGAATGATTGTGTTTTGACCTCCTGATAAGTGTACAAAAGTCGGCGTCAGTGACTTCATGTGAACAAGAGTAGTTAGGTAATGAAAACAGTTAATATAGCAAAAAAACATTAAAAAGTGATTTCCTAAATACTTTAATCAAAATATATGGCTGTTTGTTCACATCAACTGATGCAGAGCTGTGGCTCTCAGCTGATGTCAGTGGAGACTGCGCTTTTATTCCTGGCTGCCCAGACCCAAATAATCACATAGAAACTATATTAATTACAACACCATTTGGCCTATTAGCTCAGGCTTTTTATTAACTAATCTTACATCTTAAATTAACCCATTTCTATTAATCTGTGTATCACTATGAGGCTGTGGCCTACCAGTAAGGTTCCGGCTCCTTCAGCAGCTACGCGTTCTCTCCCTAACTCCGCCTACTCTCTTGATATCTCTGCATTTAGTTTAGTTATCCACCCCCAGCTCTATTCTGCCCTGCCATAGGCCTAAGCATCGTCTTTATTAACCAGTAATAATAAAACATATTCACAGCATACAGAGGGGAATCCCACATCAAACTGGAGTAATTGTACAGTGCTCTTATGTCATTTTGATTATCACTACTGGAGTAAAGGTGGTCTGATCACCCAGTGGGCAAACAGTCGCAGTGTCTCCTCATCCCAACAGAGAATTCTCTCATCCGAACTAAAGTGGTATTGGGGTCCAAACACTTGATCTTGGGCCACAGTCCGATATTGCTGGAATGCATAGATTGGCTCTGTATATCAGATTGTCTTGTACACACCATGTATTTATGATGTCAAGCTGGATGTTAATGTGTATGCCTCTGTGTATGTCTGTGTACCTAGTGCATGCATGTAGAAGTTAGCTCGAAGCTAACTGAAAAGGGTATCAGATCCCCTAGAACTGTAGTTACAGACAGTTGGACAGCTGTTATCTGCCATATGGGTGCTAGAACTGAACCTGGGTCTTATGTAAGAGCTTCCAGTGCTCTTGGCCCTGGAACCATCTCTCCAGCCCTAAAATGAAGGGAGATCTTAAAGACACAATCTATGAGTCATATTTTAATGTCTTAACTTCCTCTAAGTCTCTTACAGTAGGTCTCACATCTACTTTTCTTGTTTTCAGTAAAACCATCTTAAATTGTATGAAAACATTTAACTGTTTTTTGTAATTTACTTTTTATATAAACAAGTGCTCAAACTTGTATTTTGCCAGCTTCAGTAATGTATAATTCCATCCCCCCACTGCAGGGCCAGCTGGGATATGCAGAGTAAGAAGATCAGCCTACCTTTGGCACAGGGAAGTATGCGAGGTGCTTGTTTTGTATAGGTCAGAGTTTTTCAAAGGAACAATTGATAGAATTGTTAGAAATTTTTCCTAATGCGAGCTCTCTGCCGATGCAAAAATCCCAGTCAAGCCAAAAATTAAAAAATATCCAGATTTAATGGAATTTCTGTGCTCTTGGGTGGCCCCCACGGGGGGGGGGGGCACGGGACACCACGTGTTTCTCCTTTGGGAGCTCGCATAAATACCCTGTGGGAGGGGTCAGGACCTGGCATGCTGGGATTTGGAGTCCAGACCAATACAACTCTCAGGCCTGGGAGCTAGGATGGATGCAAGGGCCTGGGGTCTACGCTCCCAACTTAACAAGAGTGAATATGTGTATTCAAGAGAATTGTTAGAACGGCTTATAAAGCATAGGCCAGTCCAGGTAGTCCAACAGTGACTGTCACGCTGGAGAGACTGAGAAGCCGCTTGCTGCTCAACCCGTGAGGCTAGATGCCTCAGCCATACCAGTGTTGTGCCAGAGGCTTGGGGATTCCTGGGGAGCTGCTGGTCTTCATTCTGTGTCGGAGGCCTGAAGAAGTTGGTTCTAATATTGTTGAAGGAATATAGCAGCGACAGGATGGATGAGCTTGCCAGCAAGAGTGAAAGCAAATAGCAAAAGCTTCCCTCCTCTGTGTCTTTTGATCTGGGTGGGTCCTCTTGCTTCAGACAGTCTGATCAAGAAAGCCACTCACGGGTGTACCCAGTAAGTAGCACTTCAGCAAATTCCTGATCTGGTCAACTTGATTAGCTCCACACTTAGCCTCCCTTGTCAACTGTTTTAGGAGGAGTTACCTAGATAGCATGGTTATTGAATGGAGGTTAGCCAGGAGCTCATAAGTGAAAAATAAGGAACCAAACTGTTGTAAATTATTCTCAAAGTTCACCGGTAAGTCTTTTCTTATCTAATGATCAACCCCCTCACCCCCAAACAAAGCCCTCTATAAGCATACAGTAATTTTAAATTGCAAGCGAATTGCTTTGCCCCAGATTGATAGGATTCATGAGGGTGTCAGGGAGGGAAAAGGACAGTGAAGTCACCAGTTATCTCTTTAAAAAAGAATAATGCTCTTTACTTTTGGTGATAGGAATGTTAGAGAATCTTTGATTATTCAAGGTACCTGGGAACTTTGTCTGCCTTAGAAGTTATTAAATTACTTATTTTCTGAAAATTGCAAGGAGAAAGACTAAATCCACGATTATCCAATTAAAGCAAGCTGTATTTGGGGGTGCACCTGGGACTGGCCAGTCTGACTGTCCCTCCCCTAAGTCAGAATTTTAGAGAGCAGCCCCTGTTGGCCTCTTAAGGTCCCTTTTGTGGGAACGATAAAGTGTTACAGGGGGGAGAGAGTTGGCTGTTGTCCAGGAAGGAACAACGGTGAGGATATACATCATGTGAATGAAGTCACACGTTTAGTGCAGACTGGAAAACATGTTTTGCAGTTTACATGAGACCTAAGAAACAGGAACTTCTTCTTAATTACAAATAGAAACCTTAACTTGCAAGGACTTAACACAGGACAAACAAGAACTTACTCTAATTGTCCTAACTGCAAACAGAGCCCTTAACCTACAAAGGATATCGTCCTGTTTTGGTCTCACACTAGTTGCTTTTGTGAGGGTTTATTTATTTAGTTACTTCTTTTCCTGGTGCTTGGGATGGAATCCAGTGCTAAGAACAGACTCTTGTCTTGAAGTATATTTAACTGTGCTTCAGAGGGTGCTACTAACTGGCTTTGTATCCTATATGACAAGTCTGTTTTAAGCCCAGTCAAACTTCTATGTTTTTTATTTTTTGTATTACCTTCATTTAGACCTTTGTATATTGAATACCACTAGCTAGTTTTCTGCCTTTTACCAAAGTATTTTTCTTTTCATCTATTTTTTAAGACAGTATTTGACTATATATAGTCCATGCTGCCCTCGAACTCCCAATCCTTCCAGATCAACTGATTGTTGGAATTACAGATGTGTATTACTACTTCTGATTTGTATTTGCATATTTTCTCTCTCTTCCCCCCTCCACCTCTCCTTTTCCCTTCTTTCTTCTCCCTCCCCCTCCCTTCCTCCCCTTCATGCTGGATATTGAACCCAAATCTTGTACATATAAACACATACTCTACCACTAAACTACAGTCCTAGTTCTTGTTCTTAATACAGTAAATACAGAACCAGCAGTGGATAGCTTGTGCCCTTTTGTGACCTGTCACTTTGACTAGCATAAATTGTTGAAGTTCATCCATTTTGTAGCATATAATACTATTCCTTTCCTTTTTATTGCCCAATAATATTGCATTGTTTATAGATGTAAGTTCATTCAGTACCTGGTAGTTTGAAGACATTAGAATAATGTTTATGTGAAATTTGTCCACCATTGTCTTCATGCTTTCATTTCTCTTGGATGGATACCGAAAAGTGGTAGTTTTAGTTCTAATGTTAAATTTATGTTTAGCTTTTTAAGAAACTACCAAACTGTTTTATTTAATTATTGGGAGCTACTGAGTTACCAGGCTCAGCACTCCCTCAGGGTTCAGAACAGGACGTCTACAAGTGAAAACTGGCTTGGAAAAGGGATCTGAGGGGTAGAACGAACTAACTCAGGTGCGTTTTCCCTGCATGTTTCTTTATTCCTTTGGGGAAGATAAAAGAAGGGAGAACAAGAAGCATAAGGCAGTACATAAGGGTAAGGGCAAAGCATAAGGGGTTTATATAGGCACACAGACAAACTAATAATCCCATCGGCAGTAACAATAGTATCAAGCATGCATTTTCAGAGTCACGTGAAACAAGAAACCGGTGGATCTGACAAGGAGGCACCATATGTCTCAGAAGGGGTATGGCTGTGAAGTTCCCCAGAGGACGGGGAACACAGCTTTGGTAGTCTTGATTTGCATTAGCAGCTAGCTGGTTGAGCTAAAAAGAATTTCTTTAGTGGACCTTGCTTTTGACTCCAGCAGGGTGCCCAGGTGAGAATTTTTCTCTCTGAATCTAGGTATTTTTCCTGTCTAAACAGTTAATTTCCTGGGCTGTGATCTTGTGTTAGTTGAAACCAAGGTGAAGGGTAGTACAGAATATTGGTAGTTTGTTTAGAGCAAAGGGCCAGTAGATTACAGCTTCCTGAGTCTGCTGTTAGAGCAGACATACTGCCTCCTGTTTGAGTCTCCTTTCTTATCAGTGAGCACTGTCAATAAGAAAGTTTGTGGGGGACTATTTTTATGTAGATTTTGGCTATGAGAACAAGGACTTGACTGAGTGAATCCTTTTCACACAATGGTTTCATGGTGTGTGGGGAGGTATCCCATTGCTCTGCAGGAAAAGTCAGGCTTATACACTGCTGGGGTGCTATAGAAGGGAGAAATGTCATAATTTCACAAGATTTTTACAGAATTGACAGTGACTATCCAAAGAACAATTGGGCCCGTAACTCTGCAAAAACGGGTTAGTCCAAGTGGATGTGTACGGATACACTTCCCGTGGATTGTCCAGTAGACCTATCAGCTGTACATCTGGATACTGTATAATACTTGTGAGCTCACCACATTTTATTTTTAGTTTTTTTTTAAGTCAGGGTCTCAATATGTAGCTCTGACTGTCTTGGAACTCATTATGTAGACAAGACTGACCTCGAACACACAACAGATATCCAATACCTGCATCTGCCTAAGTCCTGGAATTAAAAGGTGCACACCACCATATCC
This sequence comes from Chionomys nivalis, assembly GCF_950005125.1. NCBI lineage: Eukaryota > Metazoa > Chordata > Mammalia > Rodentia > Cricetidae > Chionomys > Chionomys nivalis. The sequence goes on from NC_080097.1 coordinate 48,266,192, forward strand.
AGCTTTTGCTTTATTTTCTCTTATTAGTAGTGAACTGGGTTACAGTTTCTCCATCTGTGTTGTCACCTGTCTATCTTTGTGTTTGTGTATTGCTTGCAGATTTTCCTGCATCCTTGTTAGAACTTGTCTGTTTATAATGTAGAGATGCAGTTCTTCCCACCCTTGCTGGCACTTGTAATCATCCCCCGTTTTATTTGTGGCCATTCTCATGAGACTGATGTTAATTTGTTTTTCGGATAGCTGATGATGGGCATCTTTTCAAAGATTTACACATATTTTTGGGTGAAATGTCTGCTCAGGTAATTGTTCATCTTATAGTTTCATTACCATTCTGTGAGTGAGTTGTAAGAGTTCTTTATGTTTTCAATGTATTTTTGTTTGTTCTTATAAACAGTTAATTCACATGTACTTTTTCTTAATCTCTATTTTTATTACTTTTCTCTCTTGCTCTCTTTTTTCTTCCTTTCATGGATTTTTTTTTTTTTTTTTTTGGTTTTTCGAGACAGGGTTTCTCTGTGGTTTTTTGGAGCCTGTCCTGGAACTAGCTCTTGTAGACCAGGCTGGTCTCGAACTCACAGAGATCCACCTGCCTCTGCCTCCCAAGTGCTGGGATTAAAGGCGTGCGCCACCACCGCCCGGCCCTTTCATGGATTTTTAAGGGGGACTCTTTCAACTCTTGGTAAAATTGATGCTCATTTCAAAGATCAGAGAGGACAATGAATTGATAGACCAATGACAAACTACCTTACCCTGTTCTTCAGTTTTCCTTCAAAAAGTACTTATATAGATTCTGTCATGGTGGCCCATATTCATGATCCCAGTACTCAAGAGGCAGAGGCAGGAGGATTCAGAGCTAGAGTCAGCCTGATACAAACACACATGCACACACCCTGTCTAGAGCCAGCCTGAAACGCACACACAAACATACAGAGACCCTGTTTAAATCAAAATAAAACAAAAGTAGTTACATAGTCCCACATCTGCTTTCTTAATGCTACTAATGATATCACAGTTTTAAACTTCATGTCTCAGTAGCCGCTTCCACTGTACATTATCTTTTTGTCATAGTTACTTGGTCAGGTGCATAGATGGAACAACAGACACTGACTATCCCACGTAAGCTAAAAGTATATTTACTGGACTACGGATATTGCTCAATTTGTAGAGTTCCTAGGAGGCAGGCATGAAACTCTAGGTTCTATATCCATTGTCACATAAATCTGGCATGGTGGCACACTCTTGTCATCCCAGCATGCAGGAGTTGGGGGGCAGGAGCATCTGAAGTTCGTGATTATCTTAGCTATAGAGAGCATTTGAGTCCAGCCTGAGATACGTGAGATGCTGTATCAAAGAAAAAAAGAGCAAATTTATTGCATGATGTTAGGAATTTTTCAGAATTGTTAGCGAGACTACAGAACAAATCTCAAAAAAATGGGAAGACTATGGGAGGCAGCTCCTGGCAGGATCTACAGCCAGAGCCACCCCATAGGTGTGGGGACACCAGTTCTCAGAGTCTGAGACACATACATTTGCCTATACTCCATATTCAAAGGACATTGAGGTTTTGGAGTCTTACATTTTTTAAACTTCTTGATGTGAGACAGATTCCATCTTACTTCAGTATTAAAAGAAATCCAGGTATTCATCTAACTTAAATTGTAAGCAGAATGAAGTTCCATGGACTGCAGTTTCACATCCCAGTTTCAGGTCCTGCTTTATTTCCCTTCTCCTTCAGACACAGTATTGATTATTCTCACTTGTGTTTCCTCATGGAAGCTTCCAGCATCGGGTGGACATGCTTACTCATCCTCAAAACTTTTACACAGTGTCACTAAAGTCCACAAACAAGTTTCATTCTTCTAGTTTGATATCTCAGCAATTTTGTCGTTATTAACCCCTTTCTACTTCAAAGACTTCCTTCTCCCAGACCTCAGGTTTCTCCAAGCTCTACTCCAGCCCTGACTTTTTTCTTATCCACACATACTTCTTACGCATACCCATCTACTCCCATTGTCTTATTTCCCAATAGTAGACCAGTCTAGGCCTCTAAATGTTTTCTCTTAGGTGTTTCAAAGGCATCTGTCATAGTACTTCTGAAATCATACTTGAGTTTCTCTTCTACTATTGCTCTACAGCAGGAGTTCTCAACCTTCCTAATGCTGCGACCCTTTAATACAGTTCCTCATGTTGTGACCCCCAACCATAAAATTATTTTGTTGCTACTTCATAACCATATTTTCTACTATGAATTGTAATGTAAATATTTGATATGCAGGATAACTAATATGCAACCCCCAAAGGGATCATGCATGACCCACAGGTTGAGAACCACTGTTCTACCAGAAGTGACACCAATGCTCAACACCTGTTTCTGCTAGCAAACTGGTGTCCTTGACTCTTAACTCCTTCACATCTTCTCAGCTTTATTTTCATACAGCTCCTGGTTGTCACCATTTCTCTTTTCCTCTTACATGTCACATGGCCAAGCCACCATCAGCCATAGCCTGAAATAGTCTTATCTATATGAATGTTTTGCCTTTATGTATGTATGTGTGCCACATGCATGGTGCCTGAGTTGGTCATCCTTTGGAACTGCTGGTTGTGAGCCAACATGTGGGTGCTGGAAACCAAACCTGGGTCCTTTGTGATTGCAACAAGCGCTCTTTACCCACTGAACCACGTCTCCAGCCCTATAAATGGTACTTTTTAAGAAAAACAGCAGCTGGGTGGTGGTGATGCATGCCTTTAATCCCAGCACTCAAGGAGGCAGAGGCAGAGGCAGAAGGAGCTTTGTGAGGTCAAGGCCAGCCTAACCTTCAGAGTGAGTTCCAGGACAACCAAAGCTACACAGAAAAATTCTGTCTAGAAAAACTAAAAACAAAAAAAACAAAAAAAAAAAAAATGAAAGAAAGAAAAGAAAAAACGGGAAAGAAAGACAAACAAAGCAAACCGCTTAGATTCTACATCATTCCTAGTGTGTAGAAATGCAAGGTTTTTGTTGTTGTTGTTTATCTTTGAGTCTGGCAGCTTTGCTGAATTCATGTAATCAAAAAGTGGGGCTCCCTCCCTCCCTCTATATCATAATTATATCATCTATGGATGAGTGTTTTTGTTGTATTGGCTAAGGTTTTGGGTATAGTGCTACTGAACAACTGTTAGAGCCACAAACTTTGTCCTGTTTCTGTAGTGATGAAAAGCACTCCACCTTTCATTCTTAAAGTATGATGCCAACTGCAGGGTTCCCATGTCCCTCATCAGTGACAAGGTGCCTATTTTTAGTTCACTCCAACTTTTGGACATGAGTGAGGTGATCAGCTTCATTAGGTGCTGTTTTTGTAGCTATTAATTCTTATTCAGCTGCTATGATGGTGGCTTGCATTGGTTTACTTTTAGATACACATATATCCTCCATGGTGTGGTATCTGTTCACATTTTGCTAAGGCTCCTTCTCATCTCTCTTCATGAGGAATAATGCACTTCACCCTGTAATTTAATTTTCTTTCTTCTTCATTAGGATAATTTTTGACCTTATTCAGTTTGTTTTCTTCTAGTTCAGGTTCTGAAATAAATTAAATAAAACTTTTAATTAATTTTAATTAAATAATAAAATAAATAAATAAAAACTGGCATTGTTTTCTCTTGGAATAGTTAATCAAGTTTTCAATGAAGCCATCCAGGCATGGAATTTCTTTGTTAACATATTTTGAAAGTGTAATCCCAGTTTCTTAAGTAGCTACTTGACTATTTAGGCAATTTTTTTTTTTTTGGTAATTTATGTATTCATGGAGAAGGTTTGTTTCATCTAAGTTTTGGGGTGTGTGTGTGTGTGTGTGTGTGTGTGTGTGTGATATAAATATCCCATTTGAGGTTTAGCACTTCACAGTCACTTATTCTCTGTGCTCAGTTATTCTGCTTTGGCCTCCTAGGTGGTTATGACCACAAATGTATGTCACAGTGTGTGTGTGTGTGTGTTTGTGTGTGTGTGGTTTTAATGCTCCTTTGAGCACAGTAAAGATTGATCATAGGACAAGCACTTTACCATTGAGCTGTCCCAGTCCTGATTTTCATCTTTTTATTTATTTATTTATTTATTTATTTATTTATTTATTATGTATTTGTGTATGTTCAATAATCCTGGAGCGCTTAGGATACATAGTGTTAACCAGAGTTGACATAAAGGGCCCTAGAACCCAGTTAAGAGTCAAACCAAGAAGCCATCCATAGTAATCTCTAGCTCTTCTGCACCTTAATGTTCATCACTCAACAGGATCTGTTACTGGAGAATTGGGAAATTGCCCGGTACTTGGGTGATGCAACGTAAGCTAGCGCACCTTCCCGACAGAACATGAAACAGATGAACAGAGAGAGCTATTAAGTAAGTTTATGAAATAACAATAAAAAAATAAAGTCCACTTTGAGAGAATAGCGAGGAGAGCTGATGAAAACAAGAACAGAGAACTGGCTGCCCTGAGTCTCGACTGATTGTAACATTTATGAAAGTGGATATGAAAATTTCTTTCTGCCCAGGAAGACATAAGCCTTGAGTGTGAGAATGCACAGCATAAGAAGAAATTCTTACTACTTTGGTTGCTGTTGATTTGGCTCTGTAGCCAAAGGCTGCTTGCTCTGTAGGACTCAGAACTCAGAATAGGTGCTTGAAACAGGAGAGAGCCAACTGTGTTTATGGCTGCAAGCTGACAGTCATAGCTTTTAGTTTTAGGCCAGGACGGAGTAGCTAATTGCATTAATCCTCCCTGCCATCACTTTATCCTTCGGGTCTGTAACTGGCTGTCCTTTAACCTAACAGTTAAAAGCCCCAGGCTGCACTTGTAGTTCATTTGTAACCAAGTGTTTGGGGTTTGATTGCGAAAGGGTTGGTGTTGGAAGGTGTTAAGCTGCCTCTGATAATCTGCCTCATCTCCCAATTCCTGTACTTCCTGCCTTCTCCACCAGAACTTTGGGTCTGCCTCTATCTCACCCACATTAACAGACACTTCCTCTATGCAGATGTGAATGAGTACCTTAAAATATGGAAATGCTTGAATGGTTGCTTTACCAAATACGACAGTGATTCTGTTGCTTAGCTAAAATGCCCTAGAACACAAGAAGCTACTTTTTAAAAATGAGTTTATTTTTAAATTCTGTAAACTTGTTTGTGCATATGTCTATCAATGGTTATGTGACCATGAATGCAGGTACCCCCAGAAACTAGGGGGTCAGAGCTTCTGGAGCTGGAGTTACAGGTCATTGTGAGCCACCTGATAAGTGCTGGAGTCGAACTCCGGTGCTCTATGAGAGCAGTACTGGCCCTCAACTGCTGAGCCAACTCTTCAGCCCAAGAAGCTACAATGTGATGCCAGTAATTAGTATAATAAAGAATTATTTAGTAGACCATTTCAAATGGGTAACGCTTAGCTTAGCACCTGAATAACAAGAAAGAACCAGGCGTGAAAAGCGTGAAAACCACGTTCTAGGTGGATTGTGCACACTGTCTGTCTCAGAAACAGTAATGACCTTGATAAACAAGCTGCCTGGGCACAGGGCAGAGTGAGCAAAGAAGAGGCCAAATGCTGTAAGGCAGTGTATGCATACCACAGTAAGGGATTAAATGTGTTCTGTGTGTAGTGGAGCCCACTATGGGTGGGATTTTAAGTAGGGGTGTGACATTATTTGAGATACAGGTGAAAACTACCATGGCTGCCCTTGAGAACTGCTGTTAAGGTCTGGTTCCTAAGTCCTGTACTTTCCTCCTCACTGCCCCGCCCAGGAGCTCTAGCAGACACTGCACTTGTAGAAAGCGCCTGGCTCCAACCACACACGAAAACATTCAGTCTTCCATCATGATTGTGATCAAATTTTAGGTATTTGGCAAATCATTATTTTGAAGAAGTTTTTTTAATGCATATTTTGCTGAGCTTTGTCATTATCTTTAAATCATGAGTTGAAATTTCCTGTGTTTATTGAAATGGTCATAGTTAACTTGTTAATATGGTAAACCACATTGAGGGGTTTGGAATGTTAAACCATCTTATACTCATTGTATTAGTCAGGATTGCAGGGACCTTTTGTATCACTGGGCTCAGCATGTCAGTTTATCATTTCCTAATATTTTATTAAGGCTCTCTGTACATGTTCCCAAGGGACACTAACACATGGATTGCTTTGCCCTTAATGTATTTGACTTGGTGTTACAGTGATACTAGCCCTGTCTGTTGAGTTGAAAAATGCTTGCTTGCCTTCTGTTTTCTGAAATAGCTTATATGAATTGCCATTATTTCTAACTTAAATGCTTGGGAGAATTCACTGTGAAACCAAAAAGCTGAACAATAAAAAGAATTGATAAGTTTTATTTAATCAAAGCCTCTTCTTCTAAAAGCATGATTGAATAGCAGCAGCAAGGTCATATTACAAATGGATGTGTGTTCAGATAGGTGTGAGTTCTAGCCTGATTTTGTGATGTGTCCTCCAGTGGAGTGTAGAAAGGTCAGTGCTGAGCTTAACTCAAGAGCCTCTTGCATGCAATTCAAACTCCGACACTTGTGAAACATACTGCTAAATTACTGAAGGGTTTTGTTTTGTCTTTCAAGCCTCAATTTTCTTTTGTTGTGAGATGGAAATACTAACATTGACAGCCAAATGAAGAAACAGACACTAACAGTATACACAGTGTTATGGCTGTTGGTGTATTCTCATTAGTTATTGTCATTCATATGTGCTTAATCCTTAATAGTGTTCCTTTTTCAGAAAACAAACGAATTATGTCTTAAGAAAAGTCTAAAATATTTTTTATTCTTTCAGTAGAAGTATAAATTCCAATTTAATCTTCTGATTCTTGATGACTGTGGAAATCAAAAATGGGTATAGCCAAATTATTTTCATGCTCTCTTTAAGGAAAATGCAATCATACTATTGTTGCGTGCGCTCTGTAGTTTATGTCTAGCTAGTTCCTGTTACCAGTGTTAGTTAGTTTTATGAGCAATCAAAATGCAGACACAGTAAATGATAGTCATTGTTACTGTGAAGGGTTAATTTTATGACATTCTAAGGATATGCTGTATGTTATGTAATTGAACCAAAACAACAAACTAAACAATCATTAGTGCACTTTTTGCCTGAAAACTTCCTCTTCTTAAGTTTTTATTTATTTATTTATTTATTTATTTATTTATTTATTTATTATGTATACAATATTCTGTCTGTGTGTATGTCTGCAGGCCAGAAGAGGGCACCAGACGTCATTACAGATGGTTGTGAGCCACCATGTGGCCGCTGGGAACTGAACTCAGAACCCTTGGAAGAGCAGGCAATGCTCTTAACCACTGAGCCATCTCTCCAGCCCCCCTCTTTTTAAGTTTTTAATAGAATTTTACCAATCTACAAAGCAAGTGTCCATTATGAGAAATGAAAGATAGTTTCATGGTTCTCAAGAAATTATTAGGCATTTTGAGCTACAAAGAGAATAATTTCATGTCAGATGAGAACCCTGAGGCTTCATAAACTCACTTGCCTTTGGCATAGAGAAAAATGATTATTTTAAGTATCTGAGAGTTATAAAGCAGACTCAGCCATGCATCACAAGTTTAAACTTTGTACAGTATAGATTTATTTCAGTCTGTGTGAGTGTTTGCTTCCATCCATGTATGTGCACATGCATGCCTGGTGCCTTTGGTCAGAAGAGAGAGTTATATCCTCTGGAACTGGAGCCGCAGTAAATAGTGTGAGCTGCCATGTGGGTGCTGGAAACTCAACCCGGGTCCTCTGCAATAACAGCAAGTACTCTTAACTGTCTTCTTTGATACATCAGTGAACCACAAAGTTACAAACAACAGCTCTGGAGATGAAACTCCATATTGATCTAGAACTGTGGCTTAACAGAAGTGAACACAGCACAACTCACTCATTATACCTTTTTTCTTCCACTTGTCTCAATAGCTGTGTAGTGTGATTTTTTTGCTTTTTACTTTTTATTTCTTTATTTTTTCAATGTTTGATATTTGCCTCTACATTTTTCAAATACCTTCAGGTTTTCATTTGATGTTTAAATAAATGCCCCACAACATAGGTAAGTTGGTTTTACAGTTACTTAAACATAGGAAAATTACAAGCAGAATAACAAGACCGAGATAGAATCCAATGACCCAGAACTCCTGGTTCAATGTTGTTGAAATGGTATTTGCAGATCATTGTTCATCTGCTTCCTCACTAGTTATTATGTAACAACCATGTTCCAGGAACTATCTTGACCAAGAGGAACATGGCCATACATGTTTTCTACCTTCCTGAAGCTTCTGCGTAGCAAGGATCATTATAAATAACCATCCAAACGCAAAGCTGCACTCCAGTGAATACTGTATGAGAACTTAGAATGTGGAGTGTTGACCTTGTCAGATTGACAGGAAATGATGAAGTCCAGGTCTGAGGGCTAGGTATCACATAAAGAAAGGAACTGTCAAGGCTAGACAAGGGGGGGGCATCTTGTGCAGAACACCCACCACTGCAGGAGAGGACATGCGAACTGCAAGAGACTTGAGGAAGAGCAGGAGCTGACGTAGAGATCACAGTGTAGTGGATTCTGACCACCCACGGCTGAGAAAGGGTGTTTATTTTGATAAGGTCCCTGTGTCATGTAGGCATGTTCAAGTCTTAGTGGCTTCTGCTTTATTTTACCAATTGCTCCCTAGTTCGCCTAGACGGTTCACAAAACTAAGCAGTTAGGGAACTGCTAACTCCATTCACAAGCATCAGATTAACTCCTTCGGGGAGGTCTATCCCTTTAGGGAATAAAGGAATTCGCCAAGCTTTGGCCTAGGTTTTATTAGTGCATTGAATTACCAAAGCAGCTACTCTAGAAAGACATGAAGAGAGAGTGAAATGATACCCCTTGCTTCTTCCGGAGTGTAAATACTTTCTTTTGCTATAGCCCTTGTATATGGCATTTGTTTCTAGACTGTCATTCCCACACTGTCCTAACGGACAGAAGTCTGGTAGCTTGTAAAGTTTTGTTTAGCTCAGTGCTTGTCCTATTGGGTTAGAGGTGTGGACATCGTTTTCTCTGTTCTGCAGAGAAAGCCAGCTGAGGCAGATTGATTTGTACGTAGTCCCATTTCAACACCACTCCTCATTTCCCAACCACCACAATGAAGAATCGACATCAAAGTCTGTTGTCTGGAATATGGGAAATTGATGGGATTCTAGTGACATGGGAACTCTGCTAATAATTTGAGACAGATGACAGCTACCTTGCCTTTAACGAAATGAAGGTAAATGGGCAGTTAGAGGTATTCTCAGTGAAAACAGAAGTTGGCATGTGCAGAAGTAGAGGTTGGGTAAAATGTCTCTAGTGACACATTATTTTAGTATTCGTTAAACTCACCTTACCTACAGTGGGGCATTTAAACACAAAATGAAAAGCCTGAAGGTACTTTGAAAGATACAGAAGTAAGTATCAAACACAAAATTATACTACCTAGCTACTGAGGTAGGTAGAAGGAAAAAGGGGGATAATAATTGAGTTGTGCTGCTTTCACTTCTGTTAAGCCACAGTTTTATATCAACATGGAATTTCATCTCCTGAGCCTCTGAAGTGACTCCTTTCTAATCTTAGAAACTCCTCTTCCTGCCTTTGTGTAAGACAGTATTGTTCATCTTCACATATGAGTTCAAATTACCCAGAGATGGTCTTTGCTTTCTTTTCTTTTCTATGGTCTAGCACATGTGTGGTTTTAGTGCAAACACCATCTGCATGCCTGACCATGAAGTGGGTTTTTTTTTGTTGTTATTGTTTTTCCTCAAAGCCTTCATTAGGCTGCTCCTGTGTGTTACCTCATCACAGTCACTGCACTTGAGTCTCCTATGAGGGACAGCCATGCCATGCCCGGAATGTATGTTCAGAGCTTCAGCCTTCAGCAGCATCAGGAGCCTGGCTGGAGTTAGAGAGCCCCTCTTCCTGCTCAGTTTTGGTGTGCCTGTCTTGAAAAGATCCTTTATCTTTTGGATCTACCCTTTACTTCTTTAGAGCTCACAAGCAGTTCAAAGAAACATATGGCAAAGGATGCCATTTCTCTCATTGTCGTTTCCTGCTCCTTTCTCCACCCCTAGGTTCCTGTTGAATCAGTGCTGTGAACTCCAAGGCAACATGCCATAGATGTGAAGGGGGTGTTACTGTCCCACTCTTTCTGAATTTTGTTGTCCTGGAAGTACTGAGGCTTGAACCTAGGACCTGGTGAATGCTAGGAATGCGTTCTATCTCTGAGCTGCCTCCAATGGGAAATTCTTACTAATACTTGGAATGAGCTCTGCCAGCTTGTGACATTTGCTTAAAAAAAAATCCTTAAATAGGTATTCATTCATTTTCAATTGGAAAATTCAAAAGGTGCCTAAAGGTAGACTATTGAGGTCTCTTTACTACTATCTCTCAGTTCTCCTCCCTAAGAAACATAGGATTACTGGTTTCTTCTAAACATTTCTACAATTATTTGATGTGTGTATAGAAACAAGGCTATGTATGGGCAATTTTCCTTACCTCTTCTTCCTCTGCAACTGACAAAAATACTTTGTCCTTTCTTGTTCTTCTCAATTGAAATCTATTTCATAATGGCATGTAAGGACTTTAATTTTCATGGCTGTATTGTGTGGTTATCCTGTAAGTTGTTTCTCTAGCCACCTTATGGTACCAATGTAGATTATTTCTGATCTTTTATTCTTATAAATAGTGCTGCAAGGAATAACCTTAACTGAAGTCACCTTGCCTTGTGTTCCTGGATTAATCTCCAGAACTGGAATTGCTAGGTGGAAGGTTATCGGCATTATCATTTTGGTCCCACCGCCTTTTTTTTTTTGTAATAACTCTGAAGGGGTTATTTGTTGTTACCATTGTATATTCCTAGACCCTGGTGTGTACTCTGGGCTGTCTTTTAGGTGAACTAGCTTTGTCACCATTGGATTTTGTTTGATGACTTTTCTAGCAATGCCTAGGCAACAGAAAATAAACCAGGGATATGAGAAAAGAGAAAAAATGGCTTTCTTTCACAGTGTAGGAGAGATAAATATCTCCTCCATTCTGCTTCAAACATTTAGAACTAAACTAACATATTTATTTAGAGAAAAAGCACACAAATTTTATTTGATAATTTGTTTTCCATGGGAACCCTCCCAAGAAGAATGAGGGCCCCAAGAAGCAATTAGTATCAAAGCTGGTTTAGACAATTACAAAGCTTTCAGTCGGGTGGTTAATCTTGGGAGAGTGACTAAGCAGATAAGGTTAGTTGAACAGGGTTTGTTTATGTAGATTTCTTCCATCCTGGACTCCTGATAAGAATGTCTTCCTTCCTCCGGTACAGGGAGGGCACCTTTCTCATGGGAGTTCTATCTCCTGCTTTCATGAAAGTGCCCTTCTTGAAGTGCTGCCTTCAGAGTGCTTTTAACTAAAATAACTCACATGAAAAAGCCAGTGTGTTTGGTATGGCAGCATTTTTCTAGGGACAGGACAATATAAAGCATTAGTTTCCTTTCCTGTGACAAATCAGAGTGTTAGCTAAGCTCGGTGGTCTACAGTGGTAGGTGTGTGGTGTCTGGAGATGCTGAGGGATGCTGTTACTTGCCTGTGGGGACAGGTGCAAAAGATCTTGTTTATATCAAAACCCAAAGCACTGATATATATGTAGTCTCAAAATTGTAGATACTGTGTAGGTTAAACAGTGTGCATCTACAGGATTGATTCAACTATACCCCCAAAGAAAAAATTGTTGAGAATATAGGAGCCCAGGAAAGTGGCTCAGTTGGTAAAGTGCTTGCCACACAAGCATGAGGATCTGAGTTGGATTCCCAGCACGCACATGGACATTCAGGAATGGTGGTGCCCACCTCATTCCAGCCCTGAGAAGGTGGAGAGAGACTACCCCTAGAGCTTGCTGGCTAGCCAGTCAGTCCTAGTCAGTGAGAGACTGCCTCAAAACGATAAGGACGAGAGCGATCGAGGAAGACACCCACAGCCAATAACTGACCTCTCCTGTACTCACACTTGCACGTTCAAAAAAAATAGTTGTCACAATTTAGTTTGAAGGAAGCCAGCTTTTGTGGGTGCAGAAGTTCTTTGGCCCTATCTTGGTCCTTAGATTTGTGTTTTGTGGTAGTTGTTATTACGCACAAAAAAATATAAGACAAAATCGAGAAAGCAGTTATTTAGCTGCATTAATACAAGAGCAGAGAAGGTCTTAAATGGAACAGTAGCATTGGAAGAACCTTCAATGAAGTATAATTGGCAACATTTGGTTTAGCAATGTGTGGTATGTGCAGTTCATCATATAAAGAGTAAGCTTTCCCAGCTGCGAATTTCAGTTTAAAATAATGACCCGTCATTATTCCCTTAAAAGCAGTATTTGTGAGTCTACCACAAGTTCGTATGAGTGTAAAATGAAGCATTTTCACAGTCTTTCATAGAGGGTTTTCTAGTCTCTCTCTTTTCTCCCAGTTTTTGAGACAGGGTTTCTCTGTGTATCTTTTGCTGGCCTGGAACTTGCTTTCTAGACCTAGCTGGCCTGGAACTCACAGAGATCCACCTGTCTCTGCCTCCCAAGTGCTGGGATTAAAGGCATGCGCTGCCACACCCAGTGTCTAGTCCACTTTTTGAAGTAAATTTAGTAAGATATAATTCATCTACTTAAGGTAAATTCACTTATGTTTAAAATTTTGTAACACCATCATCCAAAATCCACAGAAGATACTCCTTTTAGATTCTTTTCCTTCTTTTTGAAAGACTGGTTCTGTAGCCGTAGGTAGCCTAGGATTCATAGTATCCTCCTACCCCAGCCAGGAGGCTGAGATATTGTTGTGAGTCACGGTTGCCTCTTGAAAGATACTTTGTTTTCTCTTTTGTTTTAAAGTCTCTTCTGTGATGATTATACCTCTGCTTACTCTCTTATCTCCCCTTCTCCTCCTTACACGATCCTGTCCCACATTCGTGTCCTTTTATTTTGTGAGCACTGACTTTAACCACCATGTCTGTGTGTCCAAGGGAAGAACTATCCAGTGGAGCCTGGTGGGCTCACCTTTGGGTCACAACTGAAAACAGTGACTGCTCCTCCCTCAGAATCCATCAGTATTTAGTAGTTTAGTAAGGATGGTTAGGGCCCCATGAGCTCCTTCCTGATCCATACTTGGCTGTTGACAGGTTCAGTGTTGTGTAGACCTGGTAGATATTTTTAAGCATTGTATAAAATAGGTGTTTTCACATTTTTATTTATAGATAAACACAAATAAGTAATAAAGACCGGGGTACATATTTAGTATATTTATTGTGCTCGTTAGAAATAATGTAAAGAATTTAACATCGATTTGAATCTGGAAATTATCCCAAAAATGAAAGAGTTCTTGTGGAGTTAGAGAGATAATGGCACAGTGGTGAGGAACACTTAGCTGCTCAGTCAAGAGGACCAGAGTGTGGTTCTTAGCGCCCACATTAGTGGTCTTACAACCTCCTTTAAGTCCAGGTCCCAGGGAATCTGAAACCCCCTTCTGGACTTTTTAGGTACTCACAGACAGGCACACCCATACATATAAATGAAAACAATAAAAACAAATCTCTAAAGAACTCTTTCCATCTATAATTTATAGCACAAAGATTTTTTGAGATCTGGTGTTGTATCTAGTTGCATACAATAAATAAAAACACTATATTTGTATGGTGTTAGCTTATACTTGTTATAAAATTCTGGGCTCCTTGATTTTATCAGGAGATAACTGAAGGAAATAATTCAGAGTAAGGGTCTGTAATCCATGAAAACTATAGCAGATAAAGACAAGATAAATTGTTACTATTTTGAAATAAATATATGCTCCTTTTGGGATTGAAGGTCATGGAGGGAGGAACATAGAAAGTAGGGATACTTAGCTCTGAACTCATTTTTTTTTAAAATGGGTATTTAGAATAACCAAGTATCCCCTGTGGTGGTTGAATGAGAATAGCCCATAGACTCAAATATTTGAATGCTTGATCTCCAGTTAGTGAAACTGTTTGGGAAGGATTAGGAGGATTGACTTTGTTGGAGGAAGTGTGTCACTTTGAGGTTTCAAAAGTTCATGACAGGTCCAGTTAGCCCCTCTCTCTGCCTGGCCATTTTTGTTCAACATGTACAACTCCAGTGCCATGCCTGCCTGTCTGCTGCTGTGCTTCCCAACATGATGGTCATGGACTCTATTACCCTCTGGAATGGTGAACCCAAAATTAAATGCTTTCTTTTATAAGTTGCCTTGATGATGGAGTTCCTTCACATCTATAGAAAAGTAACTAAGACACTCCCCATCTCAGCTACATAAACGTGGAAGCTGAATACTAACTCTGTAGGAAGTAGAGTCAGCCCTCTATGGGGTGCTGGGCTATGAATGGGATAAAGTTTGGGGTAGCTCTCAGGAACACTCCTAATTTTGTAGTTATTGTGATTCTTTATATCAAGTTATCTTTGCCAAGCTGTTTTCTTCCCTGTCTCTTTTTCTGTTTTTAAATGGGGGCTTGTATCGCCTAGACTGGTCCTGAATTTTTGATTCTTGTCTCAGCCTTCTAAATACTGCAATTACAGGTGTGTGCTGTCCCGCCTGGCTAGCTCATCTTTTCCCTTGCAGTATGTGGAGAGCTCAATTCCCTGGTTCTCTGCCTTCTGTACTCACCAATGCCTATGGATGCTGTGGCTCATCTAGGAAGGCTCTGTGTGTACTTTATCAGATTTTTTTGTTTTCCTTATAAACTGAGATGATTGGAAAATATGGTTCTCTCATTAGCATCAGTTAACCCAAGATGTTGTAATTTACCCTATTGTAGCTTAATGAATTCACTTTCTTTAATTTTGTAATTATTTCTGTGATTAAGCATTAGGAAACTGCTGGATTGAGGGGATGCAAAAAGAAGGGGACATTTGGATCTTCCAGTTGTCCAGGGTGATAAGCTTTGCTCTGGTAATAGTCACTTTATTCTGCCTGTGAAGACTTCAAGTGAGTGAGTGAGCAATAGGTAGGGATTGATTCCCCGAAACTATTATATTGTCCTGTTGGAATATTCCACATGTATGCCAAGCAGAAATAGATTCTGTTTTACGTCAGAGGAGAGTCTCTTTTCAAAGATCAGCCACTAGTAAAGTTACCAATCACAGTGGCAGGGATTCTGCCCTCATGGTTTTCAGTTTTTCTCTTGTAGGGCTGCCCTCATGGTTTTCAGTTTTTCTATTGTAGGGAACTCTGGGGACAGTTACGGGTTAAACGGCATGAAGCTGTTTTGTTTCTAAATTCTAGTTTAGTGTTCTAGCTACCCCAGGGGCCTCTGATCTTAACATAATTTGATTCTAAGTGTAGGGTAGATGTGGATTATAAATCGCTGGTCCTGGGAACATACACTGTTCATCTTTCAAAAACAAAACTCATTTATTTCTATAATGTATAGTTAATACATGCTTTTAATTGCCTGAAAAATGGTCAGTTGCATATTTTAAATTTTAATATTAGAGTCCTTGTGCTTTCCAAGTTAGAAATTTAAGACTATCTTATGTGAATGAGACTTGAAAATAGGTATTTTTACTGGGCAGTGGTGGTGCATGCCTTTAATCCCAGCAGGTCCATCTCTGTGAGTTGGAGGTGAGCCTGGTCTACAGAGTTGAGTTCCAGGACAGCCAAGGCTGCACAGAGAAACCCTGTCTTGAAACACCCCGCCCTCCCCCCCAAAGAAAGAAAATAGGCATTTTCTTTCATGTCTTCACAAAACAAATATTTGTTTACTGCTCGTCAAGCCAGCACACAGTTAAGGAATGAGCCTGCAACAACTGATAGGAAACAGACCTTGCTGTTAAGCTCCTGTTTTAGTGTAGAAGAGGGTTACATGTCGCATGCTGTAACAGCAGATAGAAGAGCACTGTAACGGGCATTGGCTGTCATTCTGGTTGGCAGGGAGCTGCTGTATTTCAGAAGGACCAGAAGAGCTGATTGGCTAGAGCAGGTATTTACTATGAAAGATGGGAAGTAGAGGTTAGAGACTAGTTTGGGATCATTTAAGGCATCTGGCCCAATATCTGATAAGCATTTCTTTGAAGTGTTTGTATCTTACGTGCTATCAAATTTGCCTTTAATGATGAGTTTTGTTAAGTATTCAGCTTTGAATTATTGATATTGTAGCATAGGCACACACACACAATCACACCTATGTATCATGCATTTTAGTGCTCATATTTGAATCCAGGGCCTTGAGCATGCTAGGTAAACACACAATGACTAAACTACATCATCAGACCCTTGAGAGGTATTTTTGATAATACTAGGCTCAACTTTCCTTTATACCCAGGCAACATTATATGTCACCTAAGATACATGACATTGGGTTACTGTATAGTTTTCATTGTCTTTTAAACCATAGTTTCCAAGTAAAGGGAGCAGTTTAAAAATCCTGGACTTGCCGGGCGGTGGTGGCGCACGCCTTTAATCCCAGCACTTGGGAGGCAGAGGCAGGCGGATCTCTGTGAGTTCGAGACCAGCCTGGTCTACAAGAGCTAGTTCCAGGACAGGCTCCAAAACCACAGAGAAACCCTGTCTCGAAAAACCAAAAAAAAAAAAAAAAAAAAAAAAAAAATCCTGGACTTGACTGGGCGTGGTGGCACACACCTTTAGTTTCAGAATTCGGGAGGCAGAGACAGGCGGATATCTGTGAGTTTGAGGACAGCCTAGTCTACATGGTCTACAAAATGAGTTCCAGGACAGCCAGAGTTGTTACATGGAGAAACCTTGTCTCAAAGAAAAAAAAGGTCTTGGACCCCCTCCTACCTCAACTTTGAGCTCAGTGGGTCCTAGGTTAACTGGGATTTTCTCCTGTAAAAGGTGTTCATGTGTTTCTGATGCACAGCTGCTCTAGCCTGACATGGAGAGAATATTCTGCATGCTGTCACCAACTTTTACAGTAATTCAGTAAGAATGGAATGGGGTCATGTGTATCTTAACAGTACCAAGCTCATGGAATTGAGACACCCTGAGATCTCCATAGAAGGAACTTGAATGTATATTATAGACAGTAGCTGCTCCATACATGGATTTTGAATATATGTGTACCTGACAACAAAGCAGAGCATATAGCTACAGATCTTTTAGAAACAATGAAGTCACAAAGAAGTGACCTCTCTGGTGATGATGTTGTGAAGGTGCTGATGGATTCTGTCAATATATTAGCTCTATATGTCCAGGGAGAGGTGCAGGCTCGGACTAGAGGTATATGTTCCTTGAAGTCACAACATAGTTGAGTTTCCAGATACATGCTATTAATAATAATAGGCAAACCATAAAGCATGCAATGTAATTTCTAATGACCAAACTAGCCACGTTTTAAGGTAATCAAGACCAATAATCTCTGTAGTATTATTAGACTGTCATAGAGATTGTGACAGGCATGTGGCAATTCTGGGACTCTTCTGATTGTGTGTATCGATACACCTGGGGATTATCATGAGTTACAGTGATTATAATGAGTTACGGTGGCCTAGGGACTCCGTGCCAGGAGCCATATAGATGAGGATGCTTTCCTTTCTTCTTTCTGTTAATAAACATGTGCCTTTTATGTTCCAAGTACTGCTTTAAGAGCAGGTGTAGCTACTAGGTACCAGTAGTGACACAAAGAACAGGCAGTTATATGTACTTGGTATGCGATTAGAAGAAAAGCAAATATGTGATTGTTTTGCTTTTTAAAATAAAAATGGAGTTTAGAGAAGAAAGCTGAAAAAAGTGTAATTGTACCCTGGGTGTTTGCTCAAAAACAGTGCAAACAAACTATACATTATCTAAAAAATACACAAAAAGACTCATGGTGTGCACAGTATCTAAAGTGAGTTTCTAGGACCTGGGAACCTGGTTCCCTGACGCTGCTGCTGAGAACCAGCTCTCAGCAGGTCAGGACCTGAAGAGGAGCTGCAGAGTCAGCGGCTAATCACACAACTGTCTCACACACAGATTCCTCTCCAGCATGTCAGGGTCTCTTTTATTTTTCCCTTACCTCCTGATGTTTTTCTTCTACATACAGCTGCATACACACACACAGGAGACTTTTCTGAGGGCCAAAGCTTAGTTCTTTATTTTATTTTTCTTTCTGTTGCTTGTTCTACTCTGTTCTTTCTCTGGTTTCTACCCTGGTGTTTCCTTCTTCCCTGCTCTTCTCCTTCTATATCTTTCCTGATGTTTTCTTTTTATCACTTCCCTGATGTATTTCTTCTAAATCTTTCCTTTCTTATTTTTTTCCCAAACAGCTTATGTACTCCAGCAAAATTTGAAAAAATAATAAATATAAAATATAAAAATTACAATATGGTTATATTCTATTTTTCTCCAAGTGAATGATTATAGTGAATACAAGAAAAAAACAGCTTGTTTCTTATTTCCCTTACATGATTAAACATTTTACATATTAATTTGTGAAAAATAAATTATTTCCAAAGACCCACATAAAACCATGTCTAAGCAACTTGTTATAGATTAACAGAGTGTAAGCAAGCAAGGTGTTTTTCTCAGTTAGTTCTTTTACCGGCAGGCTGCATTTTGTTGTTACAAAGAAAGGATCAATCGTTTTATTATTTATCTCTAAAAGTAATATTATAAAAAATTTGAAATAATCACAAATCTAAACTTTGTATATATAAAACAATCAGTTATTTCTACTTTTAATCCTCAAGGTGCACACCCAATTATCAACAGGTTCTTTTTTCAGGAAGCTGGGGGCAGAAATGGGTACAAGAATTTATTATCCCCTTTGATCACCAACCCATCTTTAGCAAGAAAGGCGCGTCAGCTACTAATAACTGGGCTGCCTTTGTTCTTGTTCTTAACCTCAGTGAATCCCTCGATCAACTATTAAAAGTGTGCCTTTCTTAACTTTAAATTGTTCCCCAAGATTTTCTACATCAAAGCCATTAACAAAAACATCTTAGTCTAACTTTACTAACAATCTACGTATCATTAATCTGCTCCAGCAGCAATGCCTGGAAAAAGTCAATCACTGTTTTCTTAGTCTCTAGTGAGGGATTAGAAATCCCCTAGAGTTTTCATACAACTCATAGATTTTTGAGGGACATGGTGACCTCGAGGGCAATAAACAGCGATATGCTCAATAACAGCATAAAGTCCTCGGGACATTTAGTCCTTGGGGCTCTGCCTCTCCAAGCCTCACCCAGTGTGAGTAAGCTGTCCGCCAGGTCATATTCCGTGAGTTCCAAACTATTTGCTCTTCCATTGACATGGCCTTCAACGTTGCCCTCATTACTCTTCAGAAGTCTTGTGTTGGGTCTGAGGAGCCATGTTCCTTAGGGAAGCTCTACCACCATACTGAAAAAAAAGGTCCTGCAAGGATAAATGAGATAGGAATGCCCAGCTTGGAAGCTGCAAATGTTATGCTGATATTTTAAAAGTTGTGTGTGGGGGGGGCGAAGGACAGCAATGTAATCAGTGTCTGTCAAGCCAGGTGAGTTGAAGTGAGAAGAAATAACCTTAGAATCTAGAAAAGCAAGATCTTTATCAGTAAATCTCTCCACGAAGTTTTCCCAGCACTGGGAATGTAGAAGCAGCAGGGATATCTGCAGGGCTATAAGATCTTGACAGGTAGGGTGTGTAATAATTCTTACAGAGTAAAAAATCTCCATGGTATGTGATACGCCTGTTTAATCATGAATGCTGAACATGCTCAGTGCATCACATTGAAGTATTTGCTCCAGAGAAACAATACAGAAATGATAATGGCATCATTAACCCTACAGTTTGAAGATGAAGCCTGTAATTCTGTAAGAAAAGCTGATTGACCTTGGGCAGCTAGTGTCTTAATGTTCCTCAGGTGATTGTGAACTTCAATAAATTGGTTCACATAAAGCCTTCGCCCAGTGAATCTGGCTGAGAGAATAGCCATTAAATTTATAGTCTGAAACTACCTGGAGGAATTATTTGAGAAATTAGTATTAGTATTTTATATCTTTTTGGTGGTTGTGGTAAGAAGGCACACAGGGTCTCAGGCTAGTCCGGAACTCACTTTGTGACTCAGGCAGGTCTTCCCAGGTGCTGGGATGGATGGCATGAGCCACTCTGGACAATCTAGTCTTCTTCTCCTTCTCTTCCTCCCTCTTTTTCTTTCTTCCTTCTTTTTTTTAACCCTTTGGAGCTGAGGACCAAACCGAAGGCCTTGCACTTAGTAGGCAAGCACTCCACCACTGAGCTAAATCCCCAGCCTCCAAGCCCTAATATTCTAACTATGATGCATTTTAAATTTCTGTATGTGTGAATCTGTCTTCTCACATGTCACCAACCATTCTTCACCCCACATTTACCATCTGCCTCTCAGATAGATGCTAAATATAGAAGGCAGTATTTATCTGGAACTATTCAAAGGAAAAATGTTTGACGTGAGTGAAACACCTCTGATTAATGTCCTAAAGCATAAGATTTTAATTGTTTTGTCTTTAACAAAAAAGTTAATTCAGGCTGGGGTTGTGCTGTGGTGGAGTGGGGCCTAGCATGTTTGAGCCCCAGGTTCTGTCCTAAACTCTGTCTTTAGCTTCTTATTGGCTAACTCTCACATCTTGATTTAACCCATTTCTATTAATCTGTGTATCACCACGAGGTTGTAGCTTACTGGAAAGATTCAGCATGTCTGTTTCTGGGGGCTCCATGGCAGTTCTCTCACTCTGTTTTCTTTCTCCCAGAATTCAGTTTTGTCTTCTCCGCCTACCTAAGTTCCGCCCTATCAGCTAGGCCAAGGCAGTTTAAAGAAACTTATCCAATGAAAGCAACACACACAGAAGGAACTCCTGCACCAGGCCCAGGGTAGGAGGGTGCTGTGGTGTCTGCTTGTTAACTGCCCAAACTGCGTGTTGGGTGCATTAAGCAGTTAGTTCCAGATTCTGTGTTTGCAAATTTCCATAATTTTTTTCTTCATCTCTGTCTCTGTATGTTTGTGTGTGTTTGTGTGTTTGTGTGTATGTGAGCAGGTGTGAAGGCCAGAGGTGAGTGTCAAGTGTCTTCCTCATTTGCTCTCCCCTTATTTTTTGAAGACAGGTCTTCACTGAACCTGGAGCTCACTGATTAGCTAGCCTGGCTGGCCAGTGGGCCCCAGAGGTCCTCCCATCTCCACTTCTCCAGAGCACCTCTGTGCCCGGCCGGTTTTAACTAATTAATTTTTTATTTTTATTGGCAAATTATTTTTGCTTTGCTTTTAATTAATTTGTTGTTTTATTTTTAACATGTGTGCTGGGAATCCAGCTGTTCTTCATGCTTATGTGGCAAGCACTTTACCCTGAGCTGCCTCCACAGCTCCATTCTTTGTTTTATTGAGACAGGATCTCTCTATGGAGCTCTTAACTGACCTGGCACTTTTGGGTAAACCAGGCTGGCCTTGAATTTGCAGTGATCTCTGTCTCTACTTCCTGGGTGCTAGGATTAAAGTCCTGTACCACCATTCTGGCTTAGGTTTTTTGTTTTGTTGTTGTTGTTGTTGTTATTTGTTTATTTATTACTACGTGTCTATTGGTGCATGGTGAAGGGAGGGTGGCAGTCTCCTCTGTCTGTCACAGTGTAGGTGAAAGTCAGAGGACTACATTCTGGTGTTGGTTCTCCTTTACTTTTTTGTGGGTTTGGAGCACTAAACTCAGCTCACCAAGCTAGCACAGCAAATGTCTTTACCAGTTGAGCCATCTTGCTGGCCCACGCTATAGCCTAGGCTAGTCTCTTAACTCATTTTCTCCTGCCTCAGCCTCCAGCATATCCTGCTGACCTTTTTAAGTTTGCAATTAAAAAAGAAAATTTGTCAGATATATAGTTAAAAAAATCAACAGGAAACTCAATAGTATTTACCCCTGGGCAGAAATACTGAGAGCTATCAGATCGGTTTTTGTTTGGGCACTGTTATTATTTGCTATAGCAAGCTATTGAAGACCTGTTTCTGGCCTTTGTTAAAATGTGTAGAAGGTCTAGCATCTTCTAAATTTTGTCATTAGATATGTTGCTGTGTTATTGTTTACCATTATCTTTTTCTGCCTGGAGTATATATTTTTATATATAAAGTAAGAAGAAATTTTGTTACTTTTGCTGAGAAATGCAATCAGCAGTATTTCCAAAAGTAGATTTTCTTTGTACTTTACACTTATTTTAAAGACAGGTATTTGTTTTTTAATCAGAAAGAAAGTTAGCTATGGCAGTAACTTCATTAACACTGTAGTTTAGAGTATGTGGCTGCACAGAGTTTCTGACTTTACTGTGCATCCACCAGGTGCGTCAGTCATAGGTATCTTGCTTAAAATAATTAAATAATGATGGGTATTTTGGGTATTTCAATGTGAGTCATGTCAACATTTTTACTAATTGACTTCTGATTTGTATCTTAATTTGCAATTTATGGAATTAGTTGTTTCCATCTACAAATTAAGGTTTGAAATGCCGATAAATTTAGTCTTTGGTCTTTGATTCCTAAACCATGGATAGATGTAGGAGAGGGAGAAAGAGAGGGAGAGACAGTGAATATTGATTTGAATCAGAATATTGATTTGCTAGCCTTACTCTGTCACTCATGTGTGCTGTGTTAGTCATCTGAGTCAGAATAATATTTATCTCTCTTTAAGTTGGTAGTATAGCTACTACCAGTGCTAGTTTCTGAAGTGCTTTATCACTTCCTCTTAAAAACTGAAAACAGCCAGGCGATGGTGGCGCACGCCTTTAATCCCAGCACTCGGGAGGCAGAGGCAGGCGGATCTCTGTGAGTTCGAGACCAGCCTGGTCTACAAGAGCTAGTTCCAGGACAGGCTCCAAAGCTACAGAGAAACCCTGTCTCGAAAAACCAAAAAAAAAAAAAAAAAAAAAAAAAACAAAAAACAAAAAACCTGAAAACATTCTCCAGTATACTTGTGGTAGTTGAGACTCGGAGAAATTGAGTCCACCTAGCAGCAAGATAAGCATTACACTTAGCAGTCTACCCCAGAGCCCACCTGCAGCTAAGCTGTGCTGGGGCATGCTGTGTTATAAGAGTCTTCCTAAGTGCCTGGTACCATGGAAAAGACGGCTAGAAGCTGGGGAGTGGAGCTCAGAGGGAGAGTGCCGCCCTGGCATGGGTGAGGGCCAAGGCTTACTCTCCAGTTAAGGGTTTGTTGAATGCCATTAGAGTGTGTGCATCTCATTGCAAGTTTATTTAGATCCACTTTTGTGGGTGGTTCCCGATAGCAAGTTAAATTCGGTGTTTTTTTTATTGCTCTCCCCCCAAGGAAATCATTTGGAAAACTATTAACGTCATTTTTCTGTGTTTTTTGTTTTTTAAGTTTTGCTCCAATTCGAAATTCCAAAATAATTTTGGAAAAAAAGTTTAGTATATATTAACTCTTAATACTCCAAAGTTGCATAATTAAACTTTTTAGTCAATGCTGAGTTACATAACTGTTTCTCAATTTCTGTCTTTATTCCACAGAATGGTAAATAAGGCTGGCCGTCTCTGGAAAGGCCACTGATCTGCCTCATGTAAAGTATGCTCAGTTCCTTCCCAGTGGTGTAAGTATCCTTCTCGGCTCTAATGTTAGCTGGTTAGGACTGTGACTCAGATCTGATGACAAATGCTTTCAGAATTCAAAGAATTCATTTAAATGGCATTTATTCCTTTATGTGTGGGGCCGTCCTTCAATTGCTTTGGCTTGTGTGTGGAGGTCAGGACAGGTTGGTGGAAGGTAGTACTCTCTTCCATGTGGGATCAAACGCAGGCTTAACGGCAAGTATTTTTACCCTCTGAGCCATCTTGCCAGCCCAAGGTGAAAGAAATTCATAGGAAACTATTCAAATGGTGTATGTCTTTGACATCAAGGTAAACAAGTGTAATCATATGGTGAGGAATGAGGTTTCAGACCTGTGAGGTTTTTGTTTTTTCTTTTTTACCATTTTTACTTTGAACATTGTATTTTGACATTATTTTCCACTTAAACATAAAGTTTTCGTATTTACTAATTATTTTCTTAAAAATTATTTTATTTTAATTATGTACATGTGTGGGCATGCACTAGTGAGTGCAAGTGCCCAAGGAGGCCAGAGGCTTCAGAACTGGAGTTACGAGTGATTGTTAGCTGTTCCGTGTAAGTGTTAGGGACCAAGCTCAGGTCTTCTACAAGAACAGTAAGTGCACTTAACTGCTGGGCCTCCTCTCCAGCCCTGTCATTATTTTTAACTGTTTAATAGCCTAGAAGCTGGTGAGGTAGGTGGTTACGTGTTGGCAAAAGCTCCAGTTATAATCTTAGAAATAAGCAGAATATAAAAAGCATGCTCTCTTAATGCTTGATTTGCGTGCAAACTCCTAAGGACCCTGTAGCCATTTCTCTTTCCCTACTGCAGATGGTAACGTAGTTCTGCCTCTTAGCTAATGTAGTCGCTAGCTGTTCTTTGGAGTCAAGGCAGAGAGATACAAATGGAGATAGTAGTGTTGTGTCAAGAATGTTTTTGTGCTGGAATATGAACTGTAACCACTAGTTCATATAAAATAGGCCTTAGAATAAAAGTATTCCGGGAATTTCAGAAATTAGAGAAGATGAAGGGCTATTAGCTCATTAAGTGCATCTTTAGCGTCTAGTGCAGAGTGCCTTGAGCCTAAGTAATTTCTAAAATTTGGTGGAGTCTGTTTCACTTAAATTTCTTCTGTTTTGGTTGACAGTTCTACAATCTAATAAGTAGACATTAAGATTGGTTTTCTTTATTACTTAGGTTTCTCTTTGAAGCCCCTCCATCTCCCAACACACACATACATTGATTCTGTGATTTAGTGCAAAGTCTCTGGAGGAGATCCAGATGACAGAACTGTCGCCTGAGTTTCTGCTGAGTAGCTGTGTCCTAGGAAAGGCGCTTTATCTTTGGGACTTTGCCCTCCCCATCCACCCTTGCCTGCCTGCTGCTTTCTTTGTCTTTTTCTGTTCCTTTTCTTTTTCTTCCCCACCCTTGTTTTTGGAGACTGGAGTCTCACTATGTCTAAAATAGCCTGGAACTTGCTGTATGCCTCAGATTGACCTTAAACTCAACAAAAAAAATTCGGTCGTCCTCCTGAGTGCTGGGATTGTAGGTGTATACCACCACATCTGGCTCTTTGACATCAAATGAAAATAAAGAGATGATCAAAATATAGGTTCACAAATCACACAATTCATTGGCACACAAAGAAAAGCCTCCGCTTGGTTCACAGTTCTTTTTTGGGGGGGCGGGGGGGAGAGTCAAGACAGGGTTTCTCTTTCTCTGTGTAACAGTCCTAGCTGTCCTGGAACTAGTTCTTATAGACCAGGCTGGCCTCAAACTCAGAGATCCGCCTGCCTCTGCCTCCCGAGTGCTGGGATTAAAGGCAATCACCATTGCCTGGCCCTATTTTGTGTTTTGAGACAGGGTCTTGTGTAGCCCAGACAACCCTCAAAACTTGCTACATGGCCAAGGATAACCCTGAACTCCTAGTCTCCCTGCCTCAGCCTCCTAAAGTTTCTGAGGAGTGGGTCAGTAACATGAACAAAACTCAGAGGACTGTACTTAATGTACAGTTTTGGTACATCTTAACCACACAGTGAGTTCCTAAATTTTTGAAGCTTAGGTGTTCAGTTAGTGCAGTACTGGTTTCTGTGGGAAGTAAAGCTTACGACCCAGGTGTACCTTTAGGGGAGTGACAACGTCTGTTGATACCGTAGAAATCTGCAAGATCACGAAGAGGACACATGGAGGTCCCCTTGATTGACTGCTGAATGCTTAGCCCCAAACAGAACATCTGTGCCATCCCGTCCAAGGCCTTGCAAGGCCCAGAACGTTGAAGAGAGGAAGCAGAAGGACTGTGGGACCCACAGGACAGAGGAGTGCAGTGGGAATGCTCCTTTCTGTGACATGAATGCAGTAGCCAGCGCATTGTATACACATTATTGTCACAATTTTTAAAAGAATTCATTCAATTAAAATAGAAAGCAAAATTAAGGAATGTATTGCCAAATGAAAGCAGCAATAAGATTTTTTTTCCTGTGGGATTTTTTCATTTGTTTTCTTTTGTTTCTTTTTCAGCACTTGCTGCTGGAGGGCAGTGCTGATAGCAGCAGGTGAAGTTGCACTGCTTTCCAGTTGTCAAACTTAAATGTTTTCAAGGCTAGTAGTTCTAGTCAGCAACTTTCTAGAGGGTCTGGGGAGCTGTAATGTGACATTTCTAAAAGAAGGGAGAGTTCTCAAGTGAATGGGTGTTGACTCCAGATTCTCATGTACAGGACTCTGATGAGAGTTAATATTCTCTGGCCTGTACTCTCAGTACTTGGGACACAAAGGCTGAAGGAGCGTGTGTTCAAGTCCAGCCTGAGCTACATAGCAAGACTCTGTCTCAGACACATCAAAACAACAAAGTACTTTATCATACAAGAGTAAAAGGAGGAGCTTCATGAGCTGCATCCTCAGATGATGGACATCAACTCTGCTGTATCTTATAAACGTATTTGTTATGTGTGGCAGTGTTTGCAATTGTTTTAAAGCTGCATAACAGATTATCCTCCAAACTGCACAAAATGGAACTCAATCGGTGCTAATTTAAAAGAACACTAAGCTTGATTGACACACTGGAATGGAATATAATTATACATTTCACAAAATCTTTTTATTATGAAAGGGACATTTACAGGTGGTCTATAGTCATAGGCTGTTCTTAGGCTTTAGTCGGTTTACTTAATAATTTGAACTAAAGAATCATTTTACACTGCAATGAGGCTCAGTTCACTGTAAAACATTATTTCTTACTTACTCTTACATGTTATTTTTTTTTTTTTGAAGCCACGTATTTGATAGAGGTAATAATGAAGAGAGGGAGCAATGTATATAAATAGTAAGTAGGGCCTGGAATGTCTGAATCATCCTACAGTGACCACATAAAGCGAAATGGGTTCTGCCTAGTCATTCTGGACAAGATAAAAACAGCAGAAATGGCCAGGCTGTGGTGGGGCACACCTTTAATCCCAGCACTCGAGAGGCAGAGGCAAGTGGATCTCTGAATTCGAGGCCAGCCTGGTCTACAAGAGCTAGTTTCCAGGACAGGCTCCAAAGCTACAGAGAAACCCTGTCTCAAAAAACAAAAAACTAACAGCAACAATAAAAAAACCCAGCAGAAATAATCTGAAACAAAACTTTGTTTGTCTAAAAGTTAACTATTGATGCTTTGCAATTCATTTCATTTTTGCCCCTGTGATTTCAGTGCTAATCAATCGTTTCTTAATGCTTTAGCTAAACTCTTCTGTTGTCTGTCTTTGGAATATCACTTATAAAGGTATATCCCAAGCCTGTGGCTTGTCTAGAAAGGTTTTAGGTATTAATGAAAAATATGGTCTAAATATCTCAAGATGTACTGTGGTCTTACACTATCATTTTAGGAACTGAGCTTTAAGTCCTGAACTGAATTGTTCTTTTCAAGTTTAATCTTTGTCTATCCTATTCTAGTGTCAAAATTTTTAAATTATTTTCAGTTAGTGTTAGCTGGAGCCTACATTCAAATTAGTAATTTAAAGCAAAACTGCCCCTTATCCTGTAAGTGATCTTTGTGCATCAGAAAAGTAATTTAATTCCTCATTGTCATCTTTTGTCATGTGAGGATCGCTGGCATTCTGGTCCTAGATGACCTTTAAAGGTCATTTGCTGCTGTTATTTTATGAAACTGCTTACACTAGGTAGATTATGAGAAGTACAAGTGGAATATAGCATAGTATATTCCATCATGTGTATTGATGCGCATTGGCATCTTATTCTCAATGTCCACAAGAACTTCTAATCATTTGTGTGTGCTTGTGTTTTCTTGTTATGTGTGTGATATGATCCTATTCAGGATGCTGTTGTCCTCCTCTAAGTCACTCTTTGAATCCTGGCAACTGTGACCTCTGCGTTAGCTCCCTTGGCAGTTGGGGCTGTTCTTGGTACAAATTATAGATATCCATTTAAACACAATGAAGTGTAAAGGGAAATTGATTGTTTCACCAGATGAAAGAAGAGCAGAATTGTAAGAAGCTTAATATTATAGGGCAACAATGGGATGCTGCAGGGCTTTCCCTTGTTCTCTGCATTTTTTGGTTATCTGCTTTATTCTTCCATCAGCTCCTGCTTCGCAAAAGTATTCCTATGATTTAGCACAGTTGCACTAACTATCCATCTTACCATAGGCTTAGTAGACTGTTTTGAAGAGAGCCCAGTTTCTATTCCTGTGATTGTCTGTTCACCAGAAGTTGATTTCTGTGAAGAGCTGACCCAAGAACATGTGCTTAGGAATGATTAGGTGTTCTGGGTAATCAAGGTAATAGGTGGGCCCTATTGCTCCCCTTATGATGGATGATACCGGAATAAAAGTGATTTTCTGTTGTTAATGGATCCTAAATGGTGTAAAGTATTTCAGATACTGTGAATTCTTTGCTCATAGATAGTGTTGTGTCATATAGAAGGAGGCTTGAAGAACTGTACATGACTTGTGATCTACACTGACTGAACAGGATAGGAAAATATGGTTAACTTTCCTGCATCTAGATAAAATAGTTCTTAAAGTTAGACATCTAAGGGAAGAACAGTTTGTGAAATACTTTGATTAGATGAAGACTGAAGGTACCAAAGCAGGGCTTTTATTTTAAAGGGAAAGTACTTATGAAGATGAAAAAGTAATTATGAGGGGAAACTAGAATTTGCCAAGCCAGTAAATTCAGGGGTAAATTATTTTGATTTGGCAACTATTTAAAAAAAAAAAAAAATGGAGCCAGAGAGGTGGCTCTGTGGCTCAGAGCGAAAACTGCTCTTAAAGAGTGCTTGAATTTTATTTTAAGATAGGTCTCACTAAGTTACAGGGTGGCCTTGAACTTAGTCTGCTGCCCACGTGGGCTGTGAAAGTTGTTATCTTTGTGCCACCAGGCTGGCCTGAGACTTTCTGAAAGGTACAAAGGTCTCCTAAGCCCCGGTTTCCTTAACAATTCATACTGTAACATTAAAACAAAACAAATAAGTCGTATCTACCACAGAGACTTGCTGTGAGGATTACGTGAGGTTATACTGTATGAAATTCCTGCCCAATTTCTTAATTCAATTGGATTTTTCTACAGTACTGTCCAGGGGTTGAAGAAATAGTAAGCTCTCCACAAGGCTTAGGCGACTGTCTAGAGCACATTTGTCTAAAATGGATAAGAAAATGTCTTGAGGGCTGGAGAGATGGCTCAGTGGTTAAGAGCATTGCCTGCTCTTCCAAAGGTCCTGAGTTCAATTCCTGGCAACCACATGGTGGCTCACAACCATCTGTAATGAGGTCTGGTGCCCTCTTCTGGCCTTCAGGCATACACACAGAAAGAATATTATATACATAATAAATAAATATTTTTAAAAAATGTCTTGACCTCTGTTTCTCTTAGTAATTATTTCAAGGTTATTCCATGCCACATATATCTGTGACTAGAAAATACAGATTAGAATAGGGATGGTTATCATTTTCGAAAAATATTTCAAAAAATACTGAATTCAAAAATCAGATTTTAGGGTCAGAGAGAGATGGTCAGCAGTTGTGAGCACTTGATGTTTGCAGAAGACCTGGGTTGGTTTTTCAGTCCCCACATGATAGCTTACAAAACTTTTTGTAACTCCAGCTCCAGGACATTCATTGCCCTCTTCTGGCTGCTCCTATTACTGCATACATGTGGTGCCCATACATACATGCAGACTGACACTCAATACAGAATAATAGACAAATACATAAATCTTTTTAAAAGTCAGCTATTATTTAAAAAGTAATTCAAAGAGAGAATGTTTTTATGATGTAGCTAATATCTTAAAATACCAAGTTTCTCTCTAAGAACACATTTTCTAGTGTTCTACAGTGTCTTATGCTAGATTAGGTGGAAACATGTAGAACCAATTTTCAAGACATGAATAGCTCCAGTTGGCTGTACATATGAGGGATTGATTCAGAGAGCATGTCACAGAGATGAGAAGCTCACGAGACTGCTAAGCTAAGAAGTAGAAGCAGTGCTTGGTGTGTTGTTATATTTGTATAACCCAGTATTTGTATAGTCACTAGCATTTTCTTAGACTAAGCCAAGCGAAACAGTTTTCACTGAATGACCTAACAGTTCTTTGTCAGTTTTGCTGATATTTGGAAAAGCAAGATAACACAGACTTTTCCACCAATTTCCCATTAATATGCTAATATGCATCAATATATTTTGAAATTGAAAAAAAAAAAACTGTACATTACCACATAGTCTAAGCTTGATGCACTATGTGTTGTAGGAGGCTGCTTGTTTGTTCCCAGCTGCTCAGCCCCAAAATAATTACAAAGAAACTCTATTCATTAGATCACTGCTTGGCCTATTAGCTCTAATATCTTATTGGCTAGCTCATCTTAATTTAACCCATTTCTATTAATCGGTGTATTGACACGTGGTTGTGGCTTACTGGCAAGTTTCCATCCGGTGTCTGTCTCTGGCAGGGCTATATGATTTCTCCTTGACTCTGCCTTCTTTCTCCCAGCATTCAGTTTAGTCCCATCCCCCCTCCTCCCCCCCCCCCCCCGCAACCTCGCCTAGCTCTATTCTGCTAAACCACTGGCCAAAACAGCTTCTTTATTTATTAACTAATAAAAGCAACACATATACAGAAGGACCTCCCACACCAACTATACGTACTTTACCTGATGAATTGGCTTTTTTTTTTTTTTTTTTTTTTGATTTTCGAGACAGGGTTTCTCTGTAGCGAATTGGCATTTTAACATAATAAACGTTTTGTTTCCAAATTGTAGTTGGTTACCAAAACTGAAAAACATAATTTTATTCCATTATAAATTAGTTTTTATTTTATAACCAATACACTCCTACTAAACTCAGAATTTGTACCTATCCAAACCACAACAAAAAAAAAAAGTCTATTAGGACTCATGTCTTTTTCTTTTCTTTCTTTCTTTGTTGTCGTGTTTGTGTGTGTGTGTTATTAATACGTGTATGAAGGCATGTGGAGGCCAGAAGTGGACATTAGGTGTCTTCAGCAGTTGCTCTCTACCTTATTTTGAGACAGGGACTCTCACTAAAACCACAGCTCATTGACTAGCTTGACTGGCTGGTGGTCAGCAAGCCCCAAAGATCTGATCTCTACCTCTCCAATGCTAGAACTGTCATGTGCTGCTGCTCTCAGCTTTTGCGTTGGTGCATAAGGCTGAACTTAGTCACTACTGCTTACACAACAAGCATGCCACTTGACTGAGCCTCTCCCTGTCCCTTAGGGTTTTATATTCAATGAACTGGTGCTGAGATCAAACCTCTTCTGCTGAGGATTCTTGATGGTGAAATGTTTTTGTTAGTTGACAATAAAGGCATTTCATTTTTATCCTTTTCTCCCCCTAGTTTGCTGGAAACCATGTCTCACTATACAGATGAACCCAGATTTACCATAGAACAGATAGATCTGCTCCAGCGTCTCCGGCGTACTGGGATGACCAAACATGAAATTCTCCATGCATTAGAAACTTTGGACCGTCTTGATCAAGAGCATAGTGATAAGTTTGGAAGGAGATCCAGCTACGGGGGAAGCTCCTATGGGAATAGTACCAACAATGTTCCAGCATCTTCCTCTACAGCCACAGCTTCCACGCAGACTCAGCACTCCGGAATGTCCCCATCACCCAGCAACAGTTATGATACCTCCCCACAGCCTTGCACTACCAATCAAAATGGGAGGGAGAACAACGACCGATTGTCCACATCCAATGGGAAGATGTCGCCATCTCGCTACCATGCAAACAGCATGGGCCAGAGGTCATATAGCTTTGAAGCCTCAGAAGAGGACCTAGATGTAGATGATAAAGTGGAGGAATTAATGAGGTTAGTTACTTTGCCTATTCTGAATTCCCCCCAAAGAGCTATGTTTTTAAGATTGTTTTTAAATAATAGCTTGTATTTCAAAAACTTACCAAGTAAGAACAATGGTTTCTCCCTCCCTTCTTTGGAAATGAAAGTAAAACTTGAAATTGTGGTTTTAGATCAAACTTTTTTTTTTCTTCTCTACTTCAGCCCTTTTGGCACATGATGAGGCTTTTCTGGTTTCTTGATTGTCCCAGGGCTTTCTCTATTTATGGTGTTAGCAGATAGTTTCTGACTGATAGTTTATTTAATTCAGTCCTTACTCCTTCATTGTAAATATTTTTCTGAGTGGTAAGATAGATTTACCATGATGTAGAATACATGCACTCCTCATGTTTCTTTGCATCATTTCTATCAGTGCAACAATTTGAACAACTGTTGGGTCAGAAGTAATTTTCAATAAGAAGCATAGATACTATCCTGCCCCTAAAAGTCTGAAGTTCTAATTTTAGTAGTAGATGCAACACCCACATGTACTCCATACCTCATCAGTTGCCAAGGTAGCATGTGTACTTCGAGTTTAAACACACACACACACTCTCTCTCTCTCTCTCTCTCACACACACACACACACACACACACCCAGTGAAGCCTACTTTCAGCCGAAGTAATTTGGACTTTGTAGCAGACCTGGTTCGCTTTGAAGGTAACACACATGTGTTTTCTGTCTTATGTCCAGAACTAGGAACTTCCTGAAGCACATGGTATGGGCTTGGTATGTTAGCTGAGTAGATAAATTTAGCCTAAACCATAAGGCTAAATAAGGATATGGAGCTAGTTCAGGGGATAAAGGTGTTTGCTGCCAAGCCAGAAGACTTGAGTTCCATCCCTAGAAGCCATACAGTGGGAGGAAAGAACCAGCTCCCGAAAGCTGTCCTCTGACTCCAAGCATGCCATGACATAGGGTAATCTTGTACATACACATACAGTCAGTAAGTGAGTAATTTTTAATTTTTTAAAATAGAATAAACAAAAATTTAAAAATAAGTTTTAAAATAAAATAGAAATATACATATTTTATTTTTAATTTATTTATTTTTTTATTTTTCCTAGTTAATGAACCAAAAAAGGCATATCTTCAACCTGGTTAAGAATATAAGCTGGATATGGTCACTTATGCTAGTAACTCCAACATTTGGAGGTCCAAGGCAGGAAGATTGCTTGAGTTCAAGAAAAACAGTACAGATGAGGCAGACTTTGGCAAATGTAGTGATGCCTCAGGGTACAGTACACGTTTTCAGAGGCTTCACATTCTACAGTAAGTGGTTAAAATTAGCGAGTTTTTACAAACAGAAATGCCAAAAACAGTTTTTGAGAATATTTAGGTTGCTGTGTAAAAATGATTGCTTTGTGCTGGAGAGATGAACTCATTGGTTAAGAGCACTTGGTCTTGCAGAGAACCCAAGTTTGGTTCCCAGCACCCACTTGGTAGTTCACCACCATCTGTAACTCTCATAGGAGCTATGAAACTTTCTGACCTTTGCATGCAAGCAAAACACTCATACGCCTAAAATAATCTAAAATTAAACATAAAAGGCGAGAGGCTGCAGATAAATTAGTTATAGTTGATAATGAACAGAATTGTAGACTTGTCAGAAGTGAAAACAAAAGTTGTAACTGAGTTTTAACTAGTCCTGAAGGTTTTCTGCCATCAGGACAGAGTGACGGTGGCTTGACTGTGCTGTGTGAAGATCCATCCTGTGGCACCTCAGTGAGGAGACAGCCTTTGGCACATGGCCTCTACTGAGATTGTTTTCAGGGTAGAGTTGCGACACATAGAATCCTTGGCTGCAGGGACGGTGAGGTACATGTAATGAAGAATGTCATACCTCATCGACAGTCAGTGTTAGCAAGCTTCTAGTACTCTGAGATCAATGAGGCTTTTGGTTCCTCTTCAACTATTAACACAGGTGCCCAAGGCTCTGCTGTTGCTGGTGACTTTCTTAGTGCTCAAGATTGAACCCAGGGCTTTATCTTCCACTGAGTCACAGCCTTGGCCCTAGATGATTTTAGGAATTTTAGCATCTATCATTATTTAGAAAGGGGAAGCATTTGGGCAAATTAATTACTTTATTCACTGAAGTTTCATGAGATTTTAATTATCCCGCGTAAAGATAGTAAAATAGCATTTATTTGTTCAGGTGCTAGCTTGTTCTGTTTCTGCATGTTCACTTGGGTACAGTCTCATGGGAATAACGTGTGTTTCATCTGTGTGCTCTTAATTGTGTAGTTGTTAGGATGCTTTCTTCTTCCCTTCCTTTGCTTCTTGCTCAGAACTGCTCCTCTGACGTTTAGGTGGCTAGGGCCCTCTAGACCTCTGGTACCCTCCCTGTCCTCCACAATTGAGCTTCCCCCCACCCCAGCTCTACTCAGGTGTACCCTTTCTCACTGTTCTCAAGTTTGCTCAAGTCCTTCTTAGGACTCAGGGAAAAGTTGACTGACTGGCTGCTCACATGATGTTTGCAGTCCCAGCAGCCATGCTGGGTGCTTGATCAGAGAACCTGAATTCATGAAAATTAATAATCTGCTCAGGAAAGTTTGATTATTGGGCAACTGAGCCTAAATTATATCCCATGTCTTTATTATCATTTTGTTGCTCATATATTTTTAATCACTGACATTATTTATGCCTATAGACTACATGACGCTTTAGGAAAAACAATAATTATAATTTTTCTAAACAGTGTGAATGGCCTTTCTGGGCTTGCCCTGCTCCTTCCCCGACATGTTATCTGCTACTTCAGATAACATGATACTTCAGATATACTTACTCTAAATAATGAATTCTTATTGGTGAGATATTAGAGAAATTTTCAAACTGTAGCTGTTTCTGGGTATTCTGTGTCTGTCTAGTGATACACTGTCCTTCCTGTTTGCTAAACACTGACATGACAGTGACCTGGAATTGGTGGGTTCTAGTAGGAAGGATAGATACCTGAGGTCCTTCCTGCCTCCTGTGCTGTGTACAAAATCCACCTCCTGCTTGCCCACAGCCCCAGCCTGCAGGTGCTCCACCCTAAGACATGCTTTGCAGATTTTGTTAATTCAGTGAATCTGTATTATAGTATATAATTTGAAAGTACATAATGGAGATTTTGTGTGTGTGTGTGCAGAGAGAGGGAGATAGACAGGCAGACAGGTTATAACTGTACCCTTGATCATTTGTTCAAGAGTCAGACATTTTCTTTTCTAGTTTTGAATTGAGATCAAAAAATGAAGAAGAAAGCCATACTAGCATGTAAATTCTCAGTAAATGGTTGCATGTATCAACAGTGAAAGCCAACTCATTTTACATTAGGACATCTTAAAAGGCCCATTAGTATACAAGTATATGCATAGGAATGTATGGCTACATCCACTAATAGAATATAGCAGTGTTTTCCTGGAGTCACGTATGCACTAAGAGATATGTAAATGAGGCTTATTGGAATTAGTAATGTTATACGTTAAGTATGTTGCTCTATACCATTATATACTTCATTTTATTAGTATTTTCTACAAAATTCTGCAAGTTCATACGAACTTGGCTATGTATATCCCTGACACTAAAACATGGGCCGAGCATCCTTGAGCCCTGTTGTTTTATAATTCAAAACTTCTGAGCACTCTGGTTCATAAGTGAAAAATAATAGAACACATTCCTAGACACAGAGTTATTTAAAATACTATCTCAAGTTACATTTAGTTTCTCTATATAATTATGTAAAACATAGTTGAATTTTGTGTTTATACTTAGGCTCTGCCCCTAAGATATTCATTATAAATATGAAAATAGTTCCAGGTTTAAAAGAGAAAATCTGGAAAGGCTTCTGGTCCGGCGTGCTTCAGTGGGGGCGCTCAGCCCGTACTAACTCGTGCAGGCAGGATGCTCATGCTCTGTAGGAAGGTGACACCACTGAGTGGTGGTGCGCTCTCCCTCCATCTTCTGCGTATAGAACAGCTCTCCCTGTAATGTTCTCTCCTAAAATTGTGCTTTGTATCTGCACAGGGAGAAAGTCGTGTCTTTCAACTGTGAAATACACTGTCCCGGCTTCATCTTGGGGTGACTTTGAGCTAGCTCCCTTTATAACATCCAGAAGAATGCTGAGGGTGTGTTAACTCGGAGTATGAGTCATCCTAAAGCGTATTATTTTTAAAAATATGAGCCTTTTAATATGCTTTCTTCCAGAAAACAAATCAGTGTCATTTTGAATCACCATAAATAACCTCTCCATCCTGATTTGGAAAACATAAATGTACTTGAAAATAAGAATTTAAAGCTGTTGTATAAATTATTTAGATCAGGGTTTCCATTTTACAGCCTTTAATCTTTAGAAAATTTTCACTCATTGAACAAATTAAGTTTTATTATATGAAAAATCCATGCTGACTATGACAGAATCTTTGTACTAAAGAACTTTCTAGGCTAGTTGGATAGATGGGCTAGGGAATAGCAAGCATTGTGTCCATACTATAATTGTTAAGTGATAGCTTTGTTCAGAGGTCTTTCTTTGTAAGCTATGATGATCAGAGAGAACTTACCTAGATAGATGACAGTTACATCATATCTTCTTAATCTGAAAGCCAGGTGTGGCAGTAGCCCTCTGGAATATGAGTACTTAGGAGGTGGAGGCAGGAGGCTTGCTGTGAGTTCAAAAGCAGCCTCAGCTCTGTAGCAAGACCATGCTCAAAACAAAACAAAGGAAGGAGCATTAGAATCAGGACAGGGTGGTGGTGCCACTAGATCTTAGCACTCCAGAGGCCGAGGCAGCAAAAAAAGTTATCCTGGGTTAGACCCCTGCCCCATACTCCTATTCTCAGATACAGACACATATAAAATTTTTGAAAGTGTTTTGTCAAAAAGACATTCCTGATGAAATCTTACATATATATTAGAAAGGGTTAATGGTGATGTTAACTAGTCTAAAAGGAAGGCAGTGGTGGTTCTCATCCTGCTGAGAAGTCCACCGGATGCACAGTGCAGCGGTTTGAGAACAGCAGCAGGAAGATGTGCCGTGCACTTCAGGTGCCTCAGCTGAGACCAAGTGCTTGCTTATGTTGGAAGTAAAAAGTGAAACCAGAGAAATAACTGGCTTGTTCTTTAATTCACTAAGACTCCAGGAGTGGACAGCCTTGAGGTATGTGAGATACTTGGTGCAGTGGGAGAAAGGATTCATTCTATTTAGGCAAAATGTGAGACTGCCAACAAAGGGAGGAAATACGGAATAGATGAGAGAGAGAGAGAGAGAGAGAGAGAGAGAGAGAGAGAGAGAGAGAGAGAGGTCTGTGTAAATGATCTTTCACATAGCAAATAGGTGATTCCGCAAGGTAGAAGGGCAGTTACAGGAGCGGGCGAAGAAGATGAAGAGCCAAGCCAGCCCATAGAATGAACTGGACAGTGAAGGCAAGCGATGTTACTGTTTTTGCAAATACCTAGTGAACCCAAGCAAACAGGCGTTCTTCTAAAGTGACTTTAGAGCACTTTGTCCATGGTGCTTTGAGGAACCTGGTCTGAGATGTTAACTTCAGTCTGACAGCTACAGTTTACCATTTGGTTCTTCTTTTCTGTGGATCCTGTCTGACTGTTTTATAGAAATAATAGTTTGTGTTTATCTGATACATTTACAATTTCAGAACTTTCTACCTCAAAGAGAGTTCCTTTGCACATATTATATGCATGTATGTGTATATATGAATTTATATTGTATTTATATCATTCAGTTTTTTATTTCATTGCCTGGAAGAACATTTAAAAGGCTCCCCCACCCCCAATGTTAGAGATTGAACACAGGGTCTTGTACAAGCTGGGGACGTGTACCGCCACAGGCTATATCCATGACCTCTGAAAAATCCAACAGGAGTGGAGAAGAGGAGAGGAGAGGGAAAGGACCAGCTGGAGTTGAGAAGGGGAGAGGAAGGGGACCAGTGAGAGTGAAGAAGGGATGAGGATGGGGGCATGGCAGCCAAGGGACTGGATCAAAGTGCATTATACACATGTGTGAAAATGCCATAGTGAGACCCATTATTTTGCACAA
The DNA here is from genome assembly GCF_950005125.1 of Chionomys nivalis. NCBI lineage: Eukaryota > Metazoa > Chordata > Mammalia > Rodentia > Cricetidae > Chionomys > Chionomys nivalis. Next base: position 48,304,086 of record NC_080097.1, read on the forward strand.
TTAATATACACTATAGAAATGCAAATCTTTGGAATGAGTATGTTAATGTTCTTGTTTTCACAAAGGGTAAAGCTAGAGCACAACCTTATTAAGTGGCTTTCCTTTGCATGTTTTTGTCTTTTAAGAAGTGGGGGGGCTGGAGATTGAGACCAGGGTGGGTCTTATGATGCTAGCCAGGCATTTAGGCTTTTAGCCACACCCCAATCTTTTCTTTTTTTAAATTGTTTTTCAAAAAGTATCTATGGTAAAGCAGTGAAGAATGTCTGTTTAAACTTACTGTGAATACTTTAGAAATAATATATAAGAATATATAAGAATGGCTTCTTGGAGGTGGTGAGTGGGTTGCTGCCTTCTGAACACTAGGGACTCCTCCTGTCTTGCTGCAGTCCTTTAATAACGCCACACTGCAAGGCTGTGAGTAATTTAGGCTGCTTACATAGTTGAGTTTATCTGTTCTGTATGATTTAGTGTCCGCTCTAGGTGCATTTGATTTAAAATGAGTTGGTTTAAATTTGATTTTAAATTATTAGTCAAGAAAATACTATTTGCTCATTTTGCCTATAAAAGTACATTTTTAAATTTAATCTGAACAATTATTCTCAAATATAGTTTCATTTTCCAAGATCATTTGGTATGTTGAAATGCAATAGTTTATATAAAAAATTCAACTTAATTTTGTAGTTATGTCAAAAGACAAATTATTTGGTTTGTGTACAAGAGCCGTCTGAAACAGCTACTGCTAAAGTCGTCTCTTGCTCATAATTGGTCCAGAGTCCAGAGACAGGCATTTTGAAAGAAATGTAGTCAGCATGTAGACTGAAATCTAAATAAGTTTGTGAAATTTTAAATATTACATTAGGCAGCTAAATTTTTGTTTTCTTGTTACTGCTTGACTGTGATTTCCAATCAGTAACTCAGGGATGTTATAGAGCTACATATTGGATACTCAATATCCCATCTCTACTCTTTTTCAAAATTCCCCAAAGCAGGGATATGGCCCAGATAGTGCTGTGCCTGCTGCACAGAAATGAGGAATTAAGTTCATGTCTTCAACACCCACATAAAAAAATCAGGCAGTGGTGGCCTGTGCCTTTATCCCTGAGGGGATCCCTGCAGCTCATTGGCCAGCCAGTTAAGCAAATAATGAGCTCTGGGCTCAGAGAGAAGCAGAGACTCACACTGTACAGGCTATGGTGAGTACAGCTCCACAGGGAGCATGGCACCCCCACAGAGTGCACGACACTTCCAGGTGAGGGACTGAAAGACCTGGCTCCTTGAAATTGCAGGTTGGTATCATGTTCTGATAGGATACTTCTGTTTCTTCTCAGTCTGCAGTGAGACTTGAGCCATATGAAATTTGTGGTTCGTTCACAAAACAGTTTTTAAAAGTTTGTGATGTCTTTGTCTTAGATCAAGGGTCAAAGATTTTACTGTGAATAGCTAGTGGTTAACGTCTTAGACTTTGCCGAGAGGCAAAATCAAGGGTATAGTATAGACACGCTATACAAGAGAGAAAGCTGGGAATGGCAGCACACAGTTACACACCTAGCACTCAGGAAGCTGAGACTAGGTGATGTGTAAATTCAAGGCCAGCATGAGCTAATAGACTGTGTCTCAGGAAACTAAAAATGAGAGAGAGGAGGAGAGAGAGAGAAATGGCCACAGCCTTTCTTGACAAAATCCAACATGGAGCTTGTAATCGTAACACCAGGAGACTGAGATGGGAGGATCGCCTTGTGTTTGAGCACCACCTGGACTAAATAGTTTCAGGCTCGCCTAGTGAGTGAGTTCCAGTCAGGCAGTGGTGCATGCATTTAATCCCAGCACACAGGAGGCAGAGGTAGGAGAATAGTTCAAAGCCAGCCTGGTCTATAGAGCAAGTTCCAGTACAGCCAAGGTTACACTGAGAAACGAGAGAGATAGAGATAGACAGATAGACAGACAGACAAAGACACACAGAGAGAGACAGAGAGATTGAGTCCCTGCATCAAAAAATGAAAAAAAAAATTCAATATGGAATCGTAGTAGCTGTATGCGGTATGGGGAGTTTATACAATGTAAAAATAAAAGGAAGAATGATTTTTTTAAAAAAATTATTTGCGCCGGGCGGTGGTGGCGCACGCCTTTAATCCCAGCACTCGGGAGGCAGAGACAGGTGGATCTCTGTGAGTTCGAGGCCAGCCTGGTCTACAAGAGCTAGTTCCAGGACAGGAACCAAAAGCTACGGAGAAACCCTGTCTCGAAAAATCAAAAAAAAAAAAAAAATTATTTGCAAAGGTCCATCTGAGAAAGATTATTAGTTTGTGATTTATATGAGGGCAGATGGCAGCAGACTGACTTGAGCTGAGTTCCTCAATCTGTTGACCTTGTTTAGATAAGCTACCATGATTCTGCCAGTTTTCATCTTGAACAAGAAGCAGTGTTCTGGTTTTATAGTCTTTAGGCTCCGATTTAATTTTTATTTATTGTTTGTTTTGGTGAAAGAATGAGTTGTTCTTTGTTATTCTTATGGATGTCTGGTTTATGAACGCATGCTGACTTTCTAAATAGTTTGTAATGGACCAAGAGTATATACTACCAAGGTTGAATAGTATAGTTTTAGTATTAACTATTTTGTGTATTTATTACATGTAATATGAAATTAATAATTACTTTTAATATGAAACTGTTACTGTTTCAAATCATCCCACAATCTTTGGGGAGGGACTTACGCAGAAGTGAGGGAGAGGAAGCAGCTAAGGGTGTTTCTTACTATGCTAGTATTTTCAGTTGTAAAAATGGTGTTTATTTCTGCCCCTGAAGTATTTCCAAGATTTTAAGATGAGTGTCACTTCTACAGTTCCTCCATTAACCTGCAAACCCACAATCTACTTTCAGCTGATTTTTCAATGCTGCTGCTTTTTATTTTTCCAGGACTTCTATGTATGATTTTTTCCCCAATATTGAGACCATACATACTGCATATGGCAACCTTATTCCTAATTTAGATCATACACAGCATGCAATTAATGGTCCTCCCACATGAGACTTGTATCCACAGTGGCATTCACTGAGGTGTCTGTCTGATGATGTGATGTTTCAGGACTGGAGTATTTGGTGTTTCTTGGTTTGTTGTAATTTCATATTTTCACCTAAGTTTAGTCTGTTCCCCTTTTATTTTTGTGTCCTTCCTTTCTGTGTTCTCCCCACCTCTCTGCTTCACCTTTCTTTTAGCAAAGATGAGGAGGATTTCTACCTTCAACATACATTGTTGGTCTTGTCTTCTGTTTTTGTTAGGAGGGACAGCAGTGTGATAAAAGAGGAAATCAAAGCCTTTCTTGCCAATCGGAGGATTTCCCAAGCAGTTGTTGCACAGGTAACAGGTAAGAGCCGGAGAGCCCTTTATTCTAGAATCATGTCTCGTCTCTGCCGTCTGTGCAGGTGTTGGACTATCGCTTACATTTCCGTGCTGCAGCCCTGTCGGCTTGGGCATGGTGACGGAAGCCTGGAATTTAAACCAGTGTCTCTGATAGCACGGACATGCTCCAGTCATTTTTCTTTTTAAAACTTGTGTTAGTAAATTTTGTAAGTCAATAATAAGAAAAAATTCCCTATTTTATAGTTGAAACAGGGATGTTGTTTCCTCTTGATTATGATAGCGCCTGTGACACATGCACACCAGTTGCTGTCTGTGTCTTTATTTTTAAAAAGCTTTGCAGTCCTCTCAAATCTAGGACTTTACCAGTAAAAAGTGACTCATGAGGAAAACGCAAGTCTTTGTTTTCCTTTTTTGTTTTGGGGGTTTGTTGTTGGGACTTTGGTTTTGTTGTTGTTTGTTGTTTTTGTCTTTTCTTGAGACAGGGTGGCATGCATGCAGTTGAGGCTGGCCTCAAACTCACTCTGTGGCTAATAATGACCTCTTGCGGCTGGGATATATGAACCCCCCATCCCCTACTGAATACTGTGTCTTTTGAATGACCTTTTCTGTATGTGAAAACTTTCCTCACACCCCTCTTGAGAGATGAGAGTCACCATTGTCTTTTTGTTGTTGTTGTTGTTTCTATCCCATCCCATTGTCCACCCGACTCAGACCTCACCCTGACATGGTGTATATGTATCATTTTGGAACTCTTGAATCTGGGTGTAGGTATGCCATCACTGTTCATGTGTGCCCGTCCTTAGTTATAAAGCCGTAGAGGAACCAGAAGTTCCTCTAATACATGTACATTTGCTGTGTTATTATACTTTCTGCACTGACAGCGCAAGCAGTACTACCATCACCACCCCTTTTTGCTCACGGTTGCAAACTTATGCCTTGGGGCATCTTAAGCCCTTGCTTCGGTTTTCATACTTTGTGGTTACAGGTTGGCATCTGAGCTCCTCCAGCTCTGATGTTCCTTCTGTGGTGGAAACGCTGGTACATACTGAAGTAGATATTCTTAAGAGGTTGTTCCTGCTTAGTAATTGATTTAAAAATGTAACTTCAGAGTCAAAAGTATTAAATTTCATTCCCTGTACCTATGTCAGCCAACCCTTTATGATATTTATACATACATGCAAGTGTATATATTTTACCAGTAATATTCTTTTATAAACAATGTCTTTGTTACTGGTAAAAAGACTTTTAAACATGTCCTCTATATAGAAGTCTTAATGGTAAAGAAAGGTGTGTGAATTTAATTATTTAAGTCTTTAGGTATTTGCCAGTGGGATGTGTAAGATAAATTATTAATCTTTATCTTAAAGAACCATGTTACAGTGCTTAACACACTATGAGGGCAAGTAGTGTGGGTGTTACTGAAACTCGTGATGTGGTAGTTTATGCCATATGGGGATCTTGTCTTTTTGTACCTTTACTTTAACCTCTAGGACTATAAGCAATATATGTCCTAGTTTGCAAACCTGGGTGCATGTGGGGGGGAGCAAGACGAATTTGTAACATGATAGAATCGCAAGGTTGTTTTTGTTCAGAAGAGAATATTTCTGAGTACTTACTGAATATACTGAATCTTGAATCATCGTAGGCATGAGTGTGTGTAGGACAGAAGACAGCTTGAGTAAATTAGTTCTCTCCTTCTACTATGTGAATCCTGGGATCAAACTCACCTTGCCAGGCTTTATGATAAATTCCCTTACCCTCTGAGCCAGCCCTTGTCTTGAACTTGTAAAATAGTGACTTTGGATGAGTGTCCAACATTGTTGCAAATCATAAAAAGATACCTTTAAAGGTCTTCCTTATGCCAGATATGGTGGCATATCTAAAAGCATTGTTCCATAATGAGTTAAACACAGTATATCAAATATTTCCATTTTAGAAAAGGAAACTGAAAGATGTTTTGCATCTTGCTATTCAAAGTACAGTCCAGGAAATAGCAGTTTTGGCATTAGCTGAAAACTTGTTAGACATGTAGGAATACACAGTGGCACCTCTAAATCTGCTGAAGTAGAATTTACATTTCAGCCAGATCCCCTAAGTGATTTAGGTTGGAGAAGGACTGTTCTAGGAAACTGGAAAACTTTGCAAACGTGAGTACCAGTTGATAGGCATTGATTATCATTGCCTCGTCCAGTAATACCCTCCCCCGTTTGGGAAAGGAGGAGCTGAGATACACTTAGACATTTGTTACCTGTTGTACACATGGCCTTCCTTTCACCACCATAATGATGGGATGTTGTTAAAAATGTCTTCCCCATTTCAGCTTCACCTCAAAGAGGTTTCCCTCTTTGTTTTTGTTCCAAAGGATTGGGTTTACATTTCTGTGAACCTCCCTTTGGCTCTTCATTGTCTAAAACAAGAAATTTAAACAAAAACAAACACAAAGCATCTATTTTTGTGTGTGTTCCGGCGTGTCACAGTGTGTGTGTTGGGGTGAGAGTTTCTTTTTTCTTCTATCATGTGTGTTCCAGGAATTGAACTCAGGTCATAAACCTTGGCAGCAAGCACCTTTATCCACTGAGCCATTCTGCCAGTCCAGGAAATTCTTATAATGCAACCCCCATATCCATTTTTATTGCCATCTTCTATTATGTATATTCACACAGCTGAATTTAACAACTTGTAGTTTTGAGAGTCCTGCTCATTTCCATGCTACCAAATTCTTGGTTTACCTCCCCAGCATAGCTCTATCCATTCCTACTAACCACACCTCATTCTGTTAGGGTGGCATTCTTTTTAAAAAAAAAAAAAAAAAATTATTTATTTATTATGTATACAATACTCTGTCTGTGTGTATGCCTGCAGGCCAGAAGAGGGCACCAGACCCCATTACAGATGTTTGTGAGCCACCATGTGGTTGCTGGGAATTGAATTCAGGACCTTTGGAAGAGCAGGCAATGCTTTTAACCTCTGAGCCACCTCTCCAGCCCTAGGGTGGCATTCTGACATTCTGACATTGGTTTAATCCTCACTAAGTGATGCAGTTTCTTCAGAGGGTCTGTCACTGTCCTTTTACCTGGAACATTTCACACCTACCTTGCCATCTGATAGAACTAGCTGAAACACAAAGGAGCTGGGTGTGTTTAGCTCAAACCACACGTCAAAAGGTACACTGGGGCACTGTTTCAGGGATGATTGCTTGCTCAACAGTCCCATACATTTTTGTGGGTAAGAAAGTTTCAGGACTTTTTTTTTTTTTTTTTTTTTTTTTTGCTATTTTGTTTTAATCTACAAAACAGGAAAATGAGGAAATTAATAAGCAGGCTAATCTACTTTTTATCTATTGGCTAACTCACTGAGTTGTGCTTCTCATGTATTATGAATTAATCACATTTGTGTCCCGGCCTGTCCAGCCAGGAAGCTAACAGAAACAGCACTTCTCATGTCTGGGAAGAACAATGAGTTAGTGAAGCCCTTATGACTGACTCACTCAGGGGAGGGTGAGCCTGGTTTAGGAAGCCTTCCCATCCCTGGAATATCTGGCCATTACCTAGACATGCTTTTTTGTTGTTCTATAGCAGATTCTCTGAAAGTCATTTGAGTTCAACCCTAATATGTGAAATCAACCTTAAGATAAAATCAGAGCGGATGGTGCCTAACAACAGAAAATGCTAAATAAAAAAGTATAGCAAGGTGCAAAATTCCAACACATGTGCTGTTCCAGAAGTAAATGCAGAGGCTGCTTTTTATAGATCTGGAGGGCTTCTATAATAAGATAAACAAGAAGTGCAGGGGTGGGGTCTGTATAAATAATATCCTGCTGATAGGAGAAATGACAGTGTAAACAGGATATAATAACAGTGCCTGCCGAATTCCCAGCATGTTATTTGTAGATTCCGTCACAGTCGCAGCTGCTCCCACCATGGGTGGATTTTTACCTTTGCAAGAGGTCGGCCAAGATTCTAGCTTCTCACTAACAATGATAGGGTGGTGAGCATAGCCTTGGCTTTAGTAATAATCACTTGCATTTTATATTCACTGTCAGTAAAATGTTTTCTTAGGCTGTTTAAGAATTTCTAAAACAAACAAAAAAAATTTAATGGCCTCTGGGGAAAATTGGGCACACACAGAATAAATGAGTAAATATACAAAGGTTGATGAGTATTATCAGCCAAAAAATATACTAATTGGTGTCATGTCTTCTGGGAAAAAAATGAATACATGGGAGAAGAAAAAGTTAGCATCTCTGAATTTTAAGAACTTTATTATAATTGTGTTGAATTGCTGGGGTAAGCAGACACTGAGTTCATTCTTTCTGTCATTTAATCATCTTGTGACCCACAGCCTCATTTTCCTTACTTTTAAGATGTAGGACTTTGACTCAATAATTGTTCTCTTAGTCATTGTAACAAAATGTCATAAACGGGGTAGTATACAAACATAGAGATGTATTTCTCATGGTTCTGGGGTCCAGGAAACCCTGAGCTACAGCAGGTTCCATGCCTGGGGACCGCCTGCTTTTCTGGCTCATACACTACTTGTTCTTGCTGGGTCTTCTCATGGTGGACGGGGTGAAGGTGCTAATCCTGTTCACGAAGGTCTGCCCACATGACTTGGTCCTCCAAAGGCCCCCACATGTGAGCATCACCTTAAAGGCGAGGATCTCAATAAAAGGCTTGAGGTGGGCATAGACATCCACACTATAGCAGCTCCACTTTTCCCCACTTGTCCAGTTCTATCTGCTCTTAAATTGCATACATTTGGCACTCGTATCTACTTAGATGTAGCAATTTCACTTCCAGCACAATCAAACCACTTCCCTTGTTATATATCTCTAAAGTGAAGAAAGAAAATATTATATACGAGTCAACTATTTTACAATTGCAAAAAAATTGTATTGCTCTTTTTTTTTAAATCACAGAACTTTAGACCAGGTGTTATAAACCAACTAAGATATCAGTTTACATTTTTAAAACTAAACTTTATTCTCTAGGGCAGTTTTTAGTTCACAACAAGATTGAACAGAAAGTTGAGAGACTTCCAAAATATCTTCTGGTCCACCATGCATACCCAGTCTCTCCTCCACTGTCACCGCCCACAGTGTCCCATTGGTTGCAGTCAGCGAACCTATGCTGATATGTCACATGCTAGGAACTAGCACCCCTAGTTGACAGTAGGCCTCCTCTTGGTATTGTACATGCCATTGGGGTTTTGACAGAGGTCAACAATGTATATCCACAATTAAAATACCACACAGGATGATATCACAGCCCTCAAGGTTATCAATGCCCTGCCTGTTTGTTCTTTGCTCTCCTGAAGTACTGCAATCTCTGCCAAAGGGTCTTGTCATTGGAGTCAAGTCTTGATAGCGTCCACCTGGGTTCTTCAGTGACTGACTGCATTTAAGGTTCCTCTGTCACTCCATAGCTCAAGCATTCATTTTCTTCTCCCGGTGAGTAACATCTGCTTGTCTGGATACCATGCCCTATCAGTTTCCTACTAGCGGATGTATTACTTTGAAATCTTGTCAATTATGAATAGAGTTGATATTAAAAAGTAGAATTTATATATAAATTAGAATAGCAGTGTTTCTAGAGCCTAAATCAGACTGTGGAATTGTTCTGTGTTATAATAGTCAGAAATAATTCATTTGCTCATCTGACAAGACTTTATCAGAATTTCACTGACTTTAAGTAGATATCCAGTTTGAAAGCTGTCTGTAATCTGTCTACACAGGCAGGCTTTGAGGTGGGAGATAATGACTGTCTCCAAATTAAATGTTTGGAACTGTAGTTTCTATCCAGAGGCTTTCCCACCCGTTCTGAGCAGGCTCTCTCTACAGTGTTAGAAGTCTTTTTGTGTCGTGTATTAGGGGCTTTCTCTTGTTTTACAGCTCTTGGAGACTGCTTTTTATTCTATCTTCCTCTTCAAATTCTGGATAAGCTGCTTGCTTGTAAAACCAGCATGTGTGGGCACACCATTTTCCTGCATGGGAAGAAACCGTCTCTGACGTGCGATGCCCATATTTTCTCACTCTGGTGGTGGCTGAGAAGCTCAAGTGCAGAGAGCTCCTGAGGAGGCTGCTTTAAACTAGCCTGTGTAGTCGCTGCAGTGTGTGTGTTCCTCTGGGCTTCCGTAGTCTCAAGCGCAGTGTGGGGGGTTGCATGTTTCCATGCCGAAGTTAGGTTGGTTGCCAATCTTACAGTGAGAACCATATTCCCTATTTGACTTAAATCAGAAACCACATTAAACTGCTTCACATGCCCGTTAGGCTTGCCAGAGACTGCCGAAGGTGATGCACCGCTGTGCTTTCCAGGGCGCACTCTGCAGTCCTCATTTCTATCATCACCAACTAACAAACAAACCTGTACATAAAATGTAATGTCCCTTTGTAAGATAAATAATTTCTTGTCAGAATATATTTTTACTTTTTCTTACCATTATTAATAGTGAATTGAGGTGGTGGGGTGGGAGCAGTGACAGCTTACTGAGCAGAGGCTCTTGTTCCCCAAGCCTAATGGCTTTGAGATCCATCCGTGGAGCTCACTTGGTGGAAGGGGAGAGAACTCCTGAAAGTTGTCCTCAGACTGCCATGTGCATGAGCACAGGCAAAACAGCAGTGCACGTTTAGAAAAGGAAAAGAAAGAAACAACAACAGAAGAAACCTAAACCTGGTGACACATGACTATAATCCCAGCACTAAGAAGGTAGAGGCCATGTAGTATGAGGAATTCAGAATTATCCTTGGTCGAACTCAAGATCAGCCTGAATTATGTGAGGTCAGGCCCTAAACAAACAATAAATACTTAAAAAACAAAACAGGAATAAATGTCCGAAGGGGGATACCAATGTCCTAGAAAGCAAGTCAGGAGGCACTTCCTGTGAGATGGTAAAGAGTTCACCCAAGGCTAAGCTGTACCCACGTGACTGTCTCCAGGTCTCCTGGACAGATGTGTGGATAGTGTCCTGCTTTTGAGCCTGTTCACTTAAAGGGCCTATCCCAGATAATATTACCAAAGACTTGTCGTTGTTTTTTATGAGGAACTTGTAGAAGCCAACATTTTGATTCTGTATTTAAAAAGCAGGAAGAGTCTTGCTATGTCATCCTGGCTAGCTTGGAATTCACTATATAGCTCAGTGTGTCTCCAACCCTACATCCTTCTGCCTTAACTCTTTAAATGCTGTGACTTTATAGGTATGTGGTACCGTGGTCTTTTTTCGGGGGTTGAGGAGGGTTGAGACAGATTTCTCTGTGTAACAGCCCTGGCTGTCCTGGAACTCACTGTGTAGATCATTCTGGCTTGAACTCACAGAGATCCATCCGCCTGCCTCTGCTTTCCAAGTGCTGGGATTAGAGGCATGTAGTCACCACCCGGCTACAACATGTCTATTCTCATGTCTTTGTTTGTTTGTTTGTTTTCTGTGGTTTGTTTGTTTGTTTGAAGTAAGACAATTTTTATTTTAATGTTTTGAGTTTGTGTCCTTTTAAAAACTAGAATATATTATTTTCTATTTGTTTTCTTTTGACAGTTTTTAACAGAAAGATTGCCTTTTCCTCCCAGTCTCTTCCACTGCTTAGATGACTTTTGAAGGCTGTTACACCCATTTCCTTTGATTTTCCCAGGAGATAGAGTGTCTTTGAAATATTTGTGTGTGTGATAATCTCAAGACTAATATCTCTTAATCTTTGTTGGTTTGTGTTGAGTCTCTGGTTTGGCCTTATCATTAGGCAAGTGACTGCAGTAAGTTCTAGAGCCAGTTGTTCTGCTTGGTAGCGATATGCACCCTCCAGGCCAAACCTCTTTTTAAGAGTCCTTATTTTTAGCTGTAACTGATGTGACACTTACCAAGTGCTGGATGCTGTGCTAACTGCTGTATATAATTGAGAAACAGGTGTGAAGTTCCACAGTTACAGATGAGAAAACCAAGGCAAGGAGGTGGCTGGCTGACCCATCGGGTAGCTTCTTGTTGGCTGTAGTCAGGGTTCCTAAGCTTAGGCAGGTCAATGCAGGCAGGATGTGTGTAGTCTGAGGCCAAAGATGAAACTGCAGCTGTGTAGGGCCTGGGTTAGTTTATCACCTGCTTTCCAGAGAGTAACTTGTCCTGTCCCATACCCAGAAAGGATCTGAATCAGGATTTTGAATCCAGTCTCTGCTTAGTTCTGACCAGCATCCATTGCCCATTTATCTTTCTCTAGGCTACTCACAACCAAATATGTTGATCACAGTTTTATAGTCCTAAACTGTATAACATGAACATAGAGAAAGAATAAGTTAAAAAATAAATTTATCCCGCCCCTCTTTGATGGCGGTTGGAGCGGCACTGCTCTCATGAATTGAGTTGGGAGTAGTTGGTATTTTGTTTTTTTCTTAAAATTTTGTTCACTTTGTTTTGGTTATAGACCTGGTTGACCTACCATTATCCACACTCTTTCCTTAGGACTCTTTTTTATCACTGTAGAGATAAGCCCCACCTCACTCATGCTTTAATAAATGAGTCATCTTTTTCTTGGTCAGTGTATCTGACAGAAGGTATTTACAACTTAAGTTTCTATCAAGTACCGCCTTGATTCCTTCATTACAAAAGTTTGTGTATGTTGGGTTCTTTGTTTCTAATCATCTCAAAGTATTTTATAATTTCCTTATGGTTTCTTCCTTGACTCATTGGTTAGGAAAGTGTTGTTTAATTTCCATATGTTATTGAATTTCCTAAGGGTTTTCCTTCTGTTTTCTCATTGAACTCAGGATCTTGTACATATGAGGCATGCACTCCACCACAGTTCCCTATTCCAGATTTCATGGCAATTGGAGAACACACCTGTTTATTCCTTCTGGAAATAGTGTCATCCCTTCTGGATACTGTCACATGTGCACTCCCCCTGTAGTGTGAGGACTGAGAGATATCCTTCTCTAAAGGGAAGTTAAAGTCACCTTGGTAAACATTTGAGAGCGATGTGTTTTCTTCGCGTGTTGGGTGGAATGTTAGGCTTTGTTTCCTGCTCATGTGTTGTTTACTTATTGCTCTCTAATTATTTTACTTCTGGAAAGTGGGATTATTGGTATCACCATTTATTAGTCTTATCCGTTTCTCCCTTCAGTTCTCATAAGTTTTTTGAAGTTCTGTTTTGTATATATGTTTTTTGTTGTATCTTCTTATGCATTGACTGTGTGTTTGTGTTCAAGGCAGTCTCGCTATGTAACTCAAGCTTACTTGGAACACTTGACTGTCTTGTCTCGACATCTAAAGTTTCAGGATTATAGGCATATACTACATGGCCAGCTCTGTGAATTCTCTCAGCATTGAGGATGCCTTTCTTTTTTTCTATAGTTTTAAGATTTACATTACAGTTTATTTTGTCTGGTGGTGGCTGCTTTCTACATGATCTGCCTTTTCCAATCTTGCTTCCAATTTATTTGTCTTTGAATATGAAACCTGTGTCTTACAGACAGCATATAGTTGAGCATATATTTATTCTTCTCTCATACAGTACATCCAACTGCAGCTTCCCTTTCCTCCACTCTTCCCATTGCCCCCACCTCCCCTTTTCCCAAGATCTACCCTCCACCCCGCCCGCCCCCCCCCCAAAAAAAAAGGCAGGCCTCCCAGTAGTATATCAGCCAAACATGACACAGCAAGATACAATAAGACCGGGCACAAACCCTCCCACCAAGGCTGGGCGAGGCAACCTACTGTAGGCAGAGACCGGTTATTTGTTTCCCAGCTGCTCAGACCCAAATAATCACACAGAAACTATATTAATTGCAACACTGTTTGGCCTATTAGCTCAAGATTCTTATTACTAATGCTTACATCTTAAATTAACACATTTTTATTAATCCATGTATTGCCATGAGACTGTGGCCTACCACTAAGGTTCTGGCAGTGGTGTCTTTCTCCTTCAGTAGCTACATGGTGTCTCTTTGGCTCTTCCTTCTGTGTGTGTGTGTGTGTGTGTGTGTGTGTGTTCTGATTTCCCACCTGGCTTTACTCTGCTAAGCCGTTGGCCCAAAGAGCTTTATTCATCAACCAATAAACCAATAAAAGCAACTCATATGCAAAAGGACATCCCACATCAACCCACTAGAAAGAAAAGAGTCTAAGAGGAGGTAAAAGCTTCAGAGATATCCCACTCCAACTGTAAGGAGTTTCTCCAAAATACCAAGGCAACAACTATAACATACATGTCAAGGCCCTAGTGTAGACCTATGCAGACTCCAAAATTGCCACTTCAGTCTCTGTGAGACCGCATGAGCTCTGCTTAGTTGATTACATGGGCAGTGTTCTCCTAGTGTGCTTAACTCCTATGGCTCCCTCTCTTCTATAGGGTTCTCTGAGCTCCGAGAGAAAGGACCCAATGGAGACCTTAACCTGGGCACGCTTTCCTTCCTTCCCTTTCTCGCTTTATTGATTTTATTTATTTATTTATTTATTTATTTATTTATTTATTTATCTATTTATTATTTTTGTCAGTCTTGTTTGGTTCTACCCTGGGTCTCTGGGCTCTATTATCTCTAGTTTTGGGTCATCCAGACAGTGTCGAGCATGGGCTCCTTCTCTTGTCACAAGCACACAAGTTCTGTGCCACCATTGCTCCAGCACACCTTTAAGGAAGGACAGACTATAAGTAGAAAGTTGTGTGACTGGGTTGGTGTCCCAGTTCCACCACTGGAACTTTGTCTGGTTACAGAAAATGAACACACAGTTCAGGTTTCATATTCTCCATTATTAGGAGTCCCCACTAAGGACTATTTTTTTTTAGATAGTAGAATGACTATACCAGCTTGCTTCTTAGGTCCATTTGCTTGTAAAGTCTTTTTCCAACCCTTTACTTGAGGTAATGTCATCTTTGATGTTGGTGTTTTTTGTATTTAGCAGAAGGATGGATCCTGTTTTCACATCCATTAGTCTATATCTTTTTATTGGGGAACTAAGTCCATTGATATTGAGAGATAACAATGCCCAATGGTTGTTAATTCCTGTTATTTTAGTGGTGGTGGGGGTAGGTGGGTGGGTGTGCTTTCCTTCTTTTAGTTTTGGTGGTGTGCAGTTATTTATTTTATTTATTTCCTTTATATTCATGAATATAGTTAACCTCCTTGGGTTGGACTTTTCCTTCCAGTACCTTCTTTAGGACTGGCTTTGTAGATAGATACTATTTAAATTTGATTTTATCATGGAATATAAAATTTTATCCAGGTTGAAAATTTTGCTGGTTATAGTAGTCTCGGCTGGCATCTCTGGTCTCTTAAAATCTGCAGGACAGGCTCTTCTGACTTTTAGAGTCTCCATTGAGAAGTTGGGTGTAATTCTAATAGGTCTGACTTCTTATTTTACTTGCTCTTTTTCTCCTTATAGCTTTTAATATTCTTTCTTTGTTCTGTCTATTTCGTGTTTCGATTATTATGTGGTGAGGGGACTTCCTTTTCTGGTCCAATCTATTTGGTGTTCTGTAAGTTTCTTATACCTTTATAGACATCTCCTTCTCTAAGTTAGGGAAATTTTCTTGTATGATTTTGTTGAAAATATTTTCTGGGTCTTTGTGCTGGGTTTCTTTTTCTTCTATTCCTGTTAATATTAAGTTTGATCTTTTCATAGTGTCTCAAATTACCTCAATGCTTTGTGTCAAGAATTTTTTAGATTTACCATTTTCTTTGATGTATCTGTTTCTTCTGTCATTTCTTCAATGCCTGAGATTCTCTCTTCTGTCTCCTGTATTCTGTTGGTGAAGCTTGCCTCGGTAGTTCCTGTTAGTTTATCTACATTTTTTATTTCCAGGATTCCCTTAATTTGCATTTTCCTTTTTGCTTCTATTTCCATTTTTAGTCTTAAACAGGTTTTTTTTTTTTTTTTACATTTCCTTCAACTATTTTTCCTTGGCTTTTTGTTTTTGTTTTTTGAGACAGGGTTTCTTTGTGTAGCCTTGTCCTTGTCCTAGAACTCACTCTGTAGACCAGGCTGACCTCAGAATCACAGAGGTCCACCTGCCTCTGCCTCTTACGTGCTGGGATTAAAGGCATGTACCACCACCCCTAGGCTTTTTCTTGGTTTTCTTTAACAATTTTATTCATTTCCTTTTAAGGGCTTCTATCGTCTTTATAACGTTTTATGGTCTTTTTTTTTTTTTGCGTCAGGACTATTCAGGGCTTGCTGTGGTAGGAAAGCTGGACTCTGGTGGTAACATATTGCCTCGGCTCTTGTTGATTTTGTTATTACTGGTGTTTAGGCGTCTGGGTTTGGGGTGATTATAGGTCTAGGTGCTGATTTCTGAGTTTGTCTTTGTTGGATAGGTGTTTTGTTCCTTGGTTTCTGTTTCCTCACTGATCTTATGGTCAGTGTGGCCTGTAATTGAGTGGGGGTCTGCACCCAAGTTGGGTTCTGGTACATGGCTACAAGAAGGAGTGCACGGATTAAGGTAAGGTTGGGAAGGCACTGAGAGAATGGGAGAGGTCTGCAGGCAGGTAACCTACCTGGAGTTCTGGTGGCCACTGTGGCTTCTGGTTGAGCAGACCATACTTGAATATATAGTGTTTTTTTTTTATCTGTTTTGCCGGCTTCTGCCTTCTTTTAGAATATTTAATTCATTAAAATTTAATGTAATTTAATGATAGACAAGATTTGTATCTACCCTGTTCTCTGTATATCTTGTTCCTTTTTTATTTCTTCCTCTTTTTGTAAAGTGAATATTTTCTAGTGTATAAGTTTAAATCCCTTGTTATTTGTAACATAGTTTTTTGTTTTGTTTTTTTTTTGGTTTTTCGAGACAGGGTTTCTCTGTGGTTTTGGAGCCTGTCCTGGAACTAGCTCTGTAGACCAGGCTGGTCTCGAACTCACAGAGATCCGCCTGCCTCTGCCTCCCAAGTGCTGGGATTAAAGGCGTGCGCCACCACCGCCCGGCTGTAACATAGTTTGAGTTATTTTTTTTTTTTTTTGGCAGTTGCACTAAAGATTACTATTGGTGTATTAATCTATAATAATCTAGTCCAGATAAATATCAACCTAATTTCAGTACAACTTTGGTCTTATGTAGCTTCATTTTCTTCTTGTTTTGTGCCATTGTTGTCATACACATTGTATACTAATTAATATATGTGTTCATTAACTTAAATATGTAACTATTGGGTTACATTTTTCTTTTCAATAAAATTGGAGCACAGGGGACTTAGGACTAAGAAATACTTTTGTCTTTCTGTTTATGGATGCAGTTTTCTTTCTCATCTGTGTTTGCTTGCTGCCTATTGCTCCATCACAGCAGCAGCAGGAGGGCATAACGAAGCAATGCCACTCACCTCATGGTAACTAGGAAGCAGGGAGACCACAGGATTGGGGACATAGACCCTTCCATTGTGTACTCGTGGGGACCTTATTCCTCCAAGTAGGCCTCACCTCTCAAAAGCCATCCACTGGGAACGTTTTTAGATGCATCCCGTAACACCATTGCTTTCTCTGTCTCCAGTGTATCCACACTTTTGTCTAATGCCCTTTGTTTATGCCCCAGTGTGCCCTTTGTACACTCCTTTCAGGAAAGCGCTCTCACATTACTTTGGTCCTGAGTCTCCTTCCATGGCTTCTCTGAGAAGCCCACTTTTAGCCCTTGTGAGCTTGCTTTCTACATAATGTTTCTTTTATTTCCATCTTTTTATCCTTGATTTTGAAACATTTTTATTACAGTTTTGTTTATTTTATATGCATGGGCGGAGGCACATGAGTGCCATGGGTCATGGGTAGAGATCAGAAGGCAACTTGTGGGAATCAGTTCTCTCCTTCCAACATGTGGATCCCATGGATTGAACTCAGCATGCCAGACTTGGAAGTACCTTTATGTGCTGAGACATCTCACTAGCCTTCTTTTGAGGTTTGAGAGATTTATGGTGTTCGTAGGTATGAATTTTTGGCTAACATACTTGAAGATCACTGGCTGCCTTTAAAATGTTAAGGTTTTTCATCCAGTTTTCAGTGATTTGAGTCATTATTTTCTCAGTGTTCTTTATCAACTTTTGTGCATCCTAAGCGTCTCGTGTGTATTGGGCATGTGTATGTCTGTGCGGCTTTGCTCCAGGTGCTCGTTCCCGTCTCCTGTTCCCCATAATGTCATCTCAGTTGACCTTTGCAGTGCTGAGCCAATCACCTCCACTACTTCCTGTTTGCTGTGGAACCTTACCAGTGAACTTTTCATTTATACTTTTAAACTCCAAAATTTCTGTCTGGTTCTTCCATATAATTATTGTCTCTCTTGATAGCTTTTGTAGGGTAAGACATTTTTCTCATCCTTTCCTGTTGTTCTTTTGACGTTTATTTCTCTTCATATATTTAAAAACGTTGGTATAAATCTTTGTGAAATGAGTCCATCGTCTCAGTTTCTGCATGGACACTTTTCTGTTCTTGAATTGTGTTTTATTACGTTGTGCTGTTCTTTGGTTTTTGATTGATTGGAGACGCGTCTCACTCTGTGGTCTTGGTTGGCTTTGAACACTTGGTAATCCTTCTGCCACTGTCTCCTGGGTGTTGGGATTACTGCATGAGTCACCTCGGCCAGCTTCCAGGTTACCTTTTAATGACAGTGGGTTTGTTTGTTTGTTCTGTTTTTAAGACTTGCTTACTTCCATTGTGTGTGGGAGTGGTGTGTGCCTGGTGCCCGTGGAGGCTAGAAGAGTTAAAGATGATGGTGAGCTGTCTTGTAGGTGCTAAGAACCAAACCTGCACAGTAAAGCCTTCGGTAATTTGCACAGCTTTGGAAAGGGTGGCTTTGAGAATGGCGGTCAGTGCTTTTTTTTTGTTTTGTTTTTCGAGACAGGGTTTCTCTGTGGTTTTGGAGCCTGTCCTGGAACTAGCTCTTGTAGACCAGGCTGGTCTCGAACTCACAGAGATCTGCCTGCCTCTGCCTCCCAAGTGCTGGGATTAAAGGCGTGCGCCACCACCGCCCGGCGGTCAGTGCTTTTCTAAAAGCTGTCTCGCTTTCTTTCCTTTCACAGAGGCTTGTCATGGTAGAGATTCTTGCTATACTATTTCCACTGACTTTACCTGAACAGATCCTAAAGAACAGTAACTCCAATTTTATCCCTGTAACAATGTCCTCCACATATGAAACTGGGGCACAGACACTCAAGCCAATAAGGCCAGGCTAATACAGCACCAATCAGCTTGTACTGGTAAGACTCCGTGGTGAGACTGTGGCCACCAAGAGTTAAGGTGAAATTTTTAAATTGAGTGGAACACAGAACCAAGAAGAGGCAAGAAGAAATCTGTATTTTCAGTCCCACCATGATCACACACACATTTCTCAAAACTCACTGTATACATAGATATTTGTTTTCTTTGTAGAATATACCTCAGTTTATAACAGACATACAGGGTTTTGGAATTGGAAAACTGGGAGATGAGAAAAATCTCAAATCCAGTTAAACCTAGGCCTGAGTAAGCAACAGTGGGAAGTCTGGGTCAGGACGGTATGAAGATGCTGACTGCAGGTCAGAAGTTGGTGTGAAGGTCACAGTGAAAACAAGGTCACAGAGCCAAAGTGTTTGTCTTAATCATCTATTGCTGCATAAACCTTTATCCCAGAATTTATTAGCATCTTGAGACATAAGCCTTTAGTATTCCAGACAGCAATATAGGTCAGAAATACAGGAGCAGCTTAGCCAGGTTATTTAAGCTTAAGCGTAAAAATTGAATGTGACACCCTCTTTTAGCTTCCATGGGCACCAAGCACATTTGTGGATACACATCATTCATACACACAATAGAAATAAGTCTTTTTTAAAAATTGTCAATAAAAAGTGACCCCAAAACTGGTCATGGTGGCTCATGCCCTAATCCCAGCACTCAGGAGGCAGAGGCAGAAAGATTACCAACTGTTCAAAGCCAACCGAGGCTACAGAGTTAGACACTGTCTCCAATCAGTCCAAACAACAAAAGATAATACAACTGAAAGAAGTCCATACAAAACATAGCAAGAGGGCTTATGAGATTGCTGTCACCTGGGTTACATGAGGGTTAAACGTATAGTGTAGAAGATGGAGAAAATTCCAAGACATGGGGCAAAGGTATGTGTAGCATCGTAAATTGTATGCTCTTTAAAACTATATGTATGCATAAGTTTATGTTACACGTATTGAGAAAGTCTTACACATTCATACCAAATAAACAAGGATGACTCTAAGGTAGAAAGTAAGAAAGTGGTAGGAAAGAACTGTTTTCCTCTGTGTGTTCAACACACTTGAGTTTTTATAGAGAATCGTGTTTTGCTTAGAAATTGAATCAGGAGCTTGGTAGTGACACTCACTTATATAATCTATCACTCAGTAGGGTTAAGTGGGACAGGCTTGAGACACAGTAACTTCCAGGCCAGCCTGGGCTATCTAATGAGACTCTAACTCAAATATAACAAAATATATTTAAACATCTGATTGCATTGTGAAAGTGAATTAGAGAAATGGTAGCAGTTCTGCAATAGAAAATTGCTGAGGGATGTGCAGTGGTCTAGTTTAAGAGGAACATTCATGAGGATTTTACATTTTGTGGTTCTGGGGTGACCTATGTCATTAGTTCTTTCAGTTGTCCAGGTTAAGATTCCAAAATGCAGGAATGATGACTAGAAGGAGGAGATTTGGCAAAAATTTAAGAGTTCAAGAAGGGAGTAGGTAAAACTGAGCTAACTCATTCAGGAAGACAAGTAGATGAGTGGTGTGGAGAATGAGTTAGGCTACTGTGTCGATCTATGAGAAGTTCTCATTGAGACTGCCTAGCTGGTGGTTTTCAAGAACAGACTGTGCCCCGAGAGTTTCTTGCATTTACATTTTAAGTCATTTTTGTTGATAGTTTGGTCAAAGGCAGTAGCTTAAATGTGGAATACCAGGGACCACTGATGTGTAGGGAGCTAGCATAGCACCTGAAGTCAAAGAGATGCTCTTTTCTGGAGGAGCTGCATCCCTCATTCCAAGGATGATGATATGAATGGCCAGTAGTGTCATATTCCATAAATTTGGCAGGACACAAAACATGGAATGGTAGGGTGCAGCATTAAGTTTTAGGAGACTGGGTTATGGTTGAGAGCCCCCTAGTGGAAGGGAGTGGGTGTTTAAGCACCTGGAAGCAGCCAATACAGCTGAAGTTCAGAAGGTAATGTGAATGGGACCTCAAGACTGTTTCCACCTCCTTTGGATATAATAAGTTATATGTAAATTTGTTTTTACTTCTGCCCTACCAGAAGTAGAAAAGAGGATTTTGAAGAGCTGAAACTTCTACAGAGATTTTCTTCTACAGCAGGGAAGGGAGTGTTAGGGAATTTTTCTCCCAAGGGAAGTAGCAGAGCTGACAGGCAGTGAAGAGAAGCTGCTGGGACCTGAATGCCAAGTCCCACCGAGCTTTCAAACCAGTCCTTGAGAAAAATCATTTTCAAGTGTGACCTTTGCTGTTTAGCTGTCTGTTTGCAGTGCCCCTTCTGGAAATGGCTGACTGTACTGGTTTATTTCCTACATTGTTGTCTGAGTCTGAGGTGGGTCAGGAGGACAGCTTGTATTACTTGCCCCTCCCTTTGATTTATTAAATTCATAATTACAAAGAGAGAAACTTGTGTGACATGTTTTTAAGTCAGTCACATGAATTGCAGACAAAGGGCAAAAGTGGCCTTTTTATAAGTCTTCATTCACTTTAATTACAGTATTTCTAAAAGAATCAACAAGAAACTATAATATTCAGTGTCAAATTCCAGAAATTGTAACATTTATAGAAAGATTAAGGAAGCTGTAGAAGTAGAAATGTAGGAAAGTTTACAATTTTAGATTTATAGTGTGTGCCTGTAAGCTTTTGATTATATAGATATAAATGTGGTACATAACATACAAGATTATATTTTCATAAAAGTATGTACTTCCTGATTTGTATCAAGCATATATTACATATTAATATATTCTATCTACTTTTTAAATTTCAGAAATTTTGGGGGATCTTTTTAAAATTTAAGTATGTTCAGTAGGTGACAACTTGATGACTTTTATGAAGTACAGGCACCTACCTTCCACATCAGTAAAGAGCATCACTGGCTGCCACATAAACTTTCATTCTCAACCTTTCTTTTCCTACATGGGTACCAGTATTTGCATCCCTATAGATAGTGTAGTGTATGGTTTTTGTGTCTGGTGTTTGGGAAGCAGCTTTGTTTCTGTGAGGTCTGTCCACATGGGTACATATACACTATAGTAGTTTATCCTTTTCCTGTGCTATGGCATCTGAAGTAGAGGACACAGATATCATAGTTATTTGCATTCTGCAGCTGATGGCTGCTCAGCTTTTGAACCATGGGCTGCTATGTGTAATGTTCATTTTTGAGGCTTCCGGTGCATGTCTTTTGAGTATGTTTATGCTGGATAAGTACTCATTTCTATGGGCTGTATATCCAGAATTTACCTTTCGTGGAAATTGTTAATTTGTTTCTGAAAATAGCTCTGCCATATATGATTCCCGTGGCTGTACTAACACTAAGTATAATGGCTTATTGTTGCTAAGTTAGTTTTGGGTTTTTTTTTTGTTTTTTTTTTTTTGTAGCTTTTAAAAAACATTAAATTTAGCCAGGCAGTGGTGGCGCACACTTTTAATCCCAGCACTCGGGAGACAGAGGGAGATGGATCTCTGTGAGTTCAAGGCCAGCCTGGTCTACAAGAGCTAGTTCCAAGACAGACTCCAAAACTACAGAGAAACCCTGTCTTGAAAAACTACCAAAAACGAAAAGAAAAAAAATTTAAAAGCATGGGAATATTTTGTAATAAAAATAAGTATATTGTAACTGTTATCCTTTTGATGCACTATTGCCACCTTTGCCACAGCACGAACTAGTTCTCCTACCTTGTGAGCTCTTTGGTTAATTCTGTGTGTGTTCTAATGCAAGGAAAATTTAATATTGGAGCAAGCTAACAGATCTCATACTTTTTCTTAACAATTTTTTTTAGCTTCCCTGTTTTTTACCTATGCGACAACAGCAGGAAATCCGTTGGAATGGTTTTATTCGGTTGGCAAGAAAATGGATTTTGATTTCATGGAGACAGGGTTTCTCTTTGTAGCCCTGGTTGTCCTGGAACTCACTCCATAGACTAGACTGGCCTCGAGCTTACAGAATTCTGTCTGCCTCTGCCTCCCAAGTGCTGGGGTTAAAGGCATACACCACCACTGCCCAGTCATTTTCTTCATGCTTATTTTAAGAGTAGTATAAAAAAGATACCATAGTGCCTGAAGCTAGATTTTGCTGAAAATATTGCCAAACACCGCTAATTTAATTGTCCAGAATAATCAACAGCACTAGCTGCCAGAACAGACATCCCATGGACTCTCTCTCACAGGGAACCATCTCTGGGGATTGCTTGAGACCATTTTCAAAAAGAATCTTGTCCTTTGGAAGAGAAAGATGGTAGATGAGTGAGATGACTCTTTGGGTGAAGGTACTTGATACCAAGCCCGACAACCCCCATGTTGTTCAGTCCTGAAACCCCAGTGATAGAAAAGAACTGACTTCCACATGTTGTCCTCTGACCTTGTGCACTGGACACACACACCTACACACAAATGTTTAGATGAAAAGTGAAAGTTTTTAGTCAGAGAACTTTCCTTCATAATGTTCCTTTTAGCTTCTCCTCCCATGTTCTCAATAGCTATCTTCTAATAGGAGTTGTTAAGTGTCTGAAAAATCCTGAGGTCTTGCTTTTAGTTAACATTTGATAATGTCATGGTAACCCTGCATCCTCTTGAACACCATAGCTTTAGACTGCTGTTGGCACAGTGGTGTTTGGCCATGTCCCGTTGCCACAGTAGGTTTCTTAACCCTTTGGAGCAATGGCTCTCAACCTTCCTAATACTGCGACCCATCTTTTGGAAATGCTTTCTCTCTCTCTCTCTCTCTCTCTCCAGATTTCTCTGATTTTTGATAGTTGTATATTGGATTTTTAAGAATGACCAGAATGAGTGTGTGATTCTTGAATGTTTTGGAACATTCTTTTGACTTTCATATGTGCAAATCATCCACCTCTAAGTAATCGCTGACAAGAAGCTCTTAGGAATAGCAGAGAACTACTGTTGGGTAGTTTGTTGTTTTGAAGGAAAGTCATCTGGAAACTGCTTTTAGCTACTGAACTTTCTTGAGAGGTCACGCTGTAACCCAAGTTCACAAGTCTGCCAACTCTTGTTCCTCTCTACTAATGGAGATGGGTCTAAGATGCTTCAGTGAATTAGCAAGTAGCCCGAAAGCTTATTGAAGACAGTGTGTTCAATGACCTTTCACTTCCTAGCTTCTAAATCTTTTTATTAGTGTCAATAATGAGAAATAAAACTTGCTGACTAGATCTTTTTTCTCTCACAGTATCTGCTAGAGTATCTCATTCTTAGACAGATGTAGAATGTAGATCTGACAAGTAGTGTTACTTGGGCATCATCTTGATATCTCATGGTTACGGACTCAGTTTGCAGATTAATTCTAGAAGATATTTTAAAGTCTTTGTTGACATAATGTTTGACTTATAGATAATTTCTGCGTACGTCCTTGTCATGGTGGTCGGGGTAGTGTTAAGGGGTTTCCTCAAGTTGTCGCTTCCTTACACAGTCATGTAGAATCACCACTGAGGAACTAAAACCAGCAGAGCCCTCATTGACTTGACTGATTCCAGAGCCCCATCAAAAGCTGTTTTCTTTCCCTGTAGGTATCAGTCAGAGCCGGATCTCTCATTGGCTGTTGCAGCAGGGATCAGACCTGAGTGAACAGAAGAAAAGAGCATTTTACCGATGGTATCAACTTGAGAAGACAAACCCTGGTAAGTATTTTTATTTATGTGCCTAAATGAAAAGCATCTAATTATTTCATTGAATCCATGTGCTAATTTGTCTAGAGAAACTGTTTCATGCTTTAGTGTCTTTCTTTATGTGAGTAGGCAACTATAAAACCTAAACCGTGGTTGTCATTGTGTTTAGGTTTCTGTTTCCTAGGCCACTTCACCTCCTCCTCTCAGCCACCTCTTGATTTCCTGATTAGGAGATTTTCTGTGCACAGTTTGGAAGAATGGTCATGGTATCAGTGGCTGGCTCTCTTTTCAGCTGTGGATAAACACAAAAAAACTGACCTTTTTTCAATTTTTGGAAAAACATTATGTTAATTGGTGTGTATTTAATATTTTTATTGAGTTCATTCTTTACCATTACTAATGGTTTTGTGTCTTTAATGCCTGTGACCTAGGTAATAAATACACTGTGGAATTTTAAGGAAAAGCGGTTCATATTACTCCCAGGAACAGCACTAGACTGGAAAATAGGATGAAATCTTAAGGGTAAAGATCATGAAAGTCTTGTTGTCTGAAGTTGCCAAGAATAGGTAACATTTAATCCCAAGATACTTTTAACAAGTGATAGATCAAGAAAAATATGATGTCACGGGAGTGGCTGTCTTGGGCTGCACGTTGCAAAGGTGATGGTGGTGAGCCTCATCTCAAGTACAATGTTGCCATAGAGATGCCTTCTACAGTCCTCTGCATAAAGCCTGCAGGCACACCAGGCCAGGTGTTGCATTCTGCAGTACTAGCCCTGAGCTGCAGATACAGAGCACTGCACAGAAGTGACTTTTATAGTGTGTATACAGTAAATTTTGTTAGTTTTTCTCAACAATTACGTTCTCAACCCAAAATGCCCTGATAAGACAAAGCAAAACAGAAAGTATCGATCTATACAAAGAATTTCTAGAATCTATTCTCCCCCATTTTCTCTTTTGAAATGTTACAGATACACAGACATTTTAAAAGACCAGCAAGGTATTTAGTTACCTTATTGGATACAAAAATTATGAGCATTTTGCTATTTGCCAATAATTTTTAAGATTTATTTGTGTGTCATGTTCTAATAATCAGGGTAGTTTTCTATAAAAACTACAGTCACCATTATTGTACCTAAGAAAATGAACATTTCCACGATTGTTTTAGTCTTTTATCACATCTCTCTGTTACGAAAGTGTCTTGTATAGCTTAATACCTGTTTTCTCCCTCTCTGTCTTTTAATAACCAGTTTCAGTTTTAGGTCAGCAAATTAGGATGCTTCTCTAGCCTCTTAAATTGCCTAAACTTTTTATTTTTTAATGATATAAACTTTTGGGGGCTTTAATCCCAGCACTCGGGAGGCAGAGGCAGGCGGATCTCTGGGAGTTCGAGGCCATCCTGGTCTACAAGAGCTAGTTCCAGGACGGGCACCAAAGCTACAGAGAACCCTTGTCTCGAAAACAAAACAAACAAACAAACAAAAAAAACCTTTGGGGGGGTGCTTTTCAAGACAGGGTTTCTCTGTGTAGCTTTGGCTGTTCTGAAACTTGCTCTGTAGACTAGGCTGACCTCCAGCTCACAGAGATCCTAGGTCTGGGATTAAAGGTGTGCGCCACCACTACCTGGCTAAAGTAGCCTTTGATTTTGTTTAAAGGATGATATTTCTTCTTCTGTGGGTACTTTAGAGTTGCTGTTATCTCTAAATACAGTGTTGTACCTAAGATGGGTTCTCTTCTCTCTGCCCATTAAATAGTTGCTTGGAGTACCTCACATTGATCTTTGCAAGACACTGGAATCATCTGACTGAGAACTGGTTAAATTCTCTACAGGACAACATCGTAGGACTGTATAGTTATTTTTAGTATGGTTTTTTTTTTTTTTTTTTTTTTGGTTTTTTGAGACAGGGTTTCTCTGTGGTTTTGGAGCCTGTCCTGGAACTAGCTCTTGTAGACCAGGCTGGTCTCGAACTCACAGAGATCCGCCTGTCTCTGCCTCCCGAGTGCTGGGATTAAAGGCGTGCGCCACCACCGCCCGGCTTTTTTAGTATGTTTTGTTTGAATTATATTTGCATGCAATGAAATATCATTCAGAAGTTAAAAATGTAAGATACGAAACAATATTATATGTATTCAAAGAATATGCACACACACAGGCAGTTTAGATGTCTGTTAAGTATGGAACTTGTCGGGAATTCTCCCTTAGGAATTGATAAGAGGAGTTCTGAAGAGGGGCACTGGTAATAAGGGGAGAAGTAGAAAGACATATTTATATACCCTCTGGGTCTTTGTTTATTTTGCAATGCTTGGGATTGAACCCAGGGCCTTGTGCATGCAAGGCAGGCATTTACCATTGAACTGTGACCCTTCTTTGACTTTCTGAATTTTAGACCATGTAGTCTGTGTTTGGAAAATGCATATAATGTGTAATGGAAGGAGGGAGGGAAAAAGAGTTGTGAAAATCAATTTGTTTACATTCCAGTAACAAGAGAAGAGCTCAGTTCCTGAGATGTGGTCCCACAGCTTATCTGAAGAGGTTTAGAGAAAATAAGCTATGGGTAGGCTTATTAGCAGATGGTTGCTGTTACCACGCTCTATCCTCAGCCCAGCAGACAGGTCATCAGGAGAAATGTAACTAGCATTATGTTCTCACATGCATTCTGAGAAGAATGTAAAATTAAGGCAAACCACAAAATGAAAAGCTGACTTTTCTGTTCTCTGATACTGAATTATCTGGCAAACAAACAGCTGTATTTGTAGATTCTTCGCCTACTCTTGACCTTAACAAAACTTCTGGTTGCATTCCTCGAGTGAAGTTCTCCTTCTAACCTCCTATCCATTTGGGTTTTTTTTTCTTTTTTAAAAAATTTTTTTTATTGATTTTATTGAGTTATACATTTTTCTCTGCTCCCCTTCCTTCCCCCCTTCTACCCTCTCCCATAATCCCCCTGCTCCCAATTTACTCAGGATATCTTGTCTTTTTCTACTTCCCATGTAGATTGGATCCATGCATATCTCTCTTAGGGTCCTCATTGTTATCTAGGTTCTTTGGGATTGTGAATTGTAGACTGGTTTCCTTTTCTTTTAGACAAAAGCCACTTATCTGTGAGTACATATGATATTTGTCTTTCCATTTGGATTTTTATAAGGACTCTTTTTACAAAGTTCTTTTTACATGAATTCAGCAAGGAAAAAATAGAGTTATTTTGACCGATAATCCAGTACCTATAGATGCAGTGTAATAATCAGATAAATAGACCCATAATCAGAATTTCCTAGCACATTCTAAAGCCTACTAAGACTTCTCAATAAAGCAAATTAATGGAAACTAATCACATTCACTTTATATTGTTTCTTATGACATTTACAAGAAAATGCCTGTTTTCTTAAAGAACGGAGTTTAAATTCAGTGTGTTTGCTGTGAGAAAAATTCCTTTATTCAAATTAAGCTCCATAGTCTTCTCTTGCCTGAATCAACCATTACTATGGCAGGCAGGGTTTGTGGGGCACCTGCAGGCTTGAGATACTGATCCTTCAGACTTCACATTAAACAGTCTGATGGGATGCTTGTGCATAATACACATGAAGTCCATGTCAGATCAGAAGAAAACACCCATTCTGCACATGTAGCACGCCAGAGCTCCAGGAAATGTGTGTATGACATGGGAGAAGATGAGAAAGACTTGGGAGAACCCATTTTCCTTTTCGTGGATGGAGTACTAATGACCTTCTTCTACTAGCTGATTAACAGGGGCTTGTCCAATTCTAATCTGGTACACAAGATAATCATATCTACAGGAGAACATTCACAGAAACCTTAAAATCTAATAGTAAATTATAAAAGTGGTTTTTGTAAGCAGAAAACTGCTTGTTCATTCCTGGCTGCTCAGACCCAAATAATCACACAGAAACTATAATAATTGCACTGTTTGGCCTATTAGCTCAGGCTTCTTACTGGCTAGCTCTTACATCTTAAATTAACCCATTTCTGTTATTTTATATTTTACCTCAAGGCCTGTGGTTTGTTAACTCTTACTTCTTGGGCAGCTTCATGGCATCTGCCTCCTTCAGCAGCTACATGGCATCTCTCTGACTCCACCTACTCTCTGTATCCCTTCCAGCCTGGCTATATTTTGCCCTGCTATAGACCAAAGCAGCTTTATTCATTAACCAATAAAAGCAACACATATACAGAAGGACATCCCATATCATCTCCCCTTTACTTTCTAATTGAAAAGGAAGGTTTTAACTTCAACATAATAAAATTATATATACACAGCAATTATCAAGCAAGAATTATAGTTACAGTATTTCATCCATTTACATTTGGCAAATTAAGGAAAATATTCTAGCATCTATCCTATCTTTGTGAGTGTAAAGTTTTTTATATCTAATAACTATCTGTCTTCAACTCTTCAAAGACCTCAGAAGGATATATTACCTAACTAAACAGGAAGTTCATTGTAAGCAACCCCCAAAGTTCTAGAATTCAAAGAGACATCTTGCTGCCTGGACAGTCACCCAAAGTTCTTCTGGAACATTGGGACGTCCATCTTCAGCCTACAGGCCCATAGTATCCAGCAGACTTTTCCATGAAGCAGGAAATTTGAAGATCTGTTCTGCCTTGTAATGGCATAGTCCATCAGTTGCTTTCTTCTGTGTCCTGCAGAGTGTCTGACAGTCTCTTTCATGAAGCAGGAACCCTGAAGGACAATCCCATCTTTTGCAAAGCTCAGCAGTCACTTTTCTGTGGGTCTTCTGCATATCCAGTTCATATGTCATACCATCAATCAGTCCAGGCAAGAGCAGTTTCTTACCCAAATGGCTAAGAAGGCAAATTCCATAGCAAATTTCTTCAATGCCCATCAACCTCTCAGAAGTAATTAGTGTTGCCAGAAGCAGACATGTCTCACTGTCAAGAAAAGTCTAAGTTCTTAAAACATTTTAAATGCCAATTCTGTAGGTCTTTTAAGTGCTGAAGATTATCTATCTAACTGAAATTTATCTCTGTATATCTAGGAAACCTAACTAACATGACTACAAGTTTGACTATTATAAATGACTATTAATCTATAATTTTAATTATACATTACATTTTTTTTTGTTTGTTTGTTTTTGTTTTTCAAGACAGGGTTTCTCTGTGGTTTTGGAGCCTGTCCTGGAACTAGCTCTGTAGACCAGGCTGGTCTCCAACTCACAGAGATCCGCCTGCCTCTGCCTCCCAAGTGCTGGGATTAAAGGCGTGCGCCACCACCGCCCGGCTTATACATTACATTTTTGAATGAGCTCTATAAACTTAATACCTTAAACAAGAATAGAAATACACATACAACAAAATTAACCTTAAATTTGTATCAGTAAACTAAAGTCCATACCAATGTAAAGTATTCATTTCTATATCTTATCCCCCTTAAAATGAAAACAAACATTTATAAACAATCATTTTGGGAATGTGTTGTTTCCTCCAAACTGCTTTGTGCTATTTCTTGAGTGAAGTTTTTTTAGGGTTCACAGAGACCATTCAGGGGGGTCTTGTTCCATCAAACAACATTAGTCTGAAAGGAATCCATAGGTTCTCATCTTCTGTGGAAACAAAAGCAGGGCATCTTTTACAAAGTAACATATCCTTAGACCCAAATTTTGAAGTCAAGATACCTTTATGTTGGTTTAACTTAGCCACCAGAATCAAATGTCTCTCTGCAGTAACAATTTCAAAGAAAACACAGTAATATAAATAATTCCTATTCCTTGTGTATATTCCATCTTTATGTGGCTTATTTTTCTTTACTCCTTTAATGTATGTTTGTCTGTATTCTTTTATATTTTACTGTCTCTTTAAAGATTTTGTTTTATTTTTAAGACCATTTACTTCTTTTTATAACTGTGTATATTCTTTTTTCTCTCTCCCAAACCTACATACATTTTTTAAACACACTGTATCTTTTTTAGTTGTCTTTTATGTCTGAGTCTGTCCTATTGTGTATCTGAAATCTTATCTGACAAGGAACATTTTAAAATGGTTAGCAGTGTGGTTGCCCCAGCCTTGGATACTGGCTCTGCCTCTCTGGGCCTTTCAGCATGGTAGAGGTATGTTCACCTCCTCTGTGAGCCATTTTCACTTCCCCAGCTCCAGGGACACAGTGGGTCTATGTTGCCATTAAGCAAGTTGTAACACTTTGCTCACAAACCCCATTTAAGTGTTCCATAGTCAGACCTCCCGAAAGAGCCAGAGCCATTTGTGCCAGCGTGAACCAAGAAACTGATTTTTAAAGGAGTCGCACATCTATTTGCAAACAGAGCCTATCTGAAAAAAATGCAGCTACCTAGAAGCTGCACTTGGCTTTCATTTTTGTAGGCTTAGAAGCCCTTTTCTTAAGCTTTCTTAGGCTGTATGTGGATGTATGTTGCCAAACGTCTGGGTGCCATTTTGTAAGCGGAGACTGCTTGTTTGTTCCTGGCTGCCCAGATCAAACAGTTACACAGAAACTATATTCATTATAACACTGTTTGGCCTGTTAGCTCATTCTTCTTATTGGCTAGCTCTTATATCTTAAATTAACCCATTTCTATTATTTTATATTTTACCTCAAGGCTTGTAGTTTGTTACCTCTTGCCTCTTGGGCATCTTTGTGTTGTCTGCCTCCTTTAGCAACTACATGGTGTCTCTCTAACTCCACCTACTCTCTCTCTGTATCCCTTCCAGCCTGGCTATTCTGTCCTGCCATAGGCCAAAGCAGCTTTATTCATTAACCAATAAAAGCAACACATATACAAAAGGACATCCCACATCAAAATTTTGTTTTAATGTGAACTAAGATTTAGTGTCAAAAACTGTTACTATAAAGAAGTCACACATAAGTGAGTCCCTGGGCCTTTCTGCAGCCCAGATTTCCCATATCACTACAGGGAAGTTTTAAGGCTTGTACTCACTATTCCTACACCTAGTTTCTATGCATTGTTCTGTTGAAATCAGTAATGTTCATCATATTCTTGTATAATTCACTGCTCCCTGTCTGTCTGAACCAAAACAAAGTGGATAGACTTTGCTTTCTAGAAGTAATCTGTATTTATTCCAGAATGTATTGTGTGCCATTTTTCTTGTTTTTTTCCTTTTATTGTGTGTGTGTGTGCATGTCGGAGTATAGGAGTACACATGTATGTGGGTATATGTGCACCTGAGGGTCTGAGTGTGGGGAAATGTGTTACAGATATCCTGACGTAATGGGAAGCCAGACTATACTTAGAGCTGCAATAGGACAGCTCCGTCCTGAAGGAAAGGTGTCCTGACTATGGGGAAGCCAGGCTACCTGAAGCTGGGATGCAGTGGGGGATGGTCTCTCCACAGGATATAGCAACCCTGTTCTTCTCCTGGAGAGCTGCTACAGCTGAGCTCTGCTCTGTTTCCTTAAGGGAATGAAAGTCCTAGCAGAGCTGTCTGCTTCTTCTCTGGCCCAAGGTGTTACTTCTTTTGCTAACAAGCTGCTAAAGGAGAAGCCCCTACAGCAAGGTTTTTCATCTCAGTCCACTAAGGGATGTCCCAGCCAGGTTCTTCTATTCTGCTCAGGCAAATGAAGATCATCACTCAAGACTCTTGAGAAAGAGATTTATTTGGTAAGGAGGAATCTAGGACAGTGGCCCCTAACTGAACAGGCAGAGTGGCTTATAGTGCTTCTTAGGGGCGGAGTTTTCCCAGGGAGAAGAGGGGTTTGTTAGTTTTTCTCTGCTCAGGGATTGGTTAGTTTAGTTGGTCAGAGGCAGAGATGGGTCTGATTTCATGGCCAAACTCTTTCTTTCACTTATCCTTTTTAGCTTTTTGACTCTAATCTTAGGACCAGGGCATGTTTTTTGTTGTTGTTGTTTTTTGTTTTTTCCACTGGCTCTGATTTTAGGGACAAAGTGTGTTTCTTTGGCACTGGTTTCAGAGTCTGGGCACATGTCTTTAGTCCTGGATTCAGGGATAAGGATCTTTCTTTCTCTGGCCCAGGTCTCAGATCCAGGGTGTGTTTTTTTCACTGGGTCTGAGTTCAGAGTCAGGATGCTCAGTGATTGGTTGGTTCCTGCTCCAGTTGTCCCTTTACCCTACACTGAGGCTAGATGTCAAGAATCATCCTCAGTCTCTCTTCTACCGTATTCACTGAGGCAAACTCTCTCAGCCAAATCCTGAGCACACAGATATGGGTAATCTTGCTATCTGACTTGCTCTGGGGACCCCCAGCTACAGTTCCCAGGCTGGGTTACAGGTAACTAGCTACAATGCCTTCCTGGCTTCTTGTGCTATTTTGAATGACTGCTACATTGAGGAAGAAATGGGACAAGGGAAAAAAAAAACCCTCAATGTGGTATTTTAAAATTAAGAATATTTACAGGTTTAAAATTGCTCAGTTTTAGCCTTCTGTATAGAAATAGTCTTTATTTCTTTCAATATTATTTTCTCCTCTCGGTTTTATCTCTCTTTTCCTCCCTCCTTTTTCTTCTTTTCTGACAAACTTTATTTTAATCTAAATTTTTTATAAGAAGTTTAGACAATGCAGAATATTTTTAAATGATTGATACCATTAACAGTAAATTCCAACAACAAGAGCTCATCATTCATCATTGGCTGTCTACTTCAGCCTCTTAGGATCCTGCTCTCTGTTAATTTCCATGCCTGCACCACGTTGCCTACCTATAAGAACACGCCACAGTTCTAGCAGCACATGCTGGAGCTCACTGATTTGTTCTCTTCTCCCCCCGCCCCACCCTGTCCTTTCCACTCTGAATCCCTTTATCCCTTCACCAGATCAAGCCTAGGATAAGAGAATCCATGGCCTTATCTATTCAGTTTCTGCCTTCATCTTGACTAGTTGTAATGTTAGGTAGTTTGGCTGCTTTGAACATTTTCTTTCCGGAACAAAATTTGTATAATTTTAATTAGGTAGATTCTTATCCTAAACTCTTGCCGTGCTGTAATCCTTGCTTGCTTTGGGAAAAATTGGAGACTTTGAATCAGGCCCAGATTATTTTGACAAACCTTTAAATATTTATTTGTGTATGTATGTGCATGAATGTTTTGCCTGCATGTTTGTCCGTACACCATTTATAAACATGGTGTCCACAGAGGCCAGAAGAGGTCATTAGTGTTCTCTCTCTCTCTCTCTCTCTCTCTCTCTCTCTCTCTCTCTCTCTCTCGTTTAATTATAAACCGATTGGCCTAGTGTCTCAGGCTCTTCTTCTTAACTCTTTGTCACATCATATATTAACCCATTATTCTTGTCTGTGCTAGCCATGTGGTTTGGTGGCTTATTAGACCAGGCAGTCACATCTTGCTTCCTCTGCATCTAGGTCATGACTGCAGAATCCTCTTCCCAGAATTTTCGTTGCCCTACCTCTACTTCCTGCCTGGTTGCCCCGCCTATACTTTTTGCCTGACTATTAGCCAATTAGCATTTTATTAAAAAATAATACAAGTGACAGGATAAAAGACCATTGTCCTACAACACTCCCCCCTTTTTTTTCAAAACAAGAATTCTGAATTGAATCTCCCTTGTTTAGCTTTCTTCTGACCATTATCTGTAACAACTTGTAACCACCCCACAAAGGCACAGCTGCCAGGAGGCAGGGAAGGACTCATGAGCCCTTGGGGCTGACTACCAACATGCCTTTGTTGGGACTGAATGTCTGGGTATTTATTTCTGTCAGCTGGGTATAGAAGGATCCATATGATGTATATTGTGGCGTAGTGTACAAGATAGCCTTTTCCCTCCCTTGTCTGGTGCTCAGGTAGAATGGCAAAGGCACCTGGAGATCAGGTAGATATCTTTCATTCTGGGCAGACTTCCACATGGCTACTGTGTGTGGTTGATCTTAATTCTCTAAGCACAGCATCACAGGAGATGTAGAGAGCAGGTGCAGGGCTCCCTGTGATCTAGCCTTGGGCTTTCTCCATGTCATAGATGAGCCCAAATCTAAGAGCGCAATGACGGGGAGGCATGGCTTACTGTGAAGATCCATATTTAGACCTGTCCTGGGTAGTTATGGTTGTGAGAGATGATGCTGACCTGTTGTAAACCTTCAATACATATAAAAAGAACATTTTATCCTGGATTTATTTTGAATATAAAATTAATGAAATTTGTGTAGTACTGGCTTTATAATATGTGGAGGGGAATAAAGAAATCAAAAATGAGATGAGATATTTTAGCTTGCAGTTTGAAGAAGAGATTTACTAATAAGGGAGGGACAGACGATATGTTTAAAAGGAGAATCTAGATTGTTTAAACCATTGGTCTTGATCCAAGAAAATACAAATAAAGATGTTGCCGTTAGGAAAGGAGTTTAGCTGGGACCACTTTTGTGTACCTGTGGTTCCAACTATTTGGGAGGCTAAGACCAGAGAAACTAGTGAGGCCAGGAGCTAAAGGCCAGCCTAAGCAACATAGAATTGACCCTGTCTCAGAAAGGGTGTGTGTGTATTCAAATAGAGACATTATCCATGGTGTTATTTGATGATATGATAGAAAATAGTTCCTATCGTGAAGAAACATGTTCATTGTGTGAAATTAACACGTATTCTTATGTACATAAACCCTTTGAATTCCAACTTGCCTTTCTAGGACACTATTAAGAGTTCTGATAAGCTGGGCTTGATGGAGCACGCCCATACTTCCCAACACTGAGAGATGGAGGTAGGCGTTCTGTGCTGCCTTACTCCTTGTCTCAAAGGAAAGAAAGAAAAGGAGTTTGGTATAAACTACAGCCAAAGGGAACTTCTTGGAGGCTTTAATCAAAAGAGTGACATAACTATAATTGTGTTTGGGAAAGATGAATTTAGCAGTGCAAGGAGTAAAAGAGGAAGGGAGGCAGAGACTTGCCATGGCAGCATGCCAAGCTCTATGCACATCTGTGAGCTAAGTCCACAGAAGCCAGAGACAGTGTGGCTTCTGATTTGAGGCTAGCCTCAAGTCTAGAACAAACCACGGGAAAAGACATGTGATAAGTCGAGAATTAGTGAATTATAACTCGCTGAAGCTATTTGAAGATAGCTGGTCTAAATTAGTGAACCCTCTCAGATCGAAGTTGTTCTGTCAGAGGTGAACAGTACGGCATCGGTAGGTGGTAGACCTGTAGGGCCTGGATCCTGCTCACTAACGGCTTGTGAAATACTTTCTTATTTTCTTAGCTGCTGTATTTTACACTTTTCTTTTTGAAACAAGGTCTCACGTAGCTAAGACTAACCTTAACTCCTGATCTTCCTGCCTCTGACTTCCAAGTAGTAGGATTACAGATATGTACCACATCAGGCCTAGTGAAGGAATTTCAAAAAAGGCTCAGCAAGGAAAGTCCAGTGCTTTTTTTTTTTTTTTTTTTTTTGGTTTTTTTCGAGACAAGGTTTCTCTGTGGTTTTTGGAGCCTGTCCTGGAACTAGCTCTTGTAGACCAGGCTGGTCTCGAACTCACAGAGATCCTCCTGCCTCTGCCTCCCGAGTGCTGGGATTAAAGGCGTGCGCCACCACCGCCCGGCTTTTTTTTTTTTTTTTTTTTTTTTGCAGTGCTTTTTATGAAGAAATAGGTCTCATGCTTTGTGTGAAATGCATTGAAGGAGCTAACAGACAGATGAGCTGATGGAAAGGTGGCAGTTAGGATGACTTTTGCAGGCTTTTGAAGGAAGAGGCTTTTACTGTTTCAGGTTTTTTCTTTTGGTCATTTTGTTTTATGTGTATAGGTGTTTTGCTGGTATGTATGTCTGTGAACCATATGTGTACAGTGCCTGCAGAGGCCAGAAGAGGGCATTGGATACCCTGGAACTGGAGTTACAGATGGTTGTTAGCTGCCATTTAGGTGCTGGGAATTGAATCTGTGTCTTCTGGAAGAGCAGTCAGTGCTTTTAACCACCTAGCAGTCTCTACAGTTCTTTGATCATGTTTTTAAAAATAACAATATTAAATATATTGGCCTTCAAGTCTCAGTATCAAGAAGCTTATACTCAGACCTCATTGTCTCGTTTTCACGGTATCCTTGTAATACTGATTTTTTTTTAATTGCAAGATATATGCTAAAAAAATGTTTTGTTTATTCCAGGGGCTACGTTAAGTATGAGACCAGCCCCTATTCCAATAGAGGACCCTGAGTGGAGACAA
Source organism: Chionomys nivalis (assembly GCF_950005125.1). Taxonomy (NCBI): domain Eukaryota; kingdom Metazoa; phylum Chordata; class Mammalia; order Rodentia; family Cricetidae; genus Chionomys; species Chionomys nivalis. The sequence goes on from NC_080097.1 coordinate 48,340,329, forward strand.
ACACCTCCTCCAGTCTCTGCCACACCTGGAACCTTCCGACTCCGGCGGGGGAGTAGATTTACCTGGAGAAAGGAGTGCCTAGCTGTTATGGAAAGGTACTTTTCCTATTGCTGGGAAACGCTTCCCAGACCAGTTTCATTTCCAACAAGTAATCTGAGGTTCCAATTCTAGCTCTACGAATATTATAGACTTCTAGAATTGTTGAAATAGGAGAACTCACAAAGCTTGGGTTAGCGTTTATCGGCCTAATTTGACTTGCATACAATTTAATTTCGTCATTGGTAGCATAACAGTCTTTAGAGTTAATATTTTTAAATGTATATCTTTCTATTGTTTTGATAAAAACACTGTGAAGTCTTTATTTTCATCAGTGTTGAACTGTAAAGGACAGCTCTGAGACTCACTTTTGTGCAACAGGGGGATGATCTCAAAAGATGGGTCTCCAAAGGTTTAAAACTTTAACAAAACCCAATCCATATCTGGTTTCAACATTTTTGGCAGTTTCATTTTCCCCATCTTTTATAACACATTGCTGTATTTAGTATATATTCTAATTGTCCTTTAAGTACCCTTCCACACGCACTCCTTGCGTAAGTGATATCTATAGGACTCTGACTTGATGGAGAGGTTGACAGACAGGCTGCAGGGTCATTCTTACCTAATCTGACTACCAGTGTGGCATCCTGGAAAGAACACTTGATGAAGATTCAGAAGTACCAAAACCTGATCGGACTCTGATCAGGTCAGAGGCCGAAACTGTATCTTCCTTGTCTCTAAAATGAAAATGTCAGTACCAGCAATATGTTATTCAGACATTTGCCCTCTCTCTTTCACCTACTTCATTGCTGTTTCCCAGTACATCAACATCACTACCTGAATGAGGACAAGCTTTACAGTGTTGAAGTTCAAATGATATAAGTGAAGTGAATAGGTAGCCAATGTGGGGCTGTCAGTTATCCATGGCTGTGCAATTCTCTCTCTCTCTCTCTCTCTCTCTCTCTCTCCCTCCCTCCCTCCCTCCCTCCCTCCCTCCCTCCCTCCCTCCCTCCCTCCCGTGAACCTGTTTCTTCCCGATTGACTGAAGTGAGCAGGGGATACTCATGCTCTGGAAATCTGACTGCAGCCTACTCCTTTTCCCTCATCTGGAAGTCTGATTCTTTCTGAAAGTTTGTTTCAGATTTTCCATATAGAAGATGGGAATGAAAATAATGCCTACCTTAAATTATTCACAGCATTATATATTTTCCTCTGGGTACATGATAAATTTTGATATTATTTTGTGCCTAGTATGGGTTCTAATTATACTGATAAGAGTCAGTTAAATTTTTCATTAAGATATTAAAGTGCATTTATTACATAAAGTCGATATGAGAGTGGATTAAACATTGAGACCATGAAAACAGTGGATTACACTCTCTGCATGTTTTAGGAGTCGAACCTCGGGGACTCAGAGACTAGGTTTCCCTTTACTTCTAAATTTTTCTTTCAAGGTAGCAACATCTATCCATGAATCAAACTGACTAATTTTAGACAAAAAGATATACAACATTTTATCTTTTTGAAGGTTCCTATTTAGTTCTAACATATTTTTAGTCTCAATTTTAATTAATGAATATCTTCACCTAGGACTTAGTTTCTTCTGGCTTCATTTCATCTTAACCTGGCACAGCTAGAGAGGGTGTGGCTCAGGCCTGAATTCTCAGAAATGCTGAAAGCCTTTCAAAGCACTGAGTATCAATTGTCTAAATGATCTGCGTCCTCCAAAAAATGGAGATTTGTATTCTCAGAAGTGGAACATGAAATCTCCTGCCCTTAGAGTAGTGTATCACACTTTTTGGCTAGACTGAATGTTTGAATAAATACATAGCACCGCCAAGTAAGCCTTATTCAAATATGTTGGTATAGAATAAAAGTAAAGACTATTCCATTCCTCACTCCATACAGGAAGATAAATTTCAAATCAGTTAGGGAAGTGAATTCATAATACATAGAAGAAGGGAACATAGGGTCTCTCTTCATAGAAGAAATCTGGAAATGGGAGAGATGTTTCCTAACTGAGCCTACTAATCAAAAAGCAGAAAGGAAATGATGGATAGATATAAATGGAAAGAACTGCTGGGATAAAACTAAGCAAAGAAATAAAATAAATTGGAATAAAATATTTGCAACTTTTATCGCCCTTAGTATGTAAAGAATTCCTAAATGAGATAAGACCAACAGCTCTACAGAAAGATGGACTAAAGGAAGTGGCACAGAAGTAATGCAGAAGCCGTTTAAGCACATATAAAAGTCCTAAAGTTATTGTCATTCTTGTTTGGGTTTTCTTGAGACAGTCTCACTTTAGCCCTGGCTAGCCTTCAACACATGGCAGTCCTCCGGTGCCAGCCTCCAGGTGCTGAATTTATAGGTGTAAACCACTGCACCCTAGCCAAGGTACTAACCTTGAATCGAGTGATTCAAATTCAAACTCCATTGAGATACCATTCTTCACCTGTCACACGGGCAAAAATCACCAGGTTTGGCCAAGTTTTCTCTTGATTAGGCTCTAGAGAAATGGCATGCTGATTCATTATTATGGAAATGCAAAATGGAGCAGCTTCCACGGAAGAGAGCTAGGCAGTGTCAGGGGCCATTACTAATGGATTTGCCCTTTGCAACAACATTCCTGTTTCCAGAAATGTATACTGGAATATATACTGTCAAAGATGTACTGACAGAAAAGAACACTGTCATCTAGTATCAGAACACTGACAACAGCCTCAATGTTGTCAGTAATGGTCTGGATGAATACGTATAGAAACCAGAAAGGCCACTGACATGACTCAGCAGGTAAAACACTTGCTGTGCAAGCCTGGCACCCTGAGTTCAATCCCCGGAACTTACATAAAGGTGGAAGGAGAGGGCCACCTCCACAAAGTCGTCGTATGACCTCCACACACAAGTGTAAATGCCCTTAAAACATATAAACAAAGAAAAAATAACTTTACTGAGATAGAGCTCCCTTGTTGAAAGTGTATATTTTAAAGCCCTGAATGTATCTATAGTTGCACAACTATTACCACATTTACTTGAATTATGCCCCCAGAATCTTGGTGTCTAGCAGAAGTTATTCTCCTTTTCTCCCATCTCTTTTTAACTCTCTATAAACATTAATCTTTGGACAAATTTACCTGCTGTGGACATTTTAATATTATAGGAAGCCAGATTAGGAGGCTGTTAGAATAATCTGGGCCTAAGTAATAAGGGCCTAAATTATAGTAAAAAGACAAAGGAATAAGATATGAATAGAAGGCATAGCTATCAGAAAGGAATTTGAGGAAAGACATAACTAGCCATAGGCTGAGCATGGGAATGACAGCAACAAGAACATAAAAGAATATGGTCAGGGCACTCACCAGAGAAACAGTGTCTGCACCATTAGAAAATAGATTGGCCTTGGAAGAATCTTTTGGCATCCCTAGACCTCAGTTCTTATTTATAAGATGAAGATTTAGGTGTAATGATAGAGTAAAGGGAGATAAACTTCAGAATTAGACAAGGGTTGATTCTAGCCACTCACCCAACCCTCGTAGTGAATTGTTGGGAATGTAGGGCCTTAGTGAGCTGATGAAGATGAGTATGAAGCAGTAGAACAGTCACTGCTGAGAGTGCTTGTTTTCAGAGTAAGCCTGTTCCAGCTAATAGGAACTATGAAGTTACCTGGCATGACTCTCAGAAAGTTGTCATGGCATTAGAAATGGGAGTGCCATCATGAAGTTATTTTCAGCTCAAGCCTCGGGTACAGGTGATGTCTGATTACATCTTTCAACTTACACAGTTTCTACATGTTTTCCCCCAGCTAAATGTAGCTTGGGGGGTGGGGGGACCTAACTCTTAAAACCCTGCTGATTTACCTAATTTTAAATTCATGGCCATGAACATCAAGTAGCTCTTCAGTTCTGTCAAGCACTCACTACCTTCCTGGCTCGCCCTTTCCTCTTTCTTAAAATTATTTTACACTTTGTTTTCTCTCTGAAAACACCTCAACCTCCTTCTCTTGTGGTGACCTAATTCACATTTTACTGAGAAAAGCAAAGCACTGACAGGAGAACGTCCAATGCCTGATAGCATGCGCACACATGTGCAGAGACTGTGTGTGTGCAGGTTCCTATGCCTTACCACCCAAAGCACATCAGTGATGTATTTTCCCCACTGCTTATCAGAGCGTTGTGCTTACCGTAGACGGTCATGATGTTAGCATTATGAACATTGCTCTTTTTTCTTTGCTGTCCTCTTGCATTCTCTATCCTACGTACATGACTTTTCCAATAGTGACTCCCAGAAACATTGATTATCACAAGGGGCAATATTATGTGGTTCTATTTATAGAAATACCTAGAATAGTCAAATCTGTAAAAAAAAAAAAAGAACATAGTTGGTATTTCCTCAGACTGGGAAAGAGAGAGGCCTGGGAGTCAGAAAACAGCTGAAGAGCTTTTTTACATTGCTTTTTTTCACATTGCTTTTATGAATATACCAAAAACACATTTCAGATATGTAATCTGCTCCACAAGTGAGTCATACCTCAACAAAGCTACACATAAAAGAGGAAGACACCATTAGGAGCATCCCCTGTCTACCCTCCACAGTTGATCCCCATTGCCACCCTTTCCAAATGAGGCAACCAAGGCTCAGGGGGCTTAGGTGACTTGCTGAGACCATACAGTCCAGTGGACAGCTGAGTTACATGTGTCTCTCTAGACAGTGATTATTACATATAAGTCCTGTCCCTTGAAGAGAAAGCCATTTTCTTCTGGGTGTATACAGTGCTCTTAGCACATGAGGTAGGCCTTGGTTAACCCTGGATTAACATACCTTTTAGCCTTCTGTTTAGCTAAGAACATATAAGAGTTTTTATAGGAAAAAATGTAGCACAAACATTAAGAAAATAATTGATGTTGGGCCATAGGAACATGAAGAATCACAGGTTTATTCCTTCTATGTAGGTTGGTCATGTTTCTTATTTAGAACAGTATTTGTTGTCTTAAAGAAGATTTGAGTATTTTAATAGAGAATTTAGAATGACATTATTGGATAATCTTAGATCAGTTACTTATTAAACTTTTCCTATATATTAGCACTAAGCTAGACTTACCTCAGTGGTTTGTATATTCACAAGATGGAAAACATTAACTATGTTGCACACTTGAAAGGTCTACATCTGCAGATAATATGAGACACATACTGGGCTTTCCATTCCAGAAACCTGCCCGTTCACTCATTCAGTTAATCAACTGCTTCTTGATAGTGAGGCAAAGAGCTTAGAAACAGTCACAGTGGAAGAAGGTCATGAGCAGGCTGGATCTGAATTCTGGAGGATTGCAGCCAGGCCTCCCAGTGTCCTCTTTCCTATGCATCTGTAGGGAATCTGGCCTTGGTGTTCCTTTAGCTTTGGAAACAAGTGTATCTCTGGAGTGTTAGGGTCTGTGACTGGAATGCAGAGAACAAAACCTGGCTATTGCTCCTACCCCTGTTTCATTTCAAGGGAGGAAGGTAAATGAAGCCTCGAAATCAGGCCACAGGCTCTTAACCCAGTTAGATAAGATGGGAAGAAAGCAACAACTTGGGGGAAGCCTTGACCAGACTCAGGAATAAATGTGAGGCCTGGCGGTATCAGGTTGGTGCAGTGACTGGTCACCAGCTCTGGAGTCGGAGGTGTGAGAAAGTTACTCATGCTGTTACGTCTAGTCGAGTGATTGATTGCCTGCATGTCATCGTGTCCAAGAAGATAGAAATGAATGTGTCTGTGCACTTGGAGTTCTGTTGCGTGTTTTGTTGTTCTTCTTGACCAGAATACCTATAGCATGCTTTTGTTCTTGGGTTGTTTTTGTCATGGTCCTCTTCTTTAAGTCATAGAAAATAAGACCAACAGAGAACCCTGGAATTATAAGGAAAATGGTTTTTGTTCTTTTGACCTTTGAACTTAACAAAACAACTTTAAGAAGTGAATCCAGAATATTCTCCCCCAGAAGCCAAGAAAGCAGCACTGAACACAAGCCTGAGAGTGAGTGTCTCCTTCCCCCAAAATTCAAGTATCCAAAAATAGGTTCTTAGAATAACTGCTGTCGTGAGCGAAAATAGCATTGCAGCCACAGTACTATGGCAAACACAAATTAAATCAAAGCTCTAAACTTGGTGTCCCTGCCCTTAACCTGATGTGCGTATAATCTGCATTTGAGACGTGTCTGACACACAGATGCATTTCACACACAAGTGTCTTATTGCTTCCTGGGAGAATTAGTATGGAAGAGACCAATCGGCTTATAAAGCATGTTTCTAGAATGTTGTTTTAGGGGTCTGTAATTTAATTCCCTTGGTCTTCAGCATTTTGGAATTCTTCCCAGGACAGTTTGTGTTAATGCTTGGATTTTGGTGTCAGTCTCATTCCTGTCTCTTTTCACTTGTAGTTTTGGTGAATTCCTTGCCGGGAGGATTCGGGAAAGCCAGATTTGTAGAAGCTAAGCTCTAGTGCAGGCTGGCATGACCTGGGTACTGTGAGCAGTCATCCCTGACCGGGCTCTGTCAGAAGACCGTTTTCCAAAGATAGTTTGTTAATGCCTCCTTCAGCAATAGTCTTTCTTATAGCATGAGAAAACTGCAAACTCATGTCTAAATAATAACTTAGACAATGAGGACTACTGAGAACTGAAGAACAATGGCAATGGGTTCTTGATCCTATTGCACGTAATGGCTTTGTGGGAGCCCAGGTAGTTTGGATGCTCACCTTAATAGACCTGGATGGAGGTGGGTGGTCCTTGGACCTCCCACAGGGCAGAGAAACCTGCTTGCTCTTTGGGCTGAGGAGGAAGGAAGACTTGATTGGGGGAGGGGGAGGGAATGGGAGGTGGTGGCGGGGAAGAGGCAGAAATCTTTAATAATTAAATTAATTAATTAATAAAAAAAATCAGCAAAAAAAAAATAAAGAATAAAACCCTTAAAAAAAAGAAAAAATAAATAAAAGATAAGGACTGAAAAAAAAATAACTTAGAAAAAAACTGATTTCTCTTATTTTTCTTTTCATCCCTAAAATTTTCTTTACAGTCCCAAGAATATTTTGTTTATTTCTGTATTATATTGTTGCTGAATTGAGTGAGCCTGCTAAGGAAAGTACCCCTTAGCTCCTGGATCTCAGGCAAGTTAGTAACTTCAAGAGAAAAATGGAGTGTGTTTTTTAGCTCTTTCCATTTAAGTGTGATTGCTTTTTACAAGTGTCTAAGTCAGTAATGGTGGGTTTGTTAAGTGGAATGCCACAGCAAAGGACAGAGACAACTTAGTAAACTCGAGGGAAGATGCGGATGACAGGATGTGAAACGGTTACATTTTCATAAAACAGAAGACAAGGAGGAGTCATGGTGACTCAAGCCTATCAGGCCAGCACTCAGGAAGCTGAGGCAGGAGGATCACCTATGAGTTTGAAGCCAGATTGGGAAGAATAATGAATTCCAGCCTAGCCTGGGCTGCTGGGTGAGTCTCTGAAAAACTGATAACAATGAGTGATAGTAAAATAAAGCAACAGATAGAAGTGTACAAAGGTAAAGATTGAGAGACATAATACAACTTAAATTATTTGTTTTAAATGTTGGTGTTGTGTTTTTGTGTTCTTTTCTTTTTGTTTAATAGCTGATGATATAGTGATTAAGAACACATTGTTGTAGGTACCCTTAGGCAAGCCACTTGCCAAATGTAGTGTCTGCAGGGCTAGGAAGTTGGCTCAGTGGTTAAAAGCTGCTCTTCCAGAGGGCTAAAGTTCCATTCTTAGCATCCACATGGCAGCTCACAACTGTCTGTAACCTCCAGTCCAAGGGGATCCACCCTCTTCAGGCTTCTGCAGCACCAGGCACAAATATGGTACAGAGGCATATGTGCAGGCAAAACACCCCTACATATAAAAAGAAAAAAAAAAAGATGATACTCATCTGTAGAAGTGCTGTGATTTCATGACTACAGCATAATGCCATGTGATTAATAGTTCATAATCTTCCTTTCACTACATGTTCAAGATTTAAAAAAAAGAGCCAGTGAGATGGCTCAGTGATCTAAGACCCCTATCACCAAGCCTGACCACCTGAGTTAAGTCCCTGGTAGTCACATGTTGAAAGAGAAGAACTGACTCATGTAGGTTCACCTCTGACCTCTGCATGCACCTCCTCCCCCAAAATAAGTGAATAAAATCTAGATAACAATAATAATATGTATTAATAACTTTCATGGTGTTGTGATTTGAATAAAAATGGTCCCCATTGGCCCATAGTGAGTGGCTATTAGGAGGTGTGGCCTTGCTGGAGGAATTGTGTCACTGGGGGCAGGCTTTGACGTCTCAGATTGTCAAACCACACCCAGTGTGGCTGCCTGTGTGTCCGGATGTAGAACTCTCAGCTCCTCCAGCACATCTGGCCTGCATGCTGCCATGCTTCCCTGCCATGATAATGGACTAAACCTCTGAACTGTAAGCCAGTCCCAATTAAATGTTCTCCTTTATAAGAGTTGCCATGGTCATGGTGTCTCTCACAGCAATAGAACCTTAATCAAGGCATAGAGTACTTTTGTTGAATTGGAAATTTCTGAATTTACCATTTTCATATTTCTTAATCAATTAAAGTCTACTTTGCCTTTCTTTTAAAATGAAAACAATCCAAACAGGACATAGCAGTGCCTACAAGTTGTTCCAGGTGCTTGTCAAACTGGGACATGAAGGTCACCCAGCCTGGGAAACAGAGACTTCATCTCATTTTTTTTGGTGGAATGTGGGATGAAGAGGTAGCCATTCACTTTTCTCTGTGGAACACTACATAGTGCTGAGGCAATTTGAAAAGCTCTGGTCCTGTAGGAGAAGCGAATGATGGGTGGGGCCCAGGCTACCATCACACAAGAGACTGACAGTCAGACCAGTGGGATGCGTAAAGTAACGGCAGGAGAGGAGACACTGCAGGAGCACCCAAGCTGCTTGCTGTGGCTGGGACAGGATGTTTCAGTGGGTTGAGAGGAGGCAGGACATGCCAGTAACAGGAGTGACTTGCTGCGAGCATGCGTTCACTCGGGCTAGAGTGGCAAGGGATCTTGCATCCTATAAGCTTGACTGTCTCTGCATTTTGATTTGCATCCATGCCGCAGTGAATTCTCTAATCATATTCTTTTCCATTATCCATTTTCCAAGTTGTCTGTGCCGCCACTTTCTTCCCACATATAAACAAAGTGGAGTGTTTTTGCTTTTTCAGTGCCAGTTATCCAAGATTATGGTTTAAGTAGGGATGATTTATAGGACAGCATAGGAATTGAAAGATTGAAACTAGTTAACAGTCTTCCCAGCCTTCCTTTCTAAAGTCAGAGCCTGACTAGACTCCCTTTTCTAGACATGAGAATAAGTACCTTGCCATTCCAGCCACACTGACTCTTTAAAATCTTCTGATTCCCCCCATATTGTAAAGGACATTGTTATAAAAGTTACAAAATTCAGTTTTCTCACTGACTTGGTGTTAAGGTGCATTGTCAGGATGGAGTTACAGACAGTATCATTGCCAGGGAGAATCAGTGTGTTTTACCTGGCTCTTCAGCGGCATGTTTTATGTGCTCCAGGCAAGCATTTTGTTAGACCCAGCAGGTATAAGGTACATGAGTATGATTGAATGAGTGTGTAAGAAGACCCCAAACTTTAGCAGAGTCGCAGACTGTTATCCCAGGTCTGCTCCTCCAAACCTGTCAGGCTCAGAAGAGGGACAGTACAGTATTTTGTGATTTTGTTCAAAATTTTAGGGTCTTTAGTTCAATTCAGAGCTAAGTAATAATGGGAAGATTTAAAGGTCCCACTTAAAATGACTCAGAAATCACTTTCATTCCCTCAGTGTTGTCTTCCCTTTGCTTTACTGTTGTTGTTTTCCTTCACCCATAAAAAAACGTTCTATGCTGGCAGAGTTGAAGCTCCTGAACTCTGCTCTGTAGTGAATGAGAATTAAGGCGCATGCCCTGAGACGGTTTTGCCATCAGCTAGTCCTCCCCCCTCTTCTGATGTTATCACTGTTCTAGAATACGAAATGCTGGGGAATAAAGTAGACATTTTGGAATTAATAGGTACTGGAAGTTGAATTTTAAAATGAGTTTCTCCTCTCCCTTACCCTTGTGGAATACTCGAGTGGAGCGTGATGAGCTGTACCTCCTGTACCTCTGCAAAGAGAAGGAAGTTCTTAGCATTTATATGAGACAGCAGGAGCCTGGACATGACCTCATTTCAATCCATTAGACTATTTGAGGAAAAAAACAACAAAACTTTGCCACTTATTGACGAGTAAAGTTATCCCAATCCATTTCTCATAGCCAATAAGAAGATGAACTGTCCTTAAATGCATTTTAAAATTGGCAAATTATACTTCCTGGTTCCTTTCTGGTCAAACAGAAATAGCTAAAAGAGAAATTATCATGATGCTTTTGAGGTGGATTAAAAGTTTTCCCCGTTCTCTTGTGGATGCTTTGCCAGCAGTTGTTATTTTTAACAATGTTTGAACCCTGTTTCTCAATAGTTCTTGAGCCAGTTAAGTAGAACAGACAACCCCACGCTCCTCATGCCATCCCATAGCCATAGTCTACAAGGACACGAAACACAGTTCATACCATATTAGCAAGTCATTGTGAGATATAATGGCTTCATAAGAACCCGAACTTCAGATGTGTGAAAACTAATTGAACTTGTTGCACAAGTTCTAATTGGTCTTAATAATAAAAACCCAGAGCCAGATAATCAGGGTAAATGCTGAAAGATCAGAGAGACAAAGGAGCAAGCCACAGCCAACTCCTACCTTGCTAACTTCTCAGCTGAAAAAGGAATGAGCTCCTGTCTCCTTCAGCCTTATATTCCTCTCTCCTCCCAGCCATGTCAACTTCCTGTCTGTATGTATAGACTTCCAGACCTCTGTGGTTAACTAGTGGCTAGCTCCGCCCTCTGATCTTCAGACAAACTTTATTTGTTAGAGCACAAACAAAATATCACCACATGAACTTACTGAAAACTGTGGGAAACGAGTGAATGAGCTTCTTCTTAAGGTTCAGATATGCCAGTTTCTACCTTGTGTAAGTCCTGTGGTAGATACAAGGGGACACTATATCATCAGCAGGATCAAAGGAAACCTTGGCTCTTGTTAACAGTGAGGGGGAAAGTTGTTAGCTCCTAAGATCACAACTTATACAAGGGCTTGCTTGTGAGTGTGGTAGGAGAGGAACTTGTGAGTCAATGTTCTACATGACTGTCTTTTGGTTGAGGAAACTTGAATGTATTGCTGAGTGTCATGGTACAAAATCCTTGGATGTGCTCTTTAAACTGTACTTGGAAGAATACCTATGTACCATAGCAGTCCTGGTCATGATACAGTGACTCCTACAAATTATTCTGTTCTATTGCTTTGTGACATGCCAGTAGTTACGAGCACTGACTGCTCTTCCAAAAGTCTTGAGTTCAATTCCCAGCAACCACATGGTGGCTCACAACCATCTGTAATGAGATCTGGTGCCCTCTTGAGGAAGAGGTCAGTCGTCCTAATTAACTTAGACCATGAAAGCCAATATGGACAAGTTCAATAGAACCGCTATATGGACTCTCCATGCATGCTTCAGCATTGCAGGGCATAAATTTCATTTTCATTCATACATTAAAAGTTCAGACTAGGGCTGGAGAGGTGGTTCAGCTCTTGCTGAAGACCAGTTCCACCTGATCAGACTTCCTCTTCTGACCTCCACTGGTACTACACACATACATGTAAAATAAGATAAATGAATATATTTTTCAAAAGCCCAGACTCTCTTTTCTATCATTTTGCTGACTGGTCAACAAAATAGCCTTTCTGTTTAGTTATCACTTGGAAGTTTACTAACCTTGTATACAGTTACTCAACAGCCTTTTACTGTGGCATTGAGTAGTAACATGTGTTCCATCAGGTATTATCAGAATTAATTTGGCTTTTTCTTTTTAAGACAGACTCTCCCTACAATAGCCCAGGCTGTCTTGAAACTAACTGATTTGTTGCCCAGGATGGCCTCAAAATTAGAGATCTACCTGCTTCTGCTTCCTGGGAGCTAGGATTTAAGAAGTGTTCTACCACAACCTGCCTTTTGTTGTTGTTTTTAAGAAAAAGGGTTTTTTTTGGAGGGGGGGTTGTTTGGTTCTTTATTTTGTTTTGTTTTGAGACCAAGTTCTCTGTGATTATTATTAGCCTTTTAAAAGGTCGCTGAAGGCCCATTACCTACACTCTGATAGTTTGACTATCAGTGAAAATGGTTATGAACCCAAGACACAGGAAGGGAAAAGCTAGGCTTCAGGAAGTACTGGGGGAACTGCAGACCAGTGCATCTCGATTCTTTCTTCACTCAATCTTGGCCAAAGGCTGAGACGTTATCGCAGCCTCAATTCTTAAGGGTTTATATACTTGGTTTGCTACTTATTGAGATGAGAGAAAAACAGATAGATTGATCCCCAGGAAAACCAGTTCTCGTTTTATGCTCAGACATTTTCCTTTTGGCATGAATGTGCATTTTGCAAAAGCTTGGTATTGATCCTAAGGAAGAAAAAAAAACCATCCAGGAGACAATGAGTTGATCTGTATCAATCCTCTTTTGTTGATCTTTGTATTATGATACATTATTGGTCTGCCAAGTATGAGAAACTTAATTCTGGATTACCTTCCAGTTCTCTCTCACAAATCTACTTCCTATCAGTAAAGCAAAAGGTGCAGCCACACCACACAGCGTGGCTGTAGGTGAAGCAGATTGAAGTGGAACTCACCAGCCCCAATTACCCAAGAGTTTGTAGTTTGTGAACTTTCAAAATGTCGCTTTCAGCTGACTTGCATTTCACTCACAATTGGTAGTTTCTCTAGAAAGTTTGTGGACAAGCAGGCCCAAGCACCACCCTCTGGGCATAGCCTTCTCTTTATTGTTAAAGCGGAGAGGTGACCAAATGCTTGGAAATTTCATGAACTTCAGTCAGGCTGCTTGTGGCAGGCAAGTGCTCTTTCTTCATTGTTTTTTTTTTTTGTTTGTTTGTTTGTTTGTTTTTTTTAATGTGATGGGAACTTGCCAGGTTTACTATTTGTTTGGTTTTGTTGTTGTTTTTCCAGAGAACTCCAGAAATATCGCTATATGTATTGACTTGGTTGTAAAATGTCCCTTAGGTTCATATGTTTGAAACCCTGGGCCTCAACTTCTGGTGGTGTTTTAGAAAGCTGTGGAATTCTTAGAAGATAGGGCTAAACTGGAGGAAAGGGATTTCTGGGGAATGAGTTTTGGAGTGTATAACGTGGTCTAGCTTCCTGTCCTCCCTTTTGACTGGTCTCCTGGAATGTGGCAAACTCCCATCATGCTCTCCCACCATGCCAAACTACCATGTCCCTCAAACCATGAGCCAGAATAAACCCTTTCTCCTTTAAGTGGCCTCGTTCAGATAACCTGTGACAGCAAAGAGAAAAGTGACTAGTGCCTGGCTCTCAGCGCCAGCAGTGTGCCGCGAGTCCACGAGCATCTAGACGTGGAATCTGCAATGAAGGGCTTTGCAACATGTAAACCTTGGAAGGCCACATTTCATACATGGTGTCCATAATTCTCAGCCTTGAGGGTTTTTGTTTGTTTGTTTTGTTTTTGTTTTCAAACAAAAACAAAAGGGCATCTTGCTATCCTGATAAAGAGTCTGTAGAGGTATTGATGCATGTAGGTTAAGTGAACCCCACTGTAGACACAGACTGGTAATGTGTAACGATGGTTTAATCCAGAGCTTATTTAATCCTCTACTGCCCGGGGAGGAAAGATGGTCATTGTTGTAGTTGTCCCCTGAGATTTCCTTTTTCAAGGAAGCAAAGCCCTTGGGTGAGATGCCGCTGTGAACCTGCAGGTAGCATGGGTCCCTCATCAGGAACGCCTGTGAGATTAGCAGGGCCATGGGCTAGTTGATTCATCTTTGGAGGTTTGCATAGCATATCTTAAACAAAATCAGAAACAGTTTCCTGTCTTTAGCTAACAATGGCCATTCCTATTAGGATTTTGAGTAAATGAACTGAATTAGGAAACCTGCGTTACAGGCCATGTGACCTTGAATAAGGCAGTTGTTTCTCCTTCCTGACTCCATCCATGAAATTCACGTTCTTACTACAAGTAGAAGATGCTGACCTGCTAATGTTTCTTTCCAGCCTAAAGGTCTGATTCCATGTCAGGGTCTGCTCTACAGTCTCAATCCGCATGCAATGGACTGTGTTAGGACTTCCATGGGCATTTATGAACGATTTGAAAATTTGTCTTCTTATGTCTTTGATCTGTCCATAGGCTGATGCTAATTTTTCTGCTTAAAACTCTTTATTTTCACAAGCTTTTCCCTTGTAAAACTTTTAAGATACTGCCAAGCTGTGAAAACGGACAGCTTTCTCTGCAACAGAACTCATTTATATTTTAGCTTTCCTCTTCACGTACACCTTTTAAAAGGTTGATGTGGGGAGAGCCGTTATTTATTTTGTTCGGCCTGTAGAATTAAAAATGAACCCATCTGTAAAAAGGCATTAGTGTAGGATGATGGCTTTTGCTTGCCGTACTCGAGTGCATTTGCAAAACACTCTTAAATGTTGCTAATAGGTATAAGACAAACTAAGAAACTTTATTGTTTAATAATAATTATATAAAATTCCATTTCTCACATCATAAGATAGCATACTTTCTTTCAAATATTGCATTTTGCATTATAAAGTTCTTATATGATTAATATACAAATTATGAAGAAATACAAGAAAATACAAAGTAGACAATAAGGCCCTTTTATGCTATCACTAGCTGGTAATCGTTAATGCTTGCTGTGTTTTTCAGTCCTTTCTCTTTATCTTATGTACATATCTTTTGAAACAGAAGAGACTTATATCTGCTGTGCAATTCAATATTAACTATCATTACATAACCTTTTAAATAGAATTTTATTATGAATGCTACCTTGAGAATATGTTGTAATTTATGGACATTTAAGTTAGCAACTGTCTTTCTCTTCTGGATCTAACTTAGGATGAGATCAAACGAATTCAGGAAATTGTGGCCATCGTGGCCTTACTGCATAGCTGATTATGCCCCCATTTGTATACATGATGGTGGCTGAAGTATATGGAGAAGCAGGTGGGTTGGATTTGAGAGAAGCCTGCTTACTTGCTTGTTTGCTGTTTTGTTCTCTTGCTTGTTTTGAGATAGCAATTCATTGTGTAGCCCAGGGTAGCCTTGAACTGGCATCCTCCTGTCTTAGCCTCCCAAGTTCTAGGTAATTACAGGTGTGAGCAATCCCACCTGGCTTCAGCCTCAAACTCACAGCTAAATATGACCTTGAATTCCTTTTCTTCCTCCCTGCACCTGGTGAGTGCAGGATTAGCAGGCTGATCTCTACATACCTGGCTCTTTCTATATTTTTCTTGTTAGACATTTTATTTATCTTGCTCTTAAATACATATATCCTTTTGTGTTAACTTATTTAACTAGGTACTATTTATATGTGGGAAATTCTGATTTTTTAAAATGGTTTATATGTATTTACCATATACAATATGAATTTTTAATTTTTATTAACATTTATTAACTTTGCAAAATAGTAGGTTTCATTATGACATTTCATACATATATAATATGTATGAATTTTTTAATCATCTTCAATCCCCTGTTAACATATTCTGCTCCCTCCCAACTGTTTCCCTTCCATCACCAAGCCCTCTTTCTACTTCCATGCATTATCTTTATTGGCTTCTTCTTTTTCTTTAATGATGATTGTTCCATGTGTATGCACATATAAATATATAAACAACAACCTGCTGGGTTCATTTAGCATTGCTCACATGTGTGTGTTTTAGGGCTGACCATTGGTATCCGATAACCAATTAGGGGCTCATTCCTGGGAAAAACTGGTTCTCCCATCTCAGCAGTCATTGATAGCTTCTCATTCTAGGGGCGGGGCCTTGTGAGATTAACCCCTTCCATGTTGGCATGTTTCCTGGTGTTGTCATTGTTTAGGTCTTGTTTGGGCTGCCATATTGTTGAGATTCATAGATGCAGCTTCCATGTCATGTATAGAAGACGCAGTCTCATAGCAGACAGTCTGGTCCTCTGTGGCACTTGCATCTCTCCACCCTTCATCCTTGGTGTTTCCTGAATCAGATGTATAGGGCTGTGTTACAGATGTAGCAGCTGGGGCTGGGCAACCCGTCAGTTGTTCTCTGCTTTTTGGCCAGTTGTGGTCTCTCTCTCCTGCAAAAAGAAGCTTCTTTGATGAGGAGTGAGAGCTACATGTATCTGTGGGTACAAGAGTAAGTACAGGGAAGGCAGAAAGGGATTATACTGCTTTGGTAAAGTAGCTGTAGTGGGTTCTGGTTTCTAGGGCTATGTTGTCTCACCAGCCATGGGTAATTGGCTATAATTCCACTATCAGACATGAATTCCCTCCCACTAAATGGTCCTTACATACAATTACATAGCTATTGGTTACCAACAAGATATAAGTGCCACTATTGCACCTTTGGTGATATCATTGTTGTGGTTCATAGGTGTCTCAGCTGGGCAGGACTGTTGATTGCTTTTCTGCCATGGCAGCTTGCATAGTACTTTCCAGTACTATGGAACCTAGTCTGCAGGGAGCATGCTTCTGGGACAGATCAGCTCCTAAGTCCATAGGGTCTTCAGCAAAAGGAACTTACTTCAGAGTCTGGGAAACAACTAAGTTCAACTACAATAGCCTGAATTGTTTTGGGAGTTGTTTAAATTTACTGAACAACTTAAAAGAAAGTTTCTCATGCCTGGTTCTCTCTCTCTCTCTCTCTCTCTCTCTCTCTCTCTCTCTCTCTCTTCTCTCTCTCTCTCTCTGTGTGTATGTGTGTGTGTAGCACATGTGCACACACACACTTTTATATACATATAAATATATAATTGTGGGTAAACATAAAATGATTCCTTCATTCCCCTCCCGCAGTATTGTCCACAACTGCCACCACCATTCACCCTTCATGCTACCTGCTTGCTATCTGCTGTTCCCTCTCACCTAGCAACTTCTTTAGTAAACAGTACTATAAAGAAAATGGACTCAAAGTCAGAAGACTTGATCTAGTTAGTTCTGTAACCTTGGGAATACAGCTTATACTGTCCCATTTCAATGACTAGTTAGCAGTCTTTAAGACCCCTAACTGGGGCTGGAGAGATGGCTCAGAGGTTGAGAGCATTGCCTGCTCTTCCAAAGGTCCCAAGTTCAATTTCCAGCAACCACATGGTGGCTCACAACCATCTGTAATGAGGTCTGGTGCCCTCTTCTGCAGGCGTACATGTAGACAGACTATTGTATACATAATAAATAAATAAATTTTTTTTTTTTTTACAAAAAGACCCCTAACTGCCACAAGACCAGGCTCAGTGATGGAGTCGTATGCACAGGAGAGTGCTAGCTCTACCCTTCTCATTTCTCTCTGGCCCCAGACTGTTTCGTGGAAACTTTTAAAGGTATGATCAGTCTTAGAAAAACTTTGATATCTTTGAAGGAAAGGTAGAATATCATTTAATGATCTGTAAGTGCATGGGAAAAGTATTAGAGCCTGTAGCAAAGACAGATCCCTCCATTGGGAGGGCTTTCCCATCTATCATCTCTGCCTTTACCCTATCGTATAGAAGCAAAGAAATGAAAACATTTTAATTGTTTTATTGCTAAAGATCATTTCACACATAGATGCTCTTAAGTAGGAGGTGGGACAATTAAACTTCATAGCATGAAGACTGGTTTAATGTTAATGTCTTCTGAAGAAACTCACACAGAATTTTGGGTAATAGGAAACAATCCTGAAAGCTTATTCTGGATAACTAAAACAGAGAGATTGTAGATCTCTGCCCTAAGAAGAGCTAAAGCCATGAAGACACAGAGGGAAATGTCCGCACATGACTTTAGCTCTTCTTAGGGCTGGTCTCTGTGTTTTCTGCAGTCTTACCAAGACACACAGGGAAGAATTCCCTGGCTTCAGTTTTCAGGGGCTGAAGTGTTACTGAAATGGAGGTGCTGCAAGGGCATTGCCGTCAGTGCCCAGCTCATGACTTCCCATCTCATGCACATTATTTTGCCACTTTTCATTCTAATTCTTTTCCATCATCATATAGCAAAACAGTCATTTGGCTTCCCTATGGGAGGCTATGCACTGGTTACTCACTGGCGATGTCCTTAGTGATGCGCAGTGTCCTCAAAATTTGCTGTCACTTTGTGTTGTTACCCATAGGCATGTGCATACATTTCTTCCCCTTTTGTGTATTTCAGAATGTCCAGGGCTGTAAGCATTTCCAGTAGAAAGAAGAGTAAGGTCCAGCATTTGAAGTCTCCTTTAGAAAGAATAACCAAGATCTCCCAAAGTAGAAATGTTCTTTGTTTTGTTTTGTTTACAAAAACCAAAACAAACAAAAAACAACTAAAAGCCAAAGTGCTGGGAGATGAATAATGAATCGTTCTATAGGGCTGTCATAGGGCATGTGGGTACCACCCCAGGGGCTCCCACCTCTATCTCCAAGCCTTACCCCACATCATGCCTTCTCCTTAGTTACTGCCACAGGTACACACCTGGCCTCTGCTGCTCTACAAAAATAGCTTTGATGTCCCTACTTTAACCCATGCTCCAAGACACCTAAAGAGTTGGTTCCACTCTGCACAGTATGGACTCAGTCTTTCCTCCATTTTGATCTGCTGCCCCATCTCAGGCACTTTGCACTCAGCCTGGGTTGTGTGTCTTCCAGTCTCAGAATGCTGCAGGCTCCCTTAGGATATCTTTACTCTGCCTCTCATTGTTTCACTATGCCCAGACCTCTGCCCTGGAAGCCCTGCTCTGTCCTTGAGAGCTGTACAACTGTCAGCTCTCTTCTTCTACAGTCTGCTTGCTGTGCCTGCAGCCACTGTGCTTCCTTTCATAGTTCTCTGTTTACCTCCGTCTGCTGTGACCACACTGGCAAGTTTTGTCTGGTTCATCTTTGCCCACCCTGATAGTCAGCTGGTAAGTAGAAACTAGGACTTTGTTTTTGGGTGATTAAGAAATTTTAGACGTTAGCCTATGTGCTGACTTCCTTAATAGTCCAATTTGGTCACATATTGCTAAAAAGAAACATTATTCTGATGTAATTATAGTCATCTATGTCTCCATTGCTAAAACCACCAGCATACCTGAAGGAGATACTGTGGAGCCTGCTGGGACCCTGAAACTCTTTCTGCTTGAAGAAACTATGCTGGTTCCACCAGAAACCTTGCTTGGAGCCTCTGCTTTCTGTTCACCCCAGATTCTTTTTTACATTCCTTAATACATTTCTTACTCACATGTCTTATTCACACATTTGTTAGTCTTATGCTAGGACCAACCAGACTCCCTTTGTGAGTAATTAGAAACATGGTCATTTTCTTCTTTGATGCTTCTTCTTTTCTCTAAGCAAAATTCCCTCTCACTGAGCATCTAAGGGAAGACCCAGGGCTTTTGTTACATAAGACTAGTCAATATAGTGTGATCCTAGGTCTGTACCTTACTGCCCAACCAGGGGATGAGATTCAAGTTCCTTATATATTTTAGAGTCAATCCTTGTTGTAGCACGATGAGTAAAAACCCAGAGACAGAAATTGGGGTTCAACCCAAAGGTCAGAAAAGCAAAACAGCCAGCCACTGATTCTTAGTTTAAAATGGTGCTCCTGCCTCCAGGAATCTCAGAATGAGACTGTGTGAGAGCTGTCTCCTCCCATTTTATATTCCTCTCTAGTGCTGGGATTAAAGGTGTGTACCACTACTACCCTGTTTCCAAGGCAATCTAGTATGGCTACTGGGATTAAAGCTGTGTGTCACCACTGCCTGGTCTGTAAGGCTGATTGGTGTGTCTGTTTTACTCTCTGAACTTCAGGCCAGCTTTATTTATTAAAATACAAATGAAATATCACCACACTTTGTCAGATGTTCTCTCTGATTCCGTAGCTTGTCTCTTCACTTTGTTGTTACTTCCTGTTGTATTGGGGGTCTTGTCCAGGAAATCCTTGTTCATTTTGATGTTCCAGAGTACTTTAATTTTCCTTCTAGTGCTCTTTTGGCTTCAAGTCTTATATTTAATTTTGATTTGAATTTTCTTTTAACTGGTGGTGTCCAGTTCATTCTTCTGCTTACAACCAAGGTTTTGTTAGACTGTATGGAAACAATGGTTGCTAGCTAAGACCTAAGGTCCCCATGAAAAAGTGATGGGTAAGACCTGACCCATCATCACATGCTTACCTCATCTCCTGTTGAAGAAATGATAAGTGTCAGACATGGACAGATATTGGAATCTTACCAGATTTCCTCTGTGCACCCAGTGAGATGATCATACAGCTTTTGTCCCTCACACTATGGGAGGCTCTTATCCCCGGGATGTCTCCAACTTGGTTGTGATGAATAGTCTTTTTAATGTGCTCCTAGCTTCCATTTACAGGATGTTAACTGAAGGGTTTTGTGGGGGTTTTTTGGTTTTGTGTTGTTTTTTTGTTTTTTCTTTGTCATCTGTGGTCACTAGGGTGTTGGGATAGTACAAATCTTCTATAATGAATTTAGAAAAACTCTCTTCAGATTTTGAAATGATTTATGAAGAATTCATGTTAACTCTTTAAATGTTAGCCAGAGCTCAGCAGTGAGGTTAAGCAGAATATTTCTTAATCATAAACAATAGGACTGGAGTTATGACTCAGCAGTTAAGTGCACTCACTGCTCTTCCAGGGGACCCAGGCTCAATTCCCAGCCCCAACACAACAGACAGCTCACAACGATCTGTAACATCTGTAACTCTAGTTCCAGCAGACCAACGCCCTCTTCTGACCTCAGTGCACAGACATACATGTTGGGCAAACATTCATACATACAATTTCAAAAAACAATAGCAACAGTTTTTTTAAAAGAGGGGGAAATGCTGCTTTTTCAAAAATATGGCTTAAATTATATGAATAAATTATCCTTTTCCTGAGGTCTTGATTTGAGAGAAGTTACTCGGATCTTCATTATATGCAGTTAAATCCTAGAAATACAGCATAAAAGAGAACTCTAAAACTTTGAGTTAATAGAAAACATTATGCCAGGAATAACTGAAAATTTTAATTTAGCTCCCAAAACCAGTATGGCATTTTTTTGTTAGTCACTGCACCACAATACTAATGCCTTCTACCTGATCCCAATCCACTTTAGAGCATGAATTGCCTACAGAATTGTATTAATCATCAAACTGGTTCTTAATTATTTCAGTGTTTCCCCAAGGTCCTTTTGTTGTAAAAATGTGTTCGTTCACTTCGAAAACCCTGCAGAGAATTCTGTGAAGCACATTATGGAAGCCAGCCATGTCAGCAGCGTTTTATTTCCTGCTCTATGCGTCGTTCTTGCTCGGCAGAGATAAAGGCCTCTGACAGCTATGTGTGTTCTGCGTTGGGCTTAGCCATACACGCCTGTGACCCCAGCGTCTGTGAGGCAGCTGAGGTGGAGTCTGGCCTGGGTTTCAGTGCTTTCTGTGGATGAGAAGGAGGTACAAGATGGAAGAGCTGTGAGGAAGGAGCAGATGAGTTCCTATAGAACTCGGTTGGTAACAAAAACTCATTTCTCAGGCCATTGGCACTGGAGGAAGACAAAAGGCAGGTGTTCTGGCAGGAGACAGGCACAGGCTTACTCTCTTTCTTACTTATATGGCAGCCACAGCACGACGGAGGTGGTGAGGCAATCCCGAGCCTCCATAGTAAACCTATGAAAATATTTGAACCTAAGTAATGTGTCAGGAATATGAATCAGTCATGGTCTTTCAGGTTATTTGGCCAAAGAGTTATAAGGTATACTGATCATGGAGTTGTCACTTAAATGGGACCTTAGGTCTTAGCAGCCACTGTTTTCCATCCAGTCTGACAAAGCCTTAATTAATTGTAAGGCACACCTTACTGTACACGCCAGTGAGAGAGGAAAAAGCAAAACAATATTCCCAGTTAGGAGATGTGTCCTGATTTCAAGGGTCACAGTAATGAAATGTGCATCATGAAATCAGTGAAATAAGATCTTCACATTGTTACAGAGAAAAGCTGAGAAATGCAAGAAAGAATTTGAAAAAATGAGAGGGGATACAATTAAGGACAAATAGAGAAGTTGACCTTGAAAAGGGGAATGATTTATGTTTTCTTGGCTATGGGAAAAGAAATGAATAATGGCCTAGAGAAGTTTAGCAGTTCAGAAGCTAAAAAATCTAGCAAACCAATAACCGCGAAGGCAAGGTCATCTGCAGAAAGACGGACAGTGGTGGCTTTGAGGGCTTGAGACTTCAGAGTAGAAAGGTTTCAGAGGAACGAGTCATGAAAGAATTCCACCAGAGGAAGGAAACCGCTTGGTGCTGTTGTGTGGTGTTCGGGAACACTCGGTCCTCCGAGGAGGACGGGAATAAAAGGGAAGATGCTGTGCAGCGGGAGATTTGCAGGGCAGGATCACAGAACAGAACAACTCATCAGTACAATTCCCGTCCTCTCAGACAAGTTTGGCTTGTCTGTCATTTGGACAAGAAGTAAGGGCTGCGCCAAGACGTAGTAAACATTTATTTTTTACTTAGGAGAGGAAAAACAATTATAGGATTAGTGATTGCTGGGAAGATGAAGGCTAAAGTTTGCAGAGATGTAGATCAGGAGGAGGCTGACTGGAGAATTCAGAATTTAAAGTCATGGAGGGAGAATTCAGAACGATACGTTTGGAGGCGTGTTCTCTTCTTATAAAGCACAGGTGGAATCATGTTTCTGTTGTATGAAAACCTGGTTTTCAGTGGATGGCCCTTCATTCCTAGAAGACAGAGCAAGTGCATTGCCAGCTTGTCCCCTCTCCCCTGACGAAGTGATCGGCACTAGCACTGATCTCATCACACCGTCCTATGAAGCCCGTGCTCTTAACACACTCTGCTCTTCTCAGTGCCCAGGGATCTCGTGGTCTCATCTGCCATCACCCTTGACATTGCCAGTCCTCAAGTCCTAGCTCAGACTTCCCTGTGACATCTTTGCAGACTCCTCCCACAAGCGTGACGACACAAATCCTGTGGCCTTTCACCACAAGCACACTTATGTATATCCTTCTGTCCCAAGTAGATTGTGAGCTCCTTGATGGGGGTAAATGAGTCAGCTGGGTGACGTTTCAGATGTTAGTCTGTGTTCCGGTTACCTGGCTGCCATGTTGAAGTTTGGTTCTGAGTCTGCTCCATGGAAGCTGTGCTGCTGCCACGGCCTAACCAAAAGTTCAAGTAAACATAGAGGCCAGGACAGCATGGCCATGGAGCAGCCTCGAGCATGGTAGCTTGGAAGGGTCTGAAAATGAACACTGGCACTCCAAGGACCATGCAGGAGGAGATGCTTACACCGAGGGAAACATAAGGAACCATACAGAACATGGTCAGAGACAAGGGTGGGAGCGTGTGGCTGGGAGGTGTATGTTTTAGAAAAGAAGATGGAGGAATGAGGCAGCAGCTTTACCCAGACTGACATGAAGGTGTGCTGTCCATATAGAGACCATGTAGAGACCTGAGGGAGGAGAAGGCGGCAGGTCAGGCTTTTAGGAGGAGAGGGACCTCTAAGGAATTTGGGCAGTGAGTGGTCTTTCTGCCATTGCTAACTGGCTGATTTCCAGGGAAAGGAAGATTTGGTAGGTACTAGAATCCAGTAAAGGTCATTGCCTGATTGTCAGCTTCCAGGCTCAAGGCGTGAAAGCTCTCTTTTTCTGTAAGTTCACAGATGTCAGAAAAAGTAGCACTAATAATGGCATTCTGTTTCCACCTACATTTTATGAGTTTGCTCAGTCTAACAGATTTAGCAAGCCTCGTGTTTTAACTGTTGTTGAGTAGAGTAATACCTACTTCCTAATGTACAAAAATGAAACACATAAGTATCCCTTGAAGCCCCTTGTTCAACAGTGAGTGCTCAGTATTCTCAGCCTGATGTATGTTCTCCTCTTTACCCATGGGAACCAGCACACATGCAGACAGGAGCCTTCTAATTCATAGCATTTGTGCTTGTACATTATTCTGCACATTGTTTTTCTCACTTAGGAATATGCTGTAAAAATCCATTCAGGGGGGGCTGGAGAGATGGCTCAGTGGTTAAGAGCATTGCCTGCTCTTCCAAAGGTCCTGAGTTCAATTCCCGGCAACCACATGGTGGCTCACAACCATCTGTAATGAGGTCTGACCTGCAGATATACACACAGGCAGAATATTGTATGCATAATAAATAAATAAAATAAAAAAAAATCCATTCAGGTCAGTGGATGGAGCGCTAACTTATTTTTTCCTAATTGTTTACAAATATTATAAGTATAAATACCCCATAATTTGTTCTGCCACCCCTTGTTTGTGGATAATTGGTTAATTTCCAGTTTTTACTACTATTTAGAAAATGACCAAAAAAGGAAAAGCTGTGCTGATACCAATGCTTCAGCAGCATGACTCTCGTGTCTCTGTGACTTTCGTCAGTCACGCACACCAAAATAACTTGTAATGTTCCCCTGCTTGTGCCTATTGTATATTGGCCGTACCCCTTACCCCCCTCCCGTTTCTTCGCTTTCCCTTCCCATTAGTCCTCTTGCTTCTTCCGGTTAGTTTTACTTCTGAGATCATGACATACACACATCCACAGTTGTATATAGCTAAGAAGTGGGTCTAAGAGTCACCCACTCATGAGACTAGACATAATATTATGTTTCTAAGACTAGCTTGATTCGGTTAACATGATCATCACCAGGTGCATTCATTAAAAAAATAACTTTCATCTTAGAGGAATCTTTTAGTGAAGCACAGCAGCATGTAGCCACTAGTCACACAGAGTGATTTAAGTAAGAAGCAAATCTACTCCTTACGTTGTCTTCCTTTCAGGTGCACAGTGGGTACATAGGTAGTGGTTACCATAGCAACACTAGCAACTGTTTCTATCCACCAAAAAGTTCTTCCGGACATCCTGGACTATACCAAGTTACATCTTAAAGGAGACATTTTAATGAGCACATTTAAAGTAAAATGTGCCTTTGTTGGTTGCCCCTGCAGTTACTTCAATGAGAATCAATACCCAGATGAAGCAAAGAGAGAAGAGATTGCCAACGCTTGCAATGCAGTCATACAGAAGCCAGGTAAGGAGGTGAGCTCAGAGGGCAATGCTCAGTTACATTCAGTGGTCTGTACACTCACCCTCCTGCAGGTCCCTGCTCAGTGTTCTCCAAGCAGTACTCCTGATGTTCATGTGACGTGGATGAAGTAGTCAACACCATGACTCTCCATGAGACTTAGGCCCTGTTTTTAATTATGGAATTTTTTATGTTTTTAATTTTGGATTTATTTGTCCAAAATTTAGCATAAATTTATCAATTCTGACATGATGGTAAAGTGTGAAAATTCAAGCAAGTTTTATTGTTAAAAGTATGTAAAACCATTTTGTTCACCGTTGCTATAAAATTGTGTGAACTGTATTCCTTTGCGGGGCAGCTTTTTGGAGTTGAACTCTATCTGCTTCCCACACTGGGACGGGTGACTTCTGCCTGGCTAAGGGAACATGGTGGTTCCTTTTGAAGTCTCCTGTGAAGGTCCATAGCCACTCTGGCACTTCCTATGTACCATACCCCCTCCATACTTGAGAGATTTGGCACAAGCAGCTGGTTTCCACGTGGTCACTTGTTTTGATGGCTTAAAGACTATGTGAATACCAGAGTTTTATACGATGAGGGGGATTAATCTCCTTTATTTAGGAAGTCAGCTTCTAGGGATATTACCCAACACACTCAGGTCTACCTTTAGGTAAGGGGAGTCTGGGCCTTGAGTGCATAGGCTTGCAGTCCCAGTGCAAGGGATTTGCTCCCTCTGGAAAACACACACCTATTAAAAGCTGAAAACAAGAGGCCAGGAGAGGAGGAGATAGCACAGATGTTATCTCCATGAGAATTAACTGTGGTGACCAAGAGGACAGGGAATCTGGACTCTAACCTGAGCGGTACTGTGCTCCAGAACAGTCACAAAGTGGATGGGTACATGGCCATTAGCCTTCAACACAACGTGTATCTCCTATCGTACATGATATATAACATATATCTTAAGATGCCAGGATTTAATCTGTATATACCCATAAAGAATAACATCCCTCTCAATGCTGCTATTTAAATGACACCTCTCCGGAACTAACATGGAAACTATGATTTGATCTGGAATCCTAGTAATTGGACTTGGTGGATTTTTTTTTTTTTAATATTGAGCATGTCTTCCTGAGTTGTGGCTAGCTGTGTATTCATTTATGTGTTTGTTGATGCAGTAATAATTTTAGTGGGTTCTTAGTGCTAAGCAATGCTAAAAAAAGATTCCACCCCATCTGTTATTTTGGCAATAAATAGAATCAAAAGCAACTTTTAGCAAAGAAATATTTCTTAAGAACAGTTCAGTCTTGGATCCAAGATACAGATTATCTGAATTTTGTTGCATGCATTCACAGGCAAAAAGCTGTCTGACCTGGAACGAGTTACCTCTCTGAAAGTTTATAATTGGTTTGCTAATAGACGGAAGGAGATCAAGAGGAGAGCCAATATCGGTAATGTATCAGAGAGACTGCCTTCTCTCATGAGAAGTTTAAAAATGAGATAAGAGTGGCCAGTTTAAGAGCTGCGGGTCTAAGTGATCCTAACACTTAGGGCTGTCAAGAAGGACCATTGCTTCTCTTCATTGCATTTTTAATAGCGAGGTCAGTGTTACCTGCACTATTTTATTTATATTTTAATAACGACTTCGTTATTTATAAAGCTAATTGTTCTTAATGTTCTAGATTGTAGAATTAACCCCTGAGCAATGGCTTTCTCAAGTGACTCATATTAAGGATTTCTGGGGGGTCCTAAGAAAGGAACTGTGATGCTTCCAGCCTGCTGGTTACTGCTACAGATATGACCTAGAAACATCTGATCAGTAGCTGGAATAGATGAGATTCAGCAGACAAGAAGCAAAAGTAGCAATAAAGGGCATATCAGAAATCTAACATCGGGTTTGGTCAGTTCACACTGTATACTTATTGATATATACTGTCTGTATACCATAAACAGTTTCCACTGGCCAACAACAACTTAGTAAAGATGGAAGACCGTATGAGAATGCCTGAGGGAAAAATGTGCGCTCAACTAAAAAAGGAAGAAAAGACAGGATTTTGTCCTGTTCAAAACTAGTAAAAGTGAGGTTTGAGCGGGTGAGATGAGAGTAAAAGATTCATTTAAGCTTCTGAAGTTGCATTTCAGGGCTGGGGTGGCACAGTGACCAAAAGGACCTGGTTTTGGTCCCCAACACCACAGGAAGTATGATTGCATTTCATTTGTAAATATGCTTCTTCCTGGTCCACCCAGTTCTCATTTGTTTTGCACAGCCCACCAGGACAGCTGTTGACTTCATGGGTTTTATGAATACCCAACAGTCCAGGTTGGTAGTTTAATGTGTAGAGAACCCAGGCCTCTACCCTGAGCTACAGAGTTGAATTTCTCCCATTTACAGATAGTTAGAAACAGATTAACTATGTTCTGACTTCCTCACCGTGAAAACCATGGTGATAAGGCAGCAGATAATTTAGGGAGCTGTTTGCTTTTTTCGAAGAAGCAGCAATCCTGGAGAGTCATGGGATAGACGTACAGAGTCCAGGAGGCCACTCCAACAGTGATGACGTGGACGGGAACGACTACTCCGAGCAGGTAGGTGGTGAGCTGAGGCTTCTGCTTACAGAGTGGTGGGGCAGTGTGGCAACTCAAGTCCGTGGGTGTGGTCGTATGGGGAGGTGGGGAGAGCAGTTGGATCTAGTTAGATTTTCATGTGGTAAGATTCTGTTGTCCTGTTAAAGCTGTGAGTAATCTCTATCCACCCCATGGGTTTATTGTCACACAACAGGACACTTGGCAAGCACGCAATGGGGAGGAGGAGGAGGGAAGAAGTTCAGAGGGAGGCAGAGAAGCAGAGAAGGTAGAAGAAGAGAGGAGGATCTGACCCAAACAAGCAAGTTAACCACTTACCACACACACAGTGTTTGAGAAGTACTTAGGGGCACGCGGGCAGCGGTGGTGGTGCCTACATATGGACCATGCAGGGCACAACAGAAGGCCCCGCCCACTCCAGCCCCATTACAGTGGGAACTCTCATGCCCAGAGAAGTGGTTAACCAGAGTCTCTCTGGACATTGACACACTCATCTTGTCATAAATGCAATACCTGCATGTCTTCTCACCTCATCCTGCTGTGTTCTGCATTGCCTGGGGAAAGTGTATTTAATTGTAGCCACTGCATGGAATAAGTCAGTCACTACAAGTGGGGGAGTTCCCCCCACCCACAAACGTGTTGACAGATTTCATTAAAAATCTCTATAGGGTCTAAGTTTCATTTCCATTTGGAAGTTCAGAGGACACACAGTCCCTTCCCTAGACTCTGGCAAGAAAGCATTTGCTCTTTCTTCTGGTGGGTTCCTTGTCCCTCAGTCTGCCGTGCTCTTCATTCTCTCAATGTTCCATTACCTCTGTGTACCCCAGTACTCCAGAGGGGCACGTGAGTCTCTGCAGATTCCTTCTTCAGTCCTAAAGGCTAAACTCTAAAAGCCAGAAGGAAAGAGTGGCAGCCATGTGTCCCAGAAGATCATCTACCCCCAAGAAAGTCGCTTCTCCAGCACGTCTCCACCCTTGGCTCAGGAGAGTGCTCTGTTTCTTTCTTGTCGAAAACCTTCCTGTCATTCTTCAGCTGACCCACATAGATGGATCATTTCCATCTTTTTTTGCAGATGCCCTGAGGGCAGCACATCCTATGCTTTTTCCCCCAAGGGACTTACCCTTTCCAAAGCTCTTTGGTACAGAGTCCCCTGAAGATGTGACAGGTGAGAAACACCCCTTCTCTGTGTTAGCACTTTCAGTGCCCAGCACACACCCTGTAAGGACACCTTCGTTCACAACTTCCTTCCTCTGTTGTCTGGGTTTGGTTTGGTTTGGTTTTGGAACTTGCAGTCAGCCTCCTGCCTCAGCTGGGGAGTGCTGGGGTTACAGACATGTGCCACTAAGCTTATCAGCAGCTTTACTGTGTAATGTGTGTAGCTTGAAGGGTGGAGAGCTTCACTGAGCTCTAAATGGGACGCTTCACTTGTGACTTGTGTAACTGAGGACCTCCCTGACTTGTAAGGTGTAGATGTCTGTTCTTCTGCATTTTCTTTACTTGTCTCAGCAGTGACACCGTGGATTCCAGTAGCCACTCAATAGCCTTGTGGATTTAGGAGTGCGCTAGTTTGGGCTCAGTGATTACTGTTGTGTCTGTGGCAAACAGAAAAACCCAAATTACTAGTTTATTGTAATCACTTCAGGTTTGATCACCACTAGCAATTTTTTGATAGAATAAATTCTCAGTGCAAAAAAGAACAAATCAAGTCATTTTTGTCCTTTTTGTTGAGTCACAAAACCACTTGAAGTCTCTGAACCCATGTCCATTCAGTGTCTACTTAAATACAGTTCACTCCACGTGAGATGCACTTGGCAGCTTCCTCCACAGATGCTTCTGTCCCCTGCACGGCACCCTGCATGCCTTTTTGTGAGCTTGAGAATTGTTACCAGCCAACGAATAACATTCATTTCTTATTTCTACACATCTAGGATGACAGCACGAGCCATAGTGACCACCAAGATCCCATCTCACTAGCTGTGGAGATGGCAGCCGTCAACCACACTATCTTGGCATTGGCCCGGCAGGGAGCCAATGAGATCAAGACAGAGGCCCTGGATGATGACTGATCAGGGAGGATCACACAGTTACTTAGTTTAGACGTAGCACCTTAGCAGACTTTCCTCGGTCCTTAACATGTGTTCTTACAGTATAACTTACAGTTTCTTGTATGTCAGGTAGCCGTTAGGGTCTTGTTCTGTGAAGATGGCATGGTGCCCTCCGCCTTTGCATATACTCTCTCAGTATTAAAATCCCAGTAAGTAATAGCCAACCAACCAAACGTCCCTCTCCCAGCCCCTGAGGCTAAAGAAATCTTGCTGCTCCGTCTTAGCATTCCAAGAAAGTGCTTCCAGGTATATAGATAACCCTCAGTTCTCAAATAGTAGGCTCTGTGTAAAATCTTGGGTACCTTTAGATTCATGTAACACTAGGCTGTACCCTGTTCCTGCCCCAACTGACTGGATGCAAGCTGAGGTAGTGGCACAGGACCAGCAGACACCATCCGGGAAGTATCCACGGAGCGCAAGGAACACTAGAGCCCCGCCTCAGCCGGAGAGCCACTGATTTCAGCTGCAATAAGCCGTGCCTCCTAGTCACAGCGTGACTAGACTATACTTCTTTGGGTGCTGTGCTAAGAACGTCATTGGAATCCCGAGCTCAGACCTTGGTTAGTGTTAATATGGCCAACACAGACATCCTTTCCTCTCGCAAGCTGTGTGACTTAGTAGATAACATACTGCCTTCTGCCTTTGGGACCACGATCCTAAAACGAAAAAAGACTAAAAAAAAAAAAAAAAAAGTTCTGAAAAGCAGAACCCAGCTTGAGAGCATTAGGGGAAAGTATGAGCTGAGTGTCGGATGGATGCTAAGCCCAGTTCTCAGAGCCGCTATACATTCCACAGCGTGGTGCCAGCCTTCCTGGGAGAGTGCTGGAGATACCATGCAAGTCGCTTTGTCTCCTTGGTGCCCCCTCCCTGCTACCAAACACGTCTCTGAGGATAGAGCTGAGGTCAAGTGAGTGAAAAGGTCAGGCTTTGTACCCATCACCTGAAGCCTCCCAGGGTTGCTAGAACTCTCCTGGGGACTGTGCTGCCTCGACTGTCACAGATGCAGATCCTTGCCTAGCTAGGGGCAGAAAAAGCAGGGGACATTTACCACTTATATCCTGAGTGTGGGGCACAGCAGGATGTGTCTGCTCTGCTCCCATGACTCTGTCCTTGTGGAGGTGTGAAAGCTATATTGCTATAGGCAATTTATTTAATAATTGGAAGCCATATTGATAATGGATGTGGTAATATTTGTAGTTTAATCTACTTTAAGTGGCAGTAACTAATGGAATTTTTTTCCTTGGTCACATATGTAGCACTTTTGTTACTTTTTAAAGATATTTATATTTGATAAATCTTTTTTTCATTTTGAGAACTCAAAATACCAAACAGTGAACTTATGTTATAAAGTCACCCTGTGATCACCTTGTCATCTAGTAGCAAAATGATGAACTATTCATGCATCAAAGGAAATTACATCTGCTGGCCTTGTATGAAAATGATCTTGGCAACCTGATTAAATGACACACTGTCACTGTGGGCAAGAAGAAGCAGCCTTCAGTGTGTTGGCACAGTGTGTGTCTGAGAGAGGCTAAGTGTTTTCTGCCTCATCCCATCTCTCCTCTGTGTGTCCGACAAAGCCTTGTTTGGAGGGCAGTGTGGAGTGGGCCATTAAGCAGGGCTTCCGTCTTTTTGTCCATTACCTGAACCAATTTCTAAGACAGAAAGTAGGTACTGTCTCCTTAGCTCCTCCTTCACCAAGTGTGTTTAACTTCAGAGCTGTTGAGAGAGGAGGGCACACTGACCCTCCTCCTCCCCTTCTTGCTGGCGGATCCTCAGTACCCACAGCACTTATCTGGTCTTACTGGGGCACTCTGACTGGATGGTCCCATTAGTTGTCAGTCTTGGTTGCAGAAATGTGAGGAGTCGTCTTTGAGGGGCCTGAGGATGCCACCCCACCTAGGTCTGAGACTTTGAAGAGCACTAGGTAGGGCCTGGTCCTGCTCCTGTCCATGGATTTCAGGGGGATACGTGTGTTTTTCCCAGCTCTGAAAACTGAAGTGAAATGGAGCCATCTTCTCTTACTGTAGTACTTGAACCCACAAATTTAACATCTTCTCCTACTGTAGTACTTGAACCCACAAACTTAAGAGTAGCATTTCTTATTCTCAGGAACGAGCGCCCCACACCTACTTAGAATCTTCCATGGTTTATTTGATTTATTTTATTTCACTTAGGAGATTGCATTATCTTTCTTTCCTTTTGTTTGCTCAGAGGAATATACCTATTGTGTCTTTCCATTGCGGTCGTGTTTTGTCTGCTCATTCTCAGTTGAATCAGAAAGGACAGGAGGGGAACCATATTTTTCTGATGAGCCACATGAGCCACATCCATGATTTACCACGAGGTCATTGTAACTGATGACTTCTTTATGGTGCCATTGCTCTTGTCATTTGTTCTCGCTCGCCTTGTCAAGGGAACAGACTTCAGCTGTGCAGACAGCTCCAGTTTCTAAGGGAACTCTGACTGCAACAGAAAAGCAAACCCTTCTGTTGTCCTAAGACCTTTGAGAGAGAAGAATGCAGCAGGGGATACGGCTGAGGCTAGAGCTGGCTGGTGCAGGCTGTTCCAGCTCTGTGTGGCAGTGGGGTGGCCCTGGAAGGGCACGGCTGCCACAGAGGCTGATCGTGCTGCTGGAGAAACTGCCGCATGCCCACAGACTCACAGCCTTACACGGAACCTGCGCTTTCTGACCCACAGTGGGAATTTGCTTCTTTGGGAACAAGGTTCAAATCTACTATCAGGTGGTTTCCTGGGGGTCACCAGGTTCTACTCTTGTGTCCCAGCTCCTGAGCTCTTGGATGGCCACAGAGCTGCCACATTCACTGTTCCTTTGCATGGTAAATCCTTCCTGAAGATTTTCCGGGTTTTAGGTATGGTATCAAATTAGAAACTTAAGCGCCCGAGCTAAAAGGAAAAGAGCTGTGCTCTTACTTCCTCCTGTACTTCTGTGGCCCTGGAGATCTCTGTCAGGAGTTGTGCCTTCTTGACTAATGAAGATGTTGAAGGGGGGGGGCAGGCATTCAGAGAGTGTGCTATGGTTTTATTTTTTTCAGGCACTTTGAGTTACTGTTGCTGGGTAGGAAGGCAACTTCTCACCTTCTAGTACCTTACATGACGACCTGTTAAGGACCATCTTAAGATATTCCTGCCTATCTGAAGACACTCGCACACCAGCAGCAGAGGATAGCCAGGAAGGGCAATATAGTGCTCTCCTGTGTGCAACTGTGCGGTGCCCTCAGTTCACAACAGCCACACAAGGCAGGCTACAGGAGGAGGGGACCTGGGATGGGGAGGCAGACAGCCCCTTGGTTCCGTTCACTCCAGCTACGCAGGTAACCTTGGAAAGACGTGAGTGAGTTGGAGGCCTGTTTGGACTCCTGTACCCCTCTCCAGAGCTCCAGTCTCTGGGAGGTTCATCATTTAGCCACACCTAGTTTTTTAAGAGCAGATACCTGGATTTATTTTCACCTCATGGGGATAGCATACAGAGAGCTAGGATACAGTCAGCTCTCTGGCGTTAGGAATTCTTGCTTTAAATTCTTCTTGGCCACAGTCATCAAGCACCAGCGATAGAGGACCCTAGTCCACCGGGACACTCCCATCTCTCTCCATCCCTTCCTTCCATTTTGTGTCAGCACTGCATCTCTGTCTTGAGCGGACTTCACACGACATTTTCTCTCTTCTGATCACAAGCTTAATGGGTAGCTGTAGTCCACCTCCGGACTCAAACCCTCCTTCCTCTTTTGGGTAGCCAAAACTCCATTTGCCACGCCCACTTCCTTTGTCTACACTGAGAATAATCCCCTTTCCACAATGACTTCTCTAGTCTGTTCTAAGACTGTTTCCTTCAAATCCTTATTCTCTCTCCAAAAAGGATTTGGTTAGAAGCAGCATCACCCACTCTATCCCCTTTTTTTGTTTTCAAGACAGGGTTTCTCTGTGTAGCCCTGGTTGTCCTAGAACTCACTCTGTAGACCAGAGTTGGCCTAGAACTCAGAGACTCACCAGCCTCTGCTTCCCGAGTGCTGAGATTATGGGCAACATTCCCCAGGCGGTGGTGGCGCACGCCTTTAATCCTAGTACTTGGAAGGCAGAGGCAGGCCGACCTCTGTGAGTTCAAGACCAGCCTGGTCTACAGATCAAGTTCCAGGACAGACTTTATAGCTACTGAGAAACCCTGTCTCGAGAAGCAAACAGACAAAAAAAATCCTAAACATTCCCATTTAACTCAACTCTACTTTTATATTTTTTTTCCTCTTGTTCAGAGAACAACCTGAGTTTTTCCCATGAGCCTCACCAAGTTCCTAGGCAATAACTTTTCTTGTGGTCAGTGGTCTTGTGCTCAGAGGCTCTCTGCCTCCTGCAGTGCATCAGTCTCTGTGCGTCTCTGTGACATCACCGTATTGCTATCGTTATCAGCTGTGTTTTACTACTGCAGTCACAGGCTGTTCTAAGGCCAGCCAAGGCCACTTACAGCTCTACTGAGCCAAACTCATTCTTTACGATTCTCCAAGTGAAGGTTGGATGCATCGACCAGTTCTGCTGTGCGTGTGTTTGAGTGGGAGTGGATGGGGATGCACTGGGGCAGGGGTAGGAATTACATGTGCACAGCATTCCTTTGTGCGCGTGCACAAGTGTGCTTACTCGGGATCGGGCCACCAGTTATCAGCCATACTAAATTTAGCGACCTGAGCAAGGGCTCTGAAGACCCCTTAGCAATCGTCTCCGTAGCATGTGTTGTGACTGTCACAGTGAGCACCTGGACAACCGTGAGGCTTTCCAGGGAGGCAGCCATGCATGGCCAGCCGCTTCCTAAGGCTGTCATGGTAGCCTGCCCTGCACAGCCTCCTTCATCACACACCCTCCCTTCAGAGATGACCGTCACTTTAAAAGGAGCCCTCATTGCACTAGAGAACTGACATACGAAGGCAGTAGGGAAGGCCTTGAGACCCGTCACATCATCAGATCGGTGTTCTGGTTGCAGAAGCTTCTCTCCTACAGAGTGTGTTCCAAAAGGCTCTTCTTAAAACCGTTTGTTTCTAAACTGAAGGGCAAACATTATGCTTGCGGCAGATACAGGTCTGACAGATGCTCAGAAATGAAGCCTTGTGCCCATCTATGGATTGTTAGAAACTGAAGGCTGAGAACTAGAGGTTTCTGTAGCTACTTCATTACACTATTGGGGGGGGGGGCTGTTAAGAAAAAAAAAATCAGAAAAATCAGCTAGTAACCTGAGCCACCCAGACCTCCACAACATCGATTTTCTTCTTTAACCAAGAGGGAAGGTTCCTTCAGCTGTCTGTCATCTCATCACCAAGGGCCCAGATGTCCTCCCAAGCTGCTTTATCCTTCTTGACATCTGTCAGAACTGGATGGAGTTGGTTCCTCTCAGGGGAGATGTGAAAAGGCTTCCACTGGTGGGGTTCCCTCCCAAGACCATCCCGCCCTTCACCACTAGCCCTTGCTAGGAGCAGGGGAACTCTGCTGCCTTCCTTGGCTGCAAACCCTTTCTTTTTTCAGGCCGAGTACTATTGTTGAGGAACTTGGTGCCCCACTTAGAACACCCAGGAGGCCAGCTCCCCTGACTCCATGTCCGTCTTCTCTCTCTTTAAATAAGACTGGCTCCATACAGCCATAATTAACTCACAAATTCATGGTGGTGTACTGTGATCAAATGAAGGTTTGGCTGAGTCTTTTTTCGAACTGTAACCATGGTAATTGAGGGGGGAGCGAAGAATGAATATATAAAAGTATAATGGCAATTGTTCCGAATGACTGAGTGTCCTCCTGACATGTAATTAGCTGTTTTAGCAGGATGTAGATTGGCATGGTCATAATTAAGAGGATTTCTGTCCTTTATGTGATTGAGAATAGCAAAGCACCCATCCTTGTTCCCTTCAAGCACTAATGCTCCTGAGAACATTGAGAACAACAGCTCAGTAAACCAAAATAATGACATAGGATTCATGGCTCACCCGGGTGAGAGAGGATTGGGAATCATATCCGGTCCAGAATGGACTGCTTTTTGCCTGCATCTGGCTTTGAAATTCTCTGAAACCTCTCGTGTCCAGTTTCAACCTATTCTACTTTGGCCAGAAACTAGTCAGCAAACTGAGACAGCCTCTGGCAGAGCCTCTGTCTCCATCCTCTCGCTGGTAGCTGGGGTACCTCTCCTGGTGATACCTGCTGCTTTACTGGGCTTCATGATATTTTTAGGCTTTTCCTTGGAAACTTATTTCCACTGCCATGACCATCAGAAAGTGTCACATGGGAGTTTACAGAGTTGAGTAGTGGTTTCCTTATGGGACCATAAGGCCCAGAACAGATAACATGACAAGAACAGGTACACATAGGAAGGTGTGAGCTCAGGCCCGGGGAGCACACCCCATCTTGCTCACGTCAGGCTTGTTTGGCTATTGCATGCCTCCTAGTGATAGTCTGCTGTCAGTGCTGAGTTCTTGACTCTTCAGAAGCCCCCCAGTTTATTTTCCTTGTGCGCCTGTGCCTTCAGGTAGGCGTCATGTAATCCTCCTAGCCTGTGGCGTCCTCATGACCAGGAACTGCAGGAATCGCTAGTCCTCCAGCTGATACTTAGTTTGTGCTTTTTCTTTTTTTCTTCTTTCTAGTCATCCTTTGCAGGAGCCTTGGTTCAGTTAGAGGAGCAGAAGGGTCCACAGGAATGCCAGCAGCTACCAGTGCTAAGTGGCCTTTTATAAGCTCTCTGCTGCCCGTGAGGCTCAAGACTCCGGTGAGGTTAGTTGGAGTCCATGAGCCCTGTCCTTTCTCAGGCTGGACACTGCGGGTTTGGGTAGTAGCTGTGTGTGTGTGTCTTCACCCTTTCTACAGAATGTGCCCCTCTCACCGGAACACTAGTCAACCAGGATGCTGGTCTTAGCTCTATCGTGTGGAGTGGCTAGAGTCGAGTACTTGCCTAGAAAGGTCTAGATCACCCTCTTCCCTCAGCACACAGACACACAGAGAATGCGGAAAAGATTCTGTTCATGGAGATGCTTCGGTTTGATTCCTCCAGATACCTTCAGTGAAATGTACACAGGTCAGACGTGCGCTCCTTGGGACCTTGCTGAGGACAGTGGATTTTGAACCCTGTCTTTCTTTCCCAGCTGCTGAGTGATAGTAGTTCTCTACGTTTCAGCCTTCTGATTCGATTCTGAAAAGTCACTATTTGGGCTGATTTTATGATTTGTACGATACGTACTACACACAGCAGTATGTAGAATCTTTGAGGGACCAGAATTGGCATTCAACTAGAAGTCCCTAATGTTACCTGCTTGGGTGCTCCAGGGGGCCCACTGTTGGGTACATGGTCCTATATTCCCACAGATACCCCACCTCAACACGCAGAACTGACTTAGTTGTCAAGGACAGTGTAGGTAGTATTTGCCTCTGAATAGCTTTTTTTTAAAAAAAAAAAAAAAAAAACTAATCCCAAAAATGATTATTGTAAGAATCAGAAGATGCTGGTATTTGGGGAATGTGTCATCTTGTTCTGCTGAGGTCACTGCCAACCTGCCTGCTGTTCTCTGGCAACACTGGGTCACCCCAGTGCCACAGACACTTCTGTCGTCCTCTTCTCTGCAGCCTTCTGCTGTGGGGTGCTAGTCCAGCCCTCCCCACTTGCCGGCGGCTGCCCTGAAGCCTGCTCTTTTCAGTTCTTGCAGCACTTAACTCCTGGGACTTGGGCATCATGCTTGAGTTCCCAAGTGTGTGGTGAACACTCTTGTCCCTCTACCACAAGAAAGGGAGGTAGGGGCATTGAGGAATCCAAGGTTCTGGTGTTGGGTATCAGTGCCATGCTGCCATGACCTTGGCTCCTCATCAACACTGACCACCCCATACGTAAATGCCTGAAGACGTCCAAATTTAGGCCTAGAATATGAACTTCTTAATATTTGGAATCCAGGAATAGAGCAAGCTGCCTCAGGATCACGTGGAGGCTTAGTATTGGTCAGGCACCGAATAAGGGAGATAAGGGAGATCTTCAGGTTG
This sequence comes from Chionomys nivalis, assembly GCF_950005125.1. Classification (NCBI taxonomy): domain Eukaryota; kingdom Metazoa; phylum Chordata; class Mammalia; order Rodentia; family Cricetidae; genus Chionomys; species Chionomys nivalis. The sequence goes on from NC_080097.1 coordinate 48,378,178, forward strand.
ACCTGTTCCACTCCTCTCCCACCCTCTTTTCTAGCTCTTTCTCACAAAAGTAGGTTCTCCAAGAGTTGGCTGGGTCACTGTCCTCTTCCCATCTCTTGTCACATCATGGGTAGCCTTAAAGCCCAAGACAATGAAAAGTACTTGAGGAACAAGGCTGAGGGACCCAGCAGGCCAGCTCCTGGAGCTTCTGACACGTTATTACTACACTCGCTGGCCAGAGTGTGTGTGTGCGGGGGTCTTCACATTATCCTCGGTCTGCCCCCAACACCTTGATTTGGAGAGAAAGAATATGTGTGCCTTTCATTTTGGTATGATCAAGATTTTGCATCTCTGTTGGTGGCCAAAGGTGCCATGGAAATTGTGGAATAAAATCAGTGCCTGTTGCCTACCCAGGGCTCAAGACAGAGGCCAGTCCCAGGGACTTGTGTTTGAAGGTTCATTGCTCCCTCCAGGATTTCGCTTCTCAGCGCTTCCAGATCAAATCTCTCCAGTCTTGTATCTTCCTAAGCCCAGAAACCCCTCCCATTTTGCTTTACTGGAACTAAAAGCCCAGCCTAAACCTGTGAGGCTGTCCGTCCACTCCATGGCTTGCTGAGGCCATTAGACTAGAAAACCAAATGGCATTAGAGTTCTATGAACACAAACAGCAGCCACTCTGCCGATGCTTCCTGGGCCCTGTCTGCAGGCGGGGAGGTGCCTGTGGGAGTCGTGTGTGCTGAGTGGAGTGAGTGCTTGTGGCTGCTCTCAGAAAGCAATCCCTTTATCATTTGCCTTGATGCCCATGTTGACTGTACTGAAATCTGTGGGGACCTCATCATGCATCTCCGAAAATGGGCACCAGAAAAACAAAACCAAAGTTCTCGGGGTGGGTAGAGTTTTCCTTCCAAGCACTGGTCATTCTGGCAAGCTTTCTCCTTCCTGCTCTTTGGTTCTTCCACAACACCACTATGGAAGCTCCCTTCTCTCGGTGGTTCTCACAGTGACCCTGAGCAGTGTCAGGGTAGCTGCACCTCACGAGGTGCAGATCAGGGACCACAGCGGCCAGACTGGCCCTGAGCCACTACATAATTTCACTGACTGCAAGATAGGACACTCTCTACAGGGTGCCAGGAGTGTGGCAGTTGCCTCCCCTGGAAGAGCCTACAGCCTTCTCTGAGATCATGGGCTCAGCCTCTCCTCCACGGTCATGGTTGAGTCGAGTCTGCTGTACCTTCTGGGATAAAATTCTCATTTATGTTAAGTGCCTAAGCAAGTTACAAATCTCTGGGACCTGCCGAGAGTTGGCCTGTGCCCTGTCCTGCCCACCAGTGTACCTAGCCTCAGGGTGGGTGTCGTGCACCCCCCCATCCACCCAGTGCCCCTGCCATTCTGCCTTCAGAATGGTCACAAGGGCAAGCGAGGGGAGAGGGCTGGCTTTGTCACTGTCTCCTGTGTTCCTTCTGTTGATGTGAATGTGGTCTCGAATCCTAGGTGGGTTTTAAGGAATCTACTTAGCTAGGTCTAGCTCAGCGGCTAACGAGTGAAGCAGCAGGCGTGAGACAGCTTCTGCCTGTTAGCACTGGGGGAACATTCCAGCTCTGAGACGGCTGATAGGCAGGGATCGTGGCTGATATACCTGTGCCCTTTTGCCACCATGAGTACTGGAGCCAAAGGCCATCATCAGTAGAGTCGCATTAAGACCCAATGTGCATTTTTCAAAAAGCGTTGTTTCGTTTTGAAAATCAAGTCTAAACTAGATTTAGGCCTTTATTTACATGAGGTATAGGACAGATTAGTGACTGTGCTGTGCTCTGTTGTCTAACACAGGTGATGAGTGGCACTCCTGTCCACATACAGACACCCAGGGTTCCTTTTGTTCAGACAGTGGGGTAGTGCAAACACTGGTCCTCTGCATGTAACAGGCATGGACGACCTTACCCGTAAAGCTGCCTCACCTAGAGAAAGGAAAGCTGTGGGTGAGTGGCCAAGTGGTGATGAAAACGAGGCTCTGTGGAGCATGCCTACCATGCTGCCCCTGGGGTGCTGTTACCCACTCCCCTAGATGCAGCACTCATGGCCTCGGGCACCTGCCGGGCCCAGTGTGACTGAGGAATGTCAACCAAATGCATGACTGAGGGAGGACAGCTCTGAGGCAGAGCATCAAGAGGGTCAGGGTTCTGGGCCCTGACTGGACTTGAACATTCTAGCAAGAGCCGAGTGCTGAGGAGTGGCAGCCACTCCTGTTGGAGCACAGCTGGTGGAGCTCACCGTGGGGCTGGGAACAAGCTGGCACGGCCAGCTGGGAAGTGGAAAGCAGGCTTCTGTGTTTGGACCAGACACCAGGGACCCGATGTCTTGAGGTTGCCCGCAGGCATTCAGTGTGGCTGTGTAGGATCCTGTTGGATGGGTGGGGGGAGGGAGCAGAGCGCCCTCCTGGCCTTGGCCATTGTGTGTCTTAGTCTCTGTGTTTTCCTTTGGTGTCTCCTCTGGTCTCTGTCCCCATCTTGTGTGCCATGTATCCCTGAGGGTGTTGCACCTGTGTCTGAGTCTGCTGTAAGGTGTTCAGTCTACCTCAAGGGGTCATCATGGCAAGCTCTGTCCACATGGAATCCTCCTTACACGCCGCACACACTGGAATGTGTACCGTCCCCCCTATAGCCTCCTGACCCCATCTTTTCCCGTCATCACCACAGACTCCTAGTGCAAATTGGATGCTGCTTTAAATGTGAAAAATTGTTCAAAAGCTATAAAATCTGAATGAAAGCTAAAGCTGAATTTATAAGCCTTGTTGCATATGAGCCAAAAGTGCAAAAAGCTCTATATAATGAACTAACCTGCCACTCGTATAAATATAAATATATATAAATATATTAAAACCAGACTGTTCTACAAAATTGTGTATTTGTATTTTTGTGTACGTACAATTTTCTGCTAAGCAGAAGGAGGGTGTAGTATAGGGCGCTGTGAGAAGAGATTTGGTTTGATCCCATTTCTTTGTTACTTATTTTTGTTAACATCAGATGCCTGTCTTTGTCTTCTCTGTGTATGACACTGTTTGGAAAGCTGCAGTATCCTTCTTCCTTAGGCCGGAGTCTGTGATGATAAAGCTGGGGTGCAGAGAGGTGTCTTGGCCACCCAAAGAGGGAGTAGGCTTGACTCCCATTGTGCTCCTCGGGGGTCATGAGGCGGCCCTGAGGGAGGGAAGTAGCTGCACCCTGAGGCCAGGCATGGCATTCTGACTTGTCTCTGGAAAGCAAACTCCCCTTCTAGAAACCAACTTCCCAGACAAGACCACTGGCTACTCAGACCCAGGGAGCAAGGAGAACTTCTGTCTGTTGCCCAGGTGGCTCTGCCTGGCGTAGCACCCAGCCCCCTGGCTGTCACTGGGCCATGCACCCCTTCCAGGTAGCTGCTGCCTTTTTAGACAGGGTTACCAGATGCCTCCCTCTCGGAGCTGTCACCTGACCTCCTGCCCTTGACCTGGAGCATCTCAGAACCCACTTTGCCGGTGCTAAACAGGAGAGGGGTTAGAGTGGCTGCCAGTAATGGCCAGAACCAACCCATCGGAGGCCAAGACAAGCTCGGGCGCCCGCCCATATCCTCCCAGCCCCTCCTGGGCCCGGGTGGAGCCTGCTCTAGGAAGTGATACTGCACCTTCCCAGTAGGACTCGGATTATAACAATGTGTGATGATGACTGTAGCAAGAAGCCCTTGTTTCTGGATGTAAATGGTCAAAGAAACAAGGGCTCTACTGTATTGATTAAATAGTTCCGACGAGTCCTGTTTCATTGTATCTCCTATTCTGGATTAGTGCCTTTTGGACAGTAGACTGTTCTGTAATTAAAATGTAGTATACTGCTTTTTTGTACAGTTTTGTTTTAATAAAACTTTTTTTTAATTTGTGTTTATTTTAGTATTGTACCTATTAGAGAATAAAATGTATAACTGAACAAAGGCTGTCCGGGATTTCTTTGGATCTGGATATTTAAGGGGCAGGGGCTGAAGTGGGTACAGGTGTCTGTTCTATGCACCCTCCCTTATGCATTTTTAGGGGTTTGTTTTTGTTTTCTAGTTTGGGGATCAAACCTGAAGTCTCTCACATTCCAGGCAAGAGCCCTGCCCGCAGCTCTGCCTTTTAGACTTTGCAAAGGGACAGGGAGCTGGGAGATCCTAGTGCCAGAGCCCAAGCAGAAGAACCTCTGCCATCACCTGACCCTGGGCCCCATGGTCACCCTAAGGGATCTTTTAGAGTCCCCAAGCCCCAACCACAGTGGCCCAGTGCCCATGTTTGGAGAGGGCCACCCATTTCGGCTTCACCCCCAGGATCACAGGCAGGCTTAAGATGCCATTGCTTTTCAATCTCTCCATTTCCTGTTGTAGCCAGCCCCGTTCTGGGCCTCTTAAAGGAGCCAGCTCCGAAGCTACATCTGGAGGCGCAGGAACAAAGCAATGGCTTTGTTCTGCATGCTTTGGTTTTCAGTGATGAGCAGAGCAAGGACCACGTCCCACCCTGTCCCACAGGCAGATCCATTGACCCTCCCTCCTTAGAAGACTGAGAACAACCAGTCTCCCTTTATGGGATGGCATATGGCTCAGCCTACCTCATGGGTCTGCACAGTTTGGCCCTAGCTCCTATTTGAACTTAAGCCTGAGTCTCCTCAGCCTGGGCACATGCACTACATGGCTAAGCATCTCCCTGGCATACCCCCTCCTCTCTGCATCCAAGAGTGGCTTCCTCAGCCCCTCCAGGCCCTGGCGCTGGCCACACTCCAGGCTCAGGATTGATGCACACTTTCCTTGAGTAACTCAGTAAGCAAAGAGTGGATCAAGTGTGACAGCCACTAGAGCCCATGCCAGGGCTTAGTACAGCCTAGACTCCTCCTGCTCCTGCCTGGTAACAGCAGCCTGGGAAAGATGATGTATCCACCCCACCCCTCCACCCATCCAAGGCTGGATCAGTTCCATTCAGAATCCTGCCTCATCTTTCACAGGACTGCCCCTGGCTGCCACACTCCTGTCCCTCTTGGCAGAGCTTATGTCTGAGAATAACTCTGCCGCACTTGGGAATACAAACAAGCCCTGTAAAGACGGAGCTGCCTTTGGCTGTGGCAACTTTCCCTCGGGCCTCCAGGTGGCCTTGACCCTGCATTCCCAGGACATTCTACTTACGAGAGTTGGGCAGAATGATGCACTGCCAGGAAGAAAACACCCCAAGTCCTGTCCGTTGAAAATGGCGCTCCAGGGGAAGCAGAGGCGTCCTGGTAAGCAGGCCTAAAGTCAGGTTCCACAGCCCAAAGGGACTTGATCCACCCCTGCTGGCCAGCCATAGCCCTAATTGATGCCTCTTCCTAAAACACCTGTTCCAGGTATGTCCATGTCTGCAGCAGTAGAAAGGCTCTTCGCTCTCTAGTTGAGTCCAGAGTGGGGCCTATCCCACAGGCTGAAGCAGATGGTGACAGCCCTGCCTGACAGCTGAGGACCCGCACATCCACACTGCCACCTGAGCTTAGCTAACCCTGAAGCCCGGTTACTTCCAAATCTATGGAGCACATAAGTCTGTGCCCTGGGGCCTGCTGCTCTCTGAACTCCTCTTGTCCATCTTGAAAAGCCCTGGGACCAGCACCAGGGGACAGAACAGTGAGCAAAGCCCGAGGTGAGGGTAGAGAAGAACGGCTAGGACTGGCCTCAGACATAAGCAAGAAACCATCTGGCTTTATTTAGAAGCTGTTGGTCACTTGATAGAAAGGCATTTATGGTACAAAATTACAGTAGTTTGGTTCATCGTACAACATAGATCATCATCTTTACTATTCATTACAGGGTCTTTGGATTTTTAACTCCCATTTAATATGCACCAAATCACTGTAATCCTGGAATCAACATCACTTCATGTGAGCTCGTATTTATATGATCCACACACCCGTGCTGTTCCTGACTCTCCCCACACCGTGGATATCCACACCCCACCAGGAAGGCACCACAGATTTTAAGAGAAAGATGCTTTGGGTAGTGTCTGGGGCTGGAAGCACAGGCTAGACACTGGCCCCAAGGAAGGCACTAGAGATGGCCCTACAGTCTCGACCTGAGGTGGCCTGGGCCTTGAGGCACAAGAAGCTTCAAATCACCCTCCATGCACAACACACCGCATACACAGGCAGCTTGGGCAGGCAGGTTGATGCTGTGTGAGCCACTCACCTGTTTCCCACACGGAGCTCTAAGGTATGAGAAGTGGTGGGGAAGACCAGATGTGGAGACACTATCTATACCTCTGCAGCTCCTCAGGGGCCATGTCCCTAAACACAACCCAGAAACAGTGGCCCTCTGCCCCTTAGTCCTGGGCCCCAACTACACACCCACTACCTGCCTAAACTACCTGATACTTTAGCGACCATGACCCCTGTACATCACCACTTTCCTGCTGCAAGTTAGTGTCAGCCTGCTCCAGAAAAGCATTGAGTAACAGACCGAGGCTACAGCTGGCCCGTGTGGCCTCATCTAGTATAGCAGTCCAGTCAGCAGGGGACGTGAGGGTCACTGCGCAGCACAGGTGCAGCAAGCCCTGCAAGCCTGCAAAGACCTAGGCTCCGTCTCTTCAGACCCACCCTGAAGCGCCAGCTTTCCTGTGGTCACCTCCCTACCCTCATAGCAGACACACACACACACACGGTCCTCTCAGCTACAGGGACGGCTCATAAGAAACACCCATGAAGATAAACTTGCCAGCATAAGGCCCCAAACTTCACTCCCATTAAAGGCGTGAAGCACCAAGGTACATGAGACTGCCCTTACAAAACACAGTCCCAAAGCTGGGCCCCAGCGCCAACCACTTGAGGGCGGAGCTGTCCTGGCCGTGTTTGGGCCAGCCAGCTGCCTAGGAAGCGCTTCACCTGAAGGCTGTCCTGCAGGGCCCGTGGGAATGGTGCTTTTCAGCAGCCTGGGAGTGGGGAGGGCTGGGGAACCTCAGGTCCAAGGAGCTGGGAAGAAAGTGGGCTGGAAGGAGAGAAGGTCCCAGAACCGCCAGACAACAGCTGGTCAAGCTGGATCACTCAGGACTTGCACTGCTCTGGAGAGCCCCAGCTAACAAGATGAAGTTAGCAGTCCCTTTACATCCTGTTTCAGACCTCCTCAAGTGACAGATGGCATAATGTCCCTTCCCCCAGCATAACAATACTGGCCTTATGCCTACAGGAACTGCTCTCCCTAGCACACACTGCATGGCTGCCCCAGAGGGAGGAGGTACTCTGGGACTCTGGCCCCTTCAGAGAATGACTGCACTGCTCTCTGGGGGACACCGTGGACGCTGACTGGACAAAACCTCTAACTGAAACACAATCGAGAACTTCTGTGCTGGCCCCAAGAACAAGTCGGGCAGAACTGGCAGTGCTAACTCAGCAACACACATCTAGAGGGGATCCCCAAAATGCCAGCTGAAGGAGTTTGGAGGCCTGGTGCCTGCCTCATCTGTGCTGTTCCAGAAGGAGATGGAGGCAGGTCTCTCCAGACAGACCCTCTGCCAGCCAGGCCCCCTGATGACAAGAGCAGAGTAACGTTCAACACCCCACCCCTGCTGGGGCTTCCGTGCAGGCGCAAGGCAGGGTCTGTGGCTCTGCCAGGGAGACCACCATCCTTCTGTTGCCCTGAATCAGCCTCTGCTCGGGCTGGGCACGCAGATGCAGTGAGGCTTATACTGGGCTAATAATGAGACAACACAGACTGTCCAGACTGAGTGCCAGCAACACTAGCATGGAGGCCACAGGGCCGGGGAGGCTGAGGTGATCTGAAGGGCCACTAAACCCATTCCCCAACAAAAGCCTTCTGAGGGTGGTTCTTGAGGGTCAGAGAGTTTGAGGCCAGCCTGTTCTGCAAAGTTCCAGGATAGCCAGGACTGTTATGCAAAGAAACCCTGTCTCAAAAAATCAAAGATTCTCAGGGTCAAAACTTACAACAAGCTGCCAAGAATAACTTCCATTCTGAGCTGAAGAACAGGGCAGAACCTGGGACAACAGGACTGGGTGGCTCCGACCTGCCCGCTCAGCCCCCCACACGTTCCAGGGAGGAGGTGGTCATGTCCTGGGATCTACCATGACTGCAGCATATATCCAAGGAAGGAAAATGGAGGGCAGTTCTCCCCTCACCGTCTGCCTGCCCAGCTGGTGGCTCACAGGTGTAGTCAGGGTTTAGGAACTCCCATGGAGTCAAACACTATCCAGCTGTTTCCTGCTTGAGCTGTGTCAAGCCCCTGGGCCTGCCTTCACTCCAGTGACAATAAGGCCATGGTGTATCTGCAATCTAGCAACATAAGGGTGGCTTCATCTGCTGGCCCCTCCAGCAGCCACCCTCCAAAAGGCTGCAGCTCCAAGTAGCCAGAGGCAGTGAGTGCAAGGTAGGCCCTAGGCAGATAAGCTGGGACAGGCAGAGGCTGTGGGTCACTAATTATTTCAGCTTTTGAAAAGAATAAATTAAATAAATATAGTTCAAGCATCCTGTTAGGGAATGAATAGCCAAAAGGAAAGACTTTCTGGTGTAAAGACTAGACACCAGCCAAGATGCCTCTCAGCAACCCCGTGGTGCCACACAGAAGGATGGACATGAGTTAGGGAGACTGATACACAGAGAGTGTGGTACGGGCTGCTCCCCAGGCACAAGAGGGAACTCCTGTCTGTGGAGGGCAAGACACTAGTTAGGGTCATTATTTAAATTAAGACATTAGTAAAGTCAGCAGAATAAGGAAAAGGGGAGCCCAACAAACCTGGCTGGGACACCCCTCTCCCCCCCATTTCAAGCAGGCAGGGAGGAACTGGCCTGACTCCAGCCCTGCCAGCCAACTACCATCCCTCAAGTCTCTGGGCTCCCAAAACCTTCCACCCCAGCTGGAGGAGCGCAGCTGAGGAGCCTCTGCCTTCATCAAGTAGACAAAGAAATGCAGCTTCCAGATTCCCAGGGAGGACGGAGAACCAGGTTGCCCGCCATCCCTGCATCGTGCAAAAAGCATTCATAGCCCTGCTCCCACGGAAGGGGTGTCCTCCAGGGAGGTACCAGAAGGTCTCCCCCTTCCCATCAGTGTCCACCAGGAGTGGGGGTGCAATTCAGCTGGCCCAGGACTTCCGGTTCTCAGGGTTCTTGTGGCTCCTGTCACCCTTGGCCAATGCAGCTGTCAGTGAGGCCAGGTTGGTGGCAGAGCCTGAGATGGTAGCACTCCTGCGGGCCTCTGGTGCTCCCTGAGGCTGGAGCCCTGCACTGCGCCTGCGCCCAGGGCCTGCAGCCCTGCGGACTCGGCCGGGTCTCACCAGCAGCCCATAGCCAGGGTTGCACTTGAAATACTGCTTCCCGCCAATGGAGCCATCATTCTTTCCTGTGGGAAAAGGAGGAAGCATCATGGAGGCGCCATGTTATACACAGTCACCTTCCTCACTGTGCCCAACATGCCCACCCCCATGCCACCACCCAACCCAGAAAACAGGAGGTTCAGTGAGCCTAGAGCAGAGCAGCAGCCTCTCAAGACAGCAAGCAGTGGCACCAGGGACCCACAGCCCCTTAGCCCTGTGATCTCAAGCAGGAGATAATAAGCCTTAGACAGAGACCTGCTGAGGCCGGGGGAGGCCACCACGGCAGAGCTGGCTCTCGCTCCTCCAGGAGCACCAGTCCCTTTCCTGAGAATGCCAACGTAAGCTTAGGAGGGCAGGTGACCCAGGTTCATCCAAGAAGCTGGCAAAATCACGGCAGAGTGTGTCAGCAGATACCACACAGTAGCCTGGCAGATGCCACACTGGGGTGTCAAGAACTGCAGGAACGACAACTTCCTCTGACAGGGGAGCAGGGGATGTGAGAGGGAGATGAGGTAGACAGGGAAGAGCCCACCTGGGAGCCATGGTAACCAGGTTATCTTTCTTTTAGTGCCTGCCTTGCCTGCTCATCTCTGGGAAGTAGGCCAGAGCCTGCAGTGGTTGCTCTGCCTCTCTACTTTTCAAACATCCTCACACATAACCCTTTTGGTCACTGCTAAATCTCTTAACTGGCTACCTCTCGCCCCAGCTCTGCCTCATCTGGTCTCAGCTAAGGGCCCAGCTGGCTGCATGCAGACCACAGCTCAGTCCAGGTGTGACTCCCCAGTTGGGCCCCCAGAGCACCTAGCATGGATCACGTGAGACAGGGTCCTTCCCTGATTTCCTGATGCACCGCTCTCTGGCCTTGCCCTTCGTGACCTGTTCTGATGTCACACACCATCTGTCGCCTTGACACTCCTCCCAAATGCTCCCCTTTGACCATCTGTCCCTGGCTGCAGCTTCTACACATCTTCCCCAGCCCTGACCACTGTTCCCCACACCTCCCACAACCTTACCCACAATCCTCTCCAGCCCATAGAACTGCCACTCCTCACAGTAAACTTCCTGTTCCCATTACTCCCCATGTATCTTCTGCAAGGGGTGATCTTTTCAAGCCCTGACTAAAGTGCACTAACTCCCACAAAACCCTTAGATGCAGGCACCAGGCACCCCTCAGGCCTCACACACAGCGAGCTGGGCCACACTCAGGAGCGCTGCCCTGCTGCCCTGCCCGACCCTGATGGTAGCAGCCTTCCCAGCTCTGCTTCCTGCGTCCTTTGTTTCTCTGAACAGCTCGTGGCATTCCTGACCGCCGCCCTCCTCCTTCCTCAGCACACTTCTTTCCCTCACAGCGCCTGTTCCCACCAGAATCGTATTCCTGTAGCATCTTCCCCTCTGCACAGTTAAAAGTCAAGTGGGGATATCATGTCGCTCACCATCATGATGGTGAATTTGAACCTAGCACAGCAATGTGAACAAAAGCATGTGCTTAGGTAGCTCCTGTTGATGAATTATTTACTAATTCTCTTTAATTCTGGAGTTCAGCTGCAGACACAAGACACAAGGTCCTTCCTGAATCCCCCTTTGCACTTTGCAAAGAGCAGATCTGAAATTTTTCCCAGCCGTGCTGCAGCTATCATCCTGAACCACTTCCAATCAAACTATTCTGTGTCAGATTATTTTTAAAGACAGTGACTTCAAAGGAAGCATTTGGCTCAGGGACGAGGGTATCATTTTGGCCTGCGCCTGCAGTCAGGAATGAATGGGCCTATGAGGTCACAGGCTGGTGGAGAGACAGTGCTGGGCTCTGAGAGTGCCCTCCTAAAGGCTGGAGTCTACCCTGGCAACAAACTGCTAGCTCTGAGTGTGCAGACAGTGGCAGGGAGCCAGCTCTCTCGGGTGGTAGCCTGGGCAGTTACTGTCGCAGGAGCAGGCGGACTGCACATCTCAGCGACAGTGTCCCTGCAGTCCAGACGCTGCGCTCTCATCTCTCCCTGCCCAGACCAAGGAACTCTCTGTGCTCCAAAAGGGAGAAGATGCTCACACCTGGCCCTCTAGCACTGCGAGGGAGCCACCACTCTGGAAACCATCTGCTCTCTTCACACGCTCAACGCTGAGCAAGAGAGATGGGCCCCTGTGTCCATGGGACTGTCCTCAGCCTGCTGAGAGCAGCCTAAGAGCACAGACATCCATGCAGCAGAGCTCAGCCATAAACAGGAAGGAGCTGCAATGGCCCCACCACAGAAGGGGGCCCTGGCCACACGTTAGGAAAGAAGCCAAGCCCAGATCATGGCCTCCCATAAACTTGCAGACAAAAAGCAGATTAGCTGTAACCCAGGGCTGGGCAGAGCACAGCTGTGAGCGGACATGAGATTTCCCTGGGAGGTGACAAGTATGTGACAATACAGAGCCCAGTGATGGCGGCCAGCTCAGCAGGTATGCTCAAAACCACTGAGCTGCAGGTTTCACTGGCGCAGGTGGGAAATGGGTACCCAATAAAACCTAGCCTGCATCTGCAACAGGGATGGAAGGGCCTGAGAGGCCAGGGTGCTGGGCCCCTAGAGTCTACTCCTGAGGGAGAAAACAGCACTGGGAAATGTCTGGATAGAAGTCTGGAAAGTGATTCTTTAGGCCTCCCCTGCTTTCTGACCACTTCTGAGCTCTGCAGTTGACCCTGAGAGTCAAGAGTCCCGCAACACTCCACCTCCCCTCGAGCAACCAGCTCAGGCGAAGTGCCCTGGAGTCTCAAGAGCACTGAATGCAGCCTGGGGTGGTGCTGCTGCCACTTTACAGAGAATGCTGGGCGTGGTGGCAACCAGTTATAGCCCCAGGTAATGGTGAGGCAACAGCAAGAGGATTGTTGGGCCCAAGTCTTTCTGAACCAGTCTCGGCCACACAGCCAGATTTAAAAGCATTACACCAAGTTCACAGTGGTTTTCGGTGACCCTTGGGTCTCTGATGTTTCAGAGTCCTTAGACATGCTAGCATTGGTTTATGAAGGGTCGAGGGGCTTGCAGAGTGTGACTGGTGTCACCGGGCACATCCCAGGGGCATGTTCAGCAGGAGCACCCACAGCCCACTCACCTGAAGGCAGGTCCAGCTCCACACCAATCCATGTCCCCTCCTGGAAGTCAGTAGGTCCAATGTACCTCACGATGCCGGTCTTGCTGGTGCCCACAACAACATACTCTCCCTCCCTGAGCCACTCAGGGACTTCACTGGCCTCCTCAGAGTCAGATGTCACTTCTAGCCTCCCCAGGGCTTGTCCCCCAGCATGGCTGAGCTCTTCTAAAGCCAGTGGGTCCTCCTCAGCTCCAGAGGAGGCACCCCCCAGCATGCCTGTGAAGGACTTAAGCTCTGAGGTCCGCACTTTCCGGATTCTGAATGGGGATGTGGGCACAGTAGACGTAGGTTCAGAAAGAAGGGGTGGTCTGGGAACCTCCAGCTCTATGCTTTGAGAAGGTGTGGCAGGCAGTACCTGGGGCTCTTCCGGGGCAGGTGGATGGCTCTTAGAACAGGAGAGGAAAGCCAGCTCAGGCTCTGGGGTGACCTGACTCAGGGCAGAGGGAGACGCAGGTGTCTGGTTGCCAGGGCCTGTCGTGTCCAGGCCTAGGGTGAATGTTTCTGACAGGGTGGCAGTGGAGACGCTGTGGGAAAAGTAGCCACTGGAAGCTTCACTCAAGGGGCTGGGGGGCCCATCTTGCCCTTCTGGGGGCTGAATAACCACCATGGTAGATGGCGAGGAAGACACTTTGACAGGTTTGTCGCAGATCTTTACTGCAGGGGCCGCCATCTGCACCATGGACTCCAAAGCCCCACCAGGCACTGGGCTGCCTCCTTGAGCCTGCAGAAGGGCAATAGATAAACTGAGGAGAGTTGAGAAAGGCCTTCCCACCCAATCAAAGCACACAGGCTAGCTCTACCAGCTCTACGTTGAAGCCTGGGTAGGAGCTGTTCCAGGCTGAGGGACAGCACACACCTGAAGGAAACATAGCCAGAGCTTGCCTTGGCCCTGGAGCCAAATGCCAGGTGAGGCCTGGGCTATATACCTGTGTTCAGGAGTGGCCGAGCAACATGGTACAAGCCCTGCTGCATTTGCAGCTCATCTTCCACAGAGATGGCCATCCCTGCACTCGGGGGCAGGGTAGGATGACACACAGCAAGGCTCCTTGTTCCAGGGAGCACGAAGCAGTACACACTTAACCTCACTATGCCTGTCCCAGCTTTCCTGGTCTCAGGTAACTGTTCCCATGGAAGCAGACGCCTTCACCCACCACTGTTCTCACAGTGAGACAGAAACACACACTAAAGAGGGCAGAGGAGCACTTTTCTCTGGTCAAATCCAAAGGATGACCTCACCAGAGGATCTGAAAGTGCTTTAGCAAGCAATGCAGGCACCGGGAAGCACTGACCCCAGACAGTGCTGGGTGGGGTGCTCAGGCTGGGAGCCAAGGACAAGGAGGGGACCCAGGACTCCTGTGGCCATGACTCTTTCTCTAGGAGCTGGCCTTCCTGGCTGTCACTGTCAGGGCTGGGGCCTCTAATCCTGGGACATGGGTCAGGGTTTCTCACAAGCAAGGACAGAGCCAGTGGCAACGGCCTTTCACATCCCTGTCTGAGTTACCAGATGGAAGAGACAGACAAAGCTAGCATGTTGCAGTAATGGCAGGGCACCCGCTAGGCCCAGCGTTTGGGAAGTGAGTGTAGGACGCTCTTTTAGATAACTAAGGCTGCCTGAGGGAGCAGGGCACCCACTCCCAATTCTGTACCCACATGCCAGGGACAACGGTAGGAAGGGAACAAGGTGGGAGGCTGCACAGGGAAAGGGAAGCTGCATCTCAATATTTATGTACAGCTGTGGTCACTTTCCACTTGAAATACAGGATTTATTTGAACTGGGAAGCAGCTAAGATCTATACGTCTCTTCCAGTTTCTTGGCTTAACGCAGCAGTCTGATAAATCATGCATTTTCCCGTGAATTGTCATTTATATTCCTGCTTCCAGAAGCCTTCGCTGCCCACAAGGCACCCTTTCTGGAGAGGGAATTAACGGCACCTCTCGAGATTAACAGCCCATTTTTGTGATGGGGCTCTCACTGAAAACTTACTCAATCTAGCAGATCAATAACTGTCATCGCCATAAATATGCTGAGAGATTAAGCAATCCTTCAATCATTTTTCTTCCGCAACTTAGACATGCTTTATTTATTCTTTCCTACTCTAGTTAGCTACTGCTGGATGTGGGGAGTGGAATACACAGAGCTACAAAAGAAGCTGGACATGCCCTGTGGCTTTGAGAGAGGGCCCTTTCCACGCTCCCCCCGTTCCATCCAGGCTGCTCTGGCCATAGAGAAGCATGAAGGAGAGGCGGACAGCCTCAGGTGGCAGCTGCCCCACTTGATTCACTGGTGGGAAGCAGGCTGCAGGAACTATAAACACAGTCATTTACAGCAAGGCCAAGGGAAGTTGAAGTGCTTGCCCACGTTCCCCACCAAAAGGACAAAACAGTGACGGCACAGACCAAAGACGGTAGAAGGGAGACGATACGCTTGCGCCTACCATGCCAGCACCTTGCGAGCAGTTTCTCATGGCTGAAGGTGATCTGTCACTTGCAACCTAACTGCTGCCTCTGGAAACCCAGAGGTCGTAAGGCCTCGAGGATGAAGGTGGCCTTGCCAGTGAGAGTCCTGCTCCTCTTCAAAACTGTCCACACAACAGACGACTGTGCTCCCAGGGGAAGGGACTCCTTGGGAGGGCTAGGACACCAGGAAGGCACTGGAGTGGCAGGGCACTTTCAAAATGGGATGCTGCCTGAAGGGGGACTTTTCCTTCAAACCACTGGGCCCTGTTTGCTGTTGACTGAATGAGTAAACATCCCCTATGAAGACATGGCATCTCCCAAGACTGGAGGCGTGGGGGAGGTGGACAAGGGAGGCCTACTGTTCACGGGACGGTGAGTGCTACCATAAGAGATGGTTTCCTCCCAGCTTAGCATCAGTCTTCACGCAGATATCATGAACCAGAATGAAATGTAAAACTGAGAATTAAGCAAACGCTCACAAGGAGGAGATGGTTCTGTTTATAGAAATCCCCTCTGCCTAGCAGTGAGCTATTAAAGCACAGACTACATTAGCAGTCAAGCACCAAAGACTTTAGCAATCATATGATTAGCAGGTTGAAAATAGCCAAGTGTAACAAGGAGCCTGTTCAGGGAGAAGCAGTGACCTACATTGTAGTTAATTATCAAAGTGAGAAGCAAAGGGGGAAGCAGGTGTGGACAAAAGGACCCTAGCTAGTGTCAGGGCCACCTCTGCAAGGGGGACAGCCCCAACCTGATGACTCACCTCCTCTGTCCTCGTTGCCCGGGCATCTGAGAAGGTAGGCTGCACCAAGATTCGGGGCACAGGCTGAGGAGACAAGTGCATGAGTGAGAGACCCACAAAGGGCACAGGGGCACAGAGCAGAAAGCTGCCAGGAGTCACTAGGAGACATCACAACACTCAGGAACTCCAGCATACTCCTACCAATTAGGCTTGTGGGTTCCAGGGTTCCACACCACAAGAGAAAGGAACCCAGTAAAGGCTCACCCCAGCCAGAGACAAGACATACGCACAAGTGTCGTGCTGCGCTGTGGTCACAGACACGTGCTAACCAAGGATAGACTGTTTAAGTGCAAGTCTCTATGTGGAGTAACTGGGGCAGGAGGCCGGAGCTGGGAGACAACCTGAGCGCACTCAGAGCACGTAACATGTCACAGGACTGAGAAGGAAGGAAGCTTCTCTCGCTGGAGCACCAAGCAGACAAGGACATATGGGCAGCCTTGGGCATCCCAGACTAACCAAGCTAGGGAAAGAAAGAGAAGTCACCTGACTCCTAGCAGAGTAAGCAGAAGATAGCCAAGAGTCAGAGAGCCTCGCTGACCGTGCAGTGCAGACTGATAGGAAAGACATCTGCAATCAAGCAGACAGAGCAGTAAGAAAATTCGGGGAGAAGAGCCCAAAAGAGGGGGTGAAACATCACAGCAGAAGACTTCTTGACTTACAAACACGTGATTCAAGGAGCATTAGAGGAAAGCTGAGAATCTGGGTAAAAGCATAAAGTCAGAAGGAGGAAACAGGAGCCAGGTTCATCTTGCAGTGAGTTCAGCAGTATGGGACACACAGGTAGACAGCAGCGTGAAGGTCTCTGGAAGAAACCAGGAGCCCAACATTTCTGCCTCCAGTGCTTGCCAATTCTGGCTTCCATGTCCCCTTCCCAAGCTCTGCTCAGGAACAACAACCAGGCAGGGGGCACAGCATGGGCTGCCCTCTCCCTGTTCAGTGGACTCACGTCACCATTCTGACCTAGAAAGGTTGAAGTATTTACCAGAGGACCCTAGGGAGGAAAAGCCAGGGGTATGGCAACTGCTCGCTGCTCAGACCGCAGAAATGTAAACTAACCAAGCTTCCATTCAGTTCCTTCTGGTTCCCAGGATCACAGGCCCTAAGAATTCTGTGTAGTTCTGACTGTGAGACAGGGCCTTCAGGCCTAAGCATGACTGTCCACCTTCCCTCATTTGCAAATGACTCACACACATGTACACACACACACACATTTTGGCAAAGGTGACACCATAGCCACATGGGTCACAGGGCTACTTTTACCCACTGAAAGTGATGGGATGGCCCCAAGGAGGTGCCGAGGAGAATCAGACAGGAGCAGGATGGAAGGACGAGGGTAGGCAGAGGAGTGAGCTAGGAGCGTGTGGCTGAGAGAGGAGACGAGAGGGCGTCCTGTAGCGGCAGGGCCACTCTCATGCAGTTCAAAGAGCCTGAACTCCAAGACTCCCTGCCTCCTCCTCCATGCCTCGACCATAAGAAAAGTTCTTGGTCTTAGCACCACCTCCACAGCCCTCAGCCCCCAACCACACTCGGGGCAGCTGGCACTCTGAGAGTGGAGTCATCTGTGTGCACCTGCACTCCACCTCTGAGTCCAGGGGACCTGATGCTGCCTCTATTCTTACCCCGCAGATCAAAGTCCACCCAAACAGGAAGGTTTTCAGGGTGTGTTTCTTACTAAAGACAGCACAAGGTTTATTTCTCATGCTCAGACTGCAAGATTCAGTTGGGTCTGACTGAAAATAGATGAGATCTGGGGAATTGTCCCACTAAGGTGGAAACTGCCACCACTAGAGCATGAAAACGTAGAAGCCTAGCAGGATGGGGCGGTGGCCACTAGCACAGACATTTGCTGACGTCACAGTGAGCGTGGAAGGACGCTCAGACTCCTCATGACTCAGCAACTGTAAGCTCCAGTGGCTCCCTAACAAAACAGCTGCAGGAATTAGCAGACCGAGCCCTGGTTCTGACGTGTTACCATTCCTGCAGACTCTCAAGGTCTCAATGTCCGCAGCATTTTCTCATTAGGGAGTGGCAATCTGGTGGTGATGGGGGGGAGGGGTTGTAAGCAAGTGACTAAAATGAAGCGTGTGGAAGAGATCTAAGGCTGAGGGGATGCAGAGGAGAAGGGACCGTGGGACCATGCAGGGCCAGCCTGAGCAGCACAGCGGACAGCAGGGACAGGACTGTGTGTAAGGCACCTCCTACTCATCTCCCCAGGAGAAGTTACTCCTTCTGGGTCTTGAGAAGCTCCAGCAGAGGAAGAGGGTCAGCGCTGTAGGGGAGTCTGTGAGTGCATAAAAGGCGGCTGCTTCTCCAAATGGGGCCAGTGAGAAGAGTGCTTGGAGAGACTGGTTAGAAAGGGAAGACGTTCAGTGTGAGGGGATCAATTAAGACATTGCTTCAGTGGCTCTATGGAGAGCTAAGGGCCTGAACTGAGGCAAGAAGGCAGAGACACAGAAATGAGCAGGAGGGAGATGTCTAGAGGCTGGAAAAGTCAGACCCAGTACCCAGGCTGAGAGGAACTGTGTGCATCCAGACACGAGGGCACGGTGGGCAGGGCTGAGCCTCCCATGTGGGACGATGGTCTGTGATGAATGCAGCGGTCACTGTAAGGGTTCCCAGATCCATCTACAAACTACACTGGACATTATGTGAGCCACTGCTCCTTCCCACACAATAGCTTCACCCTTCAAGCTCAACTGTTTGCGTCCTAATGCTCTTTTCCATACTCCCTGCACAGACATTGCCTCTATTTCAGGAGCTCAAAACATTTCAGATCATAAGTTCATTAATCCTTATGACACATCTGGTAACTATTAATAAAAACGACTGCAAAGTATTTCACAACCATAAATATTAAGAAGTCCAACGAGAAGGCTGAATATAATGATCTGTTTCCCACTCCAGAACCAGGGCTCAGGCATAGCCTACTGCCGAAAGCACCGTAGCTGGACTGAGTTGGTGACCCAAAGGAGCCTGTGCACAGTCTGCTGCATACTGCTGGGACCCAACAGAGCCCTGTTCAGTCACCACCGCCTGGCAGTGTTTCTGGGAAGTGGTAACAGTCATTTCTAAGATCACAGCTCGCCCTCAAAGTGTCAATCCTGGCTTGATGAACACCACTCCCTTCCCCATGCCACACACACACGTTGGGCACTGCCTGTGCCACTGTCTACAGAGCTCAGAAGGAACATCTTGCCCTCTACTCTTAGAAGGGCATCAACGAGCCGGGCGGTGGTGGCGCACGCCTATAATCCCAGCACTCGGGAGGCAGAGGCAGGTGGATCTCTGGGAGTTCGAGGCCAGCCTGGTCTACAAAAGCTAGTTCCAGGACAGGAACCAAAAAACTACGGAGAAACCCTGTCTCGAAAATCAAAAAAAAAAAAAAAAAAAAGAAGGGCATCAACGAGTTTGCTGTCTTTGTGTTTACTCAACGAATAAACATGTACATCAGTTACTTAATAAACAGCACAGAGAATGAAACAGAGATCGTGGGGAAAGATCCTCATAAATTTTAGCATAAGGCCAGGTAAAAAGAACAAGAGGTTGGCCAAAGGAAAAATTAATTACTTTAAACTTATTGAATATTGAATTTTCAGATGCATTTTTCTTATCTATAAACCTTTTCTAAAGTTTACCTACTATCCTCAATTTAATCAAAATGCCTAACTATAACACTCGGCTTGTATTTTAATAAATATTTACCAATGATTTAAGTACAAGTAGGGATTAGTTTTATAAGAGTTGTAAATTGTATTTTTTTGCTGCAAATAATCAGAAGCCAACAACTCACCTTTCTGATGGCATGAGGAAAGCTTAAGCAAACAAAGCCAGACGTTTGGCGTTAGAAACATCTAGCTTTTAAAGATTCTGATGAAAGCAGTGCCTGGTTACAGACACACACACTGCTGAAGACCAAGCTGCAGCGAAACTTCATCAATGGAGAGCTGTGTCTAAGGACCATGTTCATGAGAGGAGAGAGCGCTGCCTGCAGGATGGGGAACAGTGAGGGCAGAAGCACGCTCAGGGAAGGCTCTGGCCTGACCGAATGGTGGTGGTGATACCTTCAGTGCCTGGTGTCTGCCACATCTATGTTCCCACAGCTACCTTCCACTTTACACTCTGCGTGTCAGGCTTATGTGGATAGTGCGTGTCAGGCATCACGGTGCTAGTGTTTCACCCATCTGGTGGCTCTATTCAAACGGAGAAGTGGGTGTTCTGACAGCCACAACAGTGCCCTTGAGTCACCCTGTCACCAGCAAAAGGCACACACATGAAGGTGGTGATCCAACCACATGTGTTCTCCACATGGGGAGGGGGGCAGACAGACCACGACAGGTTCTGTCAAAGGCACTATTACCCTGCCCGCCACATGGCTCTGTCAATCACAGGAGGTGACTTGAAATTTCTGATGAACACACAATTCCTGTGAGGGTTTTATGCAAACTTCAACAGTCTTCCCATTTCCCTCTGGACTCCGCCTTGCAGACCAGCGAGAGGGAGCAATCCAACACATGGACTTGACTTTCTAACTCCCTATTCTGAAGCAGCCCACAATCCCCACTGCCCATGATCATCTTTTAAAACAGGAAAGAGCAGAACAAGGAGGTATAGGTCAAGGGGGCTCTTTTCTTCCCAGAGTTTGTCTGGTTCTTTAAATACTTTGATTCAGCAATTTGATGAACGCTATTTACTTGGTTATTGTTAATCAAACTCAGTTGAAATCTATTCAGCCCATGCTATATCCTAAAGCTTAGGCTCCGGGCCTGATGGAGGGGCCGAGCCTACCTGGGTCTCAGTTTCCTCAACAGGGTGGCACTATCTGACAGTGGTCCCCTGCGCCCAAGGCTACCCTATGTGCAGCAAAACCTCCTGCAGCCACTCCACCCAAAGCTGCAGGCACAGGGAAGTAAGCAGGAAGGGAGCTGCCTATGGCTGGTGGGAAGTCACTCGCGTTAACCCTTTTATTCCCTAGACTAATCAATGCTGCCACTTGGTGTCTCAAGCTCTGAAGCACACCAACAGCTTCATGGGAACACAGATTTCCAGAACATGAAGAAAGCTATCATGGCAAATTAATTCAATCTGACTAATTAGAGAGCAGGAAGTCCTTCCAATTACTGTATGTGCTGTCTGAGAAACACACTTGAACACGGGTGCGGCTTTCATTAATTGTAGTTCATTATTTTCCAGATTCGTTACTAAATGTGCCTCAGAAGGTCAAAGACAGAAATTTTGTCAGCTGCCATCTCTTTCCGTGCAGTATCTTTGCATTTCTGGAACTCAGACAGAAACTGATTACAACCAGAACCACATGCCATGAAAATGAGAAGCCCAACTCTTTATGAGTACACTCACACAAAGAAGACTTTCCAACGCAAAAGAAAAGATTGTGAGCCAACATCCTGAGCCACAAAACCAGGAACCAAAAGCACCTGGCCTGTTCTCTGGAATCAGAAGCAGTGACTGATGTGGGATTTCCCTCTTGATCCTTTGGGGTTCCTGCTTCAAGTGCCCAGACATCTTCCTGCATTGGGGGTGGCGGGGGAGGGGAGGTAACAGACACTCCTGACTGCAAATGCCAGGGACACCGATGAAGATTTTTGGTAGTATTCAATGTCTCATGAAAAACCTACATTTTTCTCCCCCTGCCCTGCCTGCTGATGGAAATGTGAGAGATCCGGGGCCTCTTCCGCCCTGGGACATCATCTGGTACAAGCGCATCATTTCCACACTGTCGAGCTCAGGATATTACTCTCCCACCCACTCCCCTGCAGGCCCCTGAAGGCAACACAGAGATAAAGCTACTGCCACAGGAGGTAGGGCAGACTAATCCAGAACTGCTAAGACCGGGGTAGGCCTGCAAGACCAGGACGACTCTTGCCCTGACTTCCACCAGCAGAACAGAGAAAGTCAAAGCCCAAGGCTACAAACAAGACGATCCTGTCTTTCTGGAGAAGGCACAGGAAGAACTTTTTTTAAGTCAAAATTTCAACCACCAGGTATACAAGATTGTCAAGCGAGTGAAGTAATGGAAGGAGGAGGGGGACCATGCAGGAGCCTGGCTGGCACTGAGACCCCATGTCCGCAGATGCATATCCAGGAAGCAGCAGACAAAGCATGATTCAAGTACCCGAGCTGAGAGAAAACTGCTACTGCCACTTACAATTACAATTCCATCCCGCAGAGCTTTAGCAGACCGGCAGGGAGAGGGGGGGAGGCTGAGGCGGGGGCTCAGAGCTGGAGGGAGAGGAAGGGGCGTACATTTTGAGTAACTGAATCCCAGTGAAAGACCCAGGCCTTTGGGAGTCTGTTTTGGTGGCATGCCCATCCACCCAGGAGAGAAGGTTCATAAATGTCTTGACACCTCAGGTCCACCCCATTCACAGTGCTGTCTACACACATGACAGAGGCCCACGCAGGTCACATCTCCATGTTCATACAGGCAGACAACTTAGTATGTGACTTGCCAGGCCAACTCAGAGCAGTGAGCCCTATCCACTAGAGATATACTCCAGAGGGAGACAGTCAACAAACGGAAACCCAGCAAGTCCCAGGAAAAAGACGTGTTTCTGGTGCTGTTTTTATTTGGTTCAGAGAAGGCTACTGTGAACTTGATTGTGCTTCCTTAACAGCATGGCTCTAAACCAATGCAGGAGAGATCAAAGGGCCTGCCAGCACTGTAAGGAAAGGCAGGTGCGAAAACTCTGAATGATGTGTGCTCCAGGCATTCCTAAAATAAACAGTAGTGGGGGATAGGGCGTCTTAGAATGGCGAGCGGGGAGGGGAGCACAATCAGACTAAAAGATGGCCACTCAGTCCTGGAGAGTGAGTGCTGTAAGCCACAGTAAGAATGCAGATTTGGCTTTGTTTTCAAAAGGTTTCAAACCACAGCCTTATGCTTCATATGAATAGTTAAAGCATGGAATGAAATGGGCTACCCAGAGGAAGAGAACTGCTTACAGGGGAATAAATACAGAGGGTCAAGGAGATACCTGGACACCTAGCCAAGGAGAGGCCACCAAGGAGGACATGCTGTTAGTGACAGCAAGGCTGACAGCTCTATGCAGATGAGGACAGAGACTGTGTGCGACCTTGAGGATAAGGAGACACCTTCCCCAGAGAGATGTCTTCACAAATCACAGCTAATGCTTTAGCTGCACCACCAGGCATTGTCACTAAGTCCAATGTTAATTTATATTTTCATACATTCACAAAGTATTTGTACAAGGTCAGCCTCAGCAGCCTCAGCCTTGCTTATGTGTGCTCAAAACCTAAGTACACTTAAGTGCACAGAAACTGCTCAGAAAACCTTCCAACTCTCCAGGACATCTCGTCACCTGGATGTGACAGACGGCCTTTCTGCTCCCATTAGGGGCTTTGTCTCTAACAGCTGCCATTTCCGTCCTCGCCAGAGCTCACGGCTTCAGTGCAGAAACAGTGTGAGCAGAAGTGAGCTCTCACGTGCAACCAGTGCTTGGACTTGCTCTGATAAGAGCTGAACGTAGCTTAACAAAAGCCCCTCTTGTCTTCAACAGGACTCCCATTTCCTTCCATCTGGACAACAGCTGAGAAACCGTGGCCATTGAAGCTGATGTGAAGTCACCACGGTGCACACGAATGCGGGTGAAATGGTCACCAGGATAGACTGGGGAAGTGCAGCTCTTTTTGAAGTTACTTTAGGAATCAGATAGACCCTTAAATCAATGATGACAAGTTTAAAACAGCACAGTGTGCGTAGTGACAAACCACTGCGGAAGTTGGCTTTGCTGCTGAGCCTCCATTCACTCATGTGTCTCTATAACTGTCATGTGACCCTGGACCTGCTTAGCTAAGTTCAGTTTCAACATTTTCAAAATTGCTGTGTTTCATTTTGCCATCTGCTCCACGTGCTGATGTGCACGCTTGTGTCACACAGGGCAGGAAGCTCTCTCCACATGCCTAACAGCTTACTGATACCAGCAGGGCCCCTCCTGAAGATGCCTCTACACAGTCCTCAGGAGCCGCTCCGCCTTCAACAGCTACTGACCTACATTCCTGCCACTCGGACATGCGAAATATGGGGGAGCTGATGTCAAAAGACCCGTCTCAACAATGCACCTGCATGGTTTGTGTTTCCTCAGTCATCCTTTTCCGATGAGTTAACGCCTAAATGACTGCAGGCTGCATCTCCAAGTGGATTCCTTTCACCGCTGCATAGAAGCAGCTTCCTAGAACATTTTCTCTGACACTTACTCCATTGCTAGGCAGTTTTTTTTTTAAGGAAGGGAGACAAAGGACCACTTTGAGTCAAAGAACTGATTGTCTACTGAGGAGGAGGGAGATGGGGGGGGAGAGTCATGATTCAAGAAAGTTTGAAAAGAAAAATGAAATCAAGAATTAAAAATAGAATTACATTTTCTACTTGGCAACACAAACAACACTAAGTGCACCTCTATACATCTGACTGTTGTTGCACTAAGCAGTATCACCATAAATCACATTAGTAGCAGACTTGGCGTTTTGGAGCAGAAAGGATAGAGTGTCAATACATTCAAACAGCTCTGCTATCAGAAGGGAGGGGAGGGCAGGGGACATCGCAGGCTTTCCCGGGGCTAGAGCCGGCTCTAATACCCACAGGGCTGTTCCTCTCCTCCAGCTTTGGAACAGCAGCACAACAATGCCAGCACACATCAGAGAAACATTCACTATGGCTTCCCCACCTGGTGTGCAAGGGGAGATGACTGTCTGGCTCTTCTGTCGTCACGGACAGGGAAGAGTGACTTCAGCAGCTTTGGCATCTGTGGCACCAGGGACTTCACTGGGTTCAAGTAAGAGGTTGCTGTGCCACCCAGTCCTGTCAAATAAACAGGACAAAATAAAAACAATGACACATAACTTTTGCTCTATGCATTTTCCAAGTGTCATTTGTAAGTAAATCTAGCAGTATGAACTACTAAAGGCATCTTTCAGTGCTGGGATTAAAGTGTGCGCCCCACACCCGGCTGTAAATCTTTAAAAAAAAAACAATAATACTGTGATATTTATGAAAATAAACAATAATCAATACAATCAGACAACGTCACTGGGCAAGGCTGTCAAGTATCTCAGGAGTAAGTATTGCCAATCCCACAGAAACCCATGCAGAGGAGATGAGAACAGCTTCCCAAGTCATTGTGTGAGGTTAATACAAGCATGACACCAAACCTAATACATAAGAGTAAGTAAAAGCTGAGTCATCACAGAACACGTAGGTAAAAACCCACAAGTGTTAGCAAACAAACCAAGATGGGCACAAGGTGACTTATCAAGAGGAATGCAGGATAAAGTCACCCTTCCAAACCAAGGTAACACTCCAACCACCAGGACATCCTGACAGAATCTTTTTCTGAAAGATGCTCACATTTCATGGCAGTGATTAGCAGATGAAGACGACTCACCAGGATCAGGAGACTGGTTATTCTGGGGAGAAACAGGTTGAGCTGGAGGACTTGAAGTTATTCTGCTGGAAACTAGTATTTGGGATACATCCTGTTGACTTTCCCACCGGCCCTGTTACACACAAGGACAAAGATAAGTCATTTTGTTTCAAATTAATAAGTTTATGAAAAAATTATATAATATCCCAGGATTAAACCAATTAGCATTACTAAAGCTTTATTCTGTCTTGGATAGAAATCTGGTTATCAGCCTTCTTCATGCTTGCCACTTGCTTATGGGCTGATTCCCCTTGTGGTGAGTCTTCACTGCATTGTGGGGCTGATTCCCCTCGTGGTGAGTCTTCACTGTGGACTAGGGCTGATTCCCCTCGTGGTGAGTCTTCACTGTGCACTAGGACTGATTCCCCTTGTGGTGAGTCTTCACTGTGCACTAGGGCTGATTCCCCTCATGGTGAGTCTTCACTGCAGACCTTCTCTTCACGTTACAACCTGTGGTTTCCAACAAGCCCATCCCAACATTCACTGTGTCCTGCCACCTCAACACAGCCACGTGGGTGGGCTGTAACTGCTCCTTTAGAAATAAATGCCCCTTAATTCTGCCTCAGCTCCTGAGGCTGGGAGCTGACGTCCTCACTCCTATGTCTCTACTGAAGCTCAGGAATTGAGGGGGCCTCCTCTTCCCAGGGTTCTAGGAAGTTGCCTCTGGGCATCATGGTGCTGAGCCCCAAATTGTGAGCAGATCTTAAGTTCCCTTTGGTCCTGTGGTAACAACTCCTGTCTTTCTCACTGAGGTCAAGTAACAGTTTTAATATTACTTTAACTGAGTGTTCTGCCGACAGATGACCCAGAGTTAACTAGGATACCCTGAGAATGCTAAGAAACAGAGCAGAGACGGTGAGTCCTCAGAGGCTCAAGAGGGACTGAAGGGGGCAGCCCCACAGGTTCCCACATGGATTAGGAATCTATCTGCTTTTAGCAGCAACCAAAGGACTGATCATAAAATCAATAAGCCCTAAGTGATCCGGATCATGTTCACCGCTGAGAACTTGCTCAGCACTTGATGGCATCAAAAAAAAAAGGGAGAGAGAGAGATGTTCTCTCTCTGGGCACTCATTAGGAAACAAAAAACAAAACAGACTCTGAGCACATGATCAGGGTAGTAAGAAATACAGCCCCAGCTGGGCGTCTGCACACCTACAGATCACAAGCTTACTTATAGATCTTAATCTTCGGCTATTTTTTTTTTTTGCACTCTAACTTAATCACCTTCTGGGAGGCTGCCCAGTTTAGGTGCTCTGGGGTGTCATGGTCAGGTGTCTGAACACTAAGGTCGGTAGCTTCAGAAGATCTCAGCGGAAGAGACACTGAGCTCTGTTCATGGTGTCAAGTTCACACAAGGTTGTTCCGAAGACAACTTACTTCATTTCAGAGGAAATTTATTCTAATATCTTAGCTCTCTCGTCTGGCAGCAGCCACAGCCACACTGTGTCCCTTAGGAAACTGAGCAGCTGATCTGCAGTCAGCATCCGGGCTGTGTGACACAGAGTTGACCAGTAACAACCGGAGGAGGTGTCATTTCTCCGAGGCACTTTCAGGGCTCCCAGCCGGCACATGGTGCAGTGTCACTATTGAGGATGAGCAACAGCAGTGGTTTGTCCTGCCTCACACCCCTATACTTCGAGTGTAAATAAATGACAGGCTCAGATAACACACAGACAGTATAAGCATAGCAGGCCTGTGATAACGGCAGATAGAGACCATTGACCCCAACACAGGTCCCTGTAATCAGGACAGACAAGGAACCTCGCAGTCACCCGTTGCCAGCATTACTGCCCAGAGTCAGGATCCCAGCGCCCTGGCAGATTGGGCTCTACTTCCGAGGGACAGAAAAGAGGAGGTTGGGTCCCCACTTCTCTGCCAACACTCAGAACTACAAAGACATCCCGGACTAAGTGGTCCTCCTCCCTCTGCACAGCTCAGAGATGAACGGGATACTCAGAGTGGGACTGCCCGCCCAGGGTCGTGGGTCCCTCTATCCCCCAGGGACAGGGCAAGTCCCGACTTTGCAATAAACTTGACCTGCCTGGCTATGCTAGTTTCTCTGTACTGAAATGTCAGAGGAGAGAACAAAAATAAACCAAACAAAATCAGTCACCACTCAAATATACTTCAGAGGGAATGAACTTGGGACTATGAGGAGAAAGGGCTTTGAAAATTTTGCTGTAGAATTTTCTGGGCTCTCTCAAACATCTCAGACCTAAAGGTGAAAAGGCACTGGCAACTCCTTACTTCTGCCATAGTCATGCACACCTGGCACCATGTGGAACCTCCCCAGACTGGTTCCTGCACTCCTACAGATCTGCTCCCTTGCTGAACTTCAGAATCAGCTATGGAGATACTAGAAAAATAACCCTGGCTTCTTTGGATCCCCACACAGAACAACAACAACAACACAAAAAAGCATTTGGGGATGGGTCAGAGGCTCAGAAGCACAGCCAAGCCAACAGAGTCTCCCTGTCCACCTATGGTCTTCTAGCATAGACTTCCACCAAGTCTAAGTCTTTGCTTTTCTGTAAAAGTCTTTGACTTCAATGAGGAAAGCGACAAAGAGTACAAAAAGAGATGCCATGTCATTTCCGGTCCCCAGGCTAAGTGGCTGAGGTTGGTGACTCATGCTTGCATCTCTAGAGCCACAGCTGAGCTGATGGCAGTTCCAGGAAGCTTTGTTAACTGCACATGCTCAAGGTAGCAGCTGACTCAAACTTCATCAGAACTCCCAAGGGCTGGGAATAGAGCTCAGTGCAGAGCAGTTCCCCGGCATACATCAGGTCCCACATTCCATCTCGGACCTCACAAAGCACCACAAAACAAAACCCACCTCAGAGGACAGCACCCTGCCTACGACTTAGTAGAAAGGACCTCTTCTACAATGGCTTTAGGATGACAACAGATTTGTTGACAGCTGTCCTTGCACCACAGAAGGTCTCAGTGCAAGGGCCAGCAAGAGCTGAAATTAACTCTGCATCAAGATACCCAGTGGTAGATGATGATAAAGAATCCATTTCAATACGTCTATTAAAAATCTCTTTTAGAACAGAGGCAATGCATCCAGTAACTGTAAGCAGAAACACCACTTCGGTTTGGTCACATTTCATATTTTTAATTGGAAGACATCCCAAGAACGATTTGCTTTAGGCTCTAAAGTGAAAACCAAGCTCTTTAATTAATTACTTTATCAATTCAATTTTGATGAAGCAATTCTGAGCTTCAGTAAATAAATAATAAAGGTAAAGGTGGATACACACACACACTTGCACACATGCACATCCACATGTACATACACATGCACGCATGTGCACTACTCCATTAACTGAATTATTTTGGGTCAGTCATGTCAGCCCCTTCTTGACACCTCTTAATGCTACTCCTGCTCCCAAGGATGCTTCTCTACTCTGACATAAGAAACCACAAGCACGGGAAGGGACTGGAGCTGGCTAGTGGATGCTCTCTGACAGGCCTGTGATGTCTGGGATTCCACACTTCACCTTCTAACTTATGGTGCTGATCTACAGCATGACCTCCAGTGTTGATCTGTAGCGTGGAGCTGAGAGCAGTGAACAGATTAAGAGAAAACCAGAGCTGACCTCATACAAGCCTGCAAGATAGACATAACTAACACGAGTGTAATATTTGATGATTTCAAAATGCATTTTTGTAGCATTTTTAGCATCACCGAGTCTGGGTTGAAATCTGTAGGACTCAACTCCTCAACTCCCTGGACATTAAATACTTCCTTGAGGAGAAATCAAGATGGTCTGCTTCTGTAAAGTTCTAGGGCCAAAAGAATGCCTGGATTATTTCTGCCCATGTGTCTGTGTGTGTACATGTGCCTGTGTATGTGTTTGTTTCCTCTGCCCCTGGAAGGATGCTGCAATGCTTGCCCTGGTACTCATGCCAAGTCACCGTGGGTAAGCACTGCTGTTGGTAAGGGTTTGACAGGCCCTTTGGCCTTCTGTCTACCAGTTTGAACACTGTCCAGCTCAAGGAATGCTCCTACAAAAGTTTATAACCCATTTTCTATAGACGTAATGACGCATGTAATGATGTCCTTAATGGGCCAAAGGGTGAACCTTGTCCCTTCCTTCTCATTAGTGAAAAGACATGACTTAAAACATATTTGGGAGCTAATGATCTTTACATAATACTGTGGGGCCCGCCACAGGAAAATGGGGAGCTATCCTGTGACCCACAAGTGATGTTGGCTGGAATGTTCTTGTCTACTGACATCTGACTGTCCTATCTACAGGCATCTGTGACAGAGCAGTTCTCCTCCTGACCCAGGGGCAAAAGCAAAGCCTAAGGTGGTACTCAAGGGTGATCACAGCCAGGCTCACAGGAGCATGCAAAGGTGTCTCCACCATGGAACTGACAGCGATGGAAACCAGGTTTCCTGATGCCCAGCACAAAGATAAAGGTCAAGATCTGAGGATTGTAAACTGTTCCAAGCCCCAGGCAGAGGCCACACCTCTTGGGGGTTTATAGGAAAGACCGGGGAGACCAAATCAAGAGGACATAACCATCACATGAGCCAAATCTGAGCGATGGAAACAAGACTGCCATTTTCTCCAAGTTATTCAGGAACCCCAAGAAATCCAGAACACAAAAGGGCAGCTCTTAGGACAGCAACAAGAAGCACTGTGCCCTTAAGCAGAGCAATACAACACAGGTAGACTGACTGCCAGAGGCTCAGCAGAAACGGCCTGGGCAGGTGCGTGCGGTCGTCCAGGATCATCCCAAGCAATCCTAAATGCTGTCTCAAAGCAGTCTGGAAGGGTCCGACATGATCAATCGATCTGTCTGTCTGTCTGCCTGTCTATCTCCCTCTCTCTGCACGCACACGCATACACACACACACACACAAAACTTTACCTGCTCCTCCCACAGCCTGCTTCTCAGTAATCTACTCTGAATGGCACTAGTCCTCTACTTCCCCAGCCATTTCTTCCTACCCGCAGGGTCCTAGAATCCATCTCCTTGGTATCACTATCTCCTCCTATTCTCCCCCATGGGCAGCTCTGTCCCCCTCCATAGTCTGTCCAATCCAGATAAGCTTGCGGCTTTTGCACTGACAACTGCATGCAGCGCTCTACACACCACAGTCAACAATGGGATGGCTGGGGCTCAGACAGACCCCTCAGACCGTCCAGTCCAAGTCTGACACTGCCCCCTCTGCACCACTGCTCCTCAGCATATATATGGTCACTTGCGATTTCCAAACAAGGCCCCTCCTCCCTGGCTTCACTCCACTCCTCTGTGGTCATGCAGCAACTTCTGCCCAAAATGCGGACTCTGGCTCTGCACCTGCCTGTGTGCATTGCAGGGTCATCCTTGGGTCACCCTTGGGGCTCCACACATGGTCACCACCTCTCTGCAACCCTTGCAGGATGTCTGGAGAGCAGGTGTCCTTTCTGTGTAGTGCTTTATCTCCTCCACCTGATAAGTCCCTTCATCCTCTCTCCTGGTAGACTAAGCATGGCCCTGCTCTCTGATGCAGATGCTACTGCTGGCTGTCACTGTCTCCATTTTAAGATAAGGAAAGCATGAGGACATAGAAAAGCAGAAATCTCATCCACTTCTTATGAGGAACTTGGGTTTTGTTGTTGCTGTTTTTATCTTTTTTTATTTTAATTGTATTTGCATTAGTGTTTTGCCATGAGGTTCAGGTCTCCTGGAACTGGAGTTACAGACAGTTGTGAGCTGCCATGTGGGTGTTGGGACTTGAGCCCAGGTCCTCTTGAAGGGTAGTCAGTGTTCTTAACCACTGAGCCATCTCTCCAGCCCTTACAAGGAACTTGTAACTGAGGCTTTGGGTTAGATGCACCTCCCCCAAAACACACAAAGTCACGTTTTTTTCCCTACTATATATATTTCCCTTAATAGTTCCTATATTCACACTTAAAAATCCTCACACAATCAAGTCCCCAAAAGCTCTGCTTCCTTCCACTGATGCAGGAACTAAATCACAGTTCAGCCCAAGCCATGAAAACCATGCACCAGCTGAGCAGCTCCTCCAGTGTCTGTGTGAGTTCAAGTGTGAGCGTGGTTATGGTTTCAGGCATGGTAACAGCATCTGGATCTTTACAACGAGCCTTAGTCATTAACTTCATCTTCATTGTTTTTATACTTTCATAAAGAAAATGTCCAATACGAGACGAGTACAGAATAACAAGAACAGAAACGGGTCTCGTGGACACCATTTGGCCTCAAGGACTACTGTCAATCAGCCAGTCTTTATGTGCCCCCACCCCTCCCCCACCCCAGTCATCTGAAGTAACTCCTTCACCTCACACCACCACCATGACAATGCAAGCTCCAGACCTACTCTAGGGTCATCCTGTCAACACAGCACCAACACTTAGCCAGGCACCTTAGAGTAACAAGAACAAACTGTGGGGGATCCCCCAGATCAGGCAGCTGCAAGGGGCACTGACATTTTTAGGCAAACAATAGGGAGTTTCTGTTTGCGTAAAACTCTGTTACTGGGGTTTGCACATTTTCTTTTCTTCTAACAAACAACAATAATTATAAATATATGTTTCTTATTCTTTGTAAGATCGTTATATCATAGTTTCACTATCATAAATCCAATCTGAAGTTTTGTCTTCAGAAATAAAATGAGTATTACAAGTAGAAAGAAAAAAATTAGCAAAATAAGCTTTTTAATTCTCATAATAAGAGTGTGTTCGTGGCCCAGCACTCGGGAGGCAGAGGCAGGCGGATCTCTGTGAGTTCGAGGCCAGCCTGGTCTACAAGAGCTAGGACAGGAACCAAAAGCTTCGGAGAAACCCTGTCTCAAAAACATTCAAAAAAAAAAAGGGGGGGGGGTGTTCGTGGATCTCAATGGCAGGATCAGAGAAACAAATGTGGAACTCTTCCCAATACATACAGCATAGCTCAGATGTGAAGTAAGAGTTGGGACATATGCAAATACAGAGGTTTGAGAAGATGAAAGAGGCAAGGAGCTAAGTGTACCTCACCTTGTTGCTGCCCAGACTGTGGGAGGGGCTAAGCTCCTGCCGGCTTCCAGACAACTGGGGAGAGATAAGGAGGATTAGTGTAAAAGCAGAGAGCTTCTGGAAAGTCCTGCTTTGAAAACCAAATCAAGCAGGGCCTGCTCTCACAAACCTCTGCCTATAATCCAAGTGTTTGGAAGGCAGAGGCAGGAGGATTACAGTGAGTCAGAGGTCAGCTTGGTTCCAACTCAGTCAGAGAGTCATAGTAAGACATAATCTCAACCAACCAATCAACCTACCAACCAACCAAAGCAAGATGGTGACAACCACTGAGTGGTTACCAGTACCTTCCCATGGTGGCTTACCTAGGCTCTAGTATCTGCTACACACCACTGAGGTGACACTTCCCTGGGCCTGAAGAGAAGACATTTCACGTCTTCTGTTTAATGCCACTGGATCCTACCATGGACAGTTTATTTCTTTATCTGAGAAATAAACTATTCAGAGTATAGTATCCCAAATACCACATCTCTGCAGATGCCAGTATGTGTCAGTAACTTACTGCAGTGACTTGGAACTACAGTGGCATTTCTACATGCCTGAAAGTGGGCCTACGGTGGTCAGACATGTCTCCTGCACCTCTACACCTGCAGGCTCTCCAGCAGGAAACTTGTCCTTCCTGTCACTCACAAACACAGCCGAGGACAAAAGTGGCCTACTCTTCATGGAAATGAGGAGCAGATAAAGAGCATATTTATTTGTCAACAATTATCTCCATATTCAATATACATATAAATTAAACCCTTTTTAAGATTTATTTATTATTGTATATATACAAGTGCTCTATCTGCATGTCTGCCTGCAGATCAGAAGAGGACATCAGCACTACAGATGGTTGTGAGTCACATGTGGATGCTGGGAATTGAACTCAGGACCTTTGGAAGAATAGTCAATGGTCTTAAGCTCTGAGACATCTCTCCAGTCCCATACCCTTTTTTTTTTAAATCAACAAATCTCAGTCATAGTTATGAAACTCATATAACCCATTTTATGCATTCATACTCCCCTACATGGCTGTCAAGCAATTGGTCTACTAACATATTGCAAGCATTCTAATTTAAAAATAATGAATTAAAGCACAGAAAATGACTTCCAGGCCCTGGGCAGGCAGCTAGCTTATATTTAGCTTCACATACATTTGTGGCCTCCCAACGTGTGCTGGACAGGTGGCGGAGGACAAATGAGCAATGTGTGCCAATGACACTCAAGCAAGCGTCCTGGCTCCAGCAGCAGGTTACAGGGGCAGAGGGGGCACAGGGAAGTTAGAGGCAGCTAAGATCCCTTGCAAGGAGGCAGACAGGCATCCAAACAAGAGGCCAGAAAGGCAGCAGCTCCCCAAGGGCAGCAGAAGGGACTCACCCTGTTCATGCTGGGCGAACTAATACTCCTCCGGTTCAGCTTCCCTTTCCCTGTCAGCTGCTCCTTCACGGCCACTTCCTGGGGAATGGAGAACACGCCAAGAAGAGGTACATGTGAAAGATGATGCCAACACACATGCTCAAGATTTTCCCCACATTCCTTAAATACCAGCCATGACTTGACAAGACAGAACGACCCCACTGCAATCACTGGATTATGGGAGAGTAAACTCTTCAAACTTCAGGTGCAACAACCCCATACTCCAGAGGGTCAAGTATATAAGCCAGACAGTACTCCACCATAGTACCACTGTCCATCACTAACCTGACGAAGGCGATCTAAAGTCAGGAGGTTTTCCACAGCCAGCACACTCCTCAAGTACTTCTCAATATAGGCCTCGGAGTCGGCAGAAGCTGGGTTTTCCACATTAGCTGCCATCCTTGCCAGTGCCTCTCGCTCCTCTACTCCCTGGGCATCCTGAAGAACACAACGATGCATGATGAAAATGGGCGGGAAAAGGAAGTACTACAGATATTCCGCGCGCGCACACACACACACACACACACTCTCATCCAGAAGAACAGAAAGAGGCATGTTAAAACTAAATGAAGACATCATTACAGATGCTTCACATACACATGCTACACATGTACATGCTTCCACACAAAGATACATGCAGTCACACATATACATGTATATATTCATAAAACTCCAAACTGAAAAAATTCACAAGACTCCAAAGTCCCATTTCAACATCTGCTTTTAGAGCTCAAAATGCACTCCCCCGCCCCCCAGAAATCATGAACCATCACCAAGTACCGGGCTAACCAGGAAGGCTGGTTAAATAGTAGCTCTCACAAGCATTCCAAACACAGTTGTTCCCACTTCCCAAACAAACATTCACTACCAGTTACCTACTGGAAAGGATTCTGAAGGTTACTGGAAATACAATCACCAAGACAACAGTTCTGCAGGAAGGTAGCATCCCTGAGATTCATGGGAGCTGGGTCAGCCCACTAGACAAAGTGGAGACCTAATAACCCTGGTACCCAAGTGGGGAGCTGATGCAGTGTAGAGAAGGGAGTGGAGGAGGGCAGGGTAGGGCCCTCGTTGCTGCGAAGCAGCCTGATACAGACACTCAGGTTGCTGAGCTTCTAAGGCTGCTTCAGGCCTCCCTCGGGAGCAGCAGTGGCAAAGGCTCTGGAGAGCAGATGTGAAATCCCACACTCTTGTACTGACTGAGCTGCCCGTGCTCATGAATGGGAGACTTGTGGGCCAGGAGAGGGTGAGGAAACAATGTTGGCTGCCTCTGGAAGCTTAGCCAATTACCAACCATTCGATCACACAAGGGTGCTTAGTTTAAGCTGATTCCCCTACAATCCTTTCCTTTTAATTCCCAGAAAGAACAATGAATGAAGCATAGAGTAATCTTTGCTAGGTCCAAGATTTATGATCAGTCTACTGCTGCAAACAGCTTCCTTGCTGATTGACTGACTGATGACTGCTGGGGAATGAATGTAGCTCCCCTAACCCCCCCCCCACACACACGGGCTGCACAAGGGCACTATCACAGTTACACCTTAGTCCTTGGCTGTTGGAGGGTTCTTGTTTACAATAGAGTCTCACTAAATAGCCTAGACTAGCTTACATTCATGACCCTCCTACCTCAGCTTCCCAAGTTCTAGGATTATAGACATGTACACACCCGGCAACCATCTAGTTTTCATATGTCAAAGATGCTTCACTCCGAGTTAAATACTTAAATAGTTCATGCTTAATATGTAAGGCTAACTTTGAAAACTCAAGAAACAATTACTATTGGATGCTTTAAGAGACAAGAATTTTTACAGCATTAATGTAACAGGGCAAGACAGTACAGAGGCTCCTCCATCTTATATTCTTGCTGAGGTCATTTCAGATTTAACTAGAATTTGGTCTTCTTGATGGAGAATCTCATGAAAAATTACCCAACTGTATCCTAGGGACCCAAGGTCAGGATAGGTAACTTAGCCTGTGTGTAGAACCCCTATAGCTAACTATTTATCTTAGTCTCTATTAAACTGCTTGCTTCTGTGAAGCCCCCAGTAGCTGTGGAGAGATCATGGTATGATTTTTGCCTTCAAAAACCCTGTGCTCTCAACACTCAGGGTCACACCTAGGTCGCCAAGTACCTGGATGTGGTCCTACCCAGCTGGAATAAAGACTTGAAGTTGGCTATACACTGTGTCTGAGTGGTCACCTCTGGTGGGCTCCCTATAGCCATAAGAATTCTAAAAGTCCAGGTGCCGGCAGTTGTTTGCCTATAAAGCAGGTGTTGATCACCTACTATTCGAACAGCAG
This sequence comes from Chionomys nivalis, assembly GCF_950005125.1. Classification (NCBI taxonomy): domain Eukaryota; kingdom Metazoa; phylum Chordata; class Mammalia; order Rodentia; family Cricetidae; genus Chionomys; species Chionomys nivalis. Next base: position 48,414,050 of record NC_080097.1, read on the forward strand.
ACTCAATCCGCAAACTCTAAGGCCTAGTGAAGATCAGGAGGCAGTGCTGACAGTGTGTGTGGAGGCCCCAGGACTCCGGTACCTGTGTGCCCCTCTGCTCTGAAGACGTCACTCTCCGATTCAGAGTAAAGCAAGCTCACTCTGCTGGCCTTCTTCAGGCTGCACATCAGATACAAGTCTCTACACTGGACAGTTTCCGCCCCTGTGATTAACATATTACTACTGTCTACTGTGTTTTAAAATAAGTTTTCAAAATGGAGTTCTTGACTAGAGAGATGGCTGAGCGGGTATAGCCACACCTGCAGTGCAAGTCTGGTTACCTGACACTGACCCCTGGAGCCCCAGCAGAAAGCTGGAAGTAAGCTGCATCTGTGAGGCAAGGCCTCCTACGACAGGAGATGGGAGGCAGACACAGGAGACCTGGCTGGAAGCTCAATAGCTAATGATGGAGGAAGACCCCACCTCCAAACAAGGTAGAGGAAGAGAACAAGTCCCAAAGGTTGTCCTTTGTGAGATTCCCACGGCACGCCTCCCTCTCCTCGACACTCTCTCTTTGTCTCTTACACATTTACTCAGTTAAAAAAAAATTATACAAAATGCTAAAATCTCAACTTTTAGGTCACAAACACATTATACTAAAAGTCTGAGGTAGAAGACTCATCAAAAAATCTATAGCATTTCCCTACATAGATGGTTCATTGTTTTACATTTATTTGTTGTTTGTGGTAGGGAGGGATGCATTTACACTGTGTGAAGGTCAGAGGACAACCTGCAGAGCTGCTTCTTTCCTTCAACCATGTGGCTTCCTGGGATGGAATAAACTCGGGTTAGCAAGCCTGTACCCTTGGCTGTAGTGGTTCTTGGGTGGGTGGCTTTTCAAGGAGCTAGCTCTTTAAGTGTTTATTTTCAGTTCCAACTTCAGAGAATCCTTTACCTCTGGAATATTAGAGACAATCTCAAAGGTCACTCCACAGCCAGGAATAGAGCTCCGATGAGACATCTTTTTGAGGAGACTTTGAGCAAAGCCCTAGAGGAAAAATAAAATAGAGACCATTACTCCTCCCCTGCTAGCTAGCTCTGTTTACTGTAACAAAGAACCAGTAGAAGAGCAGGCTTCTGACACGGTGCATGAGAGTCCTCACTTAAGCACAGAATCAGTGGACTGGCACCTACAGTGTGCGTCGGTCCTGCACCCAACAAGGGAGAACTCAGAAGACACGAGCTACTACAAAATGACCTTCTAAGTAAGATGGAAGCAAGGACTGTGACGCTTACACTTTCCTCTCCAGCACGACAGACGTCTCGTACCATGAATATTGACAAGTTCAGGCATTAAATTCTTGAGCAAAGCAGGATCGTTATGAAGGATGATTTAAGAGCGCCTGGTCATTGTTTATGCTGACTGCGCTCTTTGCACAGCTAGGAATTGAACTGTTGAATTAATGCACAGATGACTCATTTGGAGATGCTGCGAAGATTGAACATTCTGCAGAGGTTGAAGAGAGCAGCCATGAGGGCGGAATACACTTGAATAAAGATAAGGGGAGGGAATAGTGAGTAGGCACGAGGCGAAAGGTGAGGCAGGAACATGCAGAAACCCGAGGGAAAGAAGAAGAGCAGTTGGTGCTAAAAACCTGTAATTGTACAATCCTATCTAATAATGACTGAGTTCCCACTTGGTGATGGTCAGGCAGTGGTGGTACACACCTTTAATCCCAGCATTTAGGAGGCAGAAGCAGGTGGACCTCTGTGAGTCCAGCCTGGTCTACACAATGAGTTTCAGGGCTGTTACACAGACAAAACCTATCTCAAAAAGGCAAAAAAATAAAAAATAAAAGAGCCTCTCAGAACATCTGAGGTTGACCTCTGACCCTCCCCCAACAGAACCTCTTAGAGTGAAGAGGTCATTCACTTTCTTCATCACTTTAAGACCCCAACAATGCCTTGTAGCACTCGGACAGACAGATATGTGGTCCAGGCATGACTGTGGTTCCTCAGGGGTGGTAGAGCGTAGGGTCACCCGACTATGCTTACTATCTGCATGAACCAATGACGCCATGCTGCCCATCGTTTGTCACTGTTCTAAGAAGCAATGGAAAGGAACTAAAGGACGGGGGAAGAGGCACTGCTTAAAATACTTCCACCATATCACTGTGATGGGGAAGAAATGAACATGTCTCTCCTGCCCCACAATACATGTCCCTCCCCTGTGCCTCTCTGTGGGGATGCTGCAGGTCAGGTGGCCAGGACAGCAGAAGGAGATATGGAAACCCACTCTTCAAGAAGCTCCCAGAGCAGCAGGCCTCTCTCCACCCCTTTAGACTCCCAGAGACATGGGAGTGAGCTGGAGACACGCAAATACTCTACAGCTAACCCCTGACCTGGATTTTATTGATGTTGGACTGGAGCGCTAAGGAGCTGCGATTTTAACAGCATTATGCCAGTCTTCATTGCAGAGATTGATATCAGTGCGACATTTAGAACTAAAGATTAATTTTTAGGGGTGGAGATTATATCTCAGAGTCTGTCAACCATGACTGTGTTCTTTCAAATGAGAAGATTTATTTCCATCTGAGCCTGTGGGTTCAGAATGGCCCACAAAAAGGAGGTGACAGAGTGAATGAGGAGCCCCAGAACCCACCTTCCAAATCCTCACATTTACAAATCCAATAACACAGGGTTTAAATCTTACCTGGAGTGTTTCTAGAAAACTCTCTATATGTCAGGGTTCCTCCCTCCCTTTCTATCTCTTCTGTAGGGAAAGCCACCTGGTTGCCTGCCTACCCAGCACTCTATACAGTGCCAGCTCAAAGCCTCCCTCCCCTCCACAGCTATTCCCCATTACTCTGTGGGCAGGATGCCATCCACTCCACCCCACGGCACCCCACTTAGGAACTTTGGAAGGCAAATGGACTTTGGCTCTTTAAAGACCTATACTAAGCCAGGTGGTGGTGGCAACTGTGGTAATCCCGGCACTCTGGAGGAAGAGTCAGGAGGATCTCCGAGTTTGAGGTCTGCCTGGTCTACAAAGGGAGTTCCAGGGCTACACAGAGAATCCTTGCTTTGCAAACAAAACAAAAACAGATTAAAAATAATAAAAACAAAAACAAAAGACCCAGACTGCTTCCTATTCAATGTTTTAGAACCAAAGCCAAACTGGGAATCAAAGATTTCTGGGAAGAGAGGAGTCAGCGCTCCCAGATGAGCACACAACGGATCCACTAAGGAACCTCCTCGAGCTGCTTGTTCCAGAAGAACCCTTAACAATAGAGCCACTGGACTTCCCCAAGGCAGGGCTCCTTTATGAATCTACCCTGAGTCCTGTGAGAAGACCATGTGTGTTCAGAGACTGACTGGATGGTGAATGACAGCAACAGGAACCTGGAAAAGGCAGGCTCAGAGCTCCACAGACCATGTCTACAGAGTTCCTAGTGTTAGTGACACAGTCAGCCTGTGGTCATTCATCTCACCCACTACGGCTAACGCCTCACCTGGCGCCCATGAACGTGGACACAAATCCTCTTGCGTAGGACCAGCTGCATGTCGGCAGGATGGCTGAGCTGGACTGTCACTCGCAGGATGAGGAACACTCGCTCATCAGCAGGAGTACCCTTACTGAGCTGAGGACAGCTGTGCACTGCAGAGTCCCAGGAGGCCTCTGCCTTTGCCTGCAGAGGAAGCAGAGACAGACTTCACTTGCCTGGCCAAGGCCACACACCCTCTTGAAAATGCCACGTAGCTTGAATAAAGGTTCTCTTTCAAGAACTGCCCTGAAGAGTTGTCAGGTGTGAGCAAGCAGCTGCTGCCATGGAGGCTGCACAGTATTGGGCATGGAGGCCAGGCAGTGGTGGCACACACCTATAATCCCAGCACTCAGGAGGCAGAGGCAGAGGCAGGTGGATCGCTGTGAGTTTAAGGCCCACCTGGTCTACAAGAGCTAGTTCCAGGATAGGCACCAAAGCTACACAGAGAAACCCTATCTCAAAAAAAACAAAACAACAACAACAAAAAAAAGTATTGGGCATGATACCCAGGTACCCAGGCTCATATATCTGAATGCCTGGTTCCCAGTTGGTGGATTGCTTAGGAAGAATTAGGAGATGTGGTCTAGCTGGAGGTGTCACTAGAGGTGGGCCTTGAGGTTTCCAAAACCTACACTGGGCCCAGTCTTTGCTCTATTGGTTCTTCTCTCCCCTCCTCAACACCCATCGTGGATCAAGATGTAAGCTCTTAGCTACACTTCCAGTGCCAAGTCTGTCTGCCTGCCTGCCTACTACCACACTCCCCACCGTGATGATCAGGGACTAACCCTCTGAAACTGTAAGCAAACCCTCAAGTGTTTTCTTTTATTAGCTGCCTTGGGCATGATGTCTCTTCACAGCAACAGAACATTAACTAAAATATTATTAGACTATTTGCTGCTAAATTACTTGTTTTTTAAATGTTTAAACATCAACAAAGATTGAAATTTTTTAGTGCCGTGGACTCTGTGTACTGTTCCTTGATCTTCACTCACTGAGACCATTTGCCTATTTAGTCTACAAACCAATCACTTTCAAGTAAACTGCAGGTAAGTATCACACCCAGGAAATCACCAGGATGTTATCGTATTTGATTTGCCCATATTCCCAGTCCAAGATTACAAACTGCAGTAACTGTCAAGTCCCCATAGTCTACTTTATCATGTAGTGCTCCCAAGCCTGTCATGTCACATCTGACACAAGCAGGTTTAGGGCTAAGGAAGGACATAGTGTGATCGAGGGGAACAGGGCTAATGTCCAACAGCAGGTATATGAGTTCCTCGGATGCTCTACTGCTGGTACCATTTGTCAAGCATATTCAAAATCAGGGAATAACCCCCAGGATTATGCCCATCACATAGACTCAAACATGAGATTCATTCAACAATGAATCCGCCTCACTGCCTTCATTTATTCTTTTGCTCTTTTTATTCTGAGACATGGCCTCACTAAGTAGCTCACGCTGACTTTGAACTCAGGTTCTTCATGTTTCAATCTCCAAAATGCCAGTACTACAAATCTGTACAACCAGGCTTAGCTTCTTTTTTCTCCTCTTTAAGGAAGTCTTAGGTCAAGCATGATTTTCCATACCTTTAACCCCAGCACTTGGGGGGCAGATGAAATAGATCTCTGAGTTTGAAGCCAGTCTGTCCTACCTAGCCAGTTTCAGGCCAGTCAGTGCTACATAGTGAGGCCCAGTAATGAAAGTTCTTACAAAAGAACTGCAGAGCAAATACCAAAGCCATGTCCTTCCAGTCTGTAGCTCCCTATACTTCAGTGGAATCAACAACCTCCCCCCTCCTTCTCAGGGTGGAACAGAGCACAGACACAGCCAGTGGATGTGGTCCACACTGACATGAGGGAAGGAGAAGGTAGATGGAGAGGGGTGTGAGGGTCAAGCTTGGCTTTCTCTAGGTACTAATAGAGTTTTCACATACACTGTGGAGGCCACTATCTTGCTGACATCAAAAGGCTCCTGCAGGACTAGGAGCTCCATATCTGCTTCTCCAGGTATGCTGACTTACCTCACCATCATATTGCTTCACAATCTGCAGCTCAAAGAACTCCTCCTCCTCTTCCCCAGTCAGGGTAGCATCCCATCCAGCTTCTGGGTCATCGAGATTATCCTGAGAGCTGAAATCATCCGCTGAAAGCAGGGCTTTCACTCAACATCAGATCGTTTTCAAGGACACCCTCCTCCCACCCCCGCTAGCTCAACAACGTGCTTATTATTAAAATTCTTCTGCTTCAAACTTCACTTGCTTTCTGCACGGCAATCCCAAATAACATTGGTAATAACCATTTAATAGTTCATAGACCCAAGAGCCAGAAAGTGCTTCAAAAAATTACCCAAGCTGTTCTCCGTGTGTCATATTTTACACGGAAGGCAAAGGAAGCCAAGATGCCCAAGAGGTTTCTAGAGGTCAGTTCATAAATGGTAATGATGGGCTCACAGTCCGATTTCCTCGCCCGTTAGTGCACTTAAGAAACAAGAAGAACGCGAGAGCAGTTCCTGACAGGTAAGGCTAACAAAAAGCACACTGGCTAATGAACCTGGCAACTGCACAGAGCCCTGTGGTCACTCGGGCCCAAGCCTGGCTTCCCAGTGCCCCTTAAGCCTGTGCCTACACAGCAAATGTAAGTGTTCTTGTGTGGACCACTAATGCAGAGTCCTGAACAAAGTTCTGATGGTCTCTTCAGCCTCCCAGGCTAATGCGGTATACCTACACAATGGACTTTTACTCAGACATAAAGAAGAATGACATTATGGCATTTGCAAGAAAATGGGTGGAACCAGAGATCATCATGTTAAGGGAAAGAAGCCAAACATCACACATCATGTATTTTTCCCAAACAGAATATAAAATAAAAGGGAAACTACAAGGGAGGCAGAGAGTTGTCGAAAGGGAGGAAGGAGGGGGGGAAGAGACTATAACAAGGGGGAAAAAACACAAATATTACATTTTCTCTCATCTGTAAATCTAGATCTATCTATCTATGTATCCATCCATCACCTATCATCTGTCTGCCTGCCTATCCATATGACATGAAAGCAGGAGTAAGACTTGGCAGAAGGAAGGGACCCGTGGAAGGTGTATAGGAAGGACAAGGAGAATAACATGAGAAGGTCCATATGAGCAAAACACAATGTATGTACATATGAAAATGTCATGATAAAATTCATTATTTTATATGCTAACAAAAAATTTTATCTGGAGAAGAAAACAAACACACAGCTAAGAAATCTTTCTAAACCTCAATCCTTCCCAATCTCTTAAAGCTTCTTCAGCCTTCTACAAAGCCCAAAACAAGAACAGGCCAGAGCCCACTCCTCCTCCAGGCTCAAGAGCTCAAGGTAAACAATCTCCATGACAGCTCTCACCCCACAGGACGGATGGATAGGTGCTGTGAACGCCCCATGTCTCTCTAACTGGTGCGTGTGTGAGCTCAGGCACAGAATGCTGGCCCCTTAGGCATCCTAACACGTCCACACAGTGAGGGGACCACTGAGGACGTCCAGGTTTTTTTCTATTTAGGGAAGTTTGTGTTAATGCACACTTCTGCAGGTGTTTCATGGAGCTTAACTGCTGACTTCTTATTTTTAGCTCCCTAACCTACCTTTGCATTTCTATTTTCCTTCCTATAGACAGAGACCAGTGGGATGGAGGGGGGATGGGGGGACAGTTATGTAAAAAGGAAAATAAGCAAGCAGGGTTAAGTTCACAGGAACTCACAGAAAAGCTGAGAAAATCATTAAATAATGCTAAGAAAACATAGTATCCCAAGTTGCTGGTTCCTTCTAGATAGAAGTTTTCTTCTGAGCAATGAAGTCAGAACATATTTTCAGTATAGAAAAACATCCTAAACTGATGGGGAAACAGCACTCTCACAGAAGCAAGGCTGCAACATGGAGATGTGCCCATCACTGTCATCACTGCTATGCTGGGCTGCAGCTCTGTGGTGGCACACTTGTCTAGCACGTGTGAGGCCCTAGACTCAACCCCCAGCTCTGGGGAGAGAAAGACATGGACAAAAATAGGGAGGGAGGGAGGAAGGGAGGGAGGGAGGGAGGGAGGGAGGGAGGGAGGGAGGGAGGGAGGGAGGGAGGGAGGGAGGGAAAAAGAGTTCACCAAAGTAAAAGCAATACTGAGATTGACTTCCAACAACTCAGTCTTTGTCCAGCATCATATTAGGGAACAAGGAGCACTGATCCTAACATCAGGGCGACTGCAACCCCACAACATGAGAGGCTAGATCTATAGTGTGACTCTGTCACACTACATCAAGGTAAGCCTCCAGAAGCCTCCTCTAACTTACCATTTAGGTCAAGGAATATGACAGGAATGTGGTTCTCCATTCCAGGCACTGGGGTCCTAAAACAGGAAGGACAGATTATATACAGTATCTGAGACACAAAAGACTCATGTCACTCAGGTGACTTATCTCACTCTAAGTTGGCGAGACGAGGTTCATGATGGACTGCAGGAGCTGTCTCCTATGCTGGGCTGTGGAGCTCACTCTTATAGACCCACTCACTATACACCATCAGCCTGTCTACAGCTTTCTTTCTTGCCAAACGACACACTTAAGGGCTCCTTGTGGCTTAACTTGCTATTTTTAATTTCTGTCAAGTGTCAGAGAACATTTGCTGACAGCATGGCTTAAGTACCAAAACCAAAAACTGGTTGAGATGCAGTTTTCTTATGACCTAACATTCTTTTAAGGGAATGAATGATCCAAGTAATTAACATATTAACTATTTTTTAATGCTAAGTGCAGTGGTACTAAATATTGATTTAAGTTCTCAGAAATCCTAATTACCTTGGCCAATAACAATATTATTTAATAAAACAGTTTCAGGCCATAGTTATATCCAACTCATGAAGATAATTTAACAAATAGCTACAAATAGCTCTGTTCTCACACACCAATGATGAACCATCCATTAAATGCAGCACTGCCAAAAAATAAAATGAGGGAGGGAGAGAGGGAGGGAGGGAAGAAGGGAGGGAGGGAGGGGGAAGGAGGGAAGGAAGGAAGGAAGGAAGGAAGGAAGGAAGGAAGGAAGGAAGGAAGGAAGGAAGGAAGGAAGGAAGGACGGACGGACGGACGTAGGTACCTGGTCACCCCAGGGGACCTTACCATTCTGCTGGTGCCCCTGGAATGCCACTGCCAGCAGAGGGCACCATCACTGCATTTCTCTCCTCTGTGAGTGTCAGCCGCATCTCCAGGAGCTGTGCCTCCCGCTCAGCATCATCCTCGGTTTTGTCTGGAAGAAAGGAATCAGGGTTGGAGCCAGCAATATTCTGTAGATTTATTTATTTAGTTAGTTAGTTAGTTATTTAGTTAGAGAGAGAGAGAGAGAGAGAGAGAGAGAGAGAGAGAGAGAGAGAGTGTGTGTGTGTGTGTGTGTGTGTGTGTGTGTGTGTGTGTGTGTGTGTGTGTGTGTAAAAAGGAGGATTCCCCAGAGGCCAAAAGAGGGTGTCATATCCCCTGGAACATGAATTACAAACAGTTGTGAGCTGCCATCATGTGAAAACTGAGACTGAACCCAGGTCCTCTGCAAGAACAATAAGTGTTCTTAACCACTAAACCATTTCTCATACTGTCTTTCAGTAAACATGATTTCCCAATATCAATGGGAACTTGCAGAGGCTTCTTACAGCTCACAGATCTCTGGTGCAGGTCTGACAGGTTGGTTCAGCTTCTAAGCTGCCAGTTCCTCCAACAAGAAACATCAGCACCTTTCACCCAGTTACTTTCTAAGGGGTATGGATCTTTTGCTACATGTATGTCTGGGCCCCATCCCCAAAAGGAATTACAAGAAGACATCATTACAACCAAATAAATGTTCTTCTGAAAGGCTATACCCCAAGTCAAGGGCAAGCATCCACCCTCACCACCACATTCACAGGGCCCTCAGCTGGTTACAAGAGGGCTATTGATGAGATGCCTTGGCTGCACTGCCACAGGGAGGGAGATGTCCAACTTGTTCTTCCTACCATGTTTACTGACGAGCTTCTGCAGTTGCTGATCCAAGTATTCTTGACGCTTGGTTAATGCATTGAGCCATTTTCTACGTAGCCTCTCTAGATCCCTATCCTGGAAGAAAACAGGGGAAGCCAAACTCAATGCACTATCCAGGCAACATATCCAGCCAGACATTCCCCTGACTAACTTCATTCTCTTAACTCCAAGACTCAAGCAACATGCAACAATTGCCTTTTGTTTTTTTCTTCCTCTTCTTTTCTTGTCTTTAAAAGACAAGGTCTAATGAAACCCAGACTGGCCTGGAACTACACTTCATGTATAGCTAAAGATAACCTTGGACTTCACAAGTCTCTGTTCCCACCTCAGAGTGCTGGGATCACAGGCCTCTGTCACCATGCCCAGCCTAAGCACTCCATGTTTGCCCGGCAAGCACTCTACCACCTGCACTGTGTGCCAGCCCAACATGCAGCACAGAACTCAGATCAGAACTCCTGGAACAGAAAGCATTAGCACACTCTATAGAGTAGGCAGGCCCTGAAGAATTGGTTCTCTTTGTATTTGCTGAGAATGGCATCTACGAGGCTGCCTTGCAGGACAAGATTCACAAACTATAGCTAACAAGCTCCAAACTTCTACTCCTCGGGACAATCAGGAAGAATCCTTCAGGTCTCTATCCACTGCTCCCGTCAGGTCACACTAGACTCCTGAGGACCATAGCACGTAAGTGCTTCTCCTCCTTGAGTTCGGTGGGCGAGTGGGCAGAAGCTGTTATTGACAGACTGAACTCCACCAGTCAACACCTGCCAGCATGCCAACCTGACCTCATTTCCTTTAGTAACATGGTTAGGGGGCTGGTGGTTCAGAGGAATGCTGCAGATGTCGAGTGTCTGGGTTTCACCAGGGCACTTAACCAAATAGCTTATGACATTCCTGTGGACAAGACAGAGAAATGTGCTGTGCATCTACTCTAAGTGGCATCACAGAGGACTCAAATGCCACATCCAGAGAGCAGTGATGAATGGGAGGATGTCTGTTAAAAGAAGACTCCGTGGCAGTACCATACTCTGAGTATAACCCCAGCTGAATGATGAGGTGTTTTTATTTTCTTTTATCAGTGACTTATAGGAAGGCAGACATTTCTATCAAATTAGGATGATGCAAAGCCAGGAGAGTGACTACAGTGGATGACATAATCAGGCTCCGAAGAGCCCGGGCAGTCTTAAACGATGACTAACGAGAAGCATCTTCACAGACACAAACAAAATCTGCCACATTAGGAAAAGAAAAGACAGGGGAAACAACCCCCCCCCCCCCCCGCAAAAAAAGAAACCTAAGAGATAAGTCAAGGAAGTGGGCATTCAGGGTGACCTAGCTTCACACACATAAGACACAGAAATAGGCATACATCCCCGTACCCAACTGTGGGTGACTCAGCTTAAGGGGAGCCTGGCAAGGTATCTGGGAGGTGGTTGTGTAAAGAGCCCAATGCAGATGGCCTGACTAGGAAAAGCTTCTCTCACAGCAGCTTCCTAGTCCTAGCTCGCCAACCCCTCCATGATACCCAGCATTCCACACTTTGTTTGACTTTTGGGAAAAAGCAGAATTGTTTAATTATCAAGTAGCAGTGCGGAGAGATCCTGGCCTGTGTAATTAAGCACTTGAATCAAGCTGATTTGATGAGGACAACAGGTGCTCAATTACCTGGTAGCTGTCCATGTCCTCCTCTTCCTCCTAAAAGAAAACAGCCTATTATGTAGAACCAAAACAATTATTTACCCACAAATCAGGCCTCCATACACAGCACAATCTTCTCCCACAGTTCCAGTCTTCTTGTTTAATTGACACACCACCCTGTGGCCACCCATCCAGCCCCTCTGCAGCCCTCCATTGCCAGGAAGACGGTAAGACCTAACCTTCTGGGGAAAGTGAAGAGGCTCCCCTGACCTTTTCCAAGTCAGTACAATGCTCTCCCCGCTGGGCTTACAACCCCCAACACCAGAGGAAATCAAACACCTGCTGGCAAAGCATCTTTACCAGCCAGTGGGGGGTTCTATAAAGGGGTGGGCCATGGGAGGAAGTTAATCACTGTGAGGTTTGGTGGTTTGCCAGGCTGAAAGGTTTTAACTCTCAGCTCACTACACACCAGAACACATGGTCACAGCCTAGTGCAAGGGCCTCTTGCCAAGGCAGTATCTGAAGAGACACTAATGGCAGAGAAAGGGGCAGGGGTAGCAAGGTCTCAAACACTCTGGTTGGCCGTTTGACTTTCAAAGAGCACAGAGCAGGCACAGAAACTTACATGACTGGTCTCGTGGATCTTAGGGGACCGGAGTGGTCTAACTCTCACACACCCAATGCCAACTGACAATATGCACTCTTCCATCAGTGGTAAAGTCCCTGACTCCTGCACGGACTTCACTTCAACTTGAACTCGTCGAGACTGCCCCTGCAACACAGAGAGATTTGATAACACAAGATCAGCTTCTTGATTTTCAAAGTCTGGTTTAGAGAGACCCCTACAGCCCGATGTAAAGAAATGCAGTTGGTTTTGGAGACATCTATCTCATAACGGTTTCATCTGTCTCATAACTGTTAAATACTAAAGCACAAGTTCAAAACTAGTCAGGAAAATCTATTTTCCTTCAAGCAGATAGAAGACAAAATGAACATACATTTTTATAATTCCTGAGTAATAAGAAACTAGAAGAAAACTTTTGTGTTTTGTTCAATGAAGGATAAGGGCTTGCTGTGCAGCTCGGACCTAATCTGAATTCACGGCAATCCTCTTGGCTTACCTGCCAAGTGCTGGCAAGTGACAGAACACACAGGTAAATGAAAACTCACAAGAAATGGAAACAGTGTCTAATAAAAAAAAAATGTTCGACCAAGCCACTGTAACCTCAGCATTCAGGAGCCAGGCAGGGAGAGCTCTCTGAGTTCACAGCTAGTCTGGGCTACATAGAGTTCTAGGCTATCCAGGCCAGCACAGTCTAGACAGCATTCTGGGGCTCCATAGGGAGGCCATGACCTAAAAAGGAAAAGACAAATTTCCTGATAGGGTAACCTGCTAAGCTAGAAATGACTCCCAATAGAGACCAAGGTTTATGAAATAGGCAGTATCAGCCCTGTGGGATGGTCAAGCTTGTTCTAGGGCTAAGTGACTTCAAACCGTGAGCAACAGGAATTCAGCAGTCAAGCACATGAATAAGTATTCTGGAAGCACCACTAAGAATGAAGTAGCGGAGCCGGGCGGTGGTGGCGCACGCCTTTAATCCCAGCACTCGGGAGGCAGAGGCAGGCGGATCTCTGTGAGTTCGAGACCAGCCTGGTCTACAAGAGCTAGTTCCAGGACAGGAACCAAAGCACAGAGAAACCCTGTCTCGAAAAACCAAAAAAAAAAAAAAAAAAAAAAAAAAAAGAATGAAGTAGCGGATCTCTATTAAAGTGTGAAGCCCCGCACAGTCACTAGGTGACTGTGCAGAGAAATACTTATGACCTAAGTTAAAGTGCAGGGCACCAAAGTCAGCATTCAGTCTGGTGTTAAAAATAAGAATTGCCAAGCCGGGTGGTGGTGGCACACACTTTTAATCCCAGAACTCGAGAGACAGAAGCAGGTAGATCTCTGTGAGTTCAATACCAGACTGGTCTACAAAGTGAGTTCCAGGACAGCCAAGGCTACACAGAGAAATCCTATCTCAAAAACCCTCACTCCCCACTCCAAAAGAAAAGAATTCAGCTGTGTCTCTCCAAGCGCTGCATCTCCACACAGCACAGTGCACACTGCTCTCTCCAGAGCACGGTCTCTCCACAGCGGCATGTCTCTGCATGACACTGTGGCTGAAAAGTCTCTCCTTTGGCTCTAAGTCTCTCACTTATACATGAATGCATCTGAGAATACTCATTTACTTCTACCTTTTAGAACTATCAGAAATTTAAATATTTAAGCAAACATTCTCCTTCCCTCAACCTTTTCTTGTGTTTTTCTTTGAATACTTTAACATTCATCTCTGTAGCAATTCTAATAATATGGGTTTTTAAAGATTTTTTAAATTTATTTATATGTGTGTGTTTGTGAATATATGCCATGTGGCTGTTAAGGCCCTCAGCTCTCCTAGGGCCAGAGGTACAGGTGATTGTGAGCCATGCATCCTGGGTGCTGGGTTCCAAACTTGAATCCACTGGCAGAGTACAAAGTATTCTTTTTTTTTTTTTTTTTTTTTTTTGCGAGTACATGAAATTATACTCAACTTCAGCAATCAAAGAAACACATGAGATAGAACGGCCACTTTAACATTCAAAGGTCTACAGAGGCTGAAGCAGACTGAAGGGAATAAGGGACTCTGGGGGAGGGGTGTTGGTGTAGGAGTTCCTTCTGTTTCTGTGTTGCTTTCACTGGACAATGAATAAAGAAACTGCCTTGGCCTAGTTGATAGAACTTAGGTAGGCAGAGTAGACAGAACTGAATGCTGGGAAGAAGGGCAGAGTGGCAGACGCCATGGATCTCTTGCCTGAGACGGACGCTGGTGAGAATCTTGCCAGTAAGCCACAGTCACATGGCAATACACAGATTAATAGAAATAGGTTAAATTAAGATGTAAAAATTAGCCAATAAGAAGTTAGAGCTAATGGGCCAGGCAGTGTTTAAATGAATACAGTTTCTGTGTGATTATTTTGGGTGTAAGATAGCCAGGCGGCCAGGACAACAAGGAACCTGCTCCTCCTGTTACAGGGTATAAATAAGCACTAAATATGTGGGCATATTCAAGAAACTGTCATAATGAAGACTGTCACTTTTTGCTAACCAAATTATAAATGGAGACCCTCCCTGTCACTGTCAGTCAGCAGCACAGACTGACAGGCCACCAGTAAGTGGTGTCTCTTCCACATCTCTCTCTGCTTATGGACTCAGTCACACACACTTAATACCCGCTACGTGTCAAGCAAGTGGCTCTATACAGCACTGTCCTAACTGACCCCAAACCCACGTTCCAGGTGGAGGAGCTCACAAGTACACAGCTTGGACCTGGCAGGTCAGCCCCTGCACGATCAGTTCCTTCTGCCACTTCGAACAGCTATCCTTGTATTCATGCATCTACAAATATGCTTGGCATGTCTGCCTTATGCCCTACTCTTCAATTCTAAGTTTTTCTTAAAGTTTTTCTTCTCAGTCCACCAAGAGGGCTCACCCAGTGAAAGTGCTTGCTTCAAGCCTGATGACCTAAGTTCAATTCCTAGGACACGAATAGTAGAGAAAACCCACTTCTGCAAATTGTCCTCTGACCTCCACTGTGTCCTGTGGCACACAATCACTCACACACACACACAACGTAATAAAATGTTTTTCAAAAAAGCTTATTTTTTAACCCTTTTAGAAACTATTTTTAAAATATCATAAGAAGCAATAAAAGAAATGTATATAACATAAGAAACAATTTTAATATAAAAATGGGCTTGAAGACAAAAAAAAATTGAAACTAAAAAAGGGCCAGTGAGATGGTTAAGTAAGTAAAGAAGTTCCTGCCATGTCTAACAACCTGAGTTCACACCCCAGGACTATATGGAAAAAGAAGAAAACAATATCTCAAAAGTCCTCTCACTTCCACATGCACAACTACCCACATTCGTTCACAATACATAAATGCCAACAAACTTAAATTTTTCAAAGAAATGGATTGACCATTGTATATTTAATCATCATCAAGAGTTCTGTTCAAAAGAATCCACTGTAAGTCTTCTGGTGTCAAGGAATTTACTATGATGTCACAGTCTTGGTACCTGTCGGAGTTGGAAGATCCCTCCCGTTGGGACATCTTTTGCAGCAATCACTTCCACGGGACAGTATTCACCATTCTCATTCTGTTCCAAGATCTGAACCCAGAATTCCAACTTCCTGGTGACTTCACTCCACCTAGGAGATACATGCAGTCCTTTGAAATACACTTCTTTTGGAAGGGGCAGGGAAATTACACTTCTTTTGGAAGGGGCAGGGTTTCATGTATAGATTGTGCTCAAATATATAGGTATATATTTGATAGATAGTCGAAGGTAACCTTTAACTTCCAATCTTCCTGCCTCCTTCTCCAGAGATTACAGACGTTTGACAACATAGGAATTTATGCAGTACTATGAATCAAACCCAGGGCTTCATCCATGCTGGGTAAGTACCCTACTGACTGAGCCACCTTTGCAGCCCCCAAATCATGCCTCTCTACTTCAATGCAGAGAGCTGAAGATCTTACATTTTACTTAACAGTGAGAATGACCTTAAACAGAGGAGCCCAGGAAAATGATCTTCATGTCAGAAAGGCATGTACAGTACGTATGTAATGGCAAATAGCATGAACAGAAAGTCAAATTCACAGCATCAGATACAGGATGGTTCCTTGGTTTTCTGTTATGGTTTCTGAGGACTGAATCCAGGTGGCCTTCATGTGCTAAGGACGTGCTCTACCACTGAGCTACACCTTAATCACTAGCACTTTTATTTTTCAGAAATTACAATATGGGACTAGAACAATGGCTCAGAGTTCAAACCCACATAAACAGTGGGTGCAGTGGCCCACCAGTAATCCCAGTAAACAGAAGGCACAAACATAGAGCTCTCCAGAGTAAGGTAGACAACTAGGCTAGCTGAACTGCTGAGCTCTGGGTTCAAGAGTAAGACCCTGCCTTGATATATAATGTGGAGAGCAACTGAGGAAAACATGTGACATCAACCTCTGGCCTCTACATGCATGCATACATGTGAACATGAGTGCACGCATGTACATGCATACACACACACACACACACACACACAGAGCACAGGTTATCCGGTTATCCAATGCCTGAAATACTATAGCCAGTATGCAGAAACCAAGCACAGGATGCTCTTCTCATAGGAAGGTGTCATCTGTGACTTGAGAAGGATGTACTCTCAGGTCAGTAAGAAAATGAAGAAGACAAATCTCATCTTCTAATTTAGGAGTTTCTCATCTATAATTAGATGGAAGTAAAAGCACCCCCTCTTTCAGTCCTTCCCTTTTAATTCTTGTATGTCACCAAATGAGCCTACCCTCCTCCCATCACTGATGCCACTCAAAACTGAAAGGGCTGGGGGTGCAGAACTGTACAGTGCTTGCCTAGCATGTGTGAGGCTCTGGGTTTGAACCCCAGCAGCACAAAATCAAACAAACAACAAACACCTATGAGCTGGAGACAGGGTCAACATGACCCTATAGCAGACTGCATCCACCTCTCCATAGCTGGTTAATCAGACAAAACCCACTGTGCTAAGTGACCTTTCTCCTAAACTTCATTCCACTGTTGCTTCTTAAACACCCATGTGCTTTTCCCATCATCCTCTAAAGTGCGCTGCTTTAAGAACATTTTACTGTGAGGCTAAAGCCCTAGAGACAAACCTGGTGATGCGCAGTAAAGGGGACCATTAATTTATAAAACACCAGGAATGCTCAATAGTTCAAATGCTTGCTGCCCAAGCATGAGGACTCACTAGAGTCTAGGGCTCCAGAACACACATAAATGCTGGATGAATCAATGCCTGCCTATAACTCCAGCTCTAAACGTAAAGGCACACAGGGTCCCTGAAGCAAGTGGGTTAGCCAGCTTAGCCCTGCTGGTAAGCTCCAGGTTTGAATGAGGGGCCTTTGAGTAAGGGGAAGAGTAGTTAAGGACAACTTCCTATGCCAATTTTGACTCCCCCACCACCACAGGGCACTAGCACACGCCCATGCCCCCACTCACGCAAATATGTCTACACACATGTACATACCCCACATACACAAGGAAAAGAAAACTAATTTAGAAATAAATGATGGTCATCTCCAGCAATTTTTTAAAACAAGAAATGGGAATCCAATGAACATCACCAAAACTCACCTGTCCCGAAGACTCCTTGTCTTTGCTTGGATGATTCCCAAATCCCACAGGGCTGGGTTTTTCCGAGGATCAGTCATTTTATGCCCATAGACTTCAATGGCCAGTGCCCCATCTGAGAGGTACTCAATGAAGTCTTCTGTGATGTTAACATTGAACTCCTGAAACACAACAGCTCATTGCAGAGCAGCACACACTGGCTTGGTCTTTCGACTACATAAGCCAGGCTTCACACCTTAATGACATCAGGGAGGAAAGACAGAGACAATGGCACACTTTCCTCATAGAACACAATGGTCATTTAACACCAATAACAATGTGCACACAGACTAACACACTTGCTTTCAAATACAGTGTGGATCTGAGGGCAGCTGGAGAGATGGTTCCATGCTTAAGACTGAGTAAGTACTGCTCTTGCGGAGGCCCCACATCTGGTGACTCAACTACCCAGACCCAGGGGATTGATGCCTCGGCCTCTGTGGGTACCTGCGCTCATGTGCACACAGCCACATACTGATTTAAAAAATTAATCTTTTAAAATTAAAAAATATAAATATAGCCATGACTTTAAAGCTTCTCATTTTGAAAAACTAATCTGTAAGCATAGCAAATTATTTTGTTAGCAATATTTTGGGAGCCTGTTTTCATTCTTGTTGGGAGTCAAATGTGGAGTAAATAGCAAAAGCTAGTCCAAACTCTGATGGTCACCAGCCAAAGGCAAAGTGACGGTCACTACTTTGAGTTTATTCTGCCCACAAAAATATCGTCATTAATAATAACTGGTTGGAAAGAGCAGGCAATCAACATGGCAGAACATGTAGTGCCCATCGGGGTAGTCTCTGATCTTGTTAGGCTAATCAACCAAAGATGTAGTATCACTCATTAGCTGTGTTTACACAAATAACTTGGGCACTGTGGTAGACTGGAAAGGAACTCACACTGCAATGATCGAACACAACCATACACTGTGGCTCCTTGCTGGTGGGAGACGAAGAAGTATCCACTTCGGGGGCAACAGTCACTGGCTCCTGCTGATCCCAGAAGTCGTATTTGCAGAACACAAAGTGGCACAGATGTTGCGGCAATCCTGTGGCTTGTAGTATTTTAACCTGAAGGGAAAGAAGACTCCACTGTCTCGACCAGCAAGCTCCCAGGAGTACTTAATTAGGAGATTGGGGTGGGTGTCGTGGTCCTGCTCTGGCTCTGTCACCAAACATGCTCCTACTTTGGACCTATGCCCTTCAGGTTGTTCTGGGACTAGCGTACAGGCCAGCCTGACACAGGGTGATGACAACCAAATGCCAAGATGGGTGCTGGGCAGCACTCAGAAACGGACAGAGCATCTGAATCTTAGCTTGTCAGAATGTAGGATGCCATCATCATCATTCCCAGAGGCCCAGTATTTTATAAGAAAAGCACAAAGGCATTGAGCGCAAGGAACAAAGCACAAAACTGTGTCTGATTCAGTGAGCAGCCAATCTTCAGGGCAGGGGAGGGATTCACTCAATTATCTCAAGTATAAGGAGGAACTGAGCTCTGGAATAGCATGCTACATGCTAAAATAATATTACTTAATTTTTATTTTATTCCTAGTAAAGAACTGCCTTGAGTGTTGCATCTGACCGTCTTGTCTGGAGCAGAGAATGAAGGAGGTAAAAATCATAGAGTTGCTGCTTTCTGCATGGACATTTTTTTGCCCCAATACCTTCCCCAGAGAGTGACAGCAAACACTCAAATGAATCTCTGGATGAGGACCCTGGAATCCATGATTACAAAGGGTGGCCAGAGGCATGGGCCCAATAGGATCAACGCCCCAGAGAAAATTCCTGCACTGGAGTCTTAAAACAAAAAAAAAGCTACTTTTAGTAAATTTTTAACTATACAGATGTGTGTGTTACATGTGGGTATGTGCCTGTGAATGCAGGTTCTTGTGGAGCTCAAACGAGGGTGTCTGAACCCCTTCTGGAGTTACAGAAGACATAAGCTGCCTGGCATGGGTGCTAGGAACTTTCCTTCAGTCCTCTTTATAAGAGAAGCAAGTACTCTTAGCTATGAGTCATCTCCCAGCCCCATTTATCTATATATATTCATACACACATCTGTGTGTCTGTATGTGTGAACATACATGTGTGAACATGATGTATATGCATGTGCCCTCAGAGAGGCCATCAGACCCTTTGGAGCTGGAGTTACAAGCAGTTGTGAGCTGCTTCAAGTGGATGGTGGAAACAGAATTCAGGCTCTGGAAGAGCAGCACACACCCTTAGCCACTGAGCCATCCCTCCAGCTGCTCACTTAGATCTTAAAGAAGCCAAACATTTTTCATACTTTTTGCAACAACATCTAGATTTAAATTCGGAGTTTCTGTGATAGCTTGTGATGGTCTTGAAACCACACAATTATGAAGTAAATTGTAGAATTATTAATTATACTGCATGGTATATGTGATAGCTATGGCTGGTTGTCAACTTGACTGCATCTAGAATTAACTAAAACCCAAATGGCTGAGCATACCTGTGAGGGATTCTTTCTGTCTTCCTTAATTTATTTTTGTTTTATGTGTATTGGTGTTTTTCCTCCATATATCTGCCAGATCCTCTGGAACTGGAGTTATAGACAGTTGTGAGTTGCCTTCGGGATACTTGGAATTGAACTAGGATTCTCTGGATTTTCAGTCCTGGGATTTTTTTCTTAATTAAATCACTCGAAATGGAAAGATCACTTCTGATCTGGATCTTTGAGGTAGGAAACACACCTTTAATCCAGATCTTTTTAGGTGAAAAGATCCACCTTAATTCTGCTGGCAGCCTTTAGAAAGGATGTGGAAGGAAGCTTGTTCTCCTTGCCGGCTTGCTCCCACTCTCCCTATCAAGTCCACTCCCTCACTGACATTACAGCCTACTTCTTTGGAATTCTGCTGTATACTGAAGACCACCTAAGACATCCAGTCTCATGGACTGAACAACTGGATTCTCGGACCTCCCATTCATCGGTAGTCATTGTTGGAATAGCTGAAACACAACCTGCAGGCCATTCTAATAAATCCCCTTTAGATGACAGACAGACAGACAGATTCATTTTATAAGTTCTGTTCCTCTGGAGAACACTATGAACAGGAGGATTTTCACACAATGGAGTTCATCACCAATTACACTGTCTAGCCACTCTCTTTCCCTAAGTTGTCTGATTTACTCCAAATCTAATATATAAATTTAATGAGAATAAATTGTACTGCGTGGTGTAAGTTCTCGTGGCTCAGCAACCTCAACTATAACCATGGCATTCAGGGACTCTGAGGACGCAAAGCAGATTTCCTGTGTAACATGTACAAAACAGGTCAGTCAATAAACAGCGACTTTACTTTATGCAATTCTTCCTGAGATGCCAACGAGCTTGTACTACCCAGGCAGCAAATCTCTGACAGGCTCTGAAAGGCTAATGTGTTTTCTCTCTTCACATTGAACTGACCATCAGTATTCTAGAATACATTTTACAGGAAAATTTTCAAAGTTCTATTCTCTAAATGTTTCAAATGTTTATTACATACCTCAAATGAGGCAATGTGCTGTGGGGCATGATTACAAGGTCTTGGTATTACACAGATCTAAAAGAATCCTTGCCACTTGCTAGCCTGTGTGCTGGTGTAAACTCTTAAGCCTAGCTTTCTCCCGGCAGAGAGGGGAGGATTTATGTCTACCCTGACACGGGTGAGGCCAGCCACACCAATGAAAACAAAGAGATGAGTGACAGCAAGGACAGGCACTGCTGAGCATGCCCCGTACACACAGAATTCCATCTGAAAGCCACTGCATTCCTTCAGAAATGAATCTCAACCTAAGGCTGAAATAAACAAGAAACAAGATCGGATGTGCTAACCTGCCCTCTACAGGAACTTCTGAGAATTAAGATTGCCAGGAATGAAAAGCAACAAGAACGAGGAATAAACGCATGTTCTTCAGAGTATTTTACTGTCTTTATTTATTTATTTATTTTATTTTTTTTAGTTAGCTACAAAAATTGAAATCACCACAAGGTGTCAGGATAGCACTCAACTTTCAGCTCAGCATGAAAGAGCCAAAAAGTATTCTCAGGAATCAATGTTACTTGGGGATTTTAATTTACTGTTTTTGAAAACAGGAATATGGACATACTTTCATTATGGAAAAAAGGAATGCAGATGTCTTGAACGGCCATGGTTTCCCTCGCTCATGGTACCAAAACCACCCCCAGGTTTGACTTTCCACAGGAACTTCACTCACTGTGGCATCTCGCCTTTTACGCAATGGGCTCCCACAGCGAGGGCATGGCCTCTAAGAAGCATGTCCCCTTTAAATGAGCACAGCTTCTTAAAAAGAGGTGGATTCTGACCCGGAAAAGGAAGTGTGTATAGAAGGAGATAAAATGTTTGCCATTCCCAAAAGCTAAAGCTTTTGTCAATGACAGTCAGGCTCCTGTCTGCAGAACTCAAGAGCAAAGTGAAGGGGCTGCCACTACTCAACTCTAGGAACACTGGAGATTTGTTACAAGTAATGAATACCCCATTAAAAGACACATATGTGCCGGGCGGTGGTGGCGCACGCCTTTAATCCCAGCACTTGGGAGGCAGAGACAGGTGGATCTCTGTGAGTTCGAGACCAGCCTGGTCTACAAGAGCTAGTTCCAGGACAGGCTCCAAAACCACAGAGAAACCCTGTCTCAAAAAAAAAAAAAAAAAAAAAGAAAAGAAAAAAGACACATATGTTAAGTCTAAGAGTTCATTATGACGTGAAGACAATTTTAAAAATCCGTAACTTTAACAGAAAACACACCACTCCCTATAATACATACTTGCTTTCCTATTATGTGGCACATTGTGTTTTGTTGCCGACCTACATCTAACGCCTCTGAGTACGCCATGTATGACCATCAACACACAACAAGGCAACATACAGGTTTTACGACAAACAAATTTCAAGGTGAGAAAGAGCACAGAATCTAGAGAGAAGAGAAAGCTGGGCGACACTAACAAAAATGTTTGAGAAGCTGACTATATAGTTTATGATCTTAAGGAATTACTATTTTGATTCTTTTTTTAAGTACCTACTATTTTGGAGACACATACTACTTCCAAATGAACTAAGGTGACTTGGGTGTCTGTCCTAAAGCTACTCCTAATGGAAGTGGCAGCATGAAGTGCATGGTGAGCCATGCTGGGCTGTCAGGGTACTGTGGAGCAGGGAGGGTGGGACTGACCACACTTTCCTTACTACTTTCATGCTCGGTATCTTCCATTAAATCTTAACTCACAGAGATTTACCTGCCCCTGCCTCCTGAGTGCTGGGATTAAAGCCACCACCGCCTGGCATCATTCTCATTATTTTACACTATGAAAGCTGACCTCCCAGAGATGCAGTCACCGTCTGTCATCTCAGAAATGGGCCACGTGGAGTCAGAGCCTACATACCTGTGGTAACCAGGCACGTGACCTCCAGGAAGAGGTTCTGCAGTCAAGTACAAATTAGCAAGAGTGGGGCCATTAGTGAGTTAGGAACTGCCCCCTCCCACTGAAGCAACTCGTGTCTCAGACCACCGCAGGCCTCATGTGAATGGCTGCAGAAAGCAGCCCTGCTCGCGCAACACTCGCTCTCCGCCCACGGCTGTGTGTAACTTACTCCTTCAACAGCTTCAGTTTTAGAAGTATTTACTGAGGAAGAAGGCTGACCTAGGACGAGTTAGGAACAAGAGCCTGACTTACACTTCTTTACAGATCTTTAATCATCTCTTTTAAACACTACAGGTTCTTCTTACTGGTCTTTTGTCATCAAAATCCTGCCAGGATTCTGAGCACTAGCAGCACTGGTCCACTAGGGGGCACTGGAGATTCAGGCAAGGACTGTACTATAAAGGGACTAGGTCACAGATAGTGGGGAGCATGCCATCCTCCATACTATTCACTCACAAAAACACCACAGCACCTGTAGATCTGGTTTTAGCTAACATCTCTCCTGCAGTCTCATTCTCCCAGGATCTCCCTCAGTACCTGCCTCGTGAATTCACAGCTTTCTTGTGTGCCCAGATGGCTGATGCCAGCTCTATCACAGCAATGGATCCATCATACACTAAGAGGCCTCTGCTCATACCCGCAGATTTCTACCACTGGCCAGTGGGAACCTGGCATCTTTACCCTGGTGCCTGACATAGGTCTTCAAGGAAACACTCACAGTGTGCCATGAACAGCACACACAGGGTGATCAGACAGAAAGGGCCTGGAACTGTGGGGCTGGAACGGCACACGCAAAGGCACTGGGTAACCAGGGAGAAGCTGGGAAGGGTGGAGACTGCAGTAGCTGAGGGACAGGCCACAGAGAGGCAAACATCCCCTTCATCAGAACTCAAAAGCTCCACTAATAGAAACTCCTATGGGAATTCTGGGCTGCTCCCACAGAGCAGGACATGCAAGCAGGCTCAGTCACCCTGACGGCTGAGAGAAAGGCCACAGAGAGAAAGTGCTGAAAGTGCTGAGTCAGTCTTCCAGAAGTGTGACAAACAATCCCTAAGATACTGAACGCTAAAAGATTTCTTTGAAGACAGGCATTTACAAGTTATTGGAAGTGAGTTTCTTATGCAAATACCTACAATCTCATAGGTGGTCCCACCTTCCAGACTGGGTCTGGGTCTGAAGCTTACCATGCAGACCAGCCTGTTCTCCTGGGCGTCCTTGTCAGAGCTGACCTCTGCAGCATCCTCTCCTCCTACGATCCTCTCCCCAATGGCCCCGCTGAGTCGCATCACCTCCACATGCAGCCGGCCTGCCACCTGAAGGAAGGAGGCAAAGCAAACACTGGTTTCTGGGCTGAGTTTTCTCCGTGGGACCTGTTACCCTGTTAACCAGAGGGTAACAATGTGTGAAAACCTAACAGGTGATTTTCTAATAGCTGCTGTGCTGTTAGAAATCTAAACAAGATAGGAAAAGTCAACTTGCAGCCCTATGGAAATAGAAGGTATCCACACACAACACTATCACTAGTCAGGACTGGCTAGAAAACAAAGGTATTAATGATAAGTGTCCTGTCACCGCCCACTCCCTGTCCCCTGAACTGCTCTGCAGAATGACCCACAGTGAAAGCCTACCTCTCCCTTCTGGTTGATGATTGGCACAGCATACTGTAACTTCACGTCATAAAACAGGGTCTCCAGGAAGACATTGGCCACACCAATTAGACTGTGATTCTCCTGCTCATCGTAGAATGGGTCAGCACGTTTAAAGTAGGACCGGGTGACCTGAAAGAGATTTCAAACATACAACCTCGAAAGAAAAAAAAAACCACATAAAGTAAACTCGTTTGACCAATAACTTTACCACCATATCCAGACTCCTCCTCCTCCTTCTCCTCTCTCTCTCTCTCTCTCTCTCTCTCTCTCTCTCTCTCTCTCTCTCTCTCTCTGTAGCCTTGGCTGGTCTATAACTCACTATACAGACCAGGCTAACCTTGAATTAACAGAGATTCTCCTGCCTCAGTCTCTGGCAGCTTCTTTATGCAGAAGGTTTGACACAGAAATAGAGAAACAGACAGATGACTAAAAAGAAAAAGCTGAGAGCATTACCCCTTCATTGTTCTCTCCGGAAGGAAGATCCCACTAAACTGTTAGACACATTGCTGCCATCAGCACAGCAGGGGGGGCATCTTTCTACAGAATTACAGAAGAAAACTACAAATTTACGCAAATATCATCTCTTCGTAAGATGACAATGTGAAAAAACAAACACTGAAAAGAGCTAAGGAAGAAAGGCACTCCATGTGGAATTGTAAACACCAACACCGGCACAGGTAGCAGGGTGTGACAGTGCCCGCCATAAACCTTCCCTCCACTCAGGAGGCTGAGGTAAGAAGAGAAAGCTGGGCTACAGGGAGTCCTGTCTTAAAGGAACAAATGTCTAGAAGAGACCAGCAACAAAATAACACAGGGTGTATTTCTGTTTTAGGTATGTACAACATGGCTTACTTGAGCAAGAAAACCTGGCAATAGAGGAGTCAGAGTCAGAATAGATTTTGGGCACTTACTTTGGGATCAAAATGCCTTCACAAACCTTCCTAACAGAAAATACCAGGGTGCACTGACGACTGTGAAACCATGAACAGTGGGGTAGCTGTTTGCAGTGTGCTGAGATGGCCTGGTACCGCCTCAGAGAGAACCCAGAATAACCTGAGACAGATACACTCACTAGCAGACAAAAGGGCAAATTCTGCTAGAACCCCAAAAGAAAAGGAGATAAAAAAGAAAAAAAAACATGCAAATGACCAATTATTAAAATTCTTACATAGCTCGACAACTTAAGGATTAAAATAAATTTTACTTTAAAAATTAGAGCAATGATTGCGGAAAAGCAATCAACGTCCCCGAGCCGGCAAATTCGCTATGACGTGGCCCCTTCTTGGACAACCAGGTAAGTGACCCTTGAGCGACTCACCGGGCTGTCTTCTTCACACTCCTTCCACTCCTGGTAGAGGTCTCTCATATCCAAGAGCCTGTTTTCCAGCTTTTCCAAAGACCAAATCTGCTTTCCCTTTCCTTTTCTTCTCACCTGGATGGCAGGTTCGCTGAGGAGAGAGCCTCGCTGCAGAGACAGGAGGTGGCAACAAGGCAAAGTCAGCTGAGACGGTTATGAAACATTTTTACTCTTTGAGATGGGGTCTCATGTACCCCAGGCTGGACTCAAACTCCTGACCTTCCTGCTTCCAGCAGTTCTCAACCTGTGAATTGTGACTGTTTTGGGGTCGAACAGGGACCATCAAAGACCATAAAAAAAAAAACACAAGATATTTACATTACGATTCATAACAGTAGCTAAATTATAATTATGAAGTAGCAACGAAAATAATTTTATGGCTGGGGTTCCTCACCATGACATGAGGAACTGTATTAAAGGGCCGCAGCATTAGGAAGGCTGAAAACCACTGTCCTAAAGGCTGGGATTACAGGAGTTTACTACTGCTGTAGCCTAACAAACATTTATTTTCAGAAGTGTGAGGGTTTTTTATATTATTGTGTGTGTGTTTGTGTGCATGTGTGTGTGCATGTACCATGGCACATGAGGAGGTCAGAGGTCACCTTGCAGGAGTTGGTAGTCTCCTTCCAACATGTGGGTCCTGGGGATCATCCTCAGATCATCAAGCTCAGTGGTAGGTGCCTTTACCCAGTGAGCCATCCTGTCAGCCCCCAAAACTGTGACTTTTCATTTGTTTAAATCAATAGCATTTTATCTCTTCACAAAGTAGCCACATGGAATGCTGACGAGAATAAATTATCCAGGGTACCCCAGTCATTCATTTGAGGGCAAAAAAAATTCTCATCAGTTTCCTACTTAAAACAACTAAAGGAGCAGAGCATGAGGCACAGCCAGTGGTCGCACAACACTGCGTATGGACTGAGTGCCACTGCAGCACTCTTTCCAGAGCAGTGCTGTCTCCAGGGTGGGTGTGCACGCTTATAATCCTACACTCAGGAGGCTGAGACAATAGGACAGAGTTTTCAAGGCCATCCTAAACTATTATAAACCACAAGATATAATTCAAAAATCCAAGAAGCTCATACCCATACCTCAGAACTTGGGAGGCTGAGGCAGGAGAATTACCTTGAATTTGAGGCCTTGTCTCAAACAACAAAAAATGCAGGAATAAAGAAAGGAAGCTGAATGAGAAGAAATTATAGGACCAGGAGTGCATGCTTAGTGGCAAACAGAGTCACACAAGCAAGCACACACTCAGAAAATTAGAAGGAATAACTTCCCACTAATCCAACCACTGGGTGGAGCCCAGTGGAGCCTCAGCTATGGCGTTTCTGCTTTCCTCACCTTCCTGTTGGCATCCAGGCTGGAGGCTGGAATCTGGAGGGTAACTTTGTACTCAGTTCTTTTATCCAGCTCCTCTGCAATGTAACTAGCTTCTCGCACCAGTAGGTTGGCCTTTACAATCTGTTCCCTTAGCCTCATCAAGCTGTTATTCAATGTTGCTTCCCTTTAAGAGAAAATAAAAACAGGACTGGTGGGTGCAGGAAACAACACACAAAACAGCATATGGGAAACCATGGTCACATTCAACTCATTCACAACTCCACAACTGTCTCCTGTACTCAGGAACATGTATGAACACTGCCCCATACACACACTGGTCTCTGGACCATGTCACAGCACAGCACTCCTTGCATAGCAAGCCGGCCACAGGTAGGTGCAGGGCTCTACAAACTAAATGTAACACCAGGCACCCTGATCAGTTCAGATGCACTCAATATAACATGCTTCACTCTCCAGTCCACAGGGATGTTTGCCGGTATGCAGACCGGAGTAGCAGGGGTTAGTGCTGCACTCTGGAGCTGTGGGAGATGGCATTTAGTGCTATGCTAATTAGCCCATACAGAGATCAAGATGGTGCTCTGCATCTTATTAGCATCGTGCTTTACCTACCTGACCTCATTAGTCCAGACTATCAACTTTCTTTTCCCCTTTCTTAAAAAGGGCATCTACCAACCTTCATAATCTAAAGCATGATACAATGGTAAAGTATACTTCTCTATTCAAAGCCAAAGGCCACACAGACTGAAAATGAGCATCATCTAAAATGGCATTTTGTTGGTGGTGGTGGAGGAGGAGGTGCTCTCTGTGTAGCCCTGGCTGACCTAGAACTTGCCCTAAGACCAGGCTAGTCTTAAAGACCAGATATCTGCCTTTCTCTGCCTCCTGAGTGCTGGCTGGGATTAGAGCCGTGTGTCACCCACCAACTAGCATGGGCTGCTTTAAAGAAAGCTGAAAGTACCGGCAATTCCCATCTTTCCAAAAATGAAAAGAGCTGGAAAGCAGCTTGGTGGTAGAGTGCCTGCCTAGCGTCCACTAGGCCACGAGCTCAATCCTCAGTGCTGTGAAAGGAAAAGGAGCAAAGACGAAGCTAGGCAGCACGTGAGCACAGACCTGCAATCCCAGGGTACAGGGTGCCGAGGCAGGAGGATTCTAAGTTCCAAGCCAGCATACACTGCAGGGTGATTTCAAGGCCAACTTAGGAGATACATGTGTATAAAACTCTGCCTCAAAATAACAACAAAAGAAAAATGAAAGAGGAAAAAGGGAGAGGAAATAGAGAGATGGGGCGAGGTGGGAAAGAAGTGAGGGAGGAGGAGAAGGGAGAGAGACACACCAAGTGACTCCTGGCTGTAGCACCCTCTTGAAATGCTACTCTTTGTAAGCGGCACCCAGTGTTTCCATGCAGAGCCTTCCCAGGTAGGGAGTACAAACACTACCCAAATCAGTCAGGCTGTCCTACCTCTCCTCAGCCCACTGTCTCAAGCGCTGCTGGGCGCTGGGCGAGTGGAAGGAGAGCCGGTCCGCACCACGGCAGTTCTGCCTCTCAGGAGACAGCCTTCTTCGGAGCTGTTCCAGTTCGTGTTCGTACATGAGCCTCTGGCGCTCCAGAGCCGATCGCTTTTCCTCCTCATGCTGCTGTTCTAGGCTGTTCAATATGGACTGCATTGGATCTGAACATGTTAAAAGAAAAAAAATGTAATGAATAAGAGTATGGTGTGATAGTTTGAATGTAACTGGCCCCATAAGCTCATAGGGAGTGGCACTATTAGAGGAAGTGTGTCACTGTGGGGGCAGGCTTTGAGGTTTTCTATGTTCAGGATACTACCCAGTGCCTCAGACCATTTCCTATTGCCTGCAAGATGCAGGACTCTCGGCTACTTCTCCAGCACCATGTCTGCTTTGCACGATACCATGCTCTCTGCCATGGTGGTAATGGACTGAACCTCTGAAACTGTGAGTTCTCCCAAACCTACCCCCCAACCCCTACGCGCATGCATGCCCCGCCAGTTAAATATTTTTCTTTATAAGAGCTGCCATGGTCATGGTATCTCTTCACAGCAATAGAAACCCTAAGACATAAAGTATACTTCAGACATCCATCATTCATTCAAACTGCCATGATACATTTCAGACAATTTGGAGTGAGCGTGGCTTTTTCACTGCCAGTTACTTGTGTGATACTTTAGATAGACTCAACCCTGTCTGCAAAGCAGCAAAAGAGAAGGCTAAAATATGTTCTCCACAGAACCTCGGTTGTAGTGAATGCTCCAGAAACACAAGAAACCAAAGGCAGTCACACTTCAAACCTGGGAAATTCCACCCATGAGGACAAGTTTGCAGTGATTTATCACAGCAGAGAGAGGACGTTCTGTAAGTAGAATCAATTATTACAACCAAGGATACAAACAGAGTTCAGAGGACATCAAGAAAAGTGTGTCATCAAAAACATGCTCAGACCTCCCATAAGCACAGCCTGTGCTCACCGTTGCTGCCCAGTGCCTTCATGGTCACCTCCATCTGTGCATACTCGAAGTTGAAGTTGATCTCGCTGGACACCTCACTGGAGGAGTCCCCGTCAGCATCCAGATGCTCATAGCTGCTGTCGTTCTTCAGGGAAGCATCATGCTCCTCATCCTCTCGTTCGACTTTCTTTTTCTTTTTTGGCAGATTGAGTCTTGGGGTGAAGAAAGGGTCATTAAATTAAGAAGGATGCTTATTCATCCCATTCCTTACATACTGGCATTTGCTAGAGGCTAAGGGAATGCCACAGCAGTACTAAGAAGCTGCTACACTTAGGACCTTTGTACTCTAGTACTAGAAATAAGACATCTACATGCGTACAAGTGACTGCAACAAAGTTTGCACAACTTCTACACATTAGGTGAGAGAGAAAAGCTGAGGACCACATCAGAAGAAGAACTAGATGTGCTGACAAGTCTCTGGAGACTTTATAAGTAAAACGCCATGGTGTACACAACCATACGGAACCATCTGAGAGTCTGGGAGACGAGTCAGCAACACTTTCAGTGTGGAAGGAAAAAAATGAAAAGCATTTCCCATGAGCTTGCATCCTTCTAATCTTTCCTGTAAGATCAAAACAGCAAGTGGTATAAAAATAAGGATCAGCACCAGTTAGTTATGAGCAAGGTTTGTTAGACAGAAGAAACACATTAGCCAAGGACAGAAAGAAGAGACCAGGGTCTGAATGCTACAGCAGACATTTGGGGTACAGTGTTGCAGTCACAGATGAGAGCCGTCCTTTGCAGACTCCCTTGCAGCTACTTGACAGAGTTCACTCAAGGGGACTAAGAGGAAGATTTCTCGTGCCCTGACAAGAGGATAGCAAGGTTGTCCTTTGTTGCCCTTTTGTCCCTGTGAGCTGAGTGCTTCTTTCAGGGCTGCAGGGGCACAGTTCTTCCACAGGGAAGTGCCAAGAAAATGGTAGAACACAGCCCATGCTAGCAGCCCTTTCCTTGAGGGCCTCTCACTGTCTGGGAATACACAACCTGCTTAAGCCATCAATGTCTAGTGTGCTGGGACTCAATGAAAGCATGGTCAGAGAAACCACCAACCTTCTCTTGGGGATAAGGAAGCTAAATCCCACATTTCTACTACTGCTTTTCAGACAAAAGAAAATAACAGTATGCAGACAGATAACTGATAGACAGACAGAAAACAAACCCAAAAGAAAAAATGAATTAATTCTGATACCAGATTGGGGGGAAATCTTACACTGGAAAGAAAATTAAACAATAATTAAGTTCAGTATTTTTGATGAGAGACATGTCATTCTCAGCACCCAGAGTTCACATATATATGAACAAACACACGACATGAATCAACATATATGTACAAGCATGAGAACACACACAATAAGGTGTCATTTTTATGCTGTTAAAATGACTCTTCTGTTTCAGAACACAGTCTTCAGTGGCCTCCCACCTTTGGAAATGTGAGCAATGCCATACCTGAAGAAATGGTTGTTTCCCCAGAGTATCCTGTCCCCATGGTGCAGCTGGATGGGGCTGCAGACAGAAGACCCGTTGACAAATGTCCTGTGGGAAAGAGGACAGCATGAGTAGGATGACCATACCCTCTGCGTCCACCACCTTATACTACAGTAGCTCAGTTTCCTCAAACTAAACCTGCACTTGGTGAAGCCAAATATTTGTAGTTACATCTCTACACTTACCTCAAATGCTGAGGACATTAAGCATTATTATTTTATAGGCTTCAAAGTTCTAAGCATTATATAACCCACTTCATACACTGATGGTACTTTCAGAGATCAACCTCTGTTTCTCAAAGCTCTGAACATATTAGATCGTAGGGAGGAGTAAATATGGAGCCATGACAGGTAATGATGAAAGACAGAGCAAGGAAACAAAGCAGAGCCAAACCAGATGGATAAAGAACTCGCCAAGTGACCAGATTCTAGAAACAGAGGCAGACACCAGGGGTGCAGCATGAAATCGACAGAGAATTCTGAAACTGCTCACAGTGGAGAGTGTCACCCATGTCCTTTCAATCCAGAGATGTCTCATCAGTTCAGCTGAACTGTTTAGTTCAATAACAGACTTCCATAGCAGACATGGTGGGCAGAACACTAGCATGGGAGGAATTTGGAAGGACAGGAAACAAGTGGAAAAGTACGCCTGTGCATATTTCCAGGATACCAGCCCACGCCTCTCCTCTACCAACTGAGTCACTGGCTGAGAAATAGGACATCAAGTACAAATTCTTTAACTTGCCATGGGAGGCCTTTCCTTCCTTCCACAAGGAGGTTTCTATATCTCTTCCCTTCCCTCTTCTAGGGAACCTTCGGCTCCTCTGAAAGCAGATTTCTTTTCTGTACACTAAGTGCAATCAACTCTTCCTCCACTGGGGAACCTATCAGTCCCTGGGATCATTTATTGCTTCATCAAAAACAAGGTCCCGCCCCTCTCTAACCCTCTCTAGCCTCCAGAGTCTTCCTCACAATCCAAGTCCATTTGGATTCCATTTCCTCTGCAGAGCCTGCTGAGCACTCTGGTCTGAGTTTCTTTAAACTCTATAAAGCTACGATCTTGTTTGTTTGGTATTGATTGTGGCTCTCACTATGTAGGCCTAAGCTCAAGACCCTTCTGCCTCAGCCTCCTTAGTCGTAGGCTTATGAACATATGCCAACACATGCACTTACCTGGCTTTTTTTTTCTGGGGGGGGGGTTTTCGAGACAGTGTTTCTCTGTGGTTTTGGAGCCTGTCCTGGAACTAGCTCTTGTAGACCAGGCTGGTCTCCAACTCACAGAGATCTGCCTGCCTCTGCCTCCCGAGTGCTGGGATTCAAGGCGTGCGCCACCACCGCCCAGAGTTACCTGGCTTTATGTGTCCGCGATAGTCTATGCATTTCCGTCCGCACAAACTCTTACTCCCACTCAAACCTTGTTCCCCATGTGGGATTCTTAGACACTAACACTGACCCTTTTTGCTTTTGTCTGTATGAACATTCAAAGTACAAGCTCAAATACAGAGTTGTGACTGCTAAACTTAGCACACCCAAGGCTTTATGGCTCCATTCTTCAAATACAATGAGTTAAGAAAGAAAAATAGGAGGCCAGGCATGGTGGCACATGCCTTTAATCCCAGCATTTGAAGAGGAAGGTGAACCTCTTAAGTTCAATGCCAGACCTATCCACAGTTCAAGTTGCAGGGCAGCTAGGGCTATACAGAGAAATCTTGCATAAGGAAGAGGGGGTGGGGAGGAAGAACACAGGCTTACTTTGGAAAAGCACTGCAGTTAAGTCATGATTTAAAAAAAAAAAAGAATATAAACCAGTTTTTTTGTTTTTTTTTCCCCCGAGACAGGGTTTCTCTGTGGTTTTGGAGCCTGTCCTGGAACTAGCTCTTGTAGACCAGGCTGGTCTCGAACTCACAGAGATCCGCCTGCCTCTGCCTCCCGAGTGCTGGGATTAAAGGCGTGCGCCACCACCGCCCGGCTATAAACCAGTTCTTAAAGTCAATCTACATGGGGTACCCATGACAGAACTTGCTTCTATTTCAGCATTGGCCCATCTCCTGTTCTGACACTCATATAGACCATGCCAATCATCAGCATGTCTGACACTCATATAGACCACGCTGGTCACCAGCCTGTCGCCTGTGCTGTGAGCCACCTTGCTGAAGCTGCACACACAGTAAGGCTTTGACAGCAAATGCAGTCTTGTCAGAGAAAAATGTTCCCCCGGACTGTCCTATGATCAAGCAGTATAGCATTGAGTAAACCCTGACCCTGAGCATACAGCACCTTTACTATCTCAACTGACAAGATAAGAAACTTCCAGAAAGCACCGCTGCTTTGTACCAAAGATGGTGACGCCTTAACACACACAAAGCAGCATTTCAAATCTTCCAGGTGAGCAGTGAACAGAGGGAGCCTGCTGCCAAGGGAAACAACTGGCAGCATTCATTGCCATAACAAGAACTCTGAGTTCTGGAAAATTTTTGTCCATATCCTCCACCCAAAGACCACTGGGAAGTTATCCCAAGTTGAACTACTTGGACTTGTTATTCAGACTTGGAAGCAGTATGTGGAATGACTGCCTGTGTGGCAGTGCCAGGGTGCCAGGGAAGACCTGGGGTAGAACTGGGCTTTGGCTGGTGAGGAGAGGGTTTAGAATTATCTCCATCATTAAAAAGTGTAGCTAACAGGGAACTCCCCCAAGCAGACACTGGCAGAGCTTAGTCCTAAAAGCCAAATGGGAGTTGACAGCCAAAAGAACGGCAGGGCTTTATAAAAGGAGATAAATAGGGAATGTAGAGACTTCCTCCCCAAACCAGAGGAGTGTGCCAGCTGAGCAGAAAATGGTTCCAATCAAGACAGAGTGACGGCGGCTGGAGAGACAGCTCAGTGGTTAGGAGCACATGCCGTTCTTCAGAGGACAGGAGTCTGATTACCAGCACCCATGCAGGGAGGGGGCTCACAACCGTCTGTGACTCCAGCTTCAGGGAATCTGATGACTCTGGCCTCCTTAATCACCTGCACCCATGTGTGTATCCCGACACACATACATACACATAACTGAGAAGAAAATTAAAAAAAAAAAAAATGAGGCCATGTAAGTGAGGCCAGGGTGCCAGGAGTATGAGAGCATGGGAGATGCTAAGATTAAGTAGAAAGGGTGTCTTAAGTGAGCTGAAAATAAGAGCAGGCCGATGTCCCTCATCCTCCCCCACTCCCTACCCCCGACCCAGTGTAATGCACACTAACTTAAGCATGTTACCTGGTGTTCTTCTGAGGGGTCAGCATGACCTGGCCTTCAGGCATGATGTCTATGATACAGTGCTCGGGAAGAATGCCCATCCCGCAGAGCTGGATGTCCTGGGAATTTGCTGACCCTATCAGTGTGTGCTCCTAAGAAAGAAGTAGAGTTCCCTATGAATTAAGATCAGTTTCAGTCAGCCCCTCAGGCACAAGATCTGAAAGCAAATGAATGGTGGCCCCTGACATTCATTCTATGAGTTCTAGGTCTTTAAAAGAAGCAACGTCCCTCAGTTGTTGTCAAGCTCAAAATACAATCTTCTATTTATGTCTGTCTACATTTGTTATTTCTCTTACCATCTTGGTTTTAAATATTTTGTACCACTCTCAGAGTATAATCCATATATCAACAATATTTCACATTATTGTCTAAAAACTACAGTTACAGAGCTGGTAGGTAGAAGAAGAAGGATTGGAAGTTTGAGGTCAGCTCTGGCTGCACAGTAAGTTCAAGGACAGCCTTAACTACCTGAGACTTTGTTTCAGGAAGAGGGAGGGAGGGAGGGAGGGAGGGAGGGAGGGAGGGAGGGAGGGAGGGAGGGACGGACGGACGGAGGGAGGGACGGAGGGAGGGACGGAGGGAGGGACGGAGGGAGGGACGGAGGGAGGGACGGAGGGAGGGACGGAGGGAGGGACGGAGGGAGATGGAGAGTGAACAAGAACTATGTGGTCTCAATCAAAATGAGACAACTACAAAAATAAACGCTGTTTAAAGACAGCATCTGGGGCCAGGAAAATGGCTCAGTAGGTAAGGGCACTTGAGGCCAAGCCTGAGAAACCGAGTTCAACCCCCAGAATCAACACGGTAGGAAGAGATCTGACTTCCACAAGTTTTCTGCTGACCTCCACATGTGTACCTCATTTCAGACACTTTCTTTCATTTTTTTCTAAGGTATTTTTAAGTGTATGAGTGTTTTGTCTCATGTTATATCTGTGTACCATGGGCAGGCTATGCCTATGGAGACCAAAAGAGGATTTCAGATTCTGAGGGACTAGTTACAGACAGTTGTGAGTGGGCATATGGGTGCTGGGAATTAAACCCAGGTCCTCTGAAAGAGCGGCCAGTGATCTTAACCACTGAGCCATCTCTCCAGCCCTTCTATCTCAGTGTTTAATATATTTTCAGAGCTAGACCAGTGTCACTGTCACACTGCCCCAGGCTAATCCCTCACCTGACACTGACTGGGGCTTTTGGCCCACTGTACCAACTAGCATGGAAACTGTACAGCTGGTATATCCTGATATCTCCCTCCTCTTGAGCCCCCATGACACTAGCAATTATTGAGTTACTGTTTTGCACATGCTGTTTTCCCCCTTGTTTTGACTGTAACCTATCCAAGGCTCCTGCAGCTGGTACAACCAACACAAGACAGAGTCTGCAGTGGTCTGGTATCTGTAGACAGTGATTACAAGTCAACAGAAACAAGAGACACAAATTCAAAACAGGCAAAAGTAATCCAAGTTCTAGTCCTGGCTATTCTGGAACTCATTTTGTTGACCAGGCTGGCCTCAAATTCAGAGATCCACCCTTCTCTGCCTCCCAAGTGCTGGGATTAAAAGTGTGCACCAACACTGCCAAGCTAGAAATCCATTTTTTAAATAAATACTTCGCATATCAAATATGTGAGAAACACTGGATTCCTAGAGACACAAGAAACTTTCAAGTCCCAATTAGAATTTATAATATAAAGGAAATCTCAAGTCTCTCACTTGAGGTTGCAATCTATTGTGATTTGGAAAATACACTAGGATCCAGACTCTAAATCCAAAAGGCTCAGTTCTGCAAACTCTTTACTGCTCAATGCTTAGGTCAACAGTATGCTCCAAGCAACAGGGGGAAAAAAAATGAAGAAATTTCTCACAGGCTGTCTATCTCCTTGGTATACACAGGCCTATGATCCCAGCACTCAGAAGGCTGGGTCAGGAAGACTGTTAAATTCAAGGTCAGCCTGAGACCCAGTCTCAGAAACATGCTCCACCCCACCCCACCCAAAAAAATGATCTAATGAGTACCTAAAGCTGGGATGGGATGACACATGGTGAGCAACTGAATGAACTAATAAGGGACTCCAAACGGTGACAGTAGAAGGTATATCAGAGTACAGATGGAGGGGCATACTCTGGAGGAGAAAATCCTATAACCTGGACACAGGATGGCAACAGAGATGCTTTAATCTGGAACCCGAATCTGCAGGTGATGTTGGGATGAGGTCAGCACATCTGAAGTCACATCCATTCGAACTGACTTAGAAGTTGCAAGCTAAGAAAAAAAAGTGCAGCCTCCAAATTCCCCCATCCCACATGGTAGCATTTTCTAAAGAGAGACCATTCTTGGACTGAGCTCACCCTTCTGAATGTGCCTTGTCATGAGGATGGTCTCAGGCGAGCCTGGCACTGTCTCAGACTGAGCCCAGATGGAGCTGACCATTCTGGAAAAAAAGCGATCTCCTCAACACAAGGAACCAGAAATGTTGTGACTCCTCTAAACACCCCTCTCCAAACAGCTGCTGCTGATTTACTAACTTTTTACTTAGAGAACAGACATCAAACGGGTTGCTTTTTTGTGGGTTGTTTTGTTTTTCTGCGTATCCTGTAATTAGACAGTATCACTTCTGAAGGAAAAGGAATTCCAAACTCTGAGACTCTAAAGGGGCAAAGTGCCTCAGTCCTAGTCTACGGTGCATATTCCCAGAGTCCGTGAGTGTCTGTAGACTGTTCTAACTCAGGATGCTAGGCTGGGAAAGCATGCCTTGCCTTGTACGCATGAGGACTTAAGTTTGATTCCAGAACCCACTTACAAATATCAGGTATATCTGCTATCTCAGTCCTGAGGAGGGAGGTACAGGAGTATCCCTGAGGCTCATCTGACAGACAATCTGGCCTAACTGGTGAACACCAGACCACTGAGAAACGCTGTCTCAAATTAGTAAATGTCTTTCATGACCCAAGGTTGTCTCCTGATGTTCACATGCCTGCCCACACACATACCTGTATATACATGTACACACAAATACAGACATATAGCATATTAAAAAAAGATGCTGCCAACACTGTTCAAAGTGTCATGAGAATTGTGATGACATACTATTTTTACTTTCTATTTATTTTATACGTATGGGTACTTTGGCTGCAAGTATGTCTATGTGCCACTTGCATGCCTGTTACCCTTGGAAGCCAGAAGAAGGTACTAGATCCCCTAGAACTGGAATTACAGACAGTTGGATTTTTTTGGTTGGTTGGTTGGTTGGTTCTGTTTTGTTTGAGACATATTCCATTATGTCGCTCTGGTTATTCTGGAACTCGCTTTG
Organism: Chionomys nivalis; assembly: GCF_950005125.1. Taxonomy (NCBI): domain Eukaryota; kingdom Metazoa; phylum Chordata; class Mammalia; order Rodentia; family Cricetidae; genus Chionomys; species Chionomys nivalis. The sequence continues at coordinate 48,451,874 of NC_080097.1, forward strand.
TAGATAGGCTGGCCTTGAATTTAGAGATCTTCCTCTTGCTTCTGCCTCCAAAGTGTTGGGATTAAAGATCTGTACCACAACACCCAGCTGTAGTTACAGACAGTTGTGAGCCACCATATTGGTGCTGGGAATCAAACCCAAGTCCTCTGGAAGAACAGTCAGTGCTCTTAAACACCGAGCCTTCTCTTCAACCCCACACATTATTTTTAATAAGCAAAAATAGCATATGTGGGAGAAATCAGAATAGGGAATGCAGATTAGTTGTGTAGTGCTTCTGTCTGTAAAACTTACCCATAGAACCAGTCTTCACATGAACCCAGGAAGCTACCTAGAGGCACTTTCTTCTGGTGTATAAAAAACCAGAAAAGCTTTGACTCTGCACTAGATATGCACGCATTCATATAAGTGTCAAAGACATTATTTAACTCACAGCATTGCCAAAACTATATAAGATACTTAGGGGGGAAGGTGGGGAGACTTATCAAAATGATAATAACTAAGCAATTATTTCAGTGCATCCTCAATGAAAGTAAGAAAGCAGCTGTGCTGGTTGGATTTTTTGTCAACTCTCACCTTGATACAACTAGAGTCCTTGGGAAGAAGGAACCGAAATTGAAAAAATGTCTCCATCAAATTTCCTGGGGATAAATCTATGGGGCATGTCCTTGATTAATAATTGATGCAAAAAAGCCCATGGCATGGACCACCATGGGCAGTGCCACCTCTGATCAGGTGGTTCTGAGTGGTATAAGAAGGCACTCTGATAAAGCCATGGGAACAAGGCAGTAAGCAGTGTTCCTCCATGGTCTCTGCTTCTGGTTCCTGTCTGTAGCTCCTGCCCTGGTTTCCCATCATGATGGACTGTAAGCTGAAATAAACCCTTTCCTCACCAAATTTCTCTGGTCCTTTTTTTTTTTTAAATCACAGTAATAGAAAGTAAAAGGACACTAGCCAATGTGCATGTTCTTAGAAGGTAAATGACAGCATTCTTTACAACTGTCTCTGACTTTATCAAAGCTAGCTCTCCTTTCCTCGCCACACTAGTTCATGTAATGATGGGAAGAACCTGGGCTATGTGCAATTAACTCAGGCTCTGGAACAGGTAAGGGAAATGGGAGGCACTCCTCGTATCTTACTGTGTCAGGCTCAAGGACTTTCCTGGCTTTCCCATCTTCTGAGATTTTCAGATTTCAATGTATATTGTATTTTCCTTTCTATTTCATATGCTGGTCCGCCCGATGTCTAGATGTCAATGTGTACTGTATTTTCCTTTCTATTCCATGTGCTGGTCCGCCCGATGTCTAGGTGATCAGCTCTCCCTTTTGTTTGTTAATAGGTTGATAATTTAAACTTTTAAATTTTTCCTAAAAGTTATTGGAAACATCAATCTCCTATCGAGTGGCCCTAACTAAGAACTTTAACTATTTCCTCTCTTATTTAAGAAAATATTCCCTATAAATTATATTAAATAATGGCAGGTACATTACTTAACTTACTGGAAATAATATCAAGATATTCTTTTTATATAAGTAGTTCAATAACATCACTCAAAGACAGAAAATGGAAACTGTCCCAAAACCCCAAGACTGTCCTACACTCCAAGTGATGAAATAAAAGCGATGGGTAACACCGAGCGCTCCAAGAAGGCAATACACTCACCTTTAAGTAGTACACCAGGAGTTCATTCAGAGCGGGATCAGCATTCAGGTTAACCAGGAAGCACTTGTCATCGCCAACTTTGATTCCAGAAGTCTGAAGAGATATCCCGAGGCTCTCAAGCTGCTTCTGCCGCTCCTGCAAAGACACCAGGGAGGTGGTGATCCCCAGCCACAGAGGCAGCAAGACACAGAGGCTCTGACAGTATCAGAAGACTGTCCCACACCTTTATCATCCAGTGCAAAGAAAGCATTCTCAGAAAAAATAAAGATGATCACGTTTTTCTCTTTTCAAATGTTAAAAGTTTCACTTCACCAGAGCAGAGGTCAAAACAGCCTGTAACGCTTGTAGGGCCCTTCAGCCTGGCCCATGCCCTCTCCTTCCATCTCAACACACTCGTTCTCCCACCTGGGCCACCATGAGCTACACGGAACTTAAGGTCTCCTCTCAAGTCACAGTCATCAGAGTCACTGACCAGGTCTACCACAGTGTAAAATAAAAATATAAAAATAAGTTAAAAAGTTAAAAATTAGGACTTGGCAAAAATAGGCTTCTGTATCAACCCCCCGACCCCCCCAACACACACACACACAGGCTCGGGGTCCCTCAAGGAAGAAGAGACAGAAAGGCTGCGAGAGCCAGAGCTGGAAAGAAGCAAGGTCAGTGTCCTCTGGTCAGAGCAGGGCCACTGGAGGCCTGAGCTCAAAGCAGCTAGGGGACCTCCACAAAACCTGTCCACGATCACACCAGTCAACATTCCGGAATGGAGGGGGGAGGTGCTCACGAGTCCCCACCCTAAATTAGAGACAGTTGATGCTGCTGGGGGAGGAAAAGTCAGCTTTCTTTAAGGTATGGCACCTGTTAGGTCAATCCTGCCCCAGAGTGAACGGTCACACACCCATGAGTGTATGAACAATATAGCTGGGAGGAAGGAGTGGGCAGTGACTGCGATCAAAGTACACGGTACACATGGATGAAATTCTCAGTAAACATGATGCTCAGTAGTGGGGTCCTTGCTTAGCATGTATGGGGTCCTGAGTTCAATCTCCAGTACAAATAATAAATAAATACTGATACTACAAAACTAATCATTTCTCACACAGAAACAAGCTAATGAGCCGGGCAGTGGTGGCGCACGCCTTTAATCCCAGCACTCGGGAGGCAGAGGCAGGCGGATCTCTGTGAGTTCGAGCTAGTTCCAGGACAGGAACCAAAAAGCTAAAAAGCTACGGAGAAACTCTGTCTCGAAAATCCAAAAAAAAAAAAAAAGAAAAGAAAAGAAACAAGCTAATGAAGCTATGAAATCTTTACCTTCAGACCAATTCTGTGTGCTAGATTTGCCACATTGCCACCTGAGTACCATAGCAAACTGCCCCCAACACAAACCTGTGCAATCTCCTCGGTTTTCCTTAGTTTCTCCTCCCAGGTCACAGTCATTTCCTGGATGAGTTTCTCGGATTCTTCCAGACGGTCTTTCAGCTCTGGAGATTTCATTGCCTAAAAACAAAACGTTACTTTTTCAAATGTCTCTTTGGTGCCAGGAAAGAACAACCAGCTGACTGTGAAAGGTTAAGGGCTACCACCTGCCACTGAGTTCTCCACCTGCCTAAGCAGGGTAGTGGCCATCGCAGACCACAACACCTATCCTGGAAGGACTACAGACCCAAGAATCAGCTATGGTGTACTCAGAAAGACAACCTAACTCTTCCCTTTCCTCCAGCCTTCTACGAGGATCTCATTAGATTTCAGGAGATAAATGTGCCAAGCTACCTATGGAGGGCTGATGATTGTAATTCCGGTAAGCTGTACATCTAGACTCACAGGCATTGCTTCATCTTAGTCTCCTCCTGCTGATGATTTCAGGAATGTTCTCAAGGCTACACAAGTTACATGTGTGCATGCTGCAAACTGGACAGCATTAAAATAACACTTGATCTAAGCCCAAAGGCAGAGAAGCAACGGGTGGTGTTATTAATAAAGGGAAGACAGAAACCACATCCCCAGGTAACTGTTATGACCATGTAGCCTCTTGATTTTCTACCATAAGCAGAGAAACGAGACAGGAGAGGGATGTGGTGCCAGCTCCAGAGACAAGTCCCTGGGACAGAAACACTACCCACAGCAGGAACCCAGAATATGACATTTCATGCTAACCCAAGGAAAGCGCTCGCATCTAGGCAAACACTGTAATTTTCAAAGCCTGTTAGAGCCCAAGCATCAGCTGCCACAGAATGAATGGAGACACTGACCACACAGAACACCTCCGAGCTCTGGCTGCTTCTGTCCTGAGACAGCTTACAATATTATTTTACAAACCTAGCTCACCCGTAACAGAAAAGCGTGGGATATAAAGGTGAGGGTGCCTTCTGTTCTAACTGCAAGCTAACAGAATGAGAAAAAAAAAGGCATTCAATTCCTTTTGCCACAACTGTATGCCCAGTTTCTGCACAAAATTAAATCACTTATTTTGTCCCACCGTCTCTCTTTCTCCCCTCTTATTCCTGGGCAGAAACGGAAAGTAGCATGCTTCCTATTCCCCATATGCTCTTATCCAATCCTTTTCAATAGCCATAAAAAAAAAAACCTAAATTTCAAACATGACCACCTACTTTATCGCTCTACTCAAACTCCTCTTCCCACAGAGAATCCCAGAGTTCCTAGCAGAGTACTGCTCAGGGACAGAACAAAATCAGGGGAAGAAAATTCACACTCCAGCTTGCCAGGGCCACCAGTGACACAGAGCCTAACCAGCTGGGCCTCCTACCTCAGCCTTGGTCAGCTGCTCACGGAGCTTCTCCACCTCTTCTCGGAGATCTCGGATGATCCGCGCATTAGGATCCTCATTCACCACAGCATGGTTGACAATGTGCTTGGCTCGATCTGCATACCTCAGGGTTGAGAGGGTTTCGTCATAGTTATCAGCGGCTGGGCTCACAGTGGCCACCATGGCGGTCTTGCTATTTCCCCCCAGACTGTCCTACCAAGAAAAACACAGTGAAGAGTCTTTTAAAGTCTGCAGAAGACATCACATGAGAAAGCTGAAATCTGAAAGACTAAAACAGCCCAAGGCCAAGCACACACAAGGAAAAACAGGGGTTCACAGGCAGATCCTCATGGGGCTCAAGCCTGGAGCTGTCTCTTCTCTGCCAATTACTTTCTTTTCTTTTTGGGGGGCAGGGTGTAAGGGTGGTGGCAGGGAGCAGGGTTTCTCTGTGTAGCCCTGGCTCTCCTGGAACTCACGCTGTACACCAGGTTGGTCTCGAACTCAGAGATCCATTTGCTTCTGCTTCCCAAGTGCTGAACCTTAAAGGTGTGCGCCCCATGCCCAGCTCCACTTACTTAACAAACAAAAAAGAACCCCTAAACAACAACAAATCCTTTCATTTTTTTTTTCAAGATAGAACAGGAAACCCCAACAGACTGCATTCATCTTTTTAAGTAAAAATTCACCCAAAGCTAGCGTGTCCCATTTAATAGGCAATGTGAGCAGACTTCGGTGGCTAGCCAACCTTAGAGGAACTGGGTGTGCATAGTACCAGCTCCTTTGGGGACTTTGGTAGTGCTGTGGATGGAACCTATGACTTCCTGAATACAGGCTACGGCTGTGCCACTGAGCCACACTCCCAGCTCCAAGGAAGCTCACCAACACCTTCCTCCACAGTTCCTCCTGTCCTGTAGGTACAAGTTCCAGGGAACCTTGTAAGGCTCTGAAACCTAAGGGACAATTACGGGCCTCTGAACCAAAAGCTGAGTTGCAGCAGCTTCATTTCTCCCTCTGCCAGCATTCTAGAAACCACTAGCACATGCTCTGCACAACAGCTTCCACAGCTCATTCAAAGATCCCAAGGAAGCTACTCATCCGAATGTCAGGTAGCTGGCTTCCAGGACAGGAGAACTACGCTAATTAGAACATTCAAAATAACAAGTTATGTAAATCGGTAGTAGAGCACTTGCAGAGCGCACATGCTCTAGGTTATCTCTCAGGATAAAAAAGAAAGGTAAAGAAAAACCCTCAAAAAATTTAAAATCAGCCGATCAGCTCCCACTCCACTGGCCATGCAAAGGAAACTGGAGGCCACTGCTCTGCATCTCTGCCTCCCAAGTCCTCACTAGTACAGACCTCTTCCCTTGTGTGTGGTCAGCATTAATAGACTGGCACCTAACTGGCAAAACACCAAAGGTAACAGAAGGGATGGCATGTCACTTTTCATATTAAATTAAAAACAGGTGGTCCTTTCTGTCTAGGGCACTGTCTCTTGCTCTCAGGAGGAGCTGCCATGAGGTAGGCTGGCCCCTATGAAGAGACTCACAGCAGTGAAAAGGGAAGCAGGCCCTTGGGTTCTGCCTATCTGCATGGAAATGAGCAACCCCCTCACCCAGGATCAGGCCTCCAGATGGCTACAGCCTTGCCTCATACTTGGATGACAGCACATAGACCCTAGCCCCAAGCACACACTGAAGACTGCCTGTGGAATCCTGAGATGAAGACTGCTGGTCCTGCTAGCTTGTTGGGGATAAGTTGTTACAGGAGGGTAGACCTACAGGCATTACCATACCATGCAAGGCATGGAAGCATCATAAAAAACTAAACCAGGCCGGCAGTGGTGCACTGGGGAGGCAGAGGCAGGCAGATCTCTGTGAGTTTGAGGTCAGCCTGGTCTACAGAGTGAGTTCCAGGAAGCCACGACTACACAGAAAAAAAAAAAAAAAAAGCTAACCATGATAATGCGCACTTGCAATCCCAGTGCTGGGTAGGTGGAGGAAAAGCAGATCCCTGGGACTTCCTGGTCAGCCTGATCACTAGATGAGACCCAAGCCAGCGAGAGACCCCAACTTGAAATAGGTGAGAACTAGGAAGATTGTTCGTTCAGGAGTTCCGAGTGTTTACTGCTCTCACAGAAAACCTGGGTTCAGTTCCCAGTATCTACAAGGTGGTTCACAACTACCAATAACTCCAGTTTCAGAGGATTCTGATGCCTTCTGCTGGCTCCTACATGTCTGTGATGCATATAAACTCACATGGGCAAACATTATATACATACAATAAAAATATTTTAAATGACTTTAAAGCTGTACAGAGTTGGAGGAACAACACCCAAGAGTCATCTAGCCTCCACATGCACACATGCATGCACATGACCTGCACATACATGAACACATAAAGATTCAATATTCCCTTTCAGAAATGTAATCCCAATGAATGACAGTCTCAAAATCCAGAGAAACGTTCACTACATCACAAGAAGGCTGACTTTGGCCAATATTCATCTTCAGAAAACTCTTAATTCTGAAATATAGCTTTTCTAATTTTAATACATATAAAATTTGTTAGAAATTTTTGTAGTTTTACACAGTTTTTTGCCTTTTTTGAATTCACTTAGTACCCCCACTCTACTAGTGAGAAAACAGGCTTGTTCTAAATGAAAACAGACAAAAACAAACAAGACACAACCATCAACAACCTGCCTAACAATTCAGAACAGCAGACTGAGCAGTACTCTACCCCAGGTGTTTTCCTCCTTCAGTTCCAAACAGACCTCTCCTTCCTCCCGCACAGACATCCACTATAAGCTCTTGGCAACCACAGCAACTTCAGGCCTAAGGGCTGACACTGCTCCAAATTATTCTGTCCTGATATTAGAAACAAAATTAATTCCCAAGGCATCAACAGCTCAATCACAGACAGTATGTATGCTTACTCATCCACTACTGAAAATTTAGTTTTTCAAAGAAAGCAGAGATAATTATGTTGAAGCAAACAAGTTCTCATGTATAGAAAGGCAGGAAATGTAACCAATCTGGACTTCCAGTAGTACAAGCCAGGACTGCTTGACTCTCTTTTCACTCCTAGACGCTGATGTCACATTGTCAATGCTCCAGGTTTGCTGTGGAGTCCCATGCAGATTAATGACATTCGGATGGGACAGAAAGTCTCAAGGGCTGCGGTTCCACCCGCCAGCAATGCCACACACCCACTTAGACTACTGCAGTCTGCCCATGGACACGACAAGCATGGAGGACAAATGGGACTGCAACCATAACCACCAGGAGCAAAAGCAAGCGGCCACTGTGTTTTAGGCTGAGAAAAGGAAACTGGCACCCCAGACTTGATTTACTAAATGACCATGAAGCAGCAAATGCTCATATTGCCTTGAACGAAAAGGAGACTGTAACAAAAGAATGGGCAGGCATCCAAGAAAGAGTTTACAGTTTATTGTTTACTCTTTAATTAAGCAAATCAGACCAGCTTTGTTTCAAATGTGGCAATGCAAATGAAATGGACACTAGAAAGAAATCTCATTTTAGAAGTCAGAATTTTTCTTTTCAAGTTGAAAGAGCACTGAAGCCGTCTAATCAAATTACTTCATTGTTCCGCTAAAAAGCTGAGTCCCAGAAAGGCTGAAATTCTTTTTTTTTTTAAAAAAAAAAGATTTTTATTTATTATGTATATAGGTTTCTTCCTTCATGTATCCTGCAGTACAGAAGAGGACACCAGATCTTATTACAGATGGTTGTGAGCCACCATGTGGTTGCTGGGAATTGAACTCAGGACCTCTGGAAGAGCAGCCAGTGAGTGCTCTATTCCTCTGAGCCATCTCTCCAGCCACCAAGGCTGAAATTCTTATGGAAGGTCAGAGTGCTAGTTCAAAGCAGAGCTGAGATTGTTTGCTCTTCCCCTCTCATGAGCTTTGCCATCTAATGGGAGAGGCAATGCTGTAGGAGAGTTAGATACAGGGTCTGACCACAAAGAGAGGGAAGAACCCAGAAGACACTGCAGATCTCCAGGTGAACCAGCACTGGCGGGCACAAGAGAGAGAACCAGGAGAGATTGAAGTAACTACAGCACAGGCCTTTAACCAAGGCACTCAGGAGGCAGAGGCAGGTGGATCTCTCTGAGTTCAAGGCCAGTCTGGTCTACAGAGTAAGTTCCAAGACAGCCAGAGCTACACAAAGAAACCCAATCTTGAAAAAACAAACAAAGCCCTAAAGTAAGAAAAGTTAAGACAGCCATCTGCACCAACTAGAATCTACCACACCGGGGAGCACAAGACAAAAGCTAGGAGGAAAGGTCAGCTAGAGTGGGCCTTTGAAAGGCACTCATGGAAGAACTTGACCTTGATTCTAGGGGACTGGAGGACAGTTACTGAAGAGACTTAAAGTTCTGGTGAATTCAGAAATTGTAGAGAGTGGGTTGGACAAAAAAGTCCAAGGGAAGCAGTTGTCAGCTAGGTGAGAGGTCTACACGACACCCACCAGGAACTGACATTAAGAATAAAGTGGGGGTTAGCTCTCACAGAGTGTGACCTGGGCACACATTACCAGAGGTGGGGTTAAGAGACCCACACATAGACGGAGATAAACATCAAGTGTGTAAATATTGTGTAAATGGCATTCAAACACAAACCAAACATGCGCATCTTGTCAAAGATAAGCAATTAGATGCGGGGAGATAGCTCAGTCAGTAAAAGCTTTAACACCCAAACATAAGAACCTGAGTGTGACCCCAGCACCTACATAAAAAGCCTGGTAATCGCAGCCAGTGGGGAGTCAGAGATAGGCACATCTCTGGGGTACACTGGGCACTCAGATCCCAGTGACAGAGCCTGGCTCAAAGGTCAAGGAGCATCGCTCCTGAGAATGGCACCCAAGGCTGACCTCCGGCACACCTCTACACACATGCGTTTCCTTAAAAGCTGAGCCATTAGCCGGGCGGTGGTGGCGCACGCCTTTAATCCCAGCACTCGGGAGGCAGAGGCAGGCGGATCTCTGTGAGTTCGAGACCAGCCTGGTCTACAAGAGCTAGTTCCAGGACAGGCTCCAAAACCACAGAGAAACCCTGTCTCGAAAAACCAAAAAAAAAAAAAAAAAAAAAAGCTGAGCCATTTCAAAAGGGTTGCACACAGTGACACACTGCAGATTCCACTTAAGAGATTTTTTTCCTTTAATTTGCATTTTTATTGTTTAATTTTTAATTTTTATTATATTGTTTTCTTTGTGGGCAAGATTGCAAGAACGAAGGACAGATATAGAAGGATAGGGAGATGAGTGAAATTGTGAATTGTGGTGCATGATATGAAATTCACAAAGAATAAATAAAAAGTGCCAGGCGGTGGTGGCGCACGCCTTTAATCCCAGCACTTGGGAGGCAGAGGCAGGTGGATCTCTGGGAGTTCGAGGCCAGCCTGGTCTACAAGAGCTAGTTCTGGGCCAGGCACGCACGAAAGCTACAGAGAAACCCTGTCTCGAAAAACAAAAAACAAAAAACAAACAAACAAACAAAAAAGAATCAATAAAAAGTTTTTTTTTAAAAAAAAAAAAAGTGGGGCTGGTGAGGTGCTGCTCTTCCAGAGGTTCTGAGTTCAATTCCCAGCAACCACATAGTGGTCACAACAGTATATAATGAGATCTGGTGCCCTCTTCTGGCCTGCAGGCATACATACAGGAGGAACAGTGAATACATAAAAAATCTTTTAAAAAGGCAAAATCACTAATTTAAAAAAAAAAAAGTGAGCCATTTTTATAGGCTCGAAGGAAGGCATTCAAGAGAAATCCGGCTGAGGGGTATGCAAATCTCACACCAACACTGAAAGGCGGGGCTTGGGGCGGGCTATGAGTTAGAGGACAAAGCAGCACTTGTATGTAGAGGACTAAGGCCCACTCACAAATGAACTGAGAATCCATGCACTGGTGGGGTGGAAGGCAAACGACTACATCTCTGGGGTAAGGTTTTAAATCCCTGCTTAGGTTCTTGGTGCAAAAGTCAAATATGACATAAAAAGATATTTCAAGTCTCTTTTGTTTTGTTTTGTTTTGTTTTTTGAGACAGGGTTTCTCTGTAGCTTTGGAGCCTGTCCTGGTCCTCACTCTTAGACCAGGCTGCCCTTGAACTCACAGAGATCAACCTGCCTCTGCCTTCCAAGTGCTGGGATTAAAGGCACGTACCACCACTGCTCCGCTGATAATTCAAATCTTTAAGGGAAAAAAAACCAAATTAACAACAGAAACCAAATAAACATGCGTTATTTTTAACCTGAAATGCCACAAAGAAGTTGCAATTACAGACTAAATTTAATTTAAAAAAAAAAAAAAAGTAAAGTGGCTACTTTGGTTCATTCTTCACATATTATGAAAGTTACTTTTGATCAAAAACCACGAAAAAAATCAGTGGGTAGCCTCTTAATGAATCTTTACTAAGAAGCATCACCTCACACAAACCAATCAGAGCAGACATGGCTGCCTGTGCCCCAATTCTCCTTAAACAGGGGCAACAACTACTTTGTAATTAATGGCAGCCAACTGAACCAACAAGAGGAGAACGCCTGCTGTCTTAACTGAAGTCACAGGGGCCATGTAGATTCTCATTTTAAATCAGGCACAAGGAAATGGCCATGCATGACTGGAAACACCTCTGTGGCAGTCTGAGGGAGAAGAAACTTATCAGATTCTCTTTCTGAAACCACGAGCAATGTAGGCTAATTCCTGAAACATTTCCTGGTACTAAAATGTCTATAGTACTCATTCAAAAGCAATTCTTGGGGCGTCAGGAGAGAGAAGAGCTTGTTATGTAGCCAGCTGGCCTAAAACTGGAGGCAATCCTTCTGCCTCAGCCTCCTTAGGGTGAAGATTATAGGTATATCCAGTTTACAAGAGATTTTTAATTATCAAAATTTTTCTTGCCTCCTGCTTAAAATTCCACATTTTATTGTATTTTTGTCAAAGGAAGCCATCTTTTTGATTTTCTAGTACAGCAATGCACCCAATTTTAATCTTAGACTTCTGCTAAACTTACTACAGTTATATAAACAATATTTCAAAGGTGTGCAGAGATGTAGAAAGGATGCTAAGAACCTGAAGGTACCTGGGCAGTGGTGGTGCACACCTTTAATCCCAGCACTTAGGAGGCAGAGGTAGACAGATTTCTGAGATCAAGGCCAGCCTGGTCTACAGAGAGAGTTGCAGGACTACACAGAGAAAACCCTATCTCAGGGGTGGAGGGGAGAAGAGGAGGAGGAGAAGAAGGACCCTGAGTACGTACAGTCAGGAGGAAATAGATCCCTTGGAAAAGGCTGGTCTCTACACAGCGACTCAGTTGGCTGCGGCACCCTTTACTAAGCTCCCTGAGGCCCCTGGTTCACTGTAGTAAGAAACAGTAAGTACAGTACATTCTTACTAATGAGAAAATGAGCCATTACTAAACTAAGCCAGGCACCAAAGTTATTTCCGTCTTTCTTTTGGTTGTTATTGTTGCTTTTAATTGTGTGTGTCTCTGTGTGGATTTAAGCAAGTGAGTTCAGCACCTTTGGGAGCCAGAAGAGGGTGTCTGATCCCCTGGAACTGGAGTTACAGGCAACTGTGAACTGTGCTACACAGATGCTGGGAACTGAACTCAGGTCGTCTAGGAGAACTCGTTCTAAACCTTGTGCCATCGCCCCTGCTTCTCTATTCTCAATGGACCATGGTGAGTATTAGAAAAGCAAAAGCTCTGTCCACACTGACACCTTAGTAAAGCTGTCACCTAGTTTACATGCTTTAACACCCAGCATGACGCCCTCCCCACACCACCTCCAGAAGACCCCAGGGGTCTATTGTGAAATCCCCTCCAAACTTGTAAGTTGAGCCTCCATGCTCACCCCTCACTGGGGGCGAGGGTCTCCATTTCCTCCTATTCCCTCACGGCACTTCATGGAGGCTTTCCTTCCACATTCCTGCCCCTCGTTCATGCTAACAGAGAAACAGCTGTGTGCTCGACTCTATATTCAGCAGAAGCTTTCCAGAGGGAAAGAAACCAAAGGCTTGGAGGGAGAATGAGAGAGAAAATAAAGCTTGGAGCAGGTGCCAGGCAGTGGACTCTGAGTGACAACACTGTTCCCTCAGCACTAGGTCTTTCTTGCCCATTCCAGCTCCAGGGGCCACTGTGTAGCTAACACCCTTTCCCAGGCAGCTACTAGCCTGAACACAGATGGAGGAAAGGTACCTGGAAGAGATGAACCACTCTTTACTCTTCCTTTCTGCTAACCACAGATAGTAGGCTAATGAAGGACGAAGAAGATGACTCACCTTGAGGAGCCACGTGAGAACTGAGTCCCGGTAGGGAACAAACTTATTTTTGTTTTTGCCTGCGCCCTGATCAGCTAGGGCCGAGATAACCAGTCCCAGGGTTGTGAGAGACCTGCATGGAACAAAAACCACAATTATCTAAACCAAAACATATCAAATGTCACATTAGTCGCAAGAATGGACAGCAAGGTGTCCTTGTGCCTGCATGTGAGGAGGGCTGTGGTCAGCACTTTGTTGTCTGAAGACTGAGCTCCTAAAGGCTGCTGTCCATCTGTGCTACTTGTAGCAATAAAAATGCTTAGCATTATTTGTTTTTCATATTTGCAGATAAAATATATGAAGTGTAAAACTTCAGGTAAAGATAATATAAAGAATGGACATCTTCAAGAAGAATCCACAAGGTAAAATATCAATTAAAGCAATAGTGCTAACAAACACATATGCACAAGTCAGTCAGATTCCAGTATTGGAGAAGTGTTCCACAGTCCCCATTTGTTGCCTCGACTCATGGCTGTGGGAACCCTGAGGGGAGGGAAGACTTGATCCCATGAAGAGGTAATGATTCAGCCTGGGAGAGAACCATATGCGTGATATAGTCGGCAGGTGAAACAGTACTTAGTAAAGTCTTGCTTCTGACACTTTGACAAACACAACAGCAGACCTAAAGGGACAGCCCAATGTGGCTGGCACATTCACTTAGAGATGGATGTTCACTGGCTTTCTCTCCATTGCAGGCCAGTGGTTCTCTAGAGGAGAATGACTATGCTGCATGGGTAACAGTAAGTCAAAAAGAAGAGACTGGATTGTCAGAACTGGGGTCATCTCTTAGTGAGTGGATGCCAGGGAGTCTACCAAACATCCCATAATGCACAGCATCCTCCACCCCCAAGGACAAGGAGTCATGTAGTGTCAATAGGGGTATTGTTGAGAAGCCCTGCCTTGACTGAGGGCTGTGCTCCTCGGTCCCATCAACAACTCCACAGATGAGAAAATGAGCCTGGCTCATGGGAAACACTAGGAAAAAATCCAAACTGCTTATTCATCATTGCCTCAACGTTCCAGAATCATCTTACTCCAATACCCACAGATGTTCCCCTATTTTTCGATCAACTCTGTAAAGCAATTCAAGAATGTGATTCTGGGAAGCTTACTTGTTGATGTTGCTGCCCTCCTTCAGCCTGTCGCCCGCAGCTCCAGTTTTTGTGGCTCGTTCGCTGCCAGCTAAATCCACTAAGCTCAGCTTGCCCACTTTCTCTCCAGATGTCTGCAAAGAAAATCGACACATGCTAGCAAACAGCTAATGAATGCCAAAACAGGCTGGCTCCTTCGAACAGCTTATTGTCTCATTTGAACTGCTGCTGTGCACTGCAGAAAAACACCACCTAGCACAAAACCTAGCACAAAACTGACAGAATTTGCTAACCCAGTCGTTAGCAAACAAGGGACTTGATGGACTCAGGAAAAATGCTACAAAATGGGACATTTTGGAGAGATTGGTAAAATTTTCAGGTATGTATACAAAAAATGCTCTTAAGATCAAAAGATTAATGATTTGAAACTGTACTTAAAATTTCACAAATATTAGTCAGTAATCTAGAGACAAAATAGTTACATTCTTGTTTAAAATTGTTCAAAAAGTCAAAAACATTTTCTAAACACTTTCTCCTTGAAGCTTACTGGCTTTAGTTTTCTACCATCAGCTGTGGTCTTAGACAGTGGTGTTTCACTCCACCAGATCACAAACTCGTGACAAGTTTTCTATTTTACCTCATCATCAAAACAGAAATTGTGAGAAAGCAACGTTAGGATCTGCAGATTCGACTATTTTGAAAACTTCCCTTTAAAATCTATATTATCATCTGGCTGGGAATGTAGCGCAGTGGCAGATGTTTATCTAACATGCAGAAGACCCTGGGTTCTGTTCTCAGCACTGCAAAAAATACAATATTTCCATAAAATAAACATAACAAAAGAATATTTTGCTTTCCAAATCAAAAGGACTTTTAAAAAGTCTTCAATATGGTATTTGCTTTGTTTTGCTTTACACTAAAAAGAAACTCAAAAACAAGTAACTTTGTTTCTAACACTGATTTGGATGTGATGGAGGAAAAGTGATTTTTCAGCAAGGAAAAACACTACCAATGTGGAGCACCCAGTCAGGAGATGATTTTGGCTTCCAGTATTCAAAACTGAGGTCCTGAGGGATGGACATCGTAAGTCGGTCTTTACATGAAGGAAGAGAACAGGGAGTGAGTCGGCAGAGATGTTCCCAACATGCAGAAGCCCTGAATCTTCACAGGGTCCCAAATGAATGCTCCAAGGGTACTCTACACAGTCTAATGATCTTATGGCATGCTTCCCCAACACAGACTGCAGCAGACAGCCCACATCAGGGTGTAAACGCACAGCTGCTGTGGAAAGGCCAGGTCACTGCCCTCTCTCTGGAGTGGGGTGGGGTAAGGTCCCAGGCCTCAGGGACTTTCAGACCCTCTTGCTAATGACTGGAAAGCAGAAGCCAAGTGTCTTCCCTGGCTTTTTTCTACCATCAGGCAGGTCATGGAATCTGAGATTTCCCAGGACGTTCTACAACTTCCAGGGTGCTAAGTAAGAGGCAGCTGCACTGACAGAAGCAATTTCTCCACTCCTGACTGCAGCTGTAGTGTCCCTGTGGTTTTAGGAGTGACTCCTAGAGTTACTGGGGTGCTCCAACAGCACTGCAGCATCTCACTCAGCTTCTATTCCAGTCAGGACCTTTGTCCCTAGTCTTGACCAACAGCTACCATCAGAGAGAACAGAAAACCACTTCGGAAGCTACTCACCCCAGACTTCACATCGTACAGAGTGTGTGTTAGGGTGATCTTGAAGACTGCGTGGGACCGGCTGCTTTCCTCATTCATGTTGGTTGCAGCAACTGTCCGAGACTTGTTGCCCTCGGACATCAGAGACTCAATATCCTAAGTGGAAACAGGTTACAGGCATGCATTTGGTTATTTGTGAATAAGTGTGACTCTCCCACACTAGCACAAGCACCTAAGTTCTAAGAGACTACATTTTGTTTTTCAGCGAGAATACAACAGCTCACACTGTTTCTGAGAAACAAGCAAAGTACAGTATTTACTGCAGACGCGGGAGCAAATGGCAGCTTTGACACAGAAAAGCTAGAACTTAAGATTCCCTCAACCCACAGATGGGATCTTACAAGGTAGCCCAGGCTGGCCTCAACGTTGTGATCTTCCTGCCTCTACTTCCACAGCACTGAATCATAGATGTGCCATGTTGGGGACTGTGGTCCCCCAGACCCTGAATTTCTTGTGCCAGAATAAACAGCTTGTCTTTCCTATGCTTATAGCTGCTCTGAGCATGAGCCTGATAGCAGGGGAGTGGTTTCTGGTGGGACTGCGGCCGAAAGATCCCGAGAGCTGGGCGTGGCCAGAGCCCTATATAAGCTGCCCCTGAACACAATAAAGGGGCCATTCCTAGGGAATTCAAGGATGACCCATGTCTCTGTCTCTGTCTCTTTGTATGTTTCAATCTCCAACCCCTTGTCCGGCTTGCGAACTGTCCCTGTGTGGGCTACAGATATAGTACCATAGTACACATAGTACATGCGCTACAGGACTGTAGTGTATGTAGTAGCATGGACACTACAGTGCCATATACAACATTAGAAACAATACTTTGAGTGACATGAGATGCTGATATTCACCTACTCCAGAAATTAAAAACAAAACTAAGTACATTTAGTTGTAAAAAGCAATACAAGGTTTTATACTATTAAAACAAGTTATCTAAAAAGCAAAAAGTAAAAAAGATTTACCCCAGCCAGGTGGTGGTGGTGGCGCATGCCTTTAATCCCAGCACTCGGGAGGCAGAGGCAGGTGGATCTCTGGGAGTTTGAGGTCAGCCTGGTCTACACAGGAGTTCCAGGACATCCAGGGTGACACAGTGAGACCCTGTCTTTTCCTCACTCCCAAGAGTTACAAGCTCTGAAACAGTGACTGGAGTGATCTGACCTTAGCTTCATTAATTACAACACAAATTATCATCTTCTGGGCTGGGAATGGAGCCCAGGAGCGATGGGCTTGCTAGGTGTAACAAGGTCCTGGGTCACAAGCAATAATGAACAAATACATACACATAGCAAAGTCATCGACAAGGATCTGTGAAATGGGGACTGAGGGAGTTGGAGCATGCAAAACTGCTACCCAGCTGCCTCCCACCACCCGCTGCTCTTTCCAGTGAAGGAGCCCTCTCTTCTGCTGAGTCGGCTGTGGCAGAACCAAGAGGCTGCATTTCCCAGATGTCTTTGCAGCCAAGCCTGGCCACATGATTAACTAAAGTGTAACACACACCATCTGGATGATCCTCCTTAATGGAAGCAGGCATGCCATCATAGCTCTGCTGTAAGAGGCATTAGGAGAGGCTGGGCATTACAGCATCCCCCTGTGGAGAAGGGAAGGACCTGAGGTCCCTACCAACAGCTTGGAGTCGTGACACCAGCCTCAGACTACCTATTTCAGACATTTTCCCCCCACAGGAAAGGATAGTTTAAATCACTGCTTATTCTTTAATTCACTCGTATGTATATTAAAAACATCTACCATATGCCAGGTACTTCCTAGACACTAAGGACACATAACAACAGAACATCTAACAATCCATACAGAAACATTACTAAAATCCTGGTATGTTTTTATGATGTATATACCTGAACATAATCTTTTTTTTTTTTTTAAAAACAACAAAGCACAAACATAATTTAATTAAATGTCTATGTAAACAGTTCAGAAACTTTGCTTGTATACAAATAATGGTATTTGCATTATAACTGTCACCTGGTTGATAATGACCTGAACATAATCTTAAAACTGCAAAACATCTATGAAAATTTTCATAAGTCATATGATCATACTTCTGCTGTATAAATTAAAAAGAATGGTACTTAGTAAAAAGATTTCAACACAACAAATACTCTCAAAGTAAAATCATTAGCTGCAAAAATAGCAACACAGGCGAAACACTTTCCAGAACTCTCCCAAGCCCATCCTAGATCCATTAGTTGTGATAACCCAGAGGCCCCATTGTAACTAGGTGACATTTACTGACTAGTTTCTATCTTGTTTTGAAGTTTTTTGTAGAAAGTGAGTTACTAAATGATGGTATTGTAAATTTAATTTTAAAAATATAACACAGGGCTGGAGAGATGGCTCCAGAAAACCTGAATTCGATTCCCAGCAGCCACATAACAGTTCATAAAACTGTTTGTAACTCTAGTTCCAGGGATCTGATGCCCTCTTCTGGCCTCAGAGGCATCAGGCACACACATGGTACACAGGCATACATGCAGGCAAACACTCATACACATAATAAAAATAATAAAAGTTTTAGAAAACAAAGACATGTAATGAGCCAAAATTACAGTAAATTGAAGCAGTTTATATAAAGAATGCTGTTACCTTGTAGCTTGTGACAGCCAGTTTGGAAAGTCCATCCACGTAGGGTCCCAACACACTGTGCTCTCTCACTTTCAAAGTTTGACGGCTTCTGTTCATGGCAGAGATGTGATCCATTAGTGATGCCCTTTTTCAGAAGGACTAGACTGTGTTTCATAGAAATGTACACTTCTTTCAAGACGGAACCCCCAAAAGAGCAGAGGAGCTGACTGGATTCCTCGAGGATTTAAATCTAACTTTAAAACCCTTGCTGGGAAGAAAAACTTGAAAATATGGTAAAATACCACATGGCTCAAAAGGGTAAGCGTGGGAAGTCTAGTTACTACCACGAAGAATGCAGAGTCAAATAAATACCACAATCTCCTTGTCTATCCCAGAATCGGCCCCAAGACAGAAAAACCACAGGCGTAGCTCAGCCGTGAACAGACAAAGAAACAAAGACAATAAACGGCTCTCACAGCAATTTAAAGACACAATACTGAGCTTATCTAAGGCTTGCCTGGTTGTTCTAACAAGAGGGTCTGCACACTTTATCACACTGACACACTAGAGAAAAGGGGGAAGAATGGCTGTTTCAATAAATGCACAAGAGATTCAATAAAACAAGAAGCAAATGTTCATTAGTTTCTAAAACAAATCTCCCAGCAAGCATGCAGCTGTGGCGCTCTCAATACTTTCAGCAAAATACTAGGAACACCTGTCCAGATGTTGGCTAAAGGGCACCAAGTTTCAGTCAGGATGGGAAAAGTCTGAGACCCACAAACAGCATGGTGACTACATACAGTCATTGTGTAATAATCATAATTCAAAATTGCCGGGAATGGGTTTCACACCACAGCAAAAATAAAATGACAATTGAGGTAACAAATTAGTTAAATTGAGGAAGCTGTTCCACGGTGTCTACATATCCCAAAATAGCCCACTATAATCTATAGAGGAAAATATTATTTGTCAATTAAAATTATTTTTAAAAAGAGTAGTTACTAACAGTGAAATCTTAGGAGATATTGTTTTATCTGTATTATGTGTTTGTTTGGCCACCAAAAGATACTACTTTTTCAAAATAAATGAGTTAGAATGTTTAAAATTCTGTGGTAGTTTTTGGTGCCTAAGGTTCAGGCTCCTCAGCTGACGCCCATGCTTCTTGTCAATTGTCTTGTCTGTCCACCCCTGCCAGGGGTCAAACTTTATTTGCATAATAGACTTTGAGCTCTAGAAGAGTAAAAATGTCTTGTATTAATAAGACATTGTTTGGGGGGTCTATAGTTCCTATACAATCCCTGGCATCTAAGAGTCACTCAGAGAATTAACACACTTGGCTAACAAAGTAGAAACAGAACTGCGGTGCCAACGAGGACTTGCGAGGTATCAGCCACAGGGCTTGGGGGGGGGGGGGTGCTGGAGACAGAGTACAGGGAACAGGGGACCTGGAGACAGAATACAGGGGACGGGGGCCCTGGAGACAGAGTACAGGGAATGGGGGGCCTGGAGACAGAGTACAGGTGACAGGGGGCCTGGAGACACAGTACAGTAATGGGGGGTCTGGTACCATCTATACTTCATCCATCATATGGGAAGTGGGCAGAGGTACTGAGGAAGTGGGGGAACCAAGAAATAACTCGGCCATCTAAAAGCCTTACTGTCTTTCAGCTTAGTATTACCTAATGATTCAGAATCTTCTAGCATCCTATGTTCAACTTAATATGTTCTATGAATGCAGATGATGCCACGTTAATATGGTGCTGAGCTCAGCAGAAGTGGACACAGCCCGAGATTTGGGGTACTGCTCACCTTTTACAACAGCACATAGTTTGCAATTAACTTTTAGTCCTTCACTTTTCCTTTTTGTTTATATGTACACGTATGTGGGTGGGTATATGTGCATGTTCAACTGTGTGTAGGCACGTGTATGAACAAGTGTGTACCTGTGGAGGCCAGAGGTCAACCTCAGGTATCACTCTTGGGATACTCTCCGCCTTATTATTTGAGACAAGGTCTCTCACTAGGACCTGGGATTCCATGAGTAGCTAGGCCAGCAGCCTGTAAGCCTCAGGGATATGCCTGATTCTGCCTCCTTGGTACTGGATTACAAGCACACATCATCACACATGGATTTTTTTTAAACATGGGTTCTAGGGATCCAATTCAGGTTCCTGTGCTTTCACAGCAAGCACCTCACAGAGTAAGCTGTCTCCTCAGCACTACCTCCCTCCTTTTTATGTCTGTCCACGTTTTGTTAGCACTTATGTCTGTTAGCCACTTGTAAGCCTCGTGCTCACAGAGGCCAGAAAAGGACCTGGATCTGGAGTTAGAGATGATGTGAGCCACCATGTGGGTACTAGAAATTGAACCCATGTTCTTTGAAAGAGCATTAAGTCATCTAGCTCTCCAACCTCCCTGCTCCCCTGTTCTTTTTTTTTTAAATATTTATTTATTTATTATGTATACAACATTCCTTCCATGTATGTCTGCAGGCCAGAGGAGGGCACCAGACCCCATTACAGATGGTTGTGAGC
Source organism: Chionomys nivalis (assembly GCF_950005125.1). Classification (NCBI taxonomy): domain Eukaryota; kingdom Metazoa; phylum Chordata; class Mammalia; order Rodentia; family Cricetidae; genus Chionomys; species Chionomys nivalis. The sequence goes on from NC_080097.1 coordinate 48,472,557, forward strand.
CACCATATGGCTGCTGGGAATTGAACTCAGGACCTTTGGAAGAACAGTCAGTGCTCTTAACCTCTGAGCCATCTCTCCAGACCCTCCCCTGTTCTTAAAGACAATGTATATATACTACATTATGCCTCAAGCAAAACAAGATTACATTGTTTTACATGATAGTCACTGAATTAATAAAATCAGTACTTCATTTTATTTTTTATTGATATTTATTGAGCTCTACATTTTTTCTCTGCTCCCCTTCCTGCCTCTCCCCTCTCCCCTTCAACCTTCCCCCAGGGTCCCCATGCTCCCAATTTACTCAGAAGATCTTGTCTTTTTCTATTATTTCCCATGCACATTAGATCTATATAAGTCTCAGTGTCCTCACTGTTGTCTAAGTTACCTGGGATTGTGGTTTGTAGGCTAGTTTTACTTTATGTTTAAAAACCACCTATGAGTGAGTACATGTGATAATTGTCTTTCTAGGTCTGGGTTACCTCACTCAAAATGATGTTTTCTAGCTTCATACATTTTCCTGCAAAATTCAAGATGTTATTTTTTTTCTGCTGTGTAGTACTCCATTGTGTAAATGTACCATATTTTCCTTATCCATTCTTCAATGGTGGGGCATTTCATTTGTTTCCAGGTTCTGGCTATGACAAACAAAGCTGTTATGAACATAGTTGAGCACATGTCCTTGTGGAACGATTGAGCATCCTTTGGATATATACCTAAAAGTGGTATTACTGGGTCTTGAGGAAGGCTGTTTCCCAATTTTCTGAGAAATTGCCACACTGACATCCAAAGGGGTTGTACCGGCTTGCACTCCTACCAGCAATGCAGAAGTGTTTCCTTTACCCCACAACCTCTCCAGTGTAAGTTGTCATCAGTGTTTTTGATCTTGGCCATTCTTAAAGGTGTAAGATGGAATCTCAGAGTTGTTTTGATTTGCATTTCTCTAATGACTAAGGATGTTGAACATTTCCTTAAATGTCTTTCAGCCATTTTAGATTCCTCTGTTGAGAGCTCTCTATTTAGGTCTGTACTCCAGTTTTTATTGGATTATGTGTTCTTTTGGTGTCCAAGTTCTTGAGTTCTTTGTATAATTTGGAGATCAGTCCTCTATCTGATGTGGGGTTAGTGAAGATCTTTTCCCATTCTGTAGGCTGTCGTTTTGTCTTGTTGACCGTGTCCTTTGCTTTACAGAAGCTTATCAGTTTCATGAGGTCCCATTTATTGTTTCTTTCAGTGTCTGTGCTGCTGGGGTTCTATTTAGGAAGTGGTTCCCTGTGCCATTGTGTTCAAGTGTACTTCCCACTTTCTCTTTTATGAGGTTCAGTGTGGCTGGCTTTATGTTGAGGTCTTTGATCCATTTGGACTTGAGTTTTGTGCATGGTGATAGATATGGGTCTATTTTCATTCTTCTACATGTTGATATTCAGTTATGCCAGCACCACTTGTTAAATATGCTTTCTTTTTTTCCATTTGATATATTTTGCTTCCTTGTCAAAAATCAGGTATTCAAAGATGTGTGGATTGATATCCGGGTCTTCTATTCGGTTCCATTGGTCCTCCTGTCTGTTCTTATGCCAATACCAGACTGTTTTCAGTACTGTAGCTCTGTAGTAGAGTTTGAAGTCAGGGATTGTGATGCCTCCAGAAGTTCTTTTATTGTTCAAGATTATTGTGGCTATCCTGGGTTTTTTGCTTTTCCATATGAAGTTGAGTACCATTCTTTCGAGGTCTTTGAAGAATTTTGCTGGGATTTTGATGGGCATTGCGCTGAAAGTACTTCACTTTATTAATTAATAAAATTTAATAAAATCATTTTTAAAATGAAGTTTTCACAAATACTCTGGTTGAAATAAAATCTGATTTAAAACTTTTGATCCAATTATTTTGACTTTTCAGAAAAAGAAATGCTTGTAGGGTCTGGCAAGATGACTCAACTGTTAAGAGCATTTGCTGTTCTTGTTGAGGGCTGGAGTTCCACTCAACAGACAGCAGACTGCTCACTACGTTAACTCCAACTCCAGGGCATCCCATACCCTCTTCTGACCTCCACATATGCACACACACGCACAAAAGTTTTTACATTAAAAAGAAAACCATTTTTTTTAATCTTCAAGGAACTTTCATAGAAAAACACCATAGCCCGCACATGTTGAGTCCTTACTGTATGCCAGAAGTCCAGAGACCTCAGGTGTATCACACTCTCAATCTTCACAGCAGCCCTCTGGAATGCTGTAAATAGCATCATTCATTCCCTGTGCAGTTTGCCGAGGAATTGTAAGGAACTTGCTCAACCAATAACAAGAGGATCCTGAGCTGTGAGACTCCAAAGCCCATGTGCTGAGCACTAAGCTACATGCAAAACAAACTAGGAATCACTAAAGACTAAACACACCTGACTGGCAGACTTCAAACCAGTCTGCTGAGGATACAGAACACAGGCATAAACAGCTATGAAGCCTACCAGTTGACTGCTCCTGGGAAGGGTAAGTCTGAGCTATCTCAAAGAAACTGGTCATCTCACAGAGGTCAAAATACAAGGAAAGCAGGAAGGCTGAATTAAAAGGTACATAGGGAGCAAAATGTGACCGCCTAAGCCATGACTACCTATCTCTGGCCTCTGGCTTCTACATACCTTACCCTCCAGCTGAAAGATGACCATCCTGCAAATGAGTGATATCCATATACTTCCACAAGGCGGTGCCTATACATGAGTGGGTCTCGTCTCACTTCTGAGTGGACAAACCCCCACTCAGCATATAAACCATCAAGCACTTCTACAGAATCCTCTCTTGGCTCTGGGAAAGGCCCCCTTCCCTTTTTACACTCTGCTTTGGGTTAGCGTCCCTCACAAGTGAGAAGCAGACTGCATGCCCCTCTAACTTGTCTGCAAAACTGATTCTCTCCATACTATGGCTCTTCCTCTGAACTGCATGGGGCCTGGCATATAAGAATGACTTGAGGGGCTGGAGAGATGGCTCAGAGATTAAGAGCACTGACTGTTCTTCTAGAGGTCCTGAGTTCAATTCCCAGCAACCACATGGTGGCTCACAACCATCTGTGATGAGATCTGGTGCCCTCTTCTGGTGTGCAGGGATATATGCAGACAGAACATTGTATACATAATTAATAAATAAAACTTTTTTTTTTAAAAAAAAGGATGACTTGATACACAATGGATAGGTAAGGTGTGGACAAACTATCAAGTGTCAACTCAAGCTCCAGCTGTAGATCATTATCAGCCAAAGAAAGGCGGCTGTCAGGTACTGAGATCCATTTGCTCTTGATTGAGCCTCACTGGATTCTCTGTCTCTCACGTCATCTTTCCTGATCCACCCTCCTCACTCAAACATAACTCACTATCTGCTCCTGGGCTTTAAGCCCTGCCCACATGGCTCTCTGACCTAGTTAATATGGTGTCACATGAGTCAGCAACAACCACAGTCCTTGCTTCCCACTTTCCATCTCCCCCACACCCCTGAGGTACATAGGTTCCTCGGCTACCTCTCCCCCTCCTCATTCAGTTCCAAGTGGCTGCAGGGTGAGCACAGCAATTCTAAGGACCTCCTTATGCTCTAATGCAGTTCTCTTTCAAAGTCAATCCCATGAAATCAGGGGCATTTCTTACCGGGGGGGGGGGGGGAGGGGGTTAGATTAACTACCCTGAGACCAGGTTCATGCTCCCAGGTTACCTCCCACCTCAATTCACACCTGGAACCAACCACAGAAAGCCACCCAAAATTTACTGCCTCTAAAGAAAAAAGCTGAATCACTGAAGGCTACAGCACACTCATATTAAATGACTGCCTCTCGCCACCTCTGTTTTGTCTGTGGCTTTGGGTAATGAGAGGAGAGGCAGCATGGCACACGTACAGACCTGCATCATCACTCTGCCTGCTCCAACGACCCCGAAACTGGCTGTGGGAAGCTGATCCGTGTAAACATAAATCACAAACAGCATGGCGAGACCACTCTCCACTACAGTTCAATTACAGACTTCTCTAAGGCAATCTATTATGTCTGTTTCAAAAAGGCCCAGCACTCCAGCCTCCAAGTCTTTTACCCTTTGGGGTCAAGAAGGTCTCGAACTTTCTCATTATAAATCTCCATGTAGGATACTTCGACTTTAAAGCTCTGTTCTTCACTCTCCTCTTTCTGGGTCCGCTCGAAGAGTCCACTGCAGAGTCTGGGGATTAGTCCAGGCTGGTCGGCTGTACCCATCATGGTGTAAGACTTTCCAGACCCTGGAAAGGAAAAGGAGCCATCACCACCTCTTGGAGAAGTCTAAAGGCAGTTAATCCTATTTCTACTACTTATAACACATTTTAGAATTTAGAAAAACACGCAAAATATAATAAATATACACCTAAGAAATGCATCCAAGAATAATGAGAATGGAACATACAGAATCTTTCATTACTTGTGTAAAACAAAACTAAACATGGTCTAGAAAGAAAAAAAACTTATCCAGCATAATAACCCATACTTCTAATGTAGCACTCAGGAGGTAGAGGACGAGGATCAGGAGTTCAAACCCAACCTCTACTACTTGACACCTTGTTTAAAAAACAAAACAAAACAGACAGACTCTCCTTGAATAATCTTCATATTTTAAAAAAATTACTGCCGGGCGGTGGGTGGCGCACACCTTTGGCATTCAGATCTCTGTGAGTTCAAGGCCAGACTGGTCTACAGGAGCTAGTTCCAGGACAGGCTCCAAAGCCACAGAGAAACCCTGTCTCAAAAAACAAACAAAAAAAAAATTTTTTAAAAAATTACCAAAAACATAACAAGATTTTTCAAGTTTTCTGAGTAAGTTAGAATCCTCTAATGCTGTTATTATAGATATTCCTAACTACTGAAATCAAAACACAAAAGACAAAGGCACCCATGGGTTTTGGGGCAAATCAGCTTACTGCCCTCTTGTAACAGTACACTGAAGAAATAATAATGTTCCTCTATTTTTTACAAGCATTTTCTCCATTGTAACAGAAATACATATTCATTAAGGCAGACTCAGAAACCTGTGTGATGGTACACATCTTTAACACTAGCACTCCAGAGGCTAAGGCAGGAGGATAGCAAGGTCCGAGCCAGACTGGGTTACAGAAGGAGATCCTATCAAAAGACAAATAAAGGAAGGAAGGACAGATGGATAGACAGACCAGAAAACACAAATGAAAAAGGGAAAGATTAAATCGCCTCAGTCCTACCACCAGGAACACATGACACTTAGGTGTAATCCGCCCTTCAGGTACCAATGGCTTTGCAGTTAAGTGTGTGCTTTCCACCTCACAAGTCCTGCTGTGTCACCTGTCAAAATACCTAAAACTAGTGTTCTCATTCCAGGCCTTTCCTAAAGTGTGCACAAGATAACTAGTCATGCCAATCCTAGGAGAGAGTCTACAGTAAAAACATTTTACAGTGAGGAAATGATAAAGCAGAAAGGCCCATTTGGTGAGAGGCATGGGCAAGAGAGCATCTGGCACGCCTGGCTCAGAATTTCTGTTCTTTTGGGCACAACACATGATGCCCAAACCCATCATAAAGACTGTTCTATGAAGAGCCCTGTCCAGTTGGACAGGTCACATCATAAACCATTATAAAAGCAGCTAGTTTCACTTTAAATTGGTTTTCTTTCTTTAAGTATAGAATCCTAAATCCCTTTCCAATTATGCCCAGTAAACTATTAACAAATGTGTTCTTTTAAAAATATATTTTCTTGAGCAGGCAGTGATGCACACACCTTTAATCCCAACACTTGAGAGGCAGAGACAAGTGGATATCTGTGAGTTCAAGGCCAGCCTGGTCTACAGAACAAGTTCCAGGACAGCCAAGGCTACATTGAGAAACCCTGTCTCAAAGAAACAATAAATAGTACATTTTTTAATTTTTACTTTATGTGTATGGGTATTTTACCCATATGTCTGTGCACCATCTGCATGCCTAGAGCCTGCAGAGGCCAGAAAAGGGTGTCAGGTCCCCCGGAACTTGAGTTACACATAGTTCTGAGCCACCATGTAGGTGCTGGGAATCGAACCCAGGTTCTCAGGAAAAGCAATAAGTGCTCTTAATCACTGAGCTCCAGCACCAGAAGTGGTTTCTTTCTTTATGGTATTCTCTCTGGCATGATCCTTAAAGAACTACAATATACAGACACAGCCAATAATAAACACAATGGTCACAGCTTTGTAAATCATTAAGAAGATTAAAATAACAATTTGCATGAGAAGAGGGATGAAAAAAATCAATAAAGAAAAAAAGGATTTCAATCCCAATTTTATTGTACTATCTTAAAAAAATGCCACTGACTAATTTAATCACCTGTGAGAAAAACTAACACAGGATAAGTAAGCAAGCAACCCAGTAAACGTGGCTTCATCTTCTTCATAGGATGCTCAAGTGTGGACTACGTGTTAGTTCACATTACCTGTCTGCCCATAGGCAAAGATACAGGCGTTGTAGCCATCAAATGCATTCTGAAGGATGTTTTCCCCAAGGCACTTGAAAACATCATCTTGACCTAAAGGACAGGAAAATAATATTTTAAGGACAAAGAACACACAAACAAATAAGAAATCAAACAAAACTCAATAAAACGAAACAATCTGCCTGTTTATCCCCAAACAAGATTTTTAAGCTTGAAAGCCTCTGCCCCACAGGTTATTTCTAGTTAGAGTGAGAAGAGTCAGTAAAGGGTTCCCTGTAACACATGCGTGAACAGGGCCACCCAAATCAAGCCACGCAATGCAGAGAGCTCAGGAGCTGCTTATTTTACTGTCGACAATTAAGATTCAACAATCTTCTCTGTTTATTGTATGTGATGCCTCGTGTGTGGAGATCAGAGGACAACCGTTAGCAGGTGGCTCTCCCCTTCCACCATGTGGGTCCTGGAACTGAACGTAGATCATCAGACTTGGTACAATCACTTTTACCATCTGAACTGCCTCACTGGCCCTAAACATCTGAAACTTAAACTTAGGACCTAGATATGCCTGAGTTCAACTACATACCATCCTTTTACTCAAAATGTACTAGAGTTCAGGAAAATCATGCACATCAACTCCTTTCTTTCCTTTTCTCATGAAAATTTCAGGTTACACAACTTACAGTTCACAATAGTTAGAGCAGAGAGTGATATCCTGGAAATAGGGCGGAGGAGATTGTTCATAAGTTAAGAGTGCTTGCTGTTCTCACAGAGGACTTGGGTTCAATTCTCAGTATCCACATGGCAGCTCAAAACCATCTATAACTCTAGTTCCAAGGATCCAACATCCTCTTCTAGCTAGCTTCCATGGGCACCAGGCACATACGTGGCACACACACATGCAGGCAAAACAATCATACACATAAAAAAATTTAGAAGAACCAAATGTTGCTGTGCCTAGCAAAAGTGTTCCATCTGCCTCACATTCTAGTTAATTTACCAGCTCAGTTATCACACTTCTGAATTTGGGTGATCCATGGAGACATCACTTAGGCCAGGGAGACTAAAAGAACCTTAAATGTTTTTTTATTAACCATGATCTTTCTTATATCAGAAGCAATAAAATATTATGTTCATTGTGTAAAAGATACTGCTTAGAAACACGTGACCTTGACAGTCAGGGATGCAAGGAACAAAGGGCTGTCACACAATCCTAAACTTGTTGAGAACTGGGGCTAAGACAGTTCTCTTTGGGGAGTAGTAGAACAGGGCAAGAGGAAACTGAGAGGGGTTGAGAAGACAGACGCTTTGGCAGGCCTGAAGAATTAGTGAGCACCACAGAGGTTTTAAGGACTAGAACTTGGGCTCCCGTGTGGGGCTTCTCCCTACTTATACCAGGTCCCTCTACACACATCACAGACATCATAAGGGTCTGCATGCCTGTAATAGGGCTTCCGGTTCCATTAGATGACCTCATGAGATCCCACAGTCAACTATTTTTCATCCCACTGAAGTCTCCCAGTCCCTAGACAGCACAAAATGCTGGAAGCAGCTGCCCGGACAGTGATTAAAATTTACACCAAATGATACCATGGCAGTGGGTGGAGAACACACAAGATGCTTCCACGTTACTAACTGCACAGAATAGTGTGCTCAGTTACCTGCATACTTCTCTCGGACGGATTCATCCATGGACCAGAAACAGTGATCATATGCAAATATCTGTTGCAGAGGGAACATAAAGAAAGTGCATTAAGAACAAAACTTTAACATCACAATTGCCATTATAATAGTGCATAGCATTATTATAACTTACTAGTCAGGCCTTATGGCACAAACCTGTAATCCCATCACCTGAGAGACTAAGGCAAGAGAAAAGCCAAGTTTCAGGGCAGCCTGGGCTACATTGTGATCATGTTTCAGCTGCCCAATACCTCAGATAAATACTGACACTTGAGGTCAGAGAGTGGGGGTTAGTGGTGCATATAATCCCAGAGTGACAACACAGTGATCCCCTTACATGGAAAACATCTCCAATGGTAAGTCAAAGAGAAGCTGTGAGACACAGTGACACCCTTACATGGAAAACATCTCCAATGGTAAGTCAAAGAGAAGCTGTGGGACGGAATGCACAGCAGCAGCTATGTGTGTGCAGCTATAAAAAGGAAGTTTGTTTTTACTTCTTGGTGAGGTGGTGTTCTAAAGCAGGGTCTTACAACAATTAATTAACACTCTCAGTCATTCTCTCATATTCTCTCTCTCATATTCTCTCTCTCTCTCTCATATTCTCTCTCTCTCTCTCTCTCTCTCTCTCTCTCTCTCTCTCTCTCTCTCTCTCCTCTTTCACTTAAAGTATCTACCCAAGTTTACCAGCACTTACCTAGCACAACTTAAGTCAAAGAAAGCAAACTTCAAGAAGTTTAGGACTCTTGTTTAGAGGACTGAAAACTAATAAGGAGTATTCTTATTTACCAAAAACACTGAGTGGCTCCCTTTTCAGTTTTAGCAATTTTGTAAATTACTACAAATACCTTTTAGCCCAAAACTTCATAAACTCAGTGATAATCACACTAGATTTAGTGCATGCTCCACTTGCAGATACAAATTAATGAGTATTTTATAGAAACAAAAACTGTCAAGTATGTCTTGATAACAGCTTTTATGTAGCTATTATCTTCTTACTGTTTTAGAGCCTGCCCACTTTGTCAAACATTATACAGTGAACATTGCCTTCCAGAGACTATGTTTGCTTTTCTTGCTAATGAAATGCTTTGCTTCCTTATAAAACAATATGTTGGCCGGGCAGTGGTGGCGCACACCTTTAATCCCAGTACTTGGGAGGCAGAAGCAGGCAGATCTCTGTGAGTTCGATCGAGGCCAACCTGGTCTACAAGAGCTAGTTCCAGGACAGGCTCCAAAGCTACAGAGAAACTCTGTCTTGAAAAACAAAACAAAACAAACAAACAAAAAACAAAACAAAATAACAAAACCAAAAAAACCCAATATGTTCACTATGTTGAATAGTTAGGAATGGGCTTGGTTGCAGCTTAGTGGTACAGCACTTGTCTAACATGTACAAAGTCCCAGGTTTGAGCCCCAACAATCGAGCAGATTAATTGTACTAATTTGTGGATGTTAAAGCTGAAAGTTATGTATGACACAGAGCAGGCCTTCCATCTGAGTGGTTTTCATGCTTTTAGGGTTTTCCTCTATAAGCAGCAAATACTATATTATACTATTTTTTGAGTTTGAATTTTAATGATTTGTTTGAGACCAGATTGACCTCAAGCTTCCAGAGATCCGCACCTGCCTTTGCCTTTCAGCTGCTGGGATTGAAGGTTTGCAGCACCCCATACCTGGCTCCATTCCTTTTTTATTATTATTATTATTGCACTTATTTAAGTGGGCATACAAAGCAGTAGGTTTCCTTTTGGCATTTATGTCATTTCATGAATATGCCATTTTAATTTGTCCCCTCCCCCACTGTCTTCACTTATTTCCTTTCTAAATAAACATTAGCTCTTTAAATCCAAAATGTTTCCAATAAACAGAAAATAAATACATAGTCATACTAACAAATTCCACAGAAAAATATAAAATAAAAATAGAGCTTGTGAGATGGTTCAGAGGTTAAAGGTGCTTGCCACTAAGCCTGATGACCTGAGTTTGATTTCTTAGGGCTCAACTGGTTAAAAAAAAAAAAATCTGATTCCCAAAAGTTGTCCTTTGACCCCCTAAGTGCTTGACATTGCATGCACATGGCAGGGTAAGCATGCAAGAGTGTGCATACAAAATAATAAATTTTAAAATAAATAAATGAAGGTCTCCCATTTGCCAACTACACCTCTACCCCAGAGGAAGCAATCTGTGAAGAATGTGGGCTTTTCCCCTTTTAGACCTTTTGTCTGCAATGCATTTTTCTAAGCTGTGAGAACAGTTCACTAAATAAACATAGCAAGTTTTTATTTCCTCACATCTTTACTGGTCTCCAGCTTCTGTTCCAATAAAAAGCAAAATTAACCCAGCACCTTCTTCATAGAGAAAAAGTTCAGACATATAAGGAGACCAGTGTCATATCCATGCACTGTTTAAAAAGTCATTGAGGATCCCAAAAGGCATGTCTACACATATTTTAGCAACAGTAACAGCGTAGAGTTACAGCTCAACCACAGGCTGTAAAACAAAAACAAGTCCAAGAATGTAGACCAATGGAATTTCCTGGAAGTTCTAAGTAACTTCAGAGAACTGTCCAGTTAACAGCTCCATGCTGACTTAAGAGGACATATAAGAATAACCACAGGGGCTCAGTGGTTAAGAGCATTTGCTGCTCTTGCAGAGGACAGGGTTTCTAGCACCTACATGTAGCTTATAATCATCTGTAACTTCAGTCCCAGGGGGCCCTATATCCTCTTCTCAATTCCATGAGCACCAGACATGCACAAGGTACATATACATGCATGAAGGCAAAACACTCAGACACATAAAATAAACAAATCTTTTTCAAAAATTAAAGACCCTTGGAAGACAAAAGAAGTCAACACTTCCACACAAAAGTTGGCTCAGTGGGAAAAAGGGGTCTGCCATCAAGCCTGAGTTCAATCCCTGGTGCCCACAAGGTATAAGAAAAGAACCAATGCCTGAAAGTTGTCCTCTGACCTCTACACATGTGCTGTGGGTGTACAAAACACACACACACACACACAAAATTAACTTTAAAATGTAATTAAGAAAACTTAAGGGCGGTCTCAGAACTTGGCTCCAATGTGGGATGCAAACACAGACCCTAGAGGAATCTGAAGTCCAATATGAGGGTCCCATCAGGACTCCACAGATCTGACAAAGCACCCCACTGCCTAGGAACAATATGAGTTGGATTGGCCCAGAGTGAGCACAGTGTGGAACAATCAGTTTCATGCTAATCTATGGCACACAAGAAATCTGTGTTGGGTTGCTAGGAGACTGGGAAGAGCTGGCCAAAGTCACTGCTCTCCATAGCCCTCCAGTCCTGTCTGGGCCAATAAGCAGCTTTGGAATCATGAGACAGCCAAAGGCTTATACTGCTTTTATAAACTAGCAAGGAGAAGGAGTTTTCTGTTTTGAATACTTCAGGGATATACACAGGAATTTCTACAGGCACCATGTGAAGAACTCTTACCTTCGGCTGGCTCCTGAGTTCCAGAGAATGGTGTCGCCATAGACATGAAAGAAAGGGAACAAGTGTTAGCAAAGAAGCATGTTTAGAAAACTCTTCTTGGACAGTAAAAGAAAATAAATGCATGCAAATTTGCAATAAGAAAACAAAACAGTAGCCAGGCACACACACCTATAACCTATGAGCAGAGACGCTGGAGGCAGGAGGATCAGGAGTTTAAGGTCAGTCTGTGCTACATAGCAAGTTCAAGAGCAGTCTAGGCTACAGAAGATTCTGTCTCAAAGGGGAAGGGAGTGACAAGGTAGAGAGGGAAGGTAAAAGGAAAGGGGATAAAAAAGAAAAGAGAGAAAAAATATTATTTTTGAAACTAGTAAATGAAAGGTAAATTAATACCAATGATGGGAGGGAATAGATTACAGACAACTACCCTGTCTCTCTCCAGCAGGAAGAAGGATCTGAACACTGGGGAAACCTTTAGGGAGAGTCTTAAAAGTCCTAATGGCTCTGCCTCTTTGCTTTTGCTCATCCTGTATATGCCTTATAAATAATTCTTTCAAAAGCTTGACTTCTGAGCCAGGTGCAGTGGCACCTACCTCTCTGTGACCCCAGATACAGTGAGAGTGAGTTAAATAAGAGGACTGTATAGGTCTATGGCCAGCCTGGGCTTCATTAATTAATCCTGTCTCAATCTGGAGAGACGGTTCAGTGTTTAAGAACACTGGCTGCTCTTCCAGAGACTGGGATTCAATTCCCTGTACCCCCATGGCAGCTTCAGTTCCATACAGTGCAATACCCTCTTTTGGCCTCCTGGCACCAGGTACAACATGCAGTGCACAGATATACATGCAGGCAAATATCTGTTAACTACCATCCCCTCCAACAAAAACCACCTGTCGTCTGATTTCCCTTCTAGAACTTTCCTGAGCTTTTATATAACGGTAGCTTATGCTCTTACCTATCCAGATTTTTCTATCCAGTAGGACTTCTGTTCTGGCTCAGGAAAAAGGTTGCATTTAAAGGAACAATTAATTGATTGCCAGTGAGCTCCTATTCACTGGGCTGCTCAGTACACACCCTCTTCACTTGCCTGGGCACTTCGACCTCCCCTCCAGCCCTCTGTCTGAAACTGCCAGGAGAAAACAAACAAACAAAGAAAAAAAACAACTAAGGCCTGAGATCCCATGAAGAACTCTCACAGACCCTTCACCCCAGATCACCAATGGTCACCCCTGAACTGGGCTGCTTTCATGTGCTCCCTTGTCACAGACATAAAAACACAATCATACTTCTTTTTCCCTGGACCTACTGAAGGCAGGCGTGCCTTCTTCCCTGACACTCAAGGGCAGAATTCCAAATAACAGCCATGCTCACTTAGATTCACAAAGCAAACTCAAACTAATCTAAGGATGAAACAAGTGCATTTGTCTATTTTTTGTTTGTTTTAAGATGAGTCCTCACTATGTCTCCCCAAGCTAGCCTTGAACTTACTGTGTGGAACCAGTTGACCTCAAATTTGTAGCACTCCTGCCTTAGGCCCAAAATAGTGCTGTCATTAAAGGCAGGAACCTCTCCTGACTTAAAGAAAGTTCTCCTGATTTTGGAGTGAAACAAGAATAGTGATACCTGGTCCTTCTCAGAGAATCGAAACATCCAGTCTAAGTTTGGAAAAATACTACATAACAAATGCCCCCGCTCGTTGTCCACAAGTTTCTTGTCCCTTTGTCTCCTATGATTCTCTTCTAAAAGAAATCTGACATTTATTTGTACCAAATGACTTGAAATGAAGACAATAAATGTCTAGGAAATGGTGACAAGTATCTGGTAGATTGGGGTAAAACATCCAACAGAGCTAAGATGTTAAAGAAAATGTGTTTTTCTTTCTGGACTAAAAAGATATAGGAAACCTTCCTGAAAAAAAGCTCTAGGCTGGTGAGATGGCTCAGAGGGTAAAGGCGCTTGCTGCCAAGCTGATGATTTCCTGAGTTTGATCCATAGAATCTATAGGGTGGAAGAAGAGGACCAACTCCCACAAGATGTCCTCTGACTGCCACACATATGCATAATACACAGGTTCACTCACAAGCACATAATAAATGTTAAAAACCATTTTAAAACCTTGGAATCTATAACACAGGTTAATGACAAATGCTACCATTGTTACAGATTTTTGTAGGCAAAGCCAGTTCTCAGCTGTGGTCAGATTGGTTAAAAATGCAGCCATGCATCTGAGGTGTCTACAGGCCAAGAACACATCACAGATGCACTAATGAGTCCAAACTTACAGATGAGAAATTTAAGAATTAGAAAAGTTAAAGGACCAGCTAAAGTAGTCCTAGGTTTTCAAACCCCCCCGAGTCCACCATCTTCCTCCCATGCTGATTCAAATAACTCGGATTTTAGAACCCATGAGCCACACACTAACCAACACTCTTGTGAACAGTGGCACCTACCAATGAGTTCATTCCCTCCATTCTGTTACCTATAACCTGATTGGTATTTTGATAACTTGACACAAGCTAGAGTTAATTGGGAAAAGGACCCTCAATTGAAAAATGCCTCTATCAGGGGGCCTGTAGCCAAGTCTGTGTGGTAATTTTCTTGATTAACAATTGATGTGGAAGGGCCAAGGCCACTGTGGGCAGTACTTCCCCTGGGCAGATGATCCTGAGTTGTATAAGAAAGTAGGCTGAGCAAACCATGAGAAGCCAGCCAGGAAAGTAAGCAGCACTCCTCCATGGCCTGCTTCAGTTCCTGACTCCAGCTTCCTGCCTTGAGTTTCTGCCCTGGCTTCCCTCAGAGATGGACGACAAATGAAATAAACTCTTTCTTTCCCAAGTTGCTTCTGGTCATGGTTTTCAACACAGAAAAAGAAACCTAAGACATACCATAGGGCTCCCTGGTGGGACTTACGTCAGCATTTTACTATTTAATAAGTATATGAAAATTCTTGCCTTTTCTAAGAACAAAAACATACATCTAGCATATTTCAAGCCTAAATAAAACAAAATTTTAAAAACTTTTAAAATCAGCTCTTCCTAAGAGGCTACCAATAAATATCAAACTGAACATATGACTCACTGCAGAAGAACCGAACTCACCTGAATTCAAAGCAGCCCAATAAAAACAGAAACAAACCAGCAAGTCAATTACAGGGGTACATTTCCAGCTACGGAGTCTGGGAGCCAAACAACAAAGCTGGGGTAACCTGCTGGTCACAGGACACCTCAATACATAATTGCAGCTCCTTACAAAAAGAAGTAGATTAATTAATGAGACCTTGTCAACAGGGAGCTGAAATCCCATACACCCAGGGCTCACCAATCCCAGGATCCCTTACCCAGAAACCACAGCAAGCCTCATCACTACAGATACTCTTGAAGCAAAGAAATGCAGCCAGTTCCTGACCCATTCAAAGGGCAGGCACAAAGCATGTCAGCCACAGTCTTCACTTCCCAGCTCTGCTGAATTAATTTTCTTGTTGCTTAACTTCATTTTTAAGTACTTTCAAACTTACAAAAATAGTACAAGGAATTTCCACACAGACTTGCTCAAGCTTCCCTACATGCTAATGACTTACAGAACCCCAGTTAAGTGACCAAAGTCAGGACAGATCTCTCAACATACAAGCAACCTATTAAGTTTACAGCCAGTCCTACTCACATTTTGCCAACTTTTGTCACTGGTGTACTTTTTCTGGTCCAGGACTGTGGGCTGTATGTTGTCATGATGCTGGCTGTGATGGACACCTGGAAACACTGGCCACTTTGTCTGCAAATCATCCCTCAGACTAGCTGCCTAATGCTCCCTCATGACTCAGCTCAGCCTGTGTGCTTGGCAAGTGTCAACACAAACAGCAGATGACCCTGTGCATGCATCCCACCAGGAGACACGAGATAATCCAGGGCTTACTCTGCTTGCTGGCTAGGGTGTGACACTCTTCACACTCTAAGGTTACCATGCTTCCCTTTGTCCTTGATAGTCAGCTAGCAGGAAGAGGCTTTAAGACCATGCAGAATCTCTCTATCTCATCACACTTCCAACCACAAACTTTGGCATCCAAATGCAACTCTTGCCTGCAGTTACTAACGTCTCCCAAGTGGTGAGCAGACAGCCACAGCACTGGAGATGAAAATGCTAATGATCCAGGTGGATCAACATGGAAGGTGCTGCTGGTTTGGAAGAGATCAGTGTGGAAAACATGATGTGGCTGCAGTGGGGGCTCCTGTCTAGCATGTGCAAGGCTCTGGGTTCCACTGCCAGCAATGCCTGAACTCCACGTGTAAAGGCTGGGTATTTCAGAAAGAAACTGGCATCTGTGATAAACTATTCTCTTACTCTTTCCTACTGATCTTGTTAAGGGGCCTGTGCTCACTTCTCACTCAAATAATAAATCATACCATAAATAAAAACTAATCTGATTACATTCCTAATCTCCGGACTGATAAATATGAAGACATTCATTGATGATTTTTATGTACACTGATAATCTTTGGAATGTCTCATTAATACCTTTGACAATGACAAAAATAAAATTAATATATGATCTAAATGCCAGGCGATGGTGGCGCACGCCTTTAATCCCAGCACTCGGGAGGCAGAGACAGGTGGATCTCTGTGAGTTCGAGGCCAGCTTGGTCTATAAGAGCTAGTTCCAGGACAGGAATCAAAAAGCTACGGAGAAACTCTGTCTCAAAAAACTCCAAAAAAAAAAGATAAAAGTAATTCAAAAATATTATATATACTTAAGACATAAACAAAGCCAGGCAGTGGTGACACACTCCACTTGGAAGGCAGAGTCAGGTGGATTTCTGAGTTTGAGGCCAGCCTGGTCTACAAAGTAAGTTTCAGGACAGCTAGAGATACACAGAGAAACCCTGTCTCAAAACACTAAATTAAAAAAAAAAGAACATAAACATGTCAGAATGAATTATAAATCAACCAATTACCACTGTCGACCAATAAAAACTAAACACCACCACCTCTTCTGTCCTTCACTGTTTTGGGGGTGTGGGGAGGGGAACGACTGACTGACTATATAGTCCTGGTTGGCTGGCTGGCTTGGACTTGTTATATAGGCCAGACTGGCCAGGAACTCGCAGAAATCCTCCTGTCTCTGCCTTTGGTGGCTGAGGTTAAAGGCCATACCATCATTCTGTCCACAATCATCTTTCAATTCTAAAGATTTAAACTGCTGAAATGATCATAATTAGAAATATGCAAAATCTCTGATTTACAAGATCCCACTCTGACACACTCTAAAAAGCACATACACATCACAAGGAGCTTGAGGCTGGGACGCAACTCAGCCTATAGAATGCCTGTCTAGCACACATGACACCTGGGATTCCGCCCTATCACTGCACAAAGCAGGCCTGTACCACATGCTTAAGTTCCCAATACACAGAAGGTGGAGGCAGGATCAAGGTCATCCTTGTAACAGGGAATTAGAGGTCAGTCCCTTAAGAGAGCCTATCTGAAGAAACAAAGAAAGAAAACAAAGAGCTCGCTTTAATCCAGCCACCCAGAGTAATGATGCTGCTTCCTTTTTGGGACTCAACTGGCAGTACCAGCAACCAAACACAATATGATGCCAGTGAGTTCTCTCTGGTCACCCCACCCCCAACCTCCTTTCTACACACAGAACAAAGCTGACAGGACTAAAATCCTGTACCGAATGACCTCACAGGTGCTTCTCAACCTTCACAGGTGGGTTTCTGTAAGAAGTCTGGATATCATTACAATACCAGCCTACTTTTTCTTCAACATCTGGAATATTCCACTAAACTCTGAAGAATATTGAGCATCACTGATAAAACATGGCTTTGAGAATGGGATGCAAGAGGCTTCAGCACTTGAAAACATCAGCAAAATAACCAAACTACTGGAACTCCACAGGACCTACTACAAGAAGAGGGACTTCTCTTTAATGTACAAACAGCCTGCTTCCAGCAATGGATTATCTAAGGAGAGGAGAAAAGCTGATTAGGATAACACATAGAAGGGAGATGTTTCACTGGGCTACTTGTTCAGCTCTGTGTAACTCCACAGTGTGCGTGCATGTCTGTGATGCTGGGAATTGAACTCAGGGTCACATGCATGCACCTTAGGAAAGTATTGTACCACTGAGCTACCTTCCCAGCCCTGGAAAACCCTTCTTATTTACAGTAATGATGAACAGTAAACATCAGTAAGATCCACTGCAACTCCCTATCAGTGATGTCTGCAAAGCCTTCTCAGCACACCCACAGACAGCCGGTCCCTTCACTCAGGCTACCTCAGCACTTTTGGAGTCCATGCTCCCACACCCAGACAGGGCCATGCTGCCACTGCTGCCACCATCTGACTTCTCTGCTTGCTTAAGCCCTCCCACAGAGTAGAAAAGTGAATTAGAAATGCGGATCCATCCATGAGAGCCCACACCACACCACATCCACTGCACTCTCTTGACAGCAGGTCTGTCTGCTGTCATTTGAGGAGCCTGTGAACCTCTAGAGATTGAGCTGCTTCTTTTATCAGAGGCCAACACAAGACGCTGCTTGCTCAGTAAATGCCTCCTGTACTCTGTTGGCAACCTGGCCCCTGCCAACACTCAATGTACCCAGCTTTCCTTCACCCACACAGCATACACACTGCCTGTTCTGGGATATCACTTTGTCAGCCTTGACCCTGAGAGGCTAACTCTTTATTCATTTGATTCTCGCCTTGACTAAAGTTCCCCTAGTCATAACTATTCCTTAGACATCCCTAATCCAACCCTCTTAACACATTGCAGTGTTCTCTGCAGAGCAGATCTTTCGTCACCATTCCTCCTTCTCCAAGCCACCCAGAAACAATAAGGCAAATGAGAAATACAGATTTCACAGTCAAAAAACTAGGAAAGCTTTTAAACTGAAGGTCATGATACAGAGACAAAATAAAATAAAAAAATTTAAGGGGTCAGGGTAAATGCACCAGGTTATCCCAGAAAAGGAAGAAAGACCCTAAAAACAAACAAGCAAAAGGTAGGTATCTGTTTGAAGGGCATGGGCAAACTCCTCCTGGCTCCGACTGCCTTCAAAACTTGAGGCCACCACCTCTGAAACATAGTCCTCGAAGAAAACTGTTCAACAACCTTCTACCAGAATCTTTTAACTACACAAACCACACTGGCTCAGAGCAGAACAACAGCCAAGACAGTGACCACAGCTCGTGTACTTTGTAATGATAAGACTTTGGACACAAGGAAACCTTGATCTAAAAACTCCATAATTTCAAACAGTCATACATCTAAAAATGCAATCACTAATTAACTAACAAATCACCTGCCTTTTCACATCTGCAAAACACGCATGCCAGCAGAAGGAATACACATTCATTGCCCAGGGATGGAGAGACAACTCAAGAGTACTTGCTGCTCAACCATGAAGACAGGCGTCAGAACCCAGTACCCACACCAGGTGAATCACAAATGCCTGCAACTCCAGCTCCGAGGGATCTGATGCCTTCCTCTGGCCTCCACAGGCACCTACACGTGTGTGTGTGTGTGTGTGTGTGTGTGTGTGTGTACACAAATACATAAATAAAAATACATACATAAATAAAATCGTTTTTAAAAATAGCCATTGTCTGCCTTCATTATAAGAAGGTATAAATTTGTTCAAAGAATATTTATCAACTTCTGGTGCCTTTTTGAAGCATATATATATATATATTATATTATATATATATAATGAGTGATGCATAGTCATTTGAGTAACTACAAATTCAAATAGCTTCAAAGGTTTATACATACATTACTGGAACTTTCTGGACTCCAAGCAGAGAAAACTTGTGACTTTTACTTCTCTGAGGTCTCGTGGTATCCAACTGTCTAGTGTGCTTTCCTCCTTAAATGGACTAATGTGACTGAACTTCTCTACAGACCGGGAAAAACATTTCCCAGTGACATTAACTAACCCTCCCAACCTCCCAACTCATCCTGCACCTCAATCTCCAACACAACACAGGCCACAATGCACTCCACTGTCTAACCCTCACAGTACTAACCCCAACTGGAAAATTGGAAGGTTTCACATTAGAAAACTGGAGTTTCCAAATCCTCTTGCCACTGAGAAAATCTAGCCGAGTTCCCCCACAGCAGCCACAGCAGCCACATCCACAGGTCCTGCCGGGGACAGGCTCCAGTTCTGCTTCAGAAAACAGGAAGTTTCCTTTTTCTTAGATAGTAGGAGAGCATAAGCAACTCACTCATTTATACCCATTAAGAAAATGACCCTATAGCTCCCACCTGCTCAGTAAATAATTTGATACTCTTTAAAACTTGGCTAGGGATGTAGCTCAATAGGTACAGTGCTTGCCTGGCATGTGCCAAGCTCTATGCTCAATCCTGAACATCACATAAATCAGTATGGTACCACACACCTGTAATCCCAGCACTTGGGAGGCGAAGGCAGGAGGATCAGCAGTTCAAGGTCATCCTAAGTTACATAGCAATTTTGGGGTCAAATTGGGCTAGATTAAACTCTGTCTCAAAATAATAAATAAGCAAACAAACAACAAACTAACATTCTAAACAAGGGACCCCCAACACAAATGTCACTCACAGAGGTAATGTCATCAAAGTTAGTTACTATCAAATCCAATTGAAGTAAGGAACAGTGGCAGGTCTAGAATTCAGACTGAAGTCAGGAAGCCTGGGAACCTCAAAGAAAAAGCAACCAAACATGTGAGGTGTATGCCACCTGTGTGTCCATACGTGCTAATACATGAGAGGTAGTTCATTTCAGGATGCAATGTTGTCTTAATCCTCTGCAGTTCAAACTGGCTAGCAGATGGAGAAAACTTGAAATTTCTAGCTTATTACTATAATCACGCCCCCAAAATCTATTGCTCAGCAAGTCTCCTTAACTTCCCTGGGTTCAACTAAAGAAACTAAAGATTCAACACCCAAATGTGTCCAAATTCAAGACTCACAAGAAAATCAACTGCTCAATTCAGTGAAGATGCTGCCACTGGTTCCCATCTTTGTAATGTCTCTCCTCTTCACTGTCATTCATACAGACAATACTTGTTTCAGTCCACATAGGTCGTGGCTTTTGTTTCATTTTGTTGGGGGAAGGAAGCAGTGGAGTTTTACCTTCCGAGCTCTCAGACTAGCATATGCAACCTGAAGCAGATTAGGATACAGTCTTTACGGGATTCCTACGAGCTTTGTCCTGGCCTGTCTCCAGCTAGAAAGACTGAAGATGGGACAGAACACAGCTAATGACAAACTCTGACCCTGAAGCTATGCATCAATTTGCCCAGTATAGTCAAGCCTTGGTGAAGGACACCCAGCTTCCCTCAATTTTGCCTCATTTACTATTCAACATTAACAAAATAAACCATGTATAAACCCCACTTCTAGTTGGCCTGCTTCCAGTTTCCTATGCCAACATCCCCAATTCTGAGTGTCGTACCCCTCTAAACAGATGGCCTCTATGATGATCTTCTTTTAGAAGTCAGAGGCTGGCCAGCTAACACTCTAGATTCTAAAAATGTAACCACCAAATCCCAAATATGAATGTAAGGTATCAATAGAGTAACAGTAAGTTGTAAATGTGTGTCTATCATGAGATATGTTCAAAACAGACTGAAAGGAATGAACATGAGGAGGAAAAGTGTGTAGGGGAAGCATTACTGAGAGTTAAGAAGGAAGTTGTGTAATCCCAGCACTGGGGGATGAGGCAGGATGATCAAGAGTTCAAACCCAAGACAGCATCCTGGGACTCACACGACAAACGGTGAGCACCAACTCCTGCTAGTTAGCCCCTGACCTCCATGTATACTTTAGCACATCCATGTACAGACACATACAAACAAAATAAATAAATGTAGTAATTTTTTTTTAGTTCAAGGAGAGCCTTTGTGACATAGCAAGTTCAGGACCAGCTTGGGTTACATGAACCCTGTGTCTAATTAATTAATAAACTGGAAAATGCATGCATAACATCAAGCACTATGGAAAGAACTAGAAAGCACCTTTTTTCTATGATTCCATTTTCTGTATTTTGAAGTGAGGCTCACTGCACTGCACACTGGAGTCAATTCCCTGGGCTCAATCCATCTTCCTGCTTCTACCTCTTGGAGAGCTGGGGCTATGGGTATGAGCTACTGGATTAGGCTGCTCCCCTTTCCATGTGGGCTCAACCCTGTCTCCTTGACTCTCTGCCACTCTGCATGCCCGACCTCAAAAATTCAAGGAATGAGCCCCCACCTTGTATGCATCCTGGATAGGCATGAGCCAAATGTCAGTGAAATAGGTCAGGCTTGGTTGACTTATAAACTTATTATGCCAAAATTTCACCCATCCTAAGTGTACATAGTTCAATGGCAGTTAGCAAATACCACCTCCACCGTGGATGCTTAGAACACCTCCACCATCCCAGAGGCTCCCTCATGCCCCAATATGTTGGGTCCAGGTTCTACACTAGTTTCAGGCAACCATTTGCCACTGTCGATTTGTTTTTCCTCTTTGTCTTTTCTGGACATTTAACATAAACAGAAGTCACACAACATTGTCTTTTGCATCAGGTGTCTTTGACATAGCACGTTTGTGACGCTCATTCCTGTGGAGTGTGTTAACAGCACCAGGCTCCTTTTTATTGTTGTATTGTATTTTGTTTATTCAGTATCGGCTGGGCCTTTGAACTGCTTCCAGATTGGAGCCACTAGAAAGTACACTGGTAGGAACATTCAACAATAAGCCCTTGTGCACACATTTTTTTTATTCTTCTTGAAGAGATACCTGAGAATGTAACTGTTAAGTCACATGGTATGGGTGTTTATGCCAGAATGATACTTACACATCAGACAAGTCAAACTATACACCAAGTATATGTAACTGGCTGGTGTGTCACCAGCAGCACATGAGAGTCGGCACTGTCTTTCTGATACCAGACATTCAACTTGGGACACAGATCCAGGACTCCATTTGAAACTATGTTCTTGCCGGGCGGTGGTGGCGCACGCCTTTAATCCCAGCACTCGGGAGGCAGAGGCAGGCGGATCTCTGTGAGTTCGAGACCAGTCTGGTCTACAAGAGCTAGTTCCAGGACAGGCTCCAAAGCCACAAAGAAACCCTGTCTCGAAAAAACCAAAAAAAAAAAAAAAAGAAACTATGTTCTTTCCACTTTAACATTTGATGTCAGTTTTCTCCTAACACCCCACTTCTTTTACCATCTGGTCCTCATGTAGAAGACCAAGGTTTGGTTCCCAGCACCTACATGGTGTCTCACAATCCATCACCATAACTCTTGTTCCAAGGGGATCCAATGCATTCTTCTGGCCTCCACAGATAACTGCATATATGTGTGCATATGCACACAAACACATAAATAAAAATAAATAAAAATAAACCTTATAAAAAGAAAATACACACTTTGCAAAGTTCCCTAAATACATTCCCTTGCAATATGCACTACATTGCAGCAACTAACTACAGGTGATTTTGCTGCCAGTCACTCACATCAGCTCCTTCCTCTGATATCCTTGGCAACCACCAGCTCAATGCCTGCCAAGTTTGAGGCATTTGATGAATGCTTATTGAAATCAGAGACTAGGAGCTAGGCATGGTGGCACTGGCCTGTAATCCCAGCATTTGTGAGATGGAGGCAGGAGGACCTTAAGGTTATCCTCTGACACAAGGTAAAGATATCCTGGGCTACATGAGACTGTATCAAAATAAAAACTTAAGGAGAGGCTACTTATTAGGAAACCACTATTGAGGGGCTGGTCAGATAGCTCAGTGGTTACGAGCACTGGCTGCTTTTGCAGAGGATTTGAGTCTGGTACCCAGAACCCACAAGGCAGCTTTACAATGTGTAACTCCAATCCCAGGGGATCTAACACCCTCTTCTAACCACCTCAGGTACCAGGTATGTACATGGTGAATTTTACATATTGCAGGTAAAACACCTAATACACATAAAATAAAAATAAAAATATCTTTTTTTAAAAGCCACTATTGAACAGATCATTGGTCTGTCAGATGAAAGATGATTTCAAATATGGAAGTGAAACACGGGAAGGCAGAAGAGAACATCTATGAGTGACCACGAAGGTGAACAATATTGGCTCTTTAGCAAACTGAAAATCGTAACTATCTTACTGTAGGTGAAACGCAAGGCCAACCAAACATTCCGATCATAAACCTTACCATGATGATATAAGGGCATCTCAAGGGCCATGTGGGTTAGGGTGTGGGGCGAGGTTAAGCATGGGCTCCTATAAGACATGTCTGTGAAATTCATGAATACCCACAATGTCATAAGGGCAAGTGCTGAATCTGATCTCAGCCAATCAAACATTTGGGACCAGGAACTAGCTAATCAAGCCTATTATAACAGGTGGATTAAGTATGTTTTCATAAAACTTCCATTTGGTTGTAAGCACTAAGATTCCATCTATGATGTGAAAAGCTTCAGACCCTAGTCACTTACCTACCAGAGACTCAGGTTCAGGATACTCTATGCCTGCTCAGCTGAGACTCTCAACAGTCTTTCTACAACTATGCATTTTACTAGCATGGAAGAAGGTTGGGAAACACTCCCCAAATGTCTTATTAGAATTGGCTGGCTAGTGGTTGGGGATTCCTTTAATCCCAGCACTGGGAGGCAGAGGCAGGTGGATCTTTTCCTAGACAGGGAAGTCAGCACCAGCTGCATGTACATGGGGTGCAGTGAGACACCGCTGGCCTGTTAGCACACCCTTAATCTCCCACAGTCCCTCCCATTTACCTTTGCCTTCTCATAAATAATCCCAGAAAATAAACCAGATCCCAAAGTCTCCCCTGCTTCATGAGCAACTTATGACAGCAGCTGAGTCACCAGACAGTGCACATTTAGGAGCCACACCCCCCAGAGTCCCTCAGCTAGTCAGGTGACTATAGCAGTGCACGCATAAACACTAGCTGGAGAGGACAATAAAACCCTAACCACCCCCCCAAAAAAACCATTCACTGGTCAGGGAGGGAGTCATAACAGAAACAGATAAAAACAGGGATGGAGAGGATTGAAATTGCTAGAAAAGTCTCTACTCAGGAACACCAGACTTTTTTTTTTTTGAAGGAAAGTTTATTTTGTCGTAAATGTTACAGCAGACATTATCTCTTCTTAGTCCATGAATTCTGTCTAAATTGAAAAAAGATGTATAGATTTCTGGGTTGGAAAATCCTTCACCTGCTCTTAAAGCTTAGCACTCAGGGAACCTTTCCACCTCTGTCCAGTATCACGTTAGCAGCCTCTGACCCGGTGTCATATCTACAGTCGCACACCACCTGGTTTGTCCTCTACACCGTCATCAGGGTACTTTCGTGCTGAGTGCGTGTAGTCTGGAGTCCCAAGAAACCAGACAGACCTAGTTTTGACTTTGGGCAAGTTACTTAATCTCTCTGTGCCTGTTTCTCATCTGCAAAAGGCAGATAATAAGGGAGATTAGAAAAGTAAATACATGGGAAGTGCGCATAGCCAAGTCAGGCTTCTGACTTTACACTACTCACATGGGCTCATTCTAGGCCTTTTCTCCTCCTACCCCAAGATCATACTGTCCTTTATATTTTAAAGAGCTTGACCTCTGAACCCAAGCACAACACCCTCATCACATATAAAGAAGTGACGGGAACACAGTCATCCATCTGATCAACACAGAGGTAATGGTTGGCATATGATCTAAAAGCCCAACCAAGGAGGTTTGCTCTAGAAACGGGGGGGGGGGGGGGTCTTTTGTTTGTTTATTTGTTTGTTGAGACAGGGTTTCTTTGTGTAACTGTCCTAGCTGTCCTGGAAACCGCTTCACTGACCAGACTAGCCTCGAACTCACAGAGATCCTCCTGCCTCTGATTAAAGGCGTTCACTACCACCACAGAGACTGAATGGGAGGCTCTGTGAACCCAGAGAAGAGTTACACTGCCACTTCTCAAGATCTTACCACTGAAACTAAGCGCCACCCTTCACCTACTGATGGAGCAATGAACTATGGTGTCAGCAGAGTCTGTGGCTCTCTCACCAACAGACCCAGCTGCTTTCCCATCACATTCTACTTGCCGCAAATAGTTTGGGTTTTTTTTTTGGGGGGGGGGGGTAGAGGGTGCGTACATGTACAATGCATCTAAGTACAGCGCCTGCAGAAGCCAGAAGAGGGCATCTAATCCCCCAGAGCTAGAGTTTCAGGGGTTGTCAATCTCTCTGGCAGGGGTACTAGGAAGTGAACTCAAGTCCCCTGCAAGAGCAGGATGTGCTCTCAACAACTGAACCATCTCTCCAGGCCTGCTGTAAGTATCCTTCCTGTTAGTATCATATATACTCGACACAATTTCAAAGCCTAAGCAATTATTACCAACACTAGATCTGGCTAGTTAGCAGTAAGGGCGTATCACTTCTATTACACATTTCCAAAAACATTTCTGATAATTGTATTTCAGTACACATCTGGTCTCCTTTATAATCCTATGCATTTTCAGGCTTTATCTGACAAGCAAAGGGTTCATGGCAAAAGAACAGTTAAGAAGTTCTGCTCTAGAAGCAGTTTTCGCATGCTCCCAGTTATCTCTTTTTCTAATCAGCACTAAAGGGGTTGTTTACCAGAAAAGAAAATGCTAGAAATAATTTTTCCCTGGGACAATGTACGGTGTTAAAAGTAGATAAACCAAAACTGGATGCAGACACCTCTGTCCCTAGAGGGCAACTCACAAAGAGCAACAGCCTCCTACTCTTCTGTCTTGGGAGCTGAGTTCTTGGCTAGGCCCTCCCTAGGCCAGAAGAATACCTGAATCCTGCTACATGTGTCTCCAGGGAAACTTTCCAGCCAAGCACATGTCTGAGAGCTGTGACCTCACTGAGCCTCTAGCAACAGCTTTTACATGACTAATGCTGTGGCTGTCTGCTTAATAAGCATGGTGCAGGATTAATCAAGGTTATACTGTCCTACCTCCTGGTGGTGTGGTTGCCCTTTCACCTAAGTCTAATCACAGAAAGCTACTATACTATCTCATTATAAATGACCACAGGGCTTAGATCAGTCCACAACACCCTACTATGCTAGCAAGCTCCATGAAGCCTGGAAAACCCCCATTGTTCTACCACTATTTTCTTCAGGTCAACACTCCTGAAACACAATAAACAGTCATGAGTACATTAGTGAACACAATATTCTTAGCCATGGTTGGGTTTCTGACTCCAGAACGTGATTTCTTTTCTTTTTCTTTTTTTTTATTTTAAGGCAAGTCATATTTACCTTTCCCTTATCAAGCACCTTGCCAAGATCATAAAAATTAGTTGTCAAGATCTCCTGAGTAAATTGGGAGCGTTGGGATCATGGAAGAGGTTAGAGGGAGAAGGGAAAGGAAAGGAGGGGAATGAAGAAAAATATATAGCTCAAGAAAAACAATTTTAAAAAATTTAAAAATTAGGTGTCAATCAACAGCATGAGCCAGAACTGGTAGCACATACCTGTAGTCCCAGCACTCAGAGTACTGAGGCAGCAGGAGTCTGAGGGATGATGCCCTGTCTCAAAAACCCAAAACTAGCATAAGAGCTGTAAATAAATGTTGTTTGCCATCAATGGGAAGATTTAAAAACTATACCTTTATTCAGTTCTTGCATTTCCAAGGTCTCTAAGCTGCCTATCTACACTGATAGCTCCTAAACCTGTCAATCAGGACCAGAGTCCTTCTAGCCTGAGGACAGTTCTTCCTGCAGCTGTAATCAACTCTAGGCAATATTATGCCAGTTGACGCTCTTCAGAGAAACCCCACAATCCTGACGTCTGGAGATGAACACACTAGCTCCTATGAGTACTTGTGATACTGTCAGTGTAAAGAAACCTGGTGTAGCCACTGCATGTTCAACCCAATCAATACTTACTGGCTGCCCAGCATACACGGTTGAAAAGAGGATCTCTTAAAACACAACATGGTCTGACAAATGACCAGATAAGTCTATCAGAGCATAATAGTAGCCACCATCTACTAAGTATCTAGCAAGAGCCAGGTGCTTATATAAAGAGCTGGCCGTGCCCACGGCAACCCTGCAATGACCATGTGATGCATAGAACCACCACCTCCACCTTACAGAAAAGGAAACTGAGGTTCCAGGAGGGAATGTGAGCTTCCAGATTTACACAGAAGGCAGCGAGGCCCAGAGCCCATGGACTCATTCTAAGTCCTACTGCTTTCAATCAAGACTGTCTCTTGAGCCGGGCGGTGGTGGCGCACGCCTTTAATCCCAGCACTTGGGAGGCAGAGGCAGGTGGATCTCTGTGAGTTCAAGACCAGCCTGGTCTACAGAGCTAGTTCCAGGACAGGCTCCAAAACCACAGAGAAACCCTGTCTCGAAAAACCAAAAAAAAAAAAAAAAAAAAAAAGACTGTCTCTTGCCATCCCACAGCTAGGAGGATAACTAAATTCCAGCCGCAGCAGTACCTAAACCCAGTGCTTGTGGGGTTAACGAGCCACTCTAGGAAGAACAGGTCCGACCTCTTCCCATAAAGTTGATTCTTGGAAATGATCAGTACCAAGTCCTTTGAGGCCAAGGGTGAACAGGAAACTAAATCAACAGTCAGTGAGGCATGAGCAGGAGATTTGGCACACAGACAGCTGCCCCACACTGAGTCCTAAGCAAGCTGAGCAGAGGGCACTGAAGGAGCAGGAGAAGTGGGGAGGCCTGAGAATGTGTGTAACTGTGTCTCAGTGAGGCTGGTCAGAGTTCAGGCTGAGCTGGCAGCAGGGAGGGCTGAAAAGTGATTAAAGGCTCTGAGGAGAGGGGAGAGAGGCGGGGATCTGAGGCAGCACTGAGGTGTCTGATACAAGTGACAAGGAGAAAATCAGAGCCTGGAGATGCAGGTGAGGCTTCTGGAAATGGCAGCACTGAAGTGTATGTCTCTGGCCCATTACCCTGCTCCACGAAAACGGATGGAGGCTGGCAAGCAGGCTCAGCCAGTGCATCTATACTCAGGAGGGGAATTTCCATCCAGAAGAGCTTTCCTAGGCCACAGAGAAGGCTGAGAACAGCTTAGTGATAGGACATTTGCCCACAGTAACCTTCAAGAACCAGTACCACCAAAGCAAAATAAAATCTACTCTTTAAAAACAAATTAGAAGCCGGGGAAGAGGGTCCAGATGCGCGCCTTTAATCTCAACACTTAAGAGACAGAAGCAGGTGGATCTCAGAGTTTGAGGCTAGCCTGGTCTACAGAAAAGTTTCAGGACAGTCGGGGCTACACAGAGAAACCCTGTCTTAAAAAGCCAAAAAAAAAAAAAAAAAAAGAAGAAGAAGAAGAAGAGGAGGAGAAGGAGGAAGAGGAAGAGAAGGAGGAAGAGGAAGAGATGGAGGAGAGGAAAGGAAAAAAAGGAAGAAATTAGAATGGGATTGGAGTTGGCTCAGCAGTTAAGAACACTGGCTGCTCCTTCAAGAGGCCCTGGTTTCGGCTGCCAGTGCCATAGTTGGCTCACATCATCTATAACTGCAGTTCAGAAGCTCCAAACGCCTACTTCTGCTCTCTGTGAGCACCAAGCATGCACCTTTTACAGTGATCTTCCTTTTCACTTAGGAATACTTTCAATTATTTGTTAGATTATTTTCTATATATTTATAAACAAATCAGTCCATCTGGACCAGCGGAGTATTGGTTTTTCAGGAAAGGCACCCTCAGTTTCTCCCTTTTCTGTCTTCCTTATGACACAGAAAGACACAAGGACTTCATATAGCCCATGTCACTCCATTACCCTGAAGCATCTGAACCTCAGTCAAAAGCCCCCTAAAAACAGTTTCCTCTCAGTTCTTCTGCACACTTGTGACTCCACACACCTCTCTGTGAGCAAGGGACAGCTGGCGAGCTCAGAACCAGGGAATCCTTGCCCATTGCCCCAAGAGGCCTGCAGTAAATGCGCAGAACTGCTCACTCGACATGCTTTGGTGAACAGTGCCGTAACCTTCAGAAATATCACAGGCTGAGGCTGTGGATATGGCTCAGTGGGTAAACTTGCAAACATGAGGACCTCAGTTTGATGCCCAGAACCCACATAAAAAAGTTGTGAGTGGTGGCACATGTTTGGAATGTCCACACTGCGGAGGCGGACAGGTGGATCCCTGTTGTGCTCCCTATGCTCACTGGCTGGTCAGCCTAGCCTGGAACTGCTCAGTGAGTTCCAGCCAGTGAGAAAAACTGTCTCACATGCTTGCTTCTCTCTCTCTCTCTCTCTCTCTCTCTCTCTCTCTCTCTCTCTCTCTCTCTCTCTCTTCTCTCTCTCTCTCTCTCTCTCTCTCTCTCTCTTTAGGGCAACAGCACCTAAGGAAGACACTTAGATTAGCTTCTGGCCTCCAAACACACATAAAAGCACATACTAAATAAATAAGTAAAATAAGCAAATCAAATCACAGGATGAATAAGATTCTGTAGCAACATAGAAATGTTATTTTAAATGACATTAGTTAAAAAGGAAATTATGGTATTTGGTGGGGGAGAGGAGGTCTCACAATGTATCCTTGACTTGAAGTCCCGGCCTTCTTGCCTAAGCTCCTGAGTACTGAGATTCTGTAATTCTATGTATTTACAATTTTTTTTTAATGGGGGTGAGTTAATGAACCTCAAAGCCCAGGGCGAAAGTCAGGAAGAATAATCTTTGTCACAGAAGTCAGAAAGAATTGGCACTGTTGGACTGGTCATAGTGATGCACACCTGTAATCCCAGTGTTCAAGAGGCAGAGGCACAAGCAGGCTGATCTCTGGAAGTTCGAGGCCAGCCTGAACTATAGAGGAGTTACAAGCCAGCCAGGGCTACACAGTGAAACCCTGTCTTAAACAAACCAAAAAGAAAAAAAAAGGGAGCAGGGAAGGAAACAGACTAGAACAGAACAAAACAGATTAGATTTGGAACTGGAGAGACAACACTTTCTGCTCATATAGAGGACCAGGGCTCAATTCCCAGAACCCGTATGCAGCTCACAATTGTCTGTAACCTCTTCTGACTTCCAATGGCAATCATAAACACATGGTGCCCAGACATACATGCAGACAAAAGGCTCATATACATAAAATAAAAATGATTTTTAAATGAATCTACACTGGTGGTTGGAAAGGGAGAGACATACAGGAGCCCTGACAATAACAAATAAAGGAACTGGGCTTGAAGAGGTCAAAGCCTAGTCACAGGGACAACAAACCCAGCACTGTCAGATTTTCATGCTGTTTAAACATATGACAAATGAGTTTATACATGAAGTCTCCTCATTTTTAAATACTGAAGTTGTAGGCCAAACCAAGCACTCTTCTGGGTGACTCAGGCCCCTAGTACAACATCCAGTCTGTGTCTCACAAGCAGTGCTTCATCTTCAGAAAACAGGTACATTACCCAGTAACTACAATCCTAACATTAGATACCCGAGAAACAGCAGGTTTAAAACACAGCCAGTGCCACACACAGAAAGCAGGTGGTCAGAATGACAGCAGAACAGAGCTATGTGTTATGGGCATCTAAAGGTTCCAGTAATGAAACTGTCACCCCAAGAACATGCCTAGTAAACAAAAAACATCCCACTCCTGGGAAAGTGAACTGGTACAGTGAGCAGAGAGAAAGGTATACTAGCTCAGTCCATCATTAGGAACTGGAAGGACACCCAGCTCTCAGACTCTCGGATCGGCCTTCAAACCATTGTCTTAAAGGCAACATCAAACAGGGGCCTTGAGAATAAGCCCAATCAGAACAACGGTAACCAGCAGGCCTTGTAGGAGCAGACTCAGATCTAAACACATATCCGCGGTTCATGCACACCTTACTCACAAACCACAAAGGTAAACACACGGGATTGTTAGTGCACCTGCATTTTGACTGCGGCCTGTCATGAGATCAGGAGCAGAGTGTTCAATCTTGGGCATCATGCCCGTGCTCAGAAAGTTTTGAGATTATTAGAGCAGTTCCAGTTCTAGACTTACACATTAGGGGTGCTCACCATGTGCATTACTAACTATGTTTAAGGTAAAATTACAGCAGTATGGGTCCAGAGTGGTGACACTTGGGAGGCCAAAGCAGAGGCAGGCAGACCTCTGTGAGTTTGAGGCCAGTCTGGTCTACAGAGCAAATCCCAGGACAGCTGAGGCTACACAGAGAAACCATGTCGAAAAACAACAACAACAATTACAATATTATGATTCTGTTTTAACAGCATTCAAATGTTTGAGTAAATTGAATTTCCTTCAAAACAATATAGGAATGAAGAAAGGGAGGGAGAGAAAATAGGACATTGTTGGCCACAGATAATGGTGTTATATTATGTCAAGTTTTCTATAACAAAATTCTTAAAATTAAATGGCAAATATTACTTCTACATCCTTTCTGATCCTTATCTAAATTCCATTTCGGTTTTCTTAAAGGCGAGGCAAAAGCATTACTGGCTCTATTTATCTATCAAAACATGCAGATACATGCAATGCTACTCTTAATGATTATGGCTCATCCTAGAAGTTTTAAGCTAGGCTGGGATAGAGCTCAGTGGCAATCTTGGCCCTGGGTCTAATTCCCAGCGTCACAAAACAAATTGATTTTATTATAAGCTTAAATAAATTAGGCTTGATAAATGTAAAGAAAAAAATAAAATTTACCACAAGATACCGTGATTTAGCTTTTTGTGGTTTATTTATTTTTAATTTATGTGCACTGCTGTTTTGTCTGCATTTATGTATGCGTGAGGGTGTCAGATCACTTGCAGCTGGATTACAGACAGGTGTAAGCTGCCATGGAGGTGCTGGGAATTGAACCTGTGTCCTCTGGAAGAGCAGCCAGTGCTCTTATCTGCTGAGCCATCTTTCCAGCCCCAACACCCATGTTTTCTAAAATAACTCTGTGCATGAAAGTTAAGGACTCCAAGTTAGGGGGCTGGAGAGATGGCTCAGAAGTTAAGAGTATTGCCTGCTCTTCCAAAGGTCCTGAGTTCAATTCCCAGCAACCACATGGTGGCTCACAACCATCTGTAATGAGGTCTGGTGCCCTCTTCTGGCCTGCAGGCATACACACAGACAGAATATTGTATACATAATAAATATTTTTTTTTAAAAAAAAAGACTCCAAGTTACTAAAGAACGAATCGGCAAAAGAAACTTCCCCTAGGGAACCAGACAATTCTTAAAATAAAGCCACACTACTTCACTCTGAGTCTGCAAAGCCATGGAGGAACATATGACTGCTCCCCACTTTCCAGCTTTGCTGTCCAATGACTGATGCCATGACTACATACAACTAAAGGCTAACAGATTGTCCTAACTCTTGGCTTCATGTGGGGACACTGGATCCACAAATGCTGAGCTGATGAGAAAACCTTCCAAAGGTGCTATGAATCAGCTACATTCCCACATCACATTTCTTCATGAGTGCCGCTGCCTTGTCTTGAAATGTAACTGCACCAGGGGTAGTCCAATAGTCCATCTACTCTGGAGCCTACGACAGGAGGACAAACAGCCTGAAGGGAGATGTGCTGTGGTAGTTTACCTCCTGTGAGTGGACTTGTAATCATGTGGGAGACACCCTGGTACCTCTGGAAAGGCTGAACTGGGGAAGGAAGACCCCTCTGAACATAGGCAGCATTACTACAAGGGTTGGGGTCCTGGACTGAATAAAAAGGAAAAAGGAGAAAGCCAGCTGTGCACCAGCATGCCTCTCTCTGCCTCATGAGGATACAATGCAAGAGTTGTCTCATGCTCCTGTCCTGGCCATGGTACCTACACCCTCCCTGCCAAAATTAGCCCTTCCTCACTTACGCTCTTTTCATCAAAGCAGCGAGAAAGTAATTGATGCAGATGCCCAGAAAAGAACAAAGCACACAACAAAGCTCTAATATCAGGACTGCTATCCAAACTATTTATAATTAAACAAATCAATCTAGTAGATCATACACTGGCCATTTTATGCTGAATTCAGAATTTAGCAATTCCCAACAGTTATAACTTTTTTGTTCTAGACTTACTATCTGCTCACATAACATGGAGTCCTCGTTTTATCAAATGTAAACATCCTTACAGCATTTTCTAAAGTTTATTCCTTTTTATTACCACTGAAAGTAATAAAAGCATGAGCAAGACAATACTCACATATCCAATAACAATGATAAAATATAAATAAATTCTAAGCCAAGCCTGTGACACACATCTACGATTCTAGCACTAAGGAGATAGAGGCAGAAGGATCAGAAATTCAAGGTCATCCTCAGCTACATGCTGAATACTACATGAGACCCTGTCTCAAACATAAATAAATGTATATACATTCTTCAAGTATTGATTCTGTGGTAGATGCCCTCCATACTCTTTATTCAGAAAGCTTAACAAGTTATCAAATTGATCAGTTTAACAGCCTGCTAGACTGTGCTGGTCAAACTTGGCAAAATCTATACTTACCATAATTTGATCGTATGTTTGTATTAACTACACAATAGCTGCATTCAACCACAAATATCTTCTTTACAATCTTCCCTGACTCCTTTCCATAGCCATCCTCAAACATACATAATTTACTTGCTCAGCATCACAGTGTTTCTGTAAATGGGAGCATGCACAGAGTCATCTACAACCTCTGAGCACAAAATTATGCTCCAGCCCTCCCCATAATGAGGGCAGACAGGCTCCCGGGGGAAAGGCTCTTAAGAAATTAAATCAGACGTTTACGAGTCTCTAGAGGAGCACTTTCTCTACAGGCAGAGCTGTTAGTCTCACACAGGCCATTTCACAGTAGAGAGAACAGGCATGTCCACTGAGCATGCCATAATTACATTTTGCATGACTT
Organism: Chionomys nivalis; assembly: GCF_950005125.1. Taxonomy (NCBI): domain Eukaryota; kingdom Metazoa; phylum Chordata; class Mammalia; order Rodentia; family Cricetidae; genus Chionomys; species Chionomys nivalis. Next base: position 48,506,912 of record NC_080097.1, read on the forward strand.
CCTTCAATTAAAATCTTCATTAAAATAAGCATCCATCTAGCAACAGAGAAATTTTAAAAAGTCATTATCTAATATGACCTAATGACGCCTTCTACTAATAAGGTATTAGTCGGAAAATGACTTCATATGTTTCAAAAAATTACCAGCATAAGCCCTCCCCCAATATATTGTGCAAGAGAAAACAGTCATCTCACCACTCAGTGTTTTACAAGCACCAATCCGTACACCCACCAGGATCAGAGCGAAAAGAGGCTGGAAGTGCTCTGCTTGTATTAGATATTCATTAATTACCTAATGAGCTTGACTAAACTGATGCCTCTAACACATCAGAAGAACAAAGAGGTTTCTAATGATTTACTAAGTGGACTGAGATCCACATCTCACACACACTCCTCATTAGACCAGCACTCCTAAACTCCACTGCTCTCTGATTATTAGATTCAAGCATGGAGGACAGGGGAGCACCCTACGTCTGCTGTAAAAGCAGAGACACCCATGCCATCCTTGTTGGCGTCTGCCCCAGTGTACAAGAACAGCTCAGCGCATGGGAAACTAGAGAAATCAGTCTCCGGGTGAATCAAGATCTTGAAGTACTGGAGGGTGGGGATGCTGTCGTTCTTTTGGGGTTTGGGGGTTTTGTTTGTTTGTTCTTGGTTTTTTAGTCCTTTTTGCTTTTGGTTTGTTTGTTTTTTTGAGACTGGTCTCCTGAATTTCCAGGCTGATCTCTGGAGCGGAGGCTATCCTTGAATTCCCTAAAACGACTGCCACCACTCCCCAGACGCTGAACTGCAGGCGTTGAGATCTTGACATCTAAATCTCCAAAGGCTTCAACTTCACAAAGCTCTAGTCTTAAGATCTGACACTTGGTATGGGAGAGTCACAAAGGAGAAACTGCTTTTTTTTAACATACCAAGCTTGGTGTTAACAGACAGACATGCACACACAAACAGAAAGCAGAGGCCTAAACAAGAAACCGGAGTTACTGGCTGGGTGGCTGTAAGTACAGCTGACATGAGAGAGGTCTTTCCTTTTCAGGATTCAGGGCTGACATTTAGAGTGGCCCCTCTGAGAGATACAATCTCTTCAAAGAGTCAGTTGTACACCAAAACACCCCACAGCCACACTGGATCAAAATTCACGGCCAACAAGACACAGGAGAGGAAGGCTTCTGGTCTCTTGATTTTTTTAAAAAGGAAAAGAAAATTACAAACAGGATTTGATAAAATAATACCAAGGTATCACGACCCTCCCCCAAAAAGATGGTAATATTATGATTATATTCCTTTAACCTTTTGTCTTTAAAAACCAGACATTCGGTTTTACAATGTGGCTGATCTTTTCCAAGTCAAGCTTCTGGCTTTTCACGGAAAAACGTATTCATGAACACCTGATGTTGTGGACATGCTCTACAAACACACAGTGAAAAGGCAAAGAAATACAAGGGAGGGATAGCAAATGTAGAAACCAAAGTGCAGAGAGAAGGGTTCAGACGAGAACAGATGAGGCAGGCTTACAGCCTACAGAGGATGACTAACTGAGCTGACCTGTCAGGTACATAAACTTTCTTTCTTTAGACTTTTTCTCATGCTATAGTCTTCAAACTTTGCTTAACTTTTTTTTTTTTTTAAAAAAAAGGCCCGCTGAACAGAAGTAACCAGACTCCGTTTACCAAAGCATGGGATTCAGATTGGTAGCCAAAAGCTGAAGCTGGCTAGACTTGTTTTGTTTGGACAGTACAATGTTTTATTTTGCTTTTTCACTGTAGCTTCAGGCAAGACACGCACTCCCCAAGTAGCCGGAGGTACCACCATTATCCTCATAGTGAACCAAAAAACCACCCCTCCTGAACTCCTGGTGGAACACGAAACGGTACAAGGGCTTTGACAGTTTCTGAAAGGCTAAGCATAGAGGTCAAACAGAAGAGGTGGCTGGCGGGGGTGGGAGTCCCTGAAGGGAAAGTGTGTTCAAGAAACCATGCTTAATAACAGGAGGACACAGTGAACAAAAGCAATGCTGTGTCTAGTTTGCCATAGGACAAAATCTAGATAAGAGCAAAGACTGGAGATTGGAGAACACTGAGAAGGGCTAGGACAGCATTTTTTTTTTCTTCAGCAAAATAAACTGGATCTGAAAATCAAGCTGAGATACATAAGCAAGGTTGGGGCTCATGCTGAAACAGGAGAAATCTCAGTCACTTTGGAGAACCAATAAAGGAGGCAATTATAGGTGTCCTCAAACTTTGTTCAAAGGAGCATTATGCTGTGAGCTACCACCACCTATGTCTAAAAAGAAAGTGTGTGATATTCCAATAAATGATGTACTAAATAAAGCTGCAATGTTCTTCACTGCAGGCTCATGGGTCCATTCACATGTAAACATACAGCACTAAACTGCTCAAGAGGGAACTACTGTCCACACTTCTCAGGTACACAGGACTACTTCACACTATTTACGGATACCTAGGAACGCCAGTCTGAGAAACAGCCAAGCAGAGAAAAGGGAAAAGGTTGTCAAGTGGCATTATCAACCCAATGGAATTTAGAGCCTCATTGCTCCAGAGTGTAAGCCACTGGAAAACAGAGAGGATAAAAAATAACATTTTAGCTGGGCAGCAGTGGCTCACGCCTTTAATCCCAGCACTGGGGAGGCAAAGGCTGGTAATCTCTGTGAGTTCAAGGTCAGCCTGGTCTACAGAGCTAGTTCCTGGACAGACTCCAAAGCTACACTGAGAAATCCTGTCTCGAAAAACAAAGCAAAATATATTTTAGGCAGATATGTCTGGGACAACAGATTAAATATATACGGTACATATCAGTACATATTGTACATAAACCTGTATGTGTGTGTGATGGTTGCCAACCTTGGTTGTCAACTTGACTGGAACTGAAATCAACTAAGAGATAAGCCACTATGCAAGCCTGTAAAAAGACTTTTTTTCTTTCTTTCTTAAAATGTTATTTACTCAGATACCACAGCATGTGTGTGGACAACTTGCAGGAATGAACTCTCTTCCACCTCATGAGTCCTGGGGACTGAACTCGGGTCAGCAAGCTTGGCAGCCTTTACCCACTAGTCCTCCCATCAGGCCTGTGAGGAATTTTCTCACCAAGGTTATCTGAAGTGAAAAGATCCAGCCTAAAAGTGAGTGTCACCTTCCAGGGGCAGCCAAATAATGAGAGGTGTGAGGAGAAAGGCTGAGAAGTCATCAAGTTCTTGGCCTCAGCAGCAAGAAAACAGTCCCAGCTGGCCCCTGCTGTGTCATGTGAGTGAACCTGACCAATCAATCCCCTTTCAAAATACATAGTTCTGTTCTAGTGAACGTGACTAATGCAGCGTGTACATACATGAAGACGTAACACAATCCCCTACTCAAAATCTAAACATTAGAGTGAAATTAAACAAGTTAATGAAAGGCACACTAGGTTCTTAGGAGTCTATAAAAATGGCTAAATCCGAGTTTGAGGCCAGCCTGGTCTACAGAGCTAGTTCAGGACAGGCTCCAGAGCCACAGAGAACCCTGTCTCGAGGGGAAAACACTGGCTAAGTCCCTGGAGTGGAGGTTGTCTCTTGTGGCCTGAGGATTCCTGGGCAGTTCCTGAAGCTTTCCAGAGAGTCTGGAAGTCAAAACTATTTCCGTAATAATGCTTTTGACCTTTTAACTGTGGTGACATAAAAACCAGGAGTGGCAGAACTAAGGTGGATCAGAATCTGAGAAGCCTTGGCTGGGTGGTTTCAGGACATCCCAGTGCTGGCCCTTAGAACAGTGACTCTAATAGTGGCTATGCTTCTTCACCATTGCACATCGCAGATGAAGACAACAAGCTTTGTACAGGCAGAAAATCCTCAGTAAAGTACAAATGTGTGCACTGAGCTCACTCCGACCCCTCTTGGTGTTAAGAACAAAGCACTTGATTGCATAACAAAGTACAAAACCGACATAGGAGCTGAGGGTTGAACTTTCTCAGGATGCAGTTAGTTGTTACCAGACACGGTCACAGTTCCTGTGTAATGATGAGCATACATGAAGCAGAGTCCACCACTTTCCACAAGAAGCCACCCTCATGTGCTCAAGAAAAATTGGTGCCCGAGAAACCACCTACCATGGTGAAGGGCACTAGAAATTAAACGTGACTAACGATTGTTTCACCTGCTTAAGAGTGGAGCATGCTACACCATATTATTGTAATTAGTTACAGTGCAGTGCTCCAAAATGTGGAGAATGAGTATTAAGACAGGTTCTTCCTGAGCAGTCATAGTTGGCCTAGAACTTGCTGTGTAGACCAGGCTAACCCCGAACTCATAGCAATCCCATGCCCTGTGAGAACAGGTATGTACCACCACACCCGGTGTCTAATATGCTAAATTAAATTACACACTGAGAATGTTACTAGCTTTAAAAAAAATCTACATAAGGTAAGAAATTAGTCATTCATTAGTTCCCAAATTACTTATAATTATGTTGCTGATGAAGATCTGGAAAGCCCCAAGGATGGGTCTAGAAAATTCAACTGGTTCCAGCTAAGATATTAAAAAGATATTTGACTGAACTAGAGTGTAAGCACAGTGACTTTATATGAGAAAATAAATAGATAAACTATCTCCAGTGGGTGTTCTGTGTAATCACATTAGGAAGGGGATACAGTAGATGTAAGTAGGTAACTTAATAATGTTCCCCATAATGTTGGTAAGAAAGAGGAAATCATTTCCATATGTAATGAAATGTCTCCTGATTCATGAGCAAAGATTTGACCTGCTTTCCCAAATCAATTGATGCTAACAGGGATTAATATCCTATTCACTGCAAATACAAAATCAAAGGTCCTGTCTGGTGTGTGTACATACACACGTGTATAGGAGCATATGAATGTGCAACCATAGGCATGTAGAGGCCAAACGACCACCTCGAGTGCTGTTTCTGAGATTCTGTCCACTTTGTTTTTTGAACAAGGTCTCTCCCTGACCTGGAGCTTGACAAGAAGGCTGGGCTGGCTATCCAGCAGGCCCCAGGGATCTACCCATTGCTGCCTCACGAGTGCGGGAATTACAATGTGTGACACCACCCCAGCTTTTTTATATGGGTCCTTAGGTCTGAATTTAGGTCTTCATGACTGCATCGCAAACACTTGCCAACTGAGCTCACTCTCCTGCCCAGGGGAGCCGTCTTGTTAAGAGAAGGCAAATTAGTCATTAAGTGCCCAATCAACATTGGGAAAACTCAATAAAGTTTTCAGATCCTGGGCCAGTGAAATGACTCAGTGGGTAAAAGCACTTGTTGAAAAGCCTGATGATCTGAATTTGATACTCTGAACCCCTGTAAAGGTGGAAGGAGAGAACCAACCCCATAAAGTTATCCTCTGACCACACACACAAAGACTTATTATTATTCTTATCTTATTAGACTTTCGTGAGTTTATGTGCCACCATATATGTGCAGGAGTCTGTGGACCCAAAAGACAACATCAGAACCCCTGAATTGAATTACATGCAGTTGTGATCTATCATGTAATGCTGGAAACAAAACCTGGGTTCTCGACAGGAGCAGGAAGCCCCACTGAGACATCTCTCCAGTCCCAATAATCGGTATTTCTAAAATTTCTCATCCTGAAAGGCTGAAAACTTTAGAACCTGGGTAACTTCTTGACAGCCACAGACATTCAAGTTCTAACTAAACATGTTGATTTTTTTTTTAGTATTTACCACCTTTATTAAACTCTATTATAGCATGGACTTTAACTGGAATGCAGCATAAAAATAATAACAGCATACTGAGAGTAACAGCGGACATTTCTAGAGGGCTCACTGTGCACCTGGAACTGACTATGAAACCCAGGCTATCCCTGAACTCACTATGCCCCAGGCTGGCAATCCTCTTGCCTGCCTCAGCCTCCCAAGAGCTGAGGATACTGATGCAAACACTTCCATGTTAACTGAAAATCCCTAGTTTCCTAGTCATAAGTATAGCTCCTGTGAAGTTGTGATCTGTTACTCCACACTCTACAAGATAACTGATGCCATTAAAAAAATTCTATGTTAACTGAAAATCCCTAGTTTCCTAGCTATAAGTACAGATCTGTGAAGCTGGGATCCATTACTCCATACTCTACAAGATAATGATGTCACTAATGAAAGTTTAAGGTAGGGCTGAAGAGATAGCTCAGTGGTTAACAAAACTGCTGTTCTTCCAGAGGACCACAGTTTAGTTCCAGCCACACAGGGTGGCTCACAGCCCAATGCAACTCCAATTCCAAAGGATCTGATGCCCTCTTCTGACCTCAGCAGGTACCTGCATAAACGAGGCACACAGACACACATACTAAAAATAAATCTTAAAAAAGTGTAAAGAAAAGATCTAGTACTTTTGAGTATGAAATCAAATTTTAACCTCTTAATTTATGATTTCCTTCTTATTTCTTTTCAAATGTATGAAGCTAGCATATGCAACTGACTCCTACATTTGAAATTTCTATTTTCTCTTTTCAACTTGATATTTTGAGAGAGAGAGAGAGAGAGAGAGAGAGAGAGAGAGAGAGAGAGAGAGAGAGAGAGAGAGAAAGCCGGCCGGCCAGCCTGGTCTAGCTTATGAGATCCTGTGGAAGAAAGGAGGAAGGTCGAGAGGGAGGTCTCATCAAGTAATCTTTTGCACACCAGCAATGTTCTGTTCCTTTTTCTCATTCTTATTTTATTCACTGCTCTTACATGGATCAAAGGACATCTTTCAGGATTCAGTTCTCTCCTTCAAACATGGGTTTCAAGTCACTAGGCTTGGTGTCAAGCACTTTTATTGGCTGAGCAATCTTTTACATGGTACCGGTTGTAGAAGAATATCCAATTTATAAAAATTCACCAAGCTGGGGCTGGAGAGGTAGCTCAATAGTTAAGAGCACTGGCTGCTCTTCCAGAGGACCCAGGTTCAATTCCCAGCACCCACATGGCAGCTCACAACTGCCTGTAGCTTCAGCTCCCTGGGAGCTGACACATTTACACCAATGCACCTAAAATAAAGTTAAAATATTTTAAAAAAATCCACCAAGCTATGTACTTCTCTGTACATGTATATACTTAAATGAAAACTTGTTCTTTAAAAATCTATGGTTCAAAGCTGAGCATGATGACATATGCCTATAGTCTCAGCACTCTGAGGCAGAGGCAGGAAGATCATTAATCAGTTCAAGGCTGGCCTGGGCTACATAGTTATATAGGGATATCTTGTCTCAAAAGTCAAGTTGCTTAACTTTATTTGGCAAAAAAAAAAAAAACATTATATATAATTATACTTAATCCTTCTTGGAACTTTGTATTCTACAATAGTAAATAATATCCAATTTCTATTCTTACTATATGAGAGAAAAGAACCATCCAAAATAATCTATATAATCAGAAAGTGCTGCTTTTTCACAGACTTCCAAGACAGGAAGGAGGATCTCGGGGGACAGGTACTTGTTTTAAGTTTGTAGGCTCACTTCATTTCAGTCACTTTCTCAGGCAGCTATACCCCATAATCTGAAAGAGTGCAGCCAAAGACAGTGGGCATATCTACCTGTCACCCTACCAATGCTATCCTTAGAACCCAAGGCTTGGGGGCTGAATGCTTCCTTCTCTAAACCAAAGATGCTTACTGGGTAAGAGCACATGCTACCATCCCTGAGACCTGAGGTCGATCCAGGGGAACCACATGGAAGAAAGAGAGAACCAGCTCCTGCTGGTTAACTTCTGATCTGCATGTGCATACACACAGACACAGACACACACACACACACAAAATAACTTCACAAACTATAGAGTTTTCCACTAGCCTTGAGCAGGAAAATGGGACAGAACTGACCTGTGTGACCCACACAATGGACATACAAGGCAGATATGCTTCCTCCTGGCTTGGTCTCCTTTGGGATACTCATCTTGGAACTGGTCACCAGATTATGAATTGTAGTCCTGCACACATCCTCAAAGACATCTCCACTCAACAGAGGATATGAACTACCAGGCCTGATGTCCACTGCCCTTCCAAATGATTCCAAACCCTGTCTTCAAGTCTCCCAGCCAGATCCTACATAACATGGAGTAGAGCAAGCCATCTCACTGTACCCTGACTGGTCTCCTGAAGCACAAAACCACAGAACAAAAACTGATGGCTGCCATTTTAAGGTACTATGCTTTTGAGGTAACAAGAGCTAACAGAAGCACCAGGTAAACAAAGAGCAAGGGTGAGCTGCCATGCCTTAGGAGGCAAAGTCAGAATTCTGAGCACAGTCACTATATCCAGATTTATACGAAGTTGCCCTTGGGGCCAAATAATGCATCTGCACTGCAAGTCCCCGAAGTGAAAAAACCCAAAAGCAATGCCCCACAGAGCCATGGTGCATTTTACTGGCCAGTATGAAATCCTGGCAAACTCTTTTGGTAGCCCAAGCTAGCCTCTAACTCAATATGAGTCCAAAGGTAACCTTAAATTTCTGATCCTTTTGACTCCACCTCCTGAGTGCTAAGATTACAGGAGTCCACCATGCCTGATTTATGTGGTACTGGGCATTCAACACAGGGCCCTGTGTGTGTGTGGCAAGCACTCTACCAACTGAGCTACATCCCCAGACTCCCAGTATGTTTTACAAGACTATACCCTTAACATGTCATTAACAACATAACCCATAATCCTTATCACTAGAGATACTTAAGAAATATCTCCACCATCAGTACAATAAACATTTGCAAAGCACTTTATGAAATATTTGACCAAACATTAATTTAATCTTTGAAAAAAAATATTCTGTGAAATAGGTAAATCTGGCATCATAGAAATGTGGTTCAAATAAGTTAAAATTAACTAGCTACAAGGCAGGCATGGTGGTTTACACCTATACTCTAGCCACTCAGGAAGCTGAGGCAAGAGGATTTCTCTGAGTTCCAGGCTAGCTTTGACCACAAAACAAGGCCCTATCTAAGTGAGAAACACTAGCTACATGACAGCTATGGATGGATTCAATTCAGAATCTCTGACCCCACATCCAGCAATTGTTAGAGTCAAATCAAAAGATCACCATAAGCCACACTACCCAGTTTTTACAGAGTATCTGACTTCCAAGTTCAGGGTCAGCACAAAAGCACCAACTTTCTACAGCACCAACTTTTCCCAATTCACCTCCTGCTCATACAAGCCAGAGATAGGTGTGGTAGCATACAGCTGTAATCCAGCACTCAGGAGGCTGGGAACAAAAAACTATCAATTTAAGGTCAGCCTGGTCAGCCTGGTCAACCTGGGCTACAATGTAAACCTCCTTGTCTGTTTCCTGGCGTGTCTACCATCCGAGTCCAGCTTAGTTATCTAATTCATTTCACTCCATTTTTTGATACAAACATAATTAATTTCATTTGTTCTTTCCTAATTCACTTTCTCACTCTTTCCTTCTGTTCACACATTTGTCCAAATTCACAAGTGATGCTGAAATATCTATCCTCGGTCTGATAGGATCAGGGTGCCCCTCAAAGAGTTAGCAATGTACAGTAATTAAATTAGGTGGTCTCCAGTTCGCCTGTATTTAGAAGAGACAACCTTCTAAGGGCTGCAGGAAAGTCTTCAAGAAGGTAGCACTTGGAACTGGCCCCGACTGATGACAGGACTTGGGCAAGCCTAAGGAGAAGCCTCCTCACTAAGGAGTCAGTGCAGTCTCCCTTTCTGCCCTCTCTGCATTCACCTGCCTGGATCTTCACCCAGCACTACCTGTCCACAGTGCTCACCCTTATCCGAGTTTCCACTGTCCGGAGCCCTGTCTGAAACCTCGTAACATCCCCTCACCACTCATCTGCAGCCTGAGAACAGCCTCCTGGTAGGCTGTGTCTATGTTTATAGGGAGCGCCCAGGTTTGTCCAGGAGGCACTGATAATTTCAGTGAACATGATATTGCTTCTTAACTTACCGGGCATCTCCTTTGGAAAGATTTGTATTTACAGGATTCAGAATAACTTTGTTTGCTTCAACATCCACCACACATTTCGTATGTAAGTCAATTTCTGCAGATTAAAAAGAAAAGTCATTTAAGAAATGAATAATTTTGGGGAAATATTTAACAGAAATTCCAGTGTTTCATGAGAAATATGCTAAGAAGAGAAGGGAACTTTCTCAATCTAATAAAGCTAGCATCATACTTGATGGTGAGGGACTAGACAGTTCAACCTCCAACATCAGAACAAGGATGCTTACTGCTCAAATTCTGCTAACCACTGTACTAGACATTCTAGTCAGGGCAGTCAAGCAAGAAAAACAAGCACAGGTATTCAGACTGGGAAGGAAGGGAGCATGAATCTCTCTATTTGCCGATGGTTCTCTCTTGTGTACAGAAACGTCCTATAAGACCCACTAGAAAAAGACCAAACAATTTGTGTGTATGCGTGTGTGTACATATAATATGCTTCTGAATAAATAAACATCAGTTGTGTTTCTATACACCCACCAGCAATGGAAATATGAAATGAAATTTAAAAAATAATTGCACTTAAAATAGTATCAAAAATTTAAAATTAGGAATAAATTGAAAAGAAATTCAAGATTTATATTCTGACAACTCCAAAATACAGTTGAAAAGAGTTAAAGACTTAAATAAAGGGAAAGACACTCTATGTTCATAAACGAAATCTTCATACTGCTAAGTTGGCAGTGATACCCTAAGCACACAGGTTCAAGGCAGGGTTTGGGGCTATACTCAGTAGAGAGACCTCAGGAGGCTCTGAGTTAAATCCCTAGATCCTCAGCAACATGGGCAGGGGTGGGAGTCGAAAGAAAGAAAGAAAGAAAGAAAGAAAGAAAGAAAGAAAGAAAGAAAGAAAGAAAGAAAGAAAGAAAGAAAGAAAGAAAGAAAGAAAGAAAGAAAGAAAGAGAGAAAAGACCACACAGAACTGGAAAAAAAAAGTTTGCCAATGGCGTCTGTATACTAAGGGGCTTGCATTAGAATATGTAGAGAACTCTTGGCTGCACATAGAGGTGCAGACCAGTAACCCAGCACTTGGGAAGTAGAGACAGAAGGATCAGGAGTTGAAGATGACCCTCAGATGTATAAAGATGTGGAGGCCAGCATAGACTAGAAATATTATCTCAAACAACAACAAAGTCTTACCCTTACATGTCAATAATAAAAACGATGAATAATCAATTTTCAAATGGACAAAGTATCAGAAAAGACAACACTCAAACAAGGCACAAAAGTGCCCAGTGAGTACCGGAAGACATACAGCATCACCCGACACCATAGGAAGACAACCAAACCACAATGAGATGCCCCCTCACACCCATTCAGAGAACTATAATCAACAAAGCAAAACAAAGGTTGGCAAGGATGTGCAGAAGGCACATGACTGGCATGGAAGTGGGCAGTCACTTGGGAAAAGGGCTAAGCAGGGTCATCATACAACCCAGCAATTCTATTCTTAGATAGAATTCAAGAGAAACACAGAAACCTGCATCTACACAAGAACTCCCAGACAAAATGTTCACACTGTACATTTTGCATAAAGTAGAAAAAGAAAGAATTCCAAAGTCCATCAAGCAAAACACAGATAATGTGAACTGCCACAGAATGGAACATTACTCAATAATTCAAATGAGTGGGGCCGGAGAGATGGCTCAGCAGGGAAAGGGCTTGATGGGCAAGCCTGATAACCTGCATTCTGCCCTTGGAACCCACAGTGGAAGGAAAGAATCAACTCCCCAAAGCTGTTCTCTGATCTCCACATAGGCAGTTAGTACACACAACAATTTTATTACTTTAAAGTAATAAAATAAAATGAATGAACTACTGATACAAGCTACTACTTAGCCGAGGTTTACACTGAGTGAAAACAGACAGGCACAGGCCAGTGAGATGGTTCAATAGGCAAAGGTACTTACAACACAAGCCTGCAACCTGAGTTCCAAACCTGTGACCCATGGAAAAAGAGAACCAGTCTAACCTCCACACACACCACAGCAGGCTCACATCTGCACACATACATACCTCACACACAATAATAATAGCAATACAAAAATTGTAATACACAGTCACAAAAGACAATATGCTATGAGAGTCCATTCGACTAAACACCCAAATGGAGAACTGCGCAAACAGAAAGTAAGGATGGCTATCTGGCAGGTGCAAAGGAGCGACTGCTACAGGTCTAGCTTTCTTCTGAGGGTGACAAAACGTGTTTATGAGTGTACAGTCGAGCAAACTACAACCACGAATCTGGTTACATCATTTCAATGTGGATTATGTCTGAACACAGATGTTTAAAAAAGACTAGTCATGTGTGTAAGTTCTCTTACTTTTATTTTCTTCTGTTTGTCTGACCCAAAGAAAGAAACTGCTTCAGCCTGCCTCACTCCCCAGTGGTAAAAGATAAGCTCTCAGGAAAGGGGCTGTGCGCTGTGGACTCAGTAGTATTTCCCAAATAACCTTGGCCAAATGTCTGTGCCACATCTGGGATAAAGGAATTCCATGACAGAAAAGCCAAGCTTTTACTCAATTTAACTTACATAACAAATACAAAATAAGACAAGTCCCTCCTTTGCCAGCCCTAAATTAACTTTTGCATATCAACTATTCAGTTTGCCTTCAGTTTTACCTAGAAGAGAAAAACTAATTCCAATAGAGGAGGTTGTATTCTGTGATGGCCAGTCAGTCAGCCTTGAAGTCTACTTCTAATGCTTTGTGTTTCAACCAATTCTAGACAGTCCCCAAAGGAGGCAAGAAAGGCCAGATACTAGAGGGGCAGCTTAACAAACACGTTAGCACTTCCTCACGTCTGTGGGTTGAGCCCGAGCATGCACACCATGGAGATTGGCTAATAGGCTTGCCCAGTGACATCTGATCACACTGCATTAGCTGGGCCCTGATGCAGATCTTTATTACACAAACACATCAGTAAAGCTCCGGAAACCCTGACTCAGAGCCTACAATCTCACCACCCACCACAAAGTCAGTGTCGCTTTGAGTTTGCTAAGAATGCCTCCTGCCTACCTGCAAAACTGGGCTTTCCCTAAGAATGTTTGACCAAATTACCTTGAATTAAGAGAGGATTCAAGGAATCTAAACATTTTCCTTCAACATCCATACATCTGTATACTTCTGCCCTGCGTGCCACCTCCACCCTGCCTCTTTTCAGACGGTATTTATTGCTTTCTCTCAGGCTGGAATCAACCATGATCCTCTTACCTCAGTTGGCCATGTTCTGGGTAACAGGTGTGTGCCTAAACTCCTGGCAATAGCTTTTCCTTCTGCAGCACTCACACACACACCATGTAGGTCATCAAATTCAGTTAATAATTCGGGAGCATCAGATGGTATGATTAAGAAACTGGAAACTATCATTACCAAATATCACTTAATAATTAAAACATCAAACATAAATTCATTTTATCCTCAAGACATCTACATTTGTAAATACCCTTACATGTCCCTCAAAGGCAGTCTTTGGCACGTGAACAGCAATCTGCACTTCTTTATTAGCTCAGGAGTTTTTGCTCATTCAATTGTTTTGTTGTGGGGAATGGGTTTTCTTGCATTTTACACTGTAGCCCAGACTGGAACGCAAGCCATCCTCCTGTTTTGTGCCTCTGGAATGCTGGGTCACACCCATAGCTCAGTATTTACCAAATAAAATCTCCACCCCAATTCCATCAACTGGTGGACAGATATTAACAAGAGCTTTTCAAGGAACCTTTTAGAATGTGTCAGGGTTTACAGTCTCGGACACAAACCCATACAAGCAGTGAGGTCTCTAAAGCTTGAAGGCTGGTTATCTGAAAAACCACTGCGGGGCTGGAGAGATGGCTCCATGACTAAGAGCACTTTACTCAGCACGAGAACCTGAGTTCGATCCCCAACACCCACCTAAAAAGTTTAGCATAGCTGCAGCAAAATGACAAACTCTGGGTTCAGTGAGAATGCATCTCAAAAACAAGCTGGAAGCTGGGCAGTGGTGGCGCACGCCTTTAAAGACAGCACTTGGGAGGCAGAGGCAGGCGGATCTCTGTGAGTTCGAGACCAGCCTGGTCTACAAGAGCTAGCTCCAGGACAGGCTCCAAAACCACAGAGAAACCCTGTCTCGAAAAACAACAACAACAACAAAAACAAAAAAAAAAAAAAAAACAAGCTGGAGAGTGACTGAGGAAGACATGTGCATCATCCTCTAGCCTCCTCTCGCACACATTGACATACATGTGAGCATATATACCATGGGGGCGGGGGTGGTGGCTATGTACTGCCTCTGCAAAAATAAGCTAAGAAGTTCATTCATAGCAGCATTATTCATATTCTCTAAAAGTGGAAAAAACTCAAGAATCACTACTGAATGACTGGATAAACAACATGTATATACACAAGCTCATGTGAGCATGCATGTGTGTGTGTTTGTGCACACACACATGTAACATTATTTAGCTTTTAAAAAGAAACAAATTCTGGTACGTGCTATATATGTTTTTGAGACAGAGTCCCATGTAACCCAGGCTAGCCTTTCACTCTATATATGTAGCTGAGGCTGTCCTTGAACTCTTAATTCTCCTGTCTCTACTACCATGTGCTGGGTTCACAGACGTGCAACACCACACCCCACTTCAGGTCACTATGCTAAGGGATGAAGCAGTCACAAAAGGAAATGTACCATAGGTAAGATTCCACTTACATGAGGCCCCAGAGTCAGACTCACAGAGACAGAAAGGAAAATGGTGGGTGCCAGGATCAGCAGGATGAATGGGGGGAGGGGGGTAAGCAGATAATAACTACGCAATTTCAAAGTTTTGGGGTATGGGGGTGCGGCAAGGTCTCACACTGTAGCCCAATCTGGACAAAAAACTTGCAACAATCCCCCAGTCTCTGCCTCTGGTCTCTACCTCCCAAGTGCTGGGATTAGTTATATGTCACCACACCTGATTTTAAAATATGAGAAAGCTCTGCTCATGGATGGTGGTGATGGTGACTCAATGTGAAACATCCTTAAGGCCTCTGACCAATACACTTCAAATGGTTAACCCATGGCCAAATACTGGTCACTATTACAATAAGTAACATGGGCATGTTTATTCATAATGAAATCTAAAGTAACAAGATTGAGACTTAACACTATATCTGATAACCAACTAGAAACCTTCAGTAATATATTGTGTTATGACTAAGCAAGCTTTATAATCCTCAGGATCATGGGTACTTTGATATACTCCTAAGCCTTTTTTAAAAGGACAGGAAATGTACCCACCGTATTAGCATGAAAGGCCCCAGGCCAGTATTCCCAAGTAGGATGCCTTTCCCTGTCAAATTATCCATAATATTAAATATCAACAGCTAACACCTCTGTTTATTCAGCCAAGTGTATTAGTCACCATCGAAGAGTGAGCAATCATTTCAAACTAGTCTTTCTTCGATGTACAAATCGGCTATGATTTGCACCCCAATGACTTCATAGTAAAATTCGGGCAGGGCCTGGGACACTCCCCTTATGTAACTCATGTTCTGTCTGTGGAAATGCATCAGTCACTTGTGAGTGAAGTATCAGAGATGCCCATTTGGTAATCTGTCTTTATAATTTCCAAACCAGATTGCCCATGCCCTCCCTCTCCTTACCATCATGTCACGAAAGAAGCTAGCACTAAGTGACTCTTCAATACCGCTAGGCACCATTGTGTAAAGGGAGATAATAAATTACTTATAAAATTCAGTGTTTAGTTTTAAAGTCTGCAGGTAATGTGGGGTCCTGTTTTCAAGTCACCTATGCCACATGCCAACTCTTCACTGATCTACACTGCTTATGGAAGTGGCTGATCCTTTTAACTTGCAGGTTTCTGGACCCTTCTTACTGTGGTCCAATGTTCCAGGTTGGGGAGGGGAGCTGGCAAAAAGAAAAAAAGTGAAAAGCAAACTGGGAGCTGGAAGATGGCTCAGTGGGTAAAGGCACCTGCGGCCTAGCCTGACACCTGAGTTTAATCCCCAGGATGCACGTGGTGGAAGGAGAGGACATTCCTACAAGCTGTCCTCTGACCTCCACATGTGCTTTAACACATGTGCTGCTCTCCAGTAAATACATGTAATACTTTGTAAAGAAAGGCCTTCCACGGATCTCTGTGAGTTCGAGACCAGCCTGGTCTACAGAGCTAGTTCCAGGACAGGCTCCAAAGCCACAGAGAAACCCTGTCTCGAAAAACCAAAAAAAAAAAAAAAAAAGAAAGGCCTTCCATATGTAAGACACGTAAATACATATAAGAAGTAATCTCTACCTGAATGGAACTGAGCTCTAGTATGGAGGAGCACTGAAAAGATGAAATCAAGGGGTGATGTGTGTTAAGAGGAAGAGAGAACAGAGTGAAAAGCTACAATAATTTTTTGTGGTCCCAAGCACTCAAAACAAACAAACCTCAGGATCTACAAATGGGTGACTAAAACCCTCTAAGATGGGGCTAGCAGAGTAGCTCAACAGCAGAGCACCAGCACAGCAGTGCAAGGCCCCGGGTTCAGCCCTTGAGCTAACAAAGAAAGGGCTGCACGTGTCAGTATGAGCATCAGTGGGGAGAAACTGCAGCCTCCATGCCCTGAGGGGATGGAGAGTGATGCAGGCACGTTACCGTATAGTTCTGTAGTTTCTCCAAAGATAGAACTGCTGTATGCCAGGGCAACTCTACTCCTGTGTCCATGCATACACAGAATAAATGAAAAGACACCTCCATACAAAAACCTGTATACAAGCTGAGCAAGGTGACACAGCCTATGATGTCAGCACCAGAAGAGGAGGGAGGAAGAGATGGGAGTGGGGACAGGTTGAACAGGAGTTCAAGGACTACCTGGGCCACATACCTGAATCAAAAAGCTAAACTTATGTCAGACATGGTGGCACACACCTTTAATCCTAGCATCCTAAAGATAGAAGCAGGCATAACTCTGTAAATTCAAGGCCAGCCTGATCTACAAAGTGAGTTCCAGGAAAGCCAAAGCTACACACTTAATGTTCATAGCAGCTTGACTCATAATAGTCAAAAGGTGGAAACAAGCCAAATGCCCATCAACTATGAGAAAACCAAATGAAGCATAATCAAATTCTTATTCAGACATAAAAAGAACGGAGTTTTGATTCATGCTATATACAGCACAAACAAGTCCTGAATTCATTACGCCAACTGGAAGAAGTCTATTCCATGTTGTATGACATTTACAAAATGCCTGAACAGGTAAATCCTCAGAAATGAAAAGAGATCGAGGAACGGAGAGTGACTGTGACTTGGATGAAGCAAACATTCTGGAACCAAAAAGCAGTGGTGGCCACACGTCTCTGAGTGTTCTAAAACACTGAAGGGTACAGTTTTGGCGCTCAAACTTCATCTACATTTTAAAAGGAGGAGGAAGAGCCAAGCGTGGTGGCAACACCTGAAGTCCCAACTGTTCAAGAGGCTAAGGCCAGCCTGGGCAAAGTAAGAAGGGAGAGGGAGGGGAGGAGGAAGAAGGGGAGCAAACTTGGAAAGTCCTATAACCCTACCACCCTCGATGGATATAAAATACTGCTGGAGTCCTTCAAGTGCTTTATGTTTCCTTTGAGACGTGATTTATTGTGGTCCACAGGGCTGCCAAGGACAACCTTCAGATCCTTCCCTGGGACTATTGGCATGCACCACCACACCCATTTTATGTGGTGCTGGGGGGTGGAGACCAGGCTCCAAGCATGCTAAGCAAACATGCTACCAACTAAGCTATTTCTACTGTCTCTGATCGTTTCAGCTCACCCAGTTCTTCTCACTTCCAATTCTTCACATTTTAATCTTGCCAAGAAAATGAAGCTTTCCAGGGCCTCTTCATTAGGGAACCATCCTTTTCCTCCCACATTTCAAAGCTTTCCCTCTGCATCAGTTTTCTATGTATAACTGGACCAAATATCTCTCAGACTTTAAAAAGAAATTAAAACAATAGGAGGCTGGAGAGGTCTAGCACTAGCTGCCTGGCCCTCTAGACACCATTTCTTAGCCTTCCTGTGCCCAGGGAGCTACAAAGTATTCATATAGACTCTCAAGTCTCAACACTGGCAGGCCCTCTTACTCCTCAACATGCAGCCCACACCCCACCACCAAATCATCCATCTATTTAGGTGATGTTATTCTGAAAATTACCATCAACGCCATGAGGCCAAAGCCACTGGCCACTCCTGTGACATCTGACTGCAGGCCAATTATTCTGTGACACATTTTGTCACCCTGATCTACACGGCATTACCGCCACCTCATGCTCTGAGGGACCTTATTTTGGCCTCTGTGACCTCCTTCACATGAGCCCTAACACAAATTCTCTTTTCTACAGAATGACTCCAGGTCTCTACAGACCCCCACAGTCCCTAAGTTGAGACGATTACCTTTGTCCATTCAGCGATGGGCAACCACTGAGTTTCTTCCCGGTACCAGCTTACTCATAGAGATACCTGGCACATAAGCATTGACTCAAGTTGGCTAATGATGCAAAGTAGGCGCATCATCTCCAACAACTCCCCCTAAAACCTGCCTCTCCTATACTTCTCCTGCACTACCGTCATCTAAAGCAGAGGATTCCACAGGCTCAGGGCTCCTCAGATGGACACCTCTACCTCCTGAACTCACTTCATCTGTAGCATCCATCTGAGTTCCTCCACATCACTTCTGTGCGGCTTGGAGGCCAGGATGACAGCCACTACTGCTAACAGTACACTCTCAACCCGAGCCCTACTGCTTTGCATCATAACTCGCTGTAATTGCTGCACATCCATCTGCAACCTGATAAAGAACCGATCTGTGCGACCTGCTGTTACCTAAGTTCCTTTGGTCGAAGACGGTGATTCACCGGCATGGTAACTAGTGCCTGTATGTACTCTCGTCACTCTGGAGACTCAGGCAGAAGGTCTGTTGTGAGTCTGAGGCCAGCCTGGGCTACACAGTGACACTCTGTGCAAAGAAAAGAAAGAAAGCATGCCTCTCAGAACTGTCGGGTTCCTTCGACCACCATCTGTCTTAGATCTGACTAGCTCCTGTGAGGCCCAATAAAAGCACAGGCTTTAATGGCAGACCCCTAAAATACTAGCTTGATTATCCTACAAGACTAAGCTCATTCTCTGTGATTGCAATACACAGAAATTCTACAAAAGCATTTCAAAGTTCAGTTTGAAGAAGACAGTAAAATCATGTACTTCTTAAAACCTAGAGATGGGTCAGTTGTGGTGCTGCACACATTTAATCCCAGCACTCAGGAGGCAAAGGCAGGCAGATCTCTATGAGTTCAAGGCCAGCCTAGTCTACATAACAGCCACACTACATATTAAGATTCTGTCTAAAAACCCTGTCTCAAAAAAAAAAAAAAACCGATAGAGGTAGGTAGATAGATACAAAAAAAAAAAAGACTTAACTAAATAGGTTAATGAATACCACTTTCTAAAGCCACCTACAGCTTGCATGAATAAAAGCCTAGGACTTTGTAAGCCAACAGTCATACACTTCCCCAGCAGGCACCACCCATCTCTGCCAAGTTTCTGCAAAGAACATGTCCTGCCATCAGTGAGCAGAAATCAATAAATCTGTTTCCACTCAATAAATGCCTTAATTCATCTCCTTAAGTAATAGCTTTGTCAGTGGTTTCTCCCACATTCAGAACTGAAGGAAGTGGAAAAGTGGGGGATTAGTCATGGCTTTACAGAGGTGACAGGGAAACAGTCACACGGGTTGTAATAAAGTTGTATGTTACAGGCATGCACCTTCAGCAGAGGCTCTGGTCCTCTGTGTTCAAAGCCAAGCTTCCAAGCTCCCATCCCTGGAATGAAGGCAGGAACAATGTTGTAATAGCTGGGGTGTTTCACTGGACACTGGCACGTCAAGCAGATTGCAGCAAACAAGCACCTTCTGTTTCAGCAAACACTGTCAGAAATGTCCAGCCTGCCACCCAAGGCTCCACATTTGCCAAGCATCCTTCGGAATGATCCAAAGCCTCCCTCTGCTCAGCTTCGAGGTCAAAAGCACCTTGCTCGTTCCCTTGCTCCCTGAGGACATTTCCTATCTCTTTTCAGACGGGCAGGGTCTTCTAAATTTCCCATTTCCAGTTTCCCGAGTCTTCTGAAATCAAGGCTACTTGAATAAGGCCAGCCTCCTCTGACTTCTTGTTCACCCAGTTACATTTCTATCAAGTGGGTTTCAGAGTCATCTACCTAGCTAGTCTTCTGAACTTGCCTTGCAATCCAGCAATCTTTCTCCATGACTGCAGACACATACAGTTCTAAATCTAAAGAGACCAGCTACCTAAGCTGACTTCTGGCCTAGCTGTCAGCAGGGGTCCCAAGCTTCCATCAGGCCTCCTCATCCCCTCACCAGTCAACCTGTGGAATTCTCCTTTGGGACAGGCCAAGCCTGTCTCTGCGGCCTAAACAAGCCTTGCTCTTTCTTTCTGGTCCTTTATGCTTGGCTCCCAGGCCACACTTCCTCCTCAGGGAACTGAGGCCTTCCCTTCCCACCCCTGGAAATCATAGGTCTCCTCCTGGGAATGTTTTGTAACCGAGATCTGCCCTAATCACCAGGCCTGCAGAGGTCTTTCACTCCTCTAAATTCCTCCCAGTCCCTGTCACTCACCTGGCACTTAATAAGTAGCAGTCAGCTATGCCTGTTTATCTTTTCATCTTATCTCCTCACCTGACAGTCATTTCCTCATATAGAAACCATAGAGCACACCTGAAGGCACAGGACAACACAAACAAGGTCTTTGGCAAAACGTTCTCCACAAAAGCAGTTCATTTCCTTTCCCAGTGTCTTCTAGCTCTGGCCCTACACTATGTGGTTTCTAGTCAGCAACAGCCACACGAATAGGCACACACCTCTTCGGCACACACGGAGTTAAAAGTTCTGTTCTTCCCACAGCATGTCTGTCTGGCTGCCATCACTTTCAATGGCTACCCCATGGTCCCTCCACTTCGCCACTAAGACCATGATTTATGGAAGTGCTGATCTGTACTTTTTTGTGTTTTCCCCTGCATTTAAACACTGCAGAATGCAAACTTGAAACTCACTGGAAATACCTTCTGAAATAGTTATCACCTATGCTCAGCAATACCTAAGATTATCCCTTCTGGCTCAACTTCTAACATAATTTTCTGTTCCATTCCCCTAGGCAAAGGTATTTTCTAAACACTTTGTAGTTTTTTTCTTTCCCTGGATAATCTTGCACATATTCTAAAACTGGCAGTTCTCTGACTGAAGCTCCCATGCAGTCTAGAATGAGCTAGAAACCTGGCACGTAGTCACTATTCATTACCTATTTTTTTAAAATACCCAACTATATAAAATGTCAAATTCCTGAAAAGGGGAGTGTACCTGATATAATAATGAAAATTATGCTTTGAAAATGTTCAGAGAGGCTGAAGAGATGGTTCAGTGATTACAAACACTAACTACTTTAGCAGAGGACCCAGGTTCAGTTTCCAGAACCCAAATGAAAATTCACAATGCCTGTAACTCCAATTGCAGGGAATCCAACACCTTCCTCCTCTGGCCTCTTTGAATACTCCACCCATGTGGTGCATACACATATACACAGGGGAAACACTCATGCACATAAAATAAGATAGCCAGGCAAGAAGTGGTGGTGCACACATTTAATCCCAGCTCTCGGGAGGCAGAGATGTGCAAATCTCTGTGAGTTCGAGGCCAGGCTGGTCTACAGGGTGAGTTCCAGGACAACCAAAGGCTACACAGAGAAACCCTGTCTCAAAAGACAAAAATAATAATTACCTTTCAGGCTATTTAATGATTAGATTAATTAATAATAAATGAACAGGTCTTCTGTGCAGCATGTGGAAGGATGCAAACTTATCTGCTTAGTTGTACAGTCTGAAGGACTAGACCAAAGTTGAGCATGATAGAGCAAGTCTGTAATCCCAGTACTTAGAGGCAGAGAGATCAGGAGTTCAAGGATAGCCTCAGTTACACAACAAGTCTGAGGCCAGCCTGAGTAGGCCACCTGAGACAAATCTCAAACCAGTATCAAAAAAAGAAAGACATTACCTGTAAATACAACTTCAAGATCTTTTAAGAAACTATGCTTACCCTTTTCCTTTAGCAGTTTAGCTTTAGATTTCAGAGGACTAAAAGCTACAATGTTAAAATTATGTAAGATTATACATACATGTGAGCATAACACTAGAATGTTAATATTAGTGTATACAAGGCCCTGGTTAAATCCCCAGTATCGCCCATAAAGAAAACGATGAAAAACAGAAGTCAGGAGGAGGAAGGTTAATTGGCTAGCAGGGAAGAATATAGGGGATGCTTTACTTTTTAAAAAAGCAATTTCACAGCCGGGCAACGGTGGCGCATGCCGTTAATCCCAGCACTCGGGAGGCAGAGGCAGGCGGATCTCTGTGAGTTCGAGACCAGCCTGGTCTACAGAGCTAGTTCCAGGACAGGCTCCAAAGCCACAGAGAAACCCTGTCTCGAAAAACCAAAAAAAAAAAAAAAAAAAAAAAGCAATTTCACTATTTGTGCCCCCCAGACTCACCTCAAACTAAGATCCTCCTACCTTCCGAGTGCTGAGACTACAAACACACACATACACACACACCTCCTTTCTTTATATCAACAAATTAGCCTTTACAACTCTAGTTAATTAAATTAGGGTCTCCTGCTTGATGTTCAACCAAGTTTGCCAAACCCACGGACAGGAGAGCAGAAAAGCTGAAGCCCCTAAACACAACCATCCACTGAGTCACACAAAGAATTGAACCCTACACCCAAGGGTTCTGGACATCTTCAGACTTCCATCAAAGGACACTAATGTCATTTCAAACAATAGAGTCCATGAGTGCATTCCTGTGACCCTTTCTCAGCCTGTCTCAGTGCCAATTATCAGGGTGCTTCCAGCACAGACACCCTAAGTCAGGAGCACCTAGGACTAGACCCAACTACTTGACAGCCATGTGCTATTACTTAAAACATTAATTTTCCCAGAAGAAGTAAAGTTTGAAGTAATAAGATTCTTTTCAAACTCAGCAAAAAGGAGATCAGTTTTGTCACTGCTATTTCATAGGAATTCAAGATGCCAGCTTATAAATCGCAGGCTTTAAAATTCATTGCATAATAATGTTGATGAAGAAATCATCCATGATAATCACTGGAAAGGCAAGCCCACGTACATATCAGAAAACAAAAGACAGGAGACAGAGTAAGCCAAGAGACTGGGGACAGTGTGTCACGGGACAAAGGAGTCAAACTGTAAACATTCATTTTTAAGTGAGTTCCAGGAGTGGTAGGGGCACCCCTACAATCCCAACACTCAGGGGGTTGAGGCAGGAAGATGACCATAATAAGTTCCAGGCCAACCAGGTCCACATAAGGAAACTGTCAATAAATAAGTAAATAAATAGATGGGAAAGGAATAGGACTGGCGAGATGGCTCAGAGGGTAAAGCATGCGCTGCACAAATGAGGACCAGGGTTGAGATCCTCAGCACCTACATTTAAAAAGAGAAAGGAGGATCAAGTTTGGTGGCCCACGCCTTTAGTCCCAGCACTTAAGCAGAGGCAGACAGATGTCTGTGAGTTCGAGGCCAGCTTGGTCTACTTAATGAGTTCCAGGACAGCCAGGGTTATGTAGAAAGTCCCAAGAAAGGTCTCAAGAAAAAGGGAAGGAAGGAGTGAAAGGAGGGGGGGAAGATAACGTTCAACCCAAGGAACAGCCAACGTGCACTCCACACACAGCTAAAAACCATTCAACCTGTGTCTCAAAACTCTGAGCGTGATTAACAACCGCTGTCCAAATTACAACCACGGCAAATTAAGTCAAGAGAGCAGCTTCCTCCCCTGCCCGTAATAGAAAACAAGGAAGAGGAGACCAGTTCTCACTACCCGCGCCAAGCCCTGCTGAGGTGGCCTGTTGGCGGCCTCCTTTCAGCGCTAACATTTCCAAGTGTTTTGCAAAAAAGGAAATTTTAAGAATGTGCTGAAGCCATCCTTTCCGAATCATACCCAGATAAGTCGGGTTTCATTTGGCCTGGTGTGTGTGTGTGTGTGCTTTCTTCATCACGCTGATAATCACAATAAGCTTAAAGTGAACTTAGTAAAGATTCCTGGACACTCAAAAAAAAAAAAAAATGGAAGCTTTTGAAAGCTTTCAGAGTTCTTAGTTACCTTGGTGTATGAGAGCCTAGATTCGAGGAGGCAGTCATCTGAGAGCTTAAAAAGAAAAGTCTCCCTGAGAAACCTCGCCTCATAGACTTAAGTGGGTTCAGGTGGGCAAACCAACGCCAACATACAGAAAAACGAACTAACTTCCCACACAACAACCAACCAGAAAAATCTCTGTCAACTGTCTCACATGTTTACCTCCATCTATCCATAAAAGGGCCAGGAGACAGAAAAACTGTATTTCCCACACACTTGACTCTGAACCCAGTAAAACAAACAAGAAACTTTAGAAAGTGATGCCGGCACTTTAAAAACGATTCCAGCTAGTCAGGAGTTTGGTCAATTAGCTGCAATTCCTTCTCCTGGGAGGGAAGCAGCAACCTCAATAACAAGACTAGTATACGAAGTGTTTTTAAACACGTCACCTCATTTAAAGCACCCTGCCCAGGCAGCCTCTGGTGAAACCGCAAAGGCAAAATCCAGCTACTCTGGGGACTTGAGTTGGGCTTTAGTCCTTCCAACTTGGAACGATGATTTACGTGTCCTGGGTTTATCTACTTTCTCTACCCTCCCTACGGACTTCAGAACATGTTTGAAAGATACAATTTCCCAAGAATCTTGGCACCGAGACTATTTATTGTTGAGTTGATGACTATCACTTCAAGCAAAAGAAAAAAAAGAAAAGAAAAACTCTCAAGATCGCAAACCAGAAGAAACTAAGAAGGCACGTCCTTCCTTTCTGCAAACAGCCACAAGGTGCAGGTTCAAGTGATGAAACGTGGAAAATCGAAAAGTGGGGCTGTCCGCCCCGAGAGCTGTGTGTACAGGCGGGCTACGAGGCCGGAGCGGCCCAAGGCCTGGCGAGCGCGGTGACAGCTGGCGGGGCGGAGGACTGAGGGCCCGGTCGCGCCGTCGAAGGCGCACGCGCGGTGAGGGGTGCCCGCCGGGACCCCCCGGGACGCCGAGGCTAAAGCACCACAGGCACCTGTCGCCCCCGACCCGGGACGAGCGCTCACCTCGTCGGTTCATTGGCCGGACCCGCACCGCCACCTTCACTTTAGAGTCGTCCATCGTGCCGCTGCCGGGATTATCGTTGCACCTCCGTCTGCCACGGCCACCGAACAAACTCTCTGAGTCCAACCCGGCGGGCGGGGGCTGTGGGGAAAGGGGGCGGAACTGGCGAGGGGCGAGGACCGGTGCATCCCAGAGCATGCCGGGATTTGTAGTTTCCGAAAGGCGGGCGGAGGCGCCGGCGGGAAAATTCGCGCATCGCTCTCTGGAACTTGTAGTCAGCTGTCCCCGGTTTGAAAATGTGTTGCTGTTTCTGAACCTTCCTCTCCCTTTCCTTCTCTCTTTCTTTACTTCTTCCTCTTTCTTCTTTCTTCCTTTTTTTGCGGTGGGTATGGGGATTGAAATCAGGGTTCTATGCGTATTAGGCATGGGTTCTACCCTTTAGTTAAATTGCCGGCTTTCCTTTATTATTTTTTTGAGATAATAGAGATAGTTTATTTAAAAAGAAAAAAAAAAAGGCAACCTGGCATGGTGGTGTATGCCTTTAATCCCAGGGTGCACAAAGAAACATTGTCTCAGAAAACAAAAAAGAGAGTGAGCGAGCAAGAGAGAGAGAGAGAGAGTCATACACCCCAAGGCTCCTTTTCTGCCTTTTTTTGTGTGTGTTGGACTTTCCCCCCTATTTATTATTCATTTATATGTGTGTCTCTACACACTTGCGGGAGCATGTATCTAAGGACAACTTTCAGGATTCAGTTCTCTCCTTCTACCATGTGGCTCCTAGGAATGGAATCCAGGTCATTTGGCTTGCCACCCAGAGCCTTTACCCACTGAACCATCTCTATGGCCATGTTTGGGGGTTTGTTATAGTTGTTCGCTTGGTGGGTGAATGGTTTTTTGTTTGTGGCTTATTTGTTTATTTTTCTATGTTTATGGGTGTTTGCTTGAAAGTATGTCTGTGACCAAGGGCATGCCGTGCCAGCTGAGCTTAGAAGAGGGTGTCAGATACCCTGGAACTGGGGTTACAGACAGTTGTGAGCTACCACATAGTGCTGAGAACCAAACCCAGGTCCTTTGGAAGAGCAACCAATGTGATTATAGTGATTAACCACTGAGCCATCTCTCCAGCCCCGCCCCCTTGGGGTTTAGACACTGGGTTCACAGAGTTGCTCAAACTGACCTTGAACTTGCAGTCTTCCTGTCTCAGCCTCTCAAGTAGTTGGAAAGTCAGGCCTGATCCCCCTGGCCTACGTCTGTACCTAGCCTTGGCTGTCATGTAAACTCACTTGGTAGACCAGGATGGTCTCCAACTCAGAGATCCGTCTACCTCTGACTTCCGAGTGCTGGGGCTAAAGGCTTGCGCCTCACAACTCGTAACTCTCAAAATCGGCTTTGAGACCAAGCTGAGAACCGACCCTTCATCTGAAAACCTCGTCATTTCATTTTTAAAACCTCAGAGTCCGATCCTTGATTCTAATGATGCCCTGACTGGCTTGCCCCGCCCCCTCACTTTGCTGACTCATCCTTGAAGTGGACAGACCATTCAATTCAGCCTTTCAGTCCTTGAAGTCATAACCTTGAGTTATGGAAGCAAACTCAATTCAAATGCCACTCGTTTCCCAACCCGTGGCCACGGTCGAGTTATTTGGTGGCTCAAATTTCATCCTTTTACGTGTAAAATGGAGACAGTGATTAGGCGAATTTCAAAAGCTGTGTCACCTAACCTGCAGTAAAGACCCCAGGTACATTTCTTGTGTGCATCAATGAAACCAGAGTGGAAAAAACTGTTTATCAGACTAGCAGAGACTACTAATTGGTGACTTGTGAGCCAAGTCTATCCTGCAAACATGTTCTGTTTAGCCAACACAAAAATAAGACTTGGGAATGCATCAGTGACCTAATTGCATGCTATGGATACTACCAGGTCAGAACTGAATAGCACTGAA
This sequence comes from Chionomys nivalis, assembly GCF_950005125.1. Classification (NCBI taxonomy): domain Eukaryota; kingdom Metazoa; phylum Chordata; class Mammalia; order Rodentia; family Cricetidae; genus Chionomys; species Chionomys nivalis. Next base: position 48,533,989 of record NC_080097.1, read on the forward strand.
CACGCTGCAATTGCAGCCTTCAGCAAGCCAAAGCGGGATGGTTCTCATAGTTTGAGACCAGTCTAGACTACACGCTCCTGCCTTCGGCTACCGGGATTGCAATGAGCAGCTCCATTCTAACCCCTTAAACAGAAGCAACTAAGCAAGAAAAAATGGTTATGCAGTTTCAATTGGAAATTATATGTGCGTGGAAATTCAGGACAAAACCCCTGAGGAAGTGTGAACAGTCTCCCTTGGAACTCTAGGTCTCCTTTGACTTCTTAAAGAAGAGGCAGCAAAGGGATTCTTAGAGGCCTGGAAGTCATCCAGCAACAGGTGAGAGAAGAAAAACAGCTGCAGGTTGTAACCTGCAGCCTGGAGAACCCCGGGGGCTCCACAGTCAGCTAAGCCGAAACTGGAGCTAGTCAAGTCAGCAGGCTCTGGGAGACAGTGGGCTGCAAGAATGGGAAAAGTCATGGTTTCTGTCTTGTCACCTTTGAGAACAGGAAAAGAACAAGAAAGAAAAGCCCTCTCTCCTGTGCCTTTGTTTCATCAATCGATAGTGTAGGGTAGTTCTGCAGGGCTTCAAAATGTATCTCTGAGATTAACTAGGTCTAAGAAAGTCTCACTTTCCTCCCTGGTGTTTTGCAAACCTATCCATCCTGATTTCTTCTTTTCTTTTTGTTCTGTTGATTTGGCAGTTCCTGATACTAAGGAACCTTCCTTGCCCTGCCTCTTTCTTTCTCTCTCTCTCTCTCTCTCTCTCTCTCTCTCTCTCTCTCTTTCTTTCTTTCTGTTTTCCAAACAGGGTCTCATTATTCAGCTCTGGATGTCCTGGAACTCACTATGTAGACCAGGCTGGCTTTGAACTCACAGCAATGCTGCCTCTGCCTCCTCAGTGATGAGATTATGCCACTATGCCTGGCTCGCTGTCTGTTTGCCTGGCTCGCTGTCTGTTTCATTTCGTTCATCTTTGACGTGATAATGATGCCTAATGGAACACCTACTGTGTGCAAGACCCCACCCTAAGCCCTTTACATCTCTGAGTCTATTTAATCCTCACAGAGACTGGATGGAGCATTTGATATTATTATCTGTATGCCGAGGATGTAAGACTGAGTAACTTACTCAGACTGAACTAGGCTGCCAGCATCCACCCTCTCTCCTCTGCAATCTCTGGAAGTCGAAACATCTGTATACAAACTGTTCAGTCCCCAGAAATTCCAAACAGCTCCTGTTCTGCATTCCACTTACTTTTTAAATTCAAGATTTAATCTGAATCAACTCACTCCCGCAAATCACCTCTTCGTGCATTCTTTCAAGAATCAGAGCTTGCCAGCGGTGGTGACTCACGCCTTTAATCTTAGCATCTGGAAGGCAGAGGCAAGCGGATCTCTGTGAATTTGAGGCCAGTTTGGTCTACAGAGCGAGTTCCAGGACAGGCTCCAAAGCTACACAGAGAAACCCTGTCTCAAAAAAAAAAGACTCAGAGTTCGAGCCCATGAAAATTCCCGACTCCAGTTGTGCCCACAACAGTATGACATGTCACAGCTTTCTACTCTACTGGCACAGGTAGATGGGAGTCTTCAGACGCTCAGTTTCTCTCACCCCATTCCATAGAAGCGAGGTTCTGCTAGCTGATCCCTGTACAAACTTTTCAACAGCTCCTCCATCTCTAGACCCTTCCTGACAGCTTCAGAGCCCACAAGGAAGAGCAGGAATAAATAATAACAACTTAATCTCTTTTTGTTTAGAATTTCATATATAACTACGATATATCCTTTCCTCCTCTTCCCAACCCCTGTAGGCCCACGCATTTGAACACTTGGTCCCCACGTGGTTGTAGTGGTGGTGCTGTTTTCGGAGGTTTCAGAGACGTGGCTTTGTTGGAGCAAGTGTGTCACTGGAGGCAGGCTTTTAGACTCATCGTTTTCCAGTTTGTCCTCTCTGCTTCATGCTTGTAGTTGAAGATGTAAGCAATTAGGTAGCTTCCTGCTCTAGACATGGTCACTTGCAGGCAACCAAACTGTTGAGAGTTCACGTCCTGAAGACACGAGCTAACCTAAGTCCTGATCCTCTGCTCCTTACAGTATTTTTGCCCCCTCTTCTGAAACCCTTGGGTGTAGAATGTGTGTTAAAAATGTCCCATTTGAGCCGGGCGGTGGTGGCGCACGCCTTTAATCCCAGCACTCGGGAGGCAGAGGCAGGCGGATCTCTGTGAGTTCGAGACCAGCCTGGTCTACAAGAGCTAGTTCCAGGACAGGCTCCAAAACCACAGAGAAACCCTGTCTCAAAAAACCAAAAAAAAAAAAAAAAAAAAAAAAAAGTCCCATTTGTGGATGGGCACTTCATGGTCACTCATATTCTACACTCTGACAAGTCATGGTTCTATAGAATAGAATCCATCTCCTTCTCATCAGAAGCTTCTTTGATGAGAGGTATGATCTGCACTTACCTATGGGTAGAAGGATGAATATCTAAAAGACAGTTTATATTTATATTAAGTTTGGCAACATGATAATAATAGGCTCTTCTCTATGGTCTATGACTCCTCCAATCATGGAGTCCTGGCTAGTTTTACAGTACCAGATCTGAGTTTCCTCCTACTGAGTGGGCCTTAAATCCAATCTTACAGCTCTTGGTCACCCTCAAGGTATTAGTGCCACCATGGCCCAACCAGCTGTTGTTGTAATTTGTAGGACTTATATCTGGGTAAGACTGTTAATAACTGTCCCTTACCCCTGGCACTTTGCATAGCATCCTCCAACATTTTGAAATCTAGCTGTCAGGGAGGAGGCTTCCAGTCAGTACCAATTTGATTTCTCCAAGCCCTATGACAAAAGAATAAGTCTTGACTGAAAATCAAAGGGTCATTTCCTTAAGCAGGAATCCACATCTGGTTACTTGTCTCCCTGCCTCCTGCACAACCAAGCTACCCAAATAATAGTCTACAGTATCTTCTCTTCCTTGCCTGTCATTAGTCAACCAACTATTAATTTAATCACGCTTTCACCTGTCCTCAACCCTCCCATAAAACCGTCATGGTAGCATGTACAATTGACCTTCTCATTACAAATCTAACAAGGTAGACTTTGGGCCTTAGTTTTCTTGACTCATCTGTCATATCTGGTGTTGACCATGGCCTTCTGGAAATGCTGGGTTCCCTTGGTTTCTGTGATATCACTCTCTCTGTCCCCCTAATCTTAATTATCTTTTTAGTCTAGTCAACAAATGGCCCTAGCCTATGGTCATCTTATATTGGGTATCTAGGATGCTAATTTGAAAACAGGAAAAAGGCAGTTCAACTCGGTTGGTAGACCAACACTGGTGATATCCTGGGTGTGAGCCTCCCAGTGTCTGTAAACTGGTGGCGGTGCCACGTGCCTGTAACCCAGCACTTCTGAGACGGTGGCAGGAGGATCAGAAGCTCAAAATTGGAAAGCTGGGATGTGGATCAGTTGTCAGAATGTTTGTCTACCATGCACAAAGTCCTGGGTTCAATCACCAGCACCCCACAAACTGAGCATAACAACATGTGTCTGTAATCTCAGAAGTCAGGAGGTGAAGGCAGGGAGATCAGAAGTTTAAGGTTATCCTTGGCTACATGTGAGGTTTAAGTCAAGTCTGGGTTACACGAGACCCTAGCTCAAAAAACTTTTATTTATTTATTTGTTCAAAATTCCTAAACTTTGGGCTAGAGAGATGGCTCAGGAGTTAGGACCAATGGCTGCTCTTCTGGAGGACCGGAGTCAATTCCCAGCACCCACATGGTGGCTCACAATCATCTCTAAGTATAGTTCCAGAGGCTGTGATGCCCTCTTCTGTCCTCCACAGATATCAAGCACACATGTGGTGCACAGAGAGACATGTAGACAAAACATGCATATAAAATACAATAACAAGACACTTAAAAATAAATGAATTAACTAAAGAAATAACAAGTTCCCAAACTTGGGCATGCGTGGAGGTGCATGACTTCAGTTCCAGTGCTGGGAGGAAGAGGCAGGTGGATCTCTGTGAGTTTGAGGCCAGCCTAATCTATAAGAGCTAGTTCCAGGACAGGCTCCAAAGCTACAGAGAATCGCTGTCTCAAAAAACAAAACAAAAAACAAAAAAGCAAACAACAACAAAAACAGTTCCAGGACAATGTGAGATTCTGCCTATCTGAAAATAAAAGAAAAAGTTTTGAAGTTCCAAGCTTCTTTGGGGCTACACAGATGGCTCAACTGTTAAGATGTTTCCTCCTTGCCAGGCAGTAGAGGTGCATGCCCTTAACCCCAGCACTTGGAAGACAGAGACAGGTGGATCTCTATGAGTTCGAGGCCAGCCTGGTCTACAAGAGCTAGTTCCAGGACAGGCTCCAAAGCTACAGAGAAACCCTGTCTCAAAAAACAAAACAAAAGATGTTTCCTCCTCTTTCAGAGGATCCAAGTTCAGTCCTCAGCATCCAAGCTGAGCAGTTAACACCCATCTGCAACTCTAGCTTCAGGGGATCTTCTGTTCTCTTTGGGCACCCACATGGATGCACACACGTGCACATACCCACACAAGCACAAGCGTGTGTGACTTGCATGTAAACACACACACACACACATACACACACACACACCTTTAAAAGTTCAAGGTTATCTTCAGCTGCAAAGCAAGTTCAAGGCCAGCCTCTGCTGGAGACCCCGTCTCAAGAAAAAGAGAAAAGATCATTGTCATGTCTCTAAACACTAGGAGATTTGAACTGATTTCTGGGAATTTGTAGCCTCTTGCAGTTATTTTGCACTCTCTTTGTTCTCTCAGTGTGAAACACCCCCTTTTATGAACACTGCCCTCAAACTGGACTGGTAGCACATGCCTTTAGATTCAGCACTTGGAGGCGGAAGAAAGCGAATCTCTGAGTTGGAGGCCAGCCTGGTCTACAGAGTGAGTTCCAGGAGAGTCAGGGCTAGACAGAGAAACCCGATCTCAAAAAACAAAAACAAAACAAAAGCAAACAAAAAAAAAAAACCACTGTCCTCTAAAAGGAGGTTTGGGTGGGCCTGGCTTTGGGAGCAACACAGGAGCCAAAGAAAGCTGAAGCTCTTCCACTCGATCTCATGGGAGCACCAAGTGAAGCGAAAGCGGCCAGAAAAGAAAGGCCGTCTGTGTCAGGAAATAGCTCTGAGTTCTAAGAGGTCAAAACCAAGGTCCCCAGGAAGCAAGCAAGGCAAGTCTGGAGCTGAGCCTCCCAGCCCACCAGAGTCCTTCTCTAAGCTTTCAGTGTTTGCTTTAAAGCTCCAGTAATTGCTCCCACGGTCACAGCGTTCAGCAGAAAGCATTGGTCCTTGCTGGGTATGGGTGTCCCTTGATAGTTATCCAACTGTGTCTCTCCTGAAATGATAAAGCCACCATGCTGTGGGTTTAGGCAGCTGAGTGGAATTGACTACTATTTGGGAGGATTAAGTGTTCAAAGGATCCTCATAGGTATTGAAGGTTAAGAGGGCTCCTGAGATGGGTTAGACAGGGCGGGCGCCAGCACTGATCTCTTTTCCCAGGATCTCAAGCCCCGAAGAACAAGGTATGCCTTGACAGCTACTTGAAGGATGTGGTTCTCTGTGTTTTGCAAAATTTTTTTTTTTGTTTTTTTCATCTCGTGCTTGTTGTCATTAATGTTTGAGATAGCTTCACTCTATAACCCAACCAGTTTGAAGCCTCTAAAATCCTTCTGCCTAAAAAAAAAAAATAAATAAAAATAAAATAAAATAAAATCCTTCTGCCTCAGCCTCCTGAGCGCTGGCATTGCAAGTGTGTTAGCCACCACACCAGTTTGCTATATGCACACACATACATACACAAGTGGAACTCTAGCAATCCTCCTGTCTCTGCCTCCCAAGTGCTGGAACTACAGACATGAGCTATGTTATGTTAGCCATGCTGGCTAACTTTTATTGAATTCGTGTTTATTTGACCTATGCTAAGGGAAACCAAGGAGGGGACGTTTGTCTACAATGGAGACAAATGTTGAAAAGGAAAGAAGTCCAATCTCTGAGCCAGAGTGGCTTAGGCTCAAATGGGGGGGGGGGCGCTCACAACATGGAGCACGGAGAGAAACCACAGCCTACATCCAATCAGCTGAGATAAAAATGTTGTGTTGGGCTTCAACAAAGGTCTCCCTCCATCCTGGCCCTGTGGCTCTGGTTCCACTCAAATTATGGATGGTGACACTTCCTAGAGTCTCCCAAACACGTTTATACTCTCTCTTCATTTGACACTGTCTCTGTTATCCTATATGCTGGCTCTGGTTGCTTGGACTCAAGTTCCACCCTCCCTAGCCTTTCCTCTCCCAGTTAAAGTCTAACTATTCAAGCTGCACAACCCTCATGAAGTCAAGCCTCACTACCCAGCCACGACTGTGCTTTCCTTCTGGAAACTCTGAACTCCGGCATATAGTAGCATTTGGTTACCAGCTTTTTAAATAATATATGGAGGTCTTGTTGTCTCATGTTAGACTCAGGACTTAACAACAGGAATGGGGTCTTCTCCGGTGTCACTCCAAGAAGAGCACCCAGCCCTCCTGATAAATTCTGAGTGAACAAATTGTGTTGATCCTGTTAAAACAGCAAAGAGAGTGCCAGCGAGATGGTTCTGGAAATAAGAGCGCTTTTCTTTCTTTCTTTCTTTCTTTCTTTCTTTCTTTCTTTCTTTCTTTCTTTCTTTTTTTCTTTTTTCTTTTCCAAGACAGGGTTTCTCTGCAGCTTTGGAGCCTGTCCTGGAACTTGCTCAGTAGACCAGGCTGACCTCAAACTCACAGAGATCCACCTGCCTCCGTCTCTTGAGTGTAGAATTAAAGGCATGTGCCTCCACTGCCCAGTCGTTCTCTCTCTCTCTCTCTCTCTCTCTCTCTCTCTCTCTCTCTCTCTCTCTTTATTTTATTTAAGAAAATGTCTCTTTATATAGCCATAGCTGCCTTGGAACTCTCAATGTGAACCAGGCTGGCCTTGAACTCACAGAGATCCACCTGCTTCTCCCTCCCTGGTGCTGGTGTTAAAAAGGATGCACCATCGCACACTGCTAAAATGTGTAGTCCAGGCCAGCTTTGAACTTGGTGATGCTCTTGCCTCTTCTTCATCATATCCTACCAGTGTGTGCCACCACAACCAACTCATCCCCTTTAGTGAAAGACTTTAAGTCCCTTCTGACCTCTAAAGAACCAGAGCATCCCTGTGGTCAGAACTTTAAAAATTCTTCTTCCAAAACATATAGGCGTCAGAACCCCACTCCCTGCCCTCCACACACATACAAGAGCTCACCATCTACATGAGCAGCAACTTCCTTCCCTTGGAAAGATGCCTCTCTGAAAAACATCACTAATGACTCTCCAGTGGGTCTGGTCGGCCTCCATAAACTGTTCAGGGACCAGGCTAGGGTCGGGAGAGGGCATTCTTTCCCTGTTATTCAAGGCAGATTGTCCATTTCAGGCCCCATTAGCAAGCACAAAGGGACACCCATAAAGTATTCATGGGTTGTGGCACAAATGCATTGACAGCCCTGGGGGAATCCCCACTCTGTGCCGGAAGGATTTGATTAGAAGGGCCTGTGGTTGCACAGAACCCCCTTAAGCTCAGAGGTTTCTGGAGCTCGCCTGCAAATCTTACTTAGAATTTACAGGGATTTACTGAAACCTCAGGCAACAGGGTGAGGTAAGCTGGGAGTGAGCTGTGGAACCAGGGCTCACACCCTAATGAGAAGCATTGGGCGTTGTTCCCCAAGGACAAAAATTTAGAGAGATACTGGATGAATAAGAGGGAGGGTTGTAGCTCACTGGTAGAATGCTTGCCTAGAAATACTGACTCAAGCTGTGGCCAACAAGCCTAAGGAATAGATGAGTAACTTGGGACTGTATGGGTTTGGGTTATGTACACACATTCCTTCAAATGCTTTTAGCGGCCTGCGTCCTTTATCTACCTAACTATGCACGCTGAACAACACACCTAATTGACCTTGGACCCCGACCTGTGCTGGGCTATACACACACCTCTTTCTGAACAATGGGATAGATAGATTTCCTCTCTTAGTGGCCATCAAACTTGGACAGTTTCTATTCGAACACATGCGAGGGAAGGGTGTAACCCAGCCTGGACTAGGTTTGGGCACATAAGTACATGTACAGTAAAATAAAACCTGTACTCAGCTAAACTTTTTTTGTTTTGTTTTGTTTTGTTTTCCAAGACAAGGTTTCTCTGTAGCTTTGGGGCCTGTCCTGGAACTAGCTCTAGTAGACCAGGTTGGCCTCGAACTCACAGAGTTCCGCCTGCCTCTGCCTCCCGTGTGCTGGGATTAAAGGCATGGACTAATGCCGCCTGGCTCATGTAAACTTTTAAGGAGAATCTATTTATCTTCTTATGCCTATGTATAATTGGGTGTGCATGTAATGAAAATCCAGCACCATGGGAAAAGACATGCAGGGCAGATAGAATATTCTTTCACAATCCATTAGTCAAAACAGAGAACCCACCAACACTCTGTCCCTTAGCGACCAAGTTCCTCCCTCCCTTGAACGCCATAAAAGGTAGCCCTGACCAATCAGGGCCCTGGGGTACTCTCACATGGTCACTGCTCCCTTGTGGTATATTTTGGTCTTTTCTATTATTTTGCTTTAAATAGTTTCCTTAATCCTTTTGTAATTCTTTGTGAGCTTTTATTTCAATTGCTTGAATAAAAAGCCAAGAGCCCAGAAACCATCAACCCTGACCACCAGTGAACCACCAGTGAAGAAGTCAACCATGAAAGGGGGGGGTGGTGACAAAATTCTGAATGGGACTGAAAGAATAAACCAACTGTGGTGTACCCCTTTAATCCCAGCACTGGGAAGGGAGAGGCAGGTGGATCTCTGAGGTCAAGGCCAGCCTGGGCTACAGAGCAAGTTCCAGGACAGCCAGGGCTACACAGAGAAACCCTGTCTCAGAAAACATAAAAGAAAGAAAGAAAAGAAAAAACGGTCATGCTCGATATTCTGAAATGTAGTCGCAGGCCATGGAGATGGCTTAGCAGGTGAAGATACTGATGAGCCTGATGACCTGATTTTGACCTCTGGAACCCACACAATGGAAAAATAACTGACTTCTGTAAATTGTACTGTGCTCTGACCTTTAGCCTCACTCTGTGGCATTCATACACCCCACCCCACCAAAAATAAATGTAAAGAGGTACAGGGGTACACCTCAGTAATAAAACATGGGTTTAGCGTGTGTGAGGCCTTGCTTGGGCTTGAGGCCCAGAATAGGGGGGTAAAAAATCCATTTAGAAGATTAGGAATTGGCAGAGAGCTTGCCTAGCATGCACGAAGACCCGGATTGGATATCCAGCATCAAATAAAACCAGTCTTGCTTGGCACATCTGTAATCCTAGCACTTGAGAGGTGGAGGAAGAAGAACAGAAGTTTAAGTCCAGCCTGGGCTACAAAGCAAGATCCTGTCTCAAAATAGAGAAAATAAAGTATTGTTGTTGTTGTTGTTGTTGTTTCAAGATAATTATGCCTCTAAAAGGAAGCCTGTAGAATCCTTCCCATGATACTGGGCCAGTAATTACGAGTCTGTTTTCCCAGGGACTGTGTCACCTATGATGGCAGGTGGGTGGGGGTGAGGCCTGAACTTAGAAGGGAGAAAGAAGACCCATTCTGACTCACCCCGGTGAATAGGTGTCATCGTGGGGAAGCACGAAGGGAGGGTTCCAGAGTCTTGGTACAAAGGGAAGTGAAGGCAGAGGAACCGACTCAAGCCAGCAGGGAGACCACATGAGCGCACAATCTTCTAGTCAGGGGACAGGAAACAGTTAAAGAAAAAAACTCAAGACAGTCAGGCGGAGATGGGGGGCACACAGGAAGTGTCACAGGGTTCATTTGTCTGTGCCACGAAGGAAGACTGGTTTCAGCTGGCCCCAGTCTGGAAGCTGTTCTTCCGACCAGAAAGCCAGGAGCAAGGGAACCTCCCTGTGCCACGCATGACTCATTCCCAGGCAGCTGAGGCAGGCTCGCAACAGGGGGGTGGCGGCTGTGGCCTGTGCACACCCTACATCTTCCGTGCCCGGAATGGGAGGCATGTCCCATGTTCCACTGGAGGGAACGAGGCATCCTCAGAAGGAGAGAGAGAATAAATCAGGACCCAGCGACAGAGGTTCCAGGCAGACACAGGGCCTGTGTGGCAAACTGGACAGAAATGCAAGTGAATCTTCAACCGATCTCAAGCAAAGACATCTTCATGGATGGGAGTTTCGAGAAACTTGCCCTAAGTCTGTGTTGGGGGAATCAAGGACTCAACCCTGAGACAGAGACCAAACTTTACTCTTTTATTTTCTTTTTCAATTTCATTTGTTTATTTGAGCCAAGCACGGTGGCTTTCACTTCTTTAATCTTAGCACTTGGGAGACAGAGACAGGTGGATCTTTTGTGAGTTTGAGGCCAGACCGGGCTACGTTGTAAAACCCTGTTTCCAAAACAAAACATATACTTATTTATTGTTTTGTTTTACCCGCTGAGTCATCTGCCCAGCCCAGATTCTCTTTCACTCTATGTGAAACTGGCTCCAGCAGAACAAATTAAAATCAGTTGATTCAGAAAACACAGACCTTTAGACGGGCATTGGTGTCAGGTGTCTGTCATCCTGGAACTCTCAGTGTGAAGGGAGGAGAGACAGGAGTTCAAGGCCAGCTATGGCTGGATGCTATGTTCAAAGCAAGCCTGTGTTATGTGAGTCCCTATCTCAAAAGAAAGACAAAGAAAAACAAAAGTGAAATCTTGAAAGTGTCTATAAACCACTATAATCCATAAATTGGGACAAGCTTACAGTTAACTCTGGACTAAAGTCTTAAAGGAGTCTTAACAAATTAAAACACACACACACACACACACACAAAGAGGTCAAGAGGAATTTTGGCAGAGGTTACTCCTAGACTGTTTCCAAAGGAAGTTCTGTGCTGGCCCCTGAGCATGTGAAAACCATCAGTCTAACCAAGAGAGGCACAATCAGCAGCAGCCTCTTCAAATCTTAGTCACTACGGCTTATCAAGTCCCTGTGTAAACACAACAGTGGCATATCATTTTTTTCATCTAACAACTTGGCAAACTTTTTAGAAGTTATTTTGCATTTATTAGTATGTCTGAAGATCAGAAGACAACTTGTGGGAGTCAGTTCTCTCGATCCATACACTCAGGGGATCGAACTCAGGTCCTCTGGCTTGGAGGCAAAGTAATCCCAAGCAATCTCACGGGCAACTTGGCAATTTATTTAAAATGTGATGTCTTCCTTGGCTTGAGTTTGAGTAAGATGACTGTCATTTTCAGAAGGACAACCAGGGGCACAGTTGTACTAGACAAAGATGATAGATACATATAATCTATAACAATGGCACAAGTTGCTGCTAAATATAAAAAATATGAAAAATACAGTTACTTTATGCCTTTCATTCTGTTATTCGCTTTTCTGTCACATGTACACTACTGCTTAAACAAAGACCCATGCATCTAGTTGACAGAGGCAATTAGTGATAATGAATAAGGGAAGACATTTAAAAATAGCTACATGTAGAGATGTCATCAGCCTACTGTAATCACAGCAATTGGGGGTGGGGTATAAAGGCAGGAGGGTTACAAGTTCAAGGACAGCCTAGACTATATAATGAATTCTAGGCCAGCCTAAATCATATAGTGAGATTTTACCTCAAGAAACAAAACACAGACTGGTTATGGTGGTGCACACCTTTGTAGGGATATAGCCCCACCCATTGGGGGCGTGTTCGCCTTGGGCTAATGTTTACCGGTAAATCTGCCGGGAGTGATCCCAGCAGCCCTTTTTTTCTGCTTTTCCTGTTCTCCGCGGAAACCTGTGGTCCTGTAAGTCTATTTCCTTATTAAAGCTGTATATATCTTTATAATCTGTCTGCATTCATTTACGCCACCACACACCTTAAATGCCAGCACTCTGGAGGCAGAGACAGGTGGATCTCTATGAGCTCGAGACTAGCCTGGTCTACATAGCCACTGCAAGATCAGTCAGGGCTACACAGCAAGACCTTGTCTCAGCAAAACAAATAACACCAACAATATAAAACAAAATATATAAAATAAAAACACATTTTTTTTATAGGATGAGGATATAGTTCAATGCTCCAGGACCTGACTAGCATATGTGAGGACCTGGGTTCAGCACTCCTAAGCAACGTGTTCAGGCAGTACATTTGGTGCCACTGAGTCGGCTTAGCAGGTTAAGGAAGCTGCTACCAAGTCTGAGGACCTGAATTTGCTCCCAAGCCCCACACAGTCGATGAGGAGAAGTGACTTCTGAAAGTGTGTTCTCTGACCTCCATGGATAATTTAAAATAATTCCCCCTAATATTCTGTATTCTGAGCCCAGAGCCTGGCACATAGAAAGACATGCCTTAGCACTGAGCTGCATTCCACAACATCTGTCTGTCTGTCGTCTGTCTATCTGTCTATCTTGTGCTATTGCAGATGGAATCTAGAGCCTTGTGTACGTTACTCAAGTGCCCTACCACTGAGCTTCACCCCCTGTGTCAATCAATCTTTTTATAATGCTTTTTGTGGGTTTCCATTTTGTTGCTGTTGTGTGGTGGTGGTGGTGGTGGTGGTGGTGGTGGTGGTGGTATTTTTTGTTTTTCTGTTTTGAAATAAGGTCTCTTGTAGCCCAGACTGTTCTTGAAATTGCTATAAAGATGAGGGTGACATTGGATTGCCAATTCTCCTGTTTCTAGTTCCCAAGTGCTGGGATTTTGGACCAGGACCACGACACCTGGTTCATTCTCCTTTTGATTTCATGATAGAACCATTTAAAAAGACTCATTGTTAATTTTTAATTATATGTATGTGGATATGTGCACATGTGGATTCAGGGGCCTGAGGAGTTGAAAAGAGGGCCCCAGATCTCAGGGAGTTGAAGTCACAGGTAGTTGTGAGCTGTCAGAGTGGCGGCTGGCATCTGAATTTGAGTCTTCTAGATCAGCATACACTCGATTGCTGAGCCCTCTCTCCAACCCTGATACTGCCATCTAAAACAAAAACAAAACTCCTTGTTTTTTTTTTTTTTTTTTTTTTTTTTTACAAAACTCCTTGTTAAAAACTTAAATTTTGTAGCTTATGTGGGGTTATATTATTTTAAACTATTTTTAGAATTGTTTTATTTTATGTGTGTGAGTATTTTGGCAACATGTATGTCTATGTATCACATGTAGAGCTGGTGCCCTCAGAGGTCAGAAGAAGGCACCGTATCCCCTGGAACTAGGCTATGATGAGCCACACCTATAGGTGGTTGAGAACTACCATGTGAGTGTTGAAAAATGAACCCAGGTCCTCTGCAGGAGTGTTGAGCCATCTCTCCAGCCCATTATGTATTTTTGAGACACATGACTGTACTAAGCTTCCAACAGACAGCATAGATATGCTAGGACTAAAAAACATTAAGTGACATTTAATAAAAACAGCATGTTCTGTTTTGTCCCATGATATTGTGAGATATTTTTACTCTCTTCTTGCACCAGGAGGGAAAGGTCATTTATGTCACCAGGGAAGGGAGCTGAGACTTGGAAGTGTTTGCAGAAGCAGGCTTCACGAAAATAACCTTCGTTTACACTTATTCCACCGTGTAGTCTCTAGATCCTCACGCTAATCAAGGCCCAACAGCAGAACACACAAAATTATGAGGGGATTTAGTAGATGGCTTACCAGATCAGACTCTAAATAGTCTTTCAATAGCCGATTGTACCATAGAGAAACCGGAAGCCAAGACCACATATCCAAGGACCAGCGATTCAGGCCTAGTCATGGGCTCAGTGCCCCTGGAGAGCTGTTGGAGCAAGTCAATATTCAGAGATTAAAGAATCTGGAGTCAGATTCTTCAATGGCAGCATCAGAGTGTCCTGGGGACCTGGAGAGATGGCTCAGTCATTAACGGTCCTATTGTTCTTGAAGAGGACATGGGTTCAGTTTCTAGCACCCACATGGTTAGATCACAACTACTCTGTTTCTAAGGAATCCAACACCTTTTAGCTTGGGCAGGCATCTGCATGCATTTGGTGGAAATAAACTCATTCAAGCACACAAACATATGCACACACACACACACAAAAAAACAAACAAATGAACAAATAAGTTTTTAGCTGGATGTGGCATACCTTTAATCCCCAAATTTAGGAAACAGGTAGGCAGATCTCTGTGAGTTCAGAGTAGCTTGGTCTATATACTGAGTTCCAGACCAGCCAGACTATATAGTGAGAGACTCTGTCTCAAAATAAAAAAATAAAAAAAAAAAAAGAGTCTGGGCAGTGGTGGTGCAAGCCCTTAATTCCAGCACTCATACTCAGGAGGCAGAGGCAGGCAGATTTCTGTGAGTTCGGGCCCAGCCTGGTCTACAGAGCAAGTTCCAAAACAGGCTCTAAAGCTAAATGTCTCTTTTGTTGTTGTTTTTTTTTAATTTATTTTCTTTTTCGAGATAGGGTTTTGTCTGTGTGGCCCCGGCTATCCTAGTCCTCACTCGGTAGAGCAGTCTGGCCTTGAACTCACAGAGATCCACTTACTCCGTCTACTACAGTGTACACCACCATGGCCCAGTTTTTGTTTGTTGTCTGTCTGTTTTGTTGTTGTCTCAAATGTCTCAAGAAGTTTACTCCTGGGACACTTTGGTTATAGCCTCTGAATTGAAACGTAAACTCGCGGTGTAGTCCAGGCTGGCCTCACACTCACAGCGATTCCCTGTAACCATTTCAGCATCGGGATTTCAAGTGTGTGTTCCACCACAACAGCTTTGAAACAAAAACAAAACCATGGTGTCACAAACTTGGACTGGACTCGGACTTGCTCTGTACTGGAGGCTGGTCTTGAACTCTTGATCCATCTGCTTCTGCCCTCATGAGCTGGGATTAGAGGCTTCTTCAGAGAAACAACATCCCTGTTGATTGTTGGAGAAACACTTGGCTGTCTAGTTCAGGGCTTGTGAGGGCCGGCCTCCATATATGGTATTAACCTCCTTCTCCACCAAGCCTAAAGCAAAATTATGGTCCAAGTAGTATGTTCTGCTTTGGTTGTTGGTCTTTGTAATTGGGTACCTGTGTCCTTCCTACTGTCATTAAAATAGCCCAGTCACATAGCCTCCCTCTTTAGCGACAACTGAATCATGCTGATGTTGCTTTATAATCTGAACCCTTTAAAACCGCGGTCAGAGTAGTCACAGTGTTAAACATTAAGCAAAGTCTATCTAAGTACAAACAAAGACAGCAAGAGAGTCCACAGGCAAAGTCAAAGACTGGCTGCTAACACTTGCAGTTGGAAGGCATTTCATTGTCTCATTAGGTCCTATACTATTCAGCCACAGTAGCCGTGGGCAATCTGTTATGGGAAATGAAGAGCCAGAGAGCCAGCATCCATGGCCGTGAACATGGGCGGCGAACCGTCGAGACACCCTGCATGAGCCACTAAAGGCAGCCTTGTATTTTTGGTCACTCTGCGGGGTTTGTACTGGTCCCAAGGTCTTCCGCATTTCTCAATATAAACTAGGGCTCCCCAGCGTGGGGGTGGGGGTGACTCCTGAAATGGGGAACATTTGGCACTGAACCGTGTGACACACTCTCTGTGAAGAGAACACCTTCAGATCATCCTGGTAGGAGTGTATGCTGGCGTGACTCCTTTAGAGAGAACCCTGGGTGTGAATTTCAAGCGGAGTCTTCCACTCGTTTATGCTTTCAGTCCGGCAATTCCACTTCTCAGAGACTGGTCCTGAAATAATGAGGAGCCGGGCCGTGGTGGCGCATGCCTTTAATCCTGTGAGTTCTCTGTGAGTTCGAGGCCAGCCTGCTCTACAGAGTGAGTTCCAGGACAGGCTCCAAAGAAATTCTTTTTCAAAAAACCAAAAAAAAAAAAAAAATTCTAGCACTTGGGAGGCAAAGGCAGGCAGATCTCTGTGAGTTCAAGGCCAGCCTGCTCTACAGAGTGAGTTCCAGGATAGACTCCAAAGCTACAGAGAACCCTGTCTTGAAAACAAAAACAAAAAAAGAAAAGAAAGAAATAATGAGGAAACCAACGGACTGGCTAAGGAGGTAAAGGCCTGGCCAACCTGAGCTCAATTCCAGAAACCTACAAGTATCTTCCTCTCTCTTTCTCTGTCTCTGTCTCTCTCTCACACACACCAGGAGGAGGAAATAAAGGGCAAAAACCAAATAGTGAAAAAAGTGAGAATTGAGGTCTTATGTTTACCACATGTGGACTACCGCAAGCCCGCCTGATTGCCTCCTCGTTTCTTGGATTAATTTATTCCAATTCTCTCCCTTCCCTGTTGCCAACGTCGTCAACTTCCTTATTAGAACAGAAACTGGTAATGACCCATAAAGACTTCGATAGCAGAGACTGGGGCAGGGCTGGGGTTAGGATGGCAAGGTGAATGGTTCAGGCTGAAAAGCTGCCAGGCTGGAACCCAGCCCGGAGGCTAAGCATGGACAGCCAAAGATGAATTAAATGAAGGCTGGCTCGCTGGAGCTAGCAGTAGAGGAGACCAGAAAACCAGAAACTGCAGCAGCCAGCTGAGGCCAGGAGGTCACAGCTGCGTCCGAAACTGGTTCTCCTTCCGGGATGTTATCTGTGAACCATAAACCAGATTAGGAGCAGGGAGGGTGAGTCAAGGTGTGTTTGTGACCTGATGTGAAGACAAGGCTTGTTTACCTTTCTGAAGCCTTCAGGGCAGGAACCGGGGTCACAGCTATCACAGCCTCCCCGAGAGCAGTTGGGGAGCAAGTGTAAGAACTGCGTGGCTGTGGGTGAGTCCTGGGCAGGAGCCAGAGGAGGTGCAGGCAAGGCCACTGAACCCGGTAACTGGGCTAGACTCGACTCACCGCGGGAGCTTTTAAACAAATCCAGGAGTTCGGCCACACCCCAGGTCAATTAAATCGGAATGTCTTGGGGCTGGGCTCTCGGAGTCGGTTGTTCATGTTTCCTAGGATTTAAGTGTTCAGCCAGAGAACCTGGTAGGATCTCAGACTGACTCCTTAAGAGGGGGCAGGTGGGCAATCAGGTGAACCTATTTTCTTGTGACCAGTCGGTAATTACAAAACAAACTTGATAAAAAATGGTGTTTAAAGGAACACTGAAGCCATTGTAAATATGTGGGAGGTTGCATGCATGCATGTATGTAGTATGTATGTATGTATATATGTAGTGTGTGGTATGTGTATGTATGTAACATGTATGTGTGTGATATGTATGATTGTATGTATGTATTTTGAGACATGGCCTCGCTGTGTAGCTCTGGCTGGTCTGAAATTCACTATGTAGTTCAGGCTAGTCCGGGCAGACCTCAACTCACAGAGGTCCTCCTCTGTCACAGCCTTCCAAGGGTTGGGATTATCTGTTTGGCTATGTGGTGCTGGGGTTGGGTCCCAGGACTTTGTACATACCAGGCAAGCTCACTCCTAACTGAGTTACACCTCAACCTGGTCCTGGAGGGGCTGGATCAGAGGCTTTCCAGGACATAGTGTGAGCCCCTGACAAACAGGTCAGTCTCCCTCAGCACACACCTCAGTGAACACCGTCTTATTCAACGCTGCCAAAGGCCCTAGGAGGCTGGCAGTTGTCAGCCTGGCTTTGCAGGTGCAGAGGGGCCGAAGGTGAAATGGCTTCCCAAGGTCACACAGGCCGAGCACAGGGAGTCAGAGGTGACTCTGGCTCTCTGCTGCAAACTGCCCTGTAGAACCACTCTGCTGACATGACTGCCCTCTACTGAACGACTGGGTTCTGATTACCCAGACACAAAGATGTATGGTCACAGTTCTTGCCTTTAAGAGATGGACGGTTGTCACCGTATATAAGCACAATGAAGCTGGGCATGAAGGTTCATGCCTGTAATCACAGCACTCAGGAGGATGAGGCAGGAAGATTGCCACGAGTCAGAAGCCAGTGTAGGGTCCTAGGGTTAGGGGAGACTGATAATAAGGCATTTGCCTAGCATGCCTGAAGCCCAGAACTGGTGCATCACCTAGGAGTGGTGGAGGCAGGAGGATCAGAAATTCAAGGTCATCCTTGGGCACACAGCTAGTTTGAGACCAGCCTGAACTCCCCAAGACCCTGTCTTAAATACGAAACCACTAAAATAAATCCTCCAAACCTCAAGAATGACAAACAGAATCTTGTAAAGACGCTGGAGAGATGATGGCATGGTGAATGAATGAAGGTGCTTAAAGCCAAGGCTGAGGGGTTGAGTTTGATCCCCAGGAACTCACATGGTGGGAGCAGAGCAGTGACTCCAAAAAGTTGTCCTCTGGCCTCCACATATGCCCCAAATAAAATTGTAAAGTAACAAAATCTTAAGCCTTAAGTAGAATTTAAAAAATTAAAGTCTAGCCGGGCGGTGGTGGCGCACGCCTTTAATCCCAGCACTTGGGAGGCAGAGGCAGGCGGATCTCTGTGAGTTCGAGACCAGCCTGGTCTACAAGAGATAGTTCCAGGACAGGCTCCAAAACCACAGAGAAACCCTGTCTCGAAAAACCAAAAAAAAAAAAAAATTAAAGTCTATTAGTAAGGGATAAAAGTGAAGGTTAATGAATTCCCGGGGAAAATCTCTCCTGTGCTCCGTGACCCATCCTGCCACCCTTCCTCACCTCCAGCTGAGACCCACCTGGAATGTCCCCTGCCTTCCTGCCTCACCTAAGGGCAGAAGAGGACAGAATATGTCCACGTGACTGGGTTTTCAACTGAAACTAGCTTTCAAAGTTAATTTTCCTTCCCAAACCGGAATTTGCTTCCCTTCCTTCTTGTCTCACTCCATCCTGAATCTCCCTCGCCATCTGAAGTCTTGGTGACTCATGCTGTGACATCTGCCACATTCTCTCTAGGCGCAGAGCATTTCTGCAAAGACATTTATTCTGGCTCCCTTTCCCTCTGTCTCTCCAACAGTGTCTCATCTAGCCCAGGCTTACTTGAACTCACTGGGCAGCCAGGGATGACCCTCCTGCTTTACTTCAGGGATACAGGCATGGGGTACTACACTCAGTTTATGGGGAGCTGGGAATTGAACCCAGGGCCTCTTCTGTGCCGGGCGAGCACCCTACTAACTGAGCCACACCCCAGTCCCCTTACCTTTCGGATTTTCCCTGAATCTTTATAACTGGAGAAGGAAAAAGTCTCCAGACATCTTGGTTATATAAGGAGTTTGATACCAAGCTGGGCTTGATGAGACCCTGTCTACAAAACAAACTCCCAAACCCTTGAAGTGACTTCAGATGTAACTGAGGCCAGTGGCTGGAGATGGCTCAGCAATTAAGAGCACTTGGTGCTCTTCCAGAGGATCCAAGTTCAGCTCTCAGAACCCATGTCAGGGTTCTGCCTGTAACTCCAGTTCCCAGGGATCCAGTGCCCTCTTTTAATCTTCATAGGTGTGTGTGCACACTCAAGTATGTAGACACACACACACACCTTTAAAAGGTAACTGAGGGGGCTAGAAAGATGGCCCAGCAGTTTAGAGTATTCGTTGCTCTTGCAGAAGACCTGGGTTCTATTCCCAGCACCCACATGGTGGCTCACAACTGGCTGTGATTTCGGTTCCAGGGAATCTGACGCCTTTTTCTGACCTCCGCAGGCATGAAACACATACACATACAAGCAGGCAAAGTACTCATGTGCATAAAATAGTAAAATAAATCTATAAATAAATAAATGGTCACTGACGAATAAATAAATGCTAACCTGATCAGCACTGTTGTAATTGTCCAGGTCCTGAAAGGTCAAGATTAGAGGCTAGAGGCTGGCTACCTTTCTGGGGGTCGACTTGTCTTTATTCCTTTTGTTGTGTTTTGTTTTTGTTTTGTTTTTCGTGACAGAGATTCTCTGTGTAGTGGTAATAGTCCTGACTGTCCTGGAACTAGCTCTTGTAGACTAGGCTGACCTTGAACTCACAGAGATCCGCCTGCCTCTGCCCCCTGAGGGCTGGGATTAAAGGCGTGCGCCACCACCACCCGGCTAGTCTTTGTCTTCTAGCTAGTATCTTTCATCATTTTAGGAGGAGAAAGCCACCCTTCTCCGGGTGCTTACATCTGGATGAGCGGTAGGAGAGAGGATACTGATGGGTCAGGTGGGAGGTGGAAGACCCCTGTTGATCACCAGAGCTGTCCGCCATAGACTCTCTGAGTCGGAGAAGCAGCCAGCAGAGGTAGGCAGGAGAAGGCACTCAACCACAGTGACCTTGCTGTGCTAGCCTTGTCCAGATCCAGGAAAATGGAGCGCAGAGAGGGAGCAACAAGAGGAAATGTGACGTGTTCTCTCAGGAGTGGAGTGGGGCTGGGAAGGGAGGGCATTCTGTTGTATGGGGTGGGCGGAGAGGGCAGAGTGACAGAATGGCCGTGCCTAGCACTGTAACGGGTGATGAGGTGATGGGCAAGGTGGTCACACTCAGACTCTGTTGTGAATGGAGAGCTGAGGGGATTTCATGTACCGCACAGGATAAAGGAGACAGCGATCCTCTTCACCCAGTGCGAGGGTCAATGGTATAGAGTGTATTCGTGTTTGTAACCATTCATCCATAGATGTGTGTGTGTGTGTGTGCGCGCGCGCGCGTGTGTATGAGACAGAGAGAGAGAGAGAGAGAGAGAGCAAGGAGAGAGAGAAAGAGGGAGAGAGGTAGGAAGAGAGAGAGAAGGAGAGATAGAGGAGAGAGAGGGAGAGAGGGAGGGAGAGAGAGAGGAGAGAGAGAGAGAGGTGGGGGGAGAGAGAGAGAGAGAGATAGAGAGAGAGGGAGAGAGAGGAGAGAGAGAGAGGTGGGGGAGAGGGATTGCAGATATGAGCCACCATACCCAGTATCAGCATCCATGCAGCTTGTCATCTCACCAAATCAAAATGCTGCCCCGCTTAAACTCAGTCCCCAGGCTTGTGAGCTGGCTTAGAGGATAAAGGTGCTTGCTGTATGACCTAAGGTCATTCTTGGTACCCACATCACGGAAGGAAGGAGAGAACTGACTACAAAAAGTTGTTCTCTGACCTCTACACAGCGCACTATGACATATGTGCACTCCCACGCCCACATAAGAACATCACACACACACAGGCACACACATACATACACACACACACACACACACACATACACAACTTGTAGTGGTGCATGCTCCAGTACTCAGGAGGCAGAGGCAGATGGATCTCTGTGAATTTGAGGCCAGACTGGTCTACACAGTAAGTTCCAGGAAAGCCAGGGCTACATAGTGAGACTCTGACTCAAAAACCAAAACAAAACAAATGAACAAGCAAACAACAACAACAACAACAACAAAAAGCCCAACCAACCAAGCAACCAATTAAACAACCCCCCCCCCAAAAAAAAAAACTAGGCAAAAAAAATGACATACAAACTCCAACTCCTATTTCTCCCTTTCCAAACTCCCTGATCACCACTATGCTACTTTTTCTCTGAATTTCACGACCTTGGAAACATCACACTCAGAAGAGTCATGCAGAATTTGTCCCTGTGACAATTTAATTCATTTATCATAACATGCTTCAGGTTCAGGTTCTCCCAAGGTGCAGTTGCGGGTACTTTGCAAAGGCAGGGCTGGGTAGACCTTTCTCCGCAGGCTGTGAGCGCCCCCTTGTGGCCCTACACGGAATCTTGTCCCTGAATTACTTCCTACTAAATGATGGTTGACAGGAATATATGTACTTGGTTATATTTTGGGGTTTTTTTGTAGTTGAGTTGGCAAAGATGAACCTGAAGGCATCCCTGAAGTCAGAGAGTAGAAAAGAACATGAACTTTGAACAAGAAGCGAGGATTTCTTCCCTGAATGTGTCAAGGTCACAGGAGTTTGGACAATTCACCCCAGATAGAGGGTTTATACCAGTCACTCAGAGTGGCCGACTCAACAGAACTTGGAGACAAACCTCAGGCAGCCGCTCAGTGACTTTAACTGCGTTCTCTGTGGGGTTTTCTTTCAGAAGCAGTTATAGTCCGGCGTAGGGTATTTTGTTGCTGTGAAGACAGGATGGCCTGAGGGGCAGGAAGTCCTTACTTCTTGCAAGATAGTCAGAGGATGTGAAAACTCAGGGCATCCTGACACAGGTTTGCTAGATCTGGTGAAGACGCCCCACTGCTGATCGAGGGGTTCATGGCTGGCATGCCAGCATCTTTAATGCTGTTCAGAGCGCTTGTCTAGCATGCATGCGACCATGGACTCGGTCCCTAGCATCTAGGGTACTGTGTCACCTGTCTGTGGGAGAGATAGAGGCAGGTGATGCAGGAGTTCAAGGTCATCCTCGGTTATGACCATCTTGGTCTACATGGGGCTATGTCTAGCTGTGACTTTATTTTTCTGCCTATATTTTTAAGGTCCGGTTTTGTCTGTCCTGTCTGTCTGTCTGTCTGTCTATCTATCTATCTATCTATCTATCTATCTATCTATCTATCTATCTATCTATCTATCATCTATTGGCAAGGTCTTACTCTCTAGCTTAGTGGCCTTGAATTCAGGTCTTAGTCTCCCCAGTTCCAGGATTACAGGAGTAATCATCCTTGTCTTTCCCAGGTTTATTAATTAAATCCAGGGACTGTTTGTTTTATTTTTGTTTAGTTACTTTTATTTATTTTATCTTATTTTAATTTTTGGCCTGGTAAATTGGGATTAAAGCTAGTCTGTCTAGGAAGGGAAGAAAAAGAAAGCCAACACTAAAGCCACATCGCCCTTGTGACTGATATGTTTTCTGACTGTGATGTGTCTTAGCCACTGCCCTTCATTGGTGGGGCTCACAGTATCGAGTCCCAAGCCTCCTGAGCTTTGTTGGTTGTTAGTCTTGCTTGACCATTAAATACGTATAATATGTAAAAAAAAAAAAAAAAAAGACACATGTCTAGAGCATTGTGCATTTCACCTTTCCCTCTTCTTGTTTTCTTTGTAAATTTCAACATTTTAAAACTCCTATGGATAGTTGACATTTTTCTATGCGAAGTCTACATTTTAAAAACTAGGGAGCTGACTAACTTTCATAACACTAGAAGGCTCTATGCAAGCTGCTGGCGAGAAAAACAATCAATAGTCTTACCCAGCGGTGACATCTCTGAACTGCAGCTATGGCCAGCATGGCCAGGCGTTCCGAAGGGTGCAATCATGGCTCTCCTATCTAGGTAGAAAAGGCCTGCTCAATCTTGCCGGATTCTGGAAACCTTGCCATCTACCGGGGCTAGTGAGGTCTTGGATCTTAGAGGAGAACCTATGACCGCCACCTCACCAGAACCACACAATACCTAACTGCGTTCTAAATACTTATATAAGTGTGACTCTTACCCCTTATCTGCTTGCATTGGATGGAGACCATTCCAGAAAGCCACAGCTGGTTAGAATACAGAGAACAGCTGATTTGGGGTGGCCAGCCCCAACAGATATATCTGCAACACAAGACGGACACCTAAGGCTCAGGGAAGATTGTAGAAGGGGGGGGGGGGTCAGAAAGCCTGTAAGGGGCAGATGAAATCTGCTGGGAGCGGGTCTTTTAGAAGTGACAGAAGCGTACACTCACGATACTGCAACAATACGGCTGCCTCAACAAGACCCATGCTCTGACAATACCAATAAGACATACGAGCAGGGAAGGGAGAAATCTCATGGGGCTCCATCCCTAGACAGAACTATAGGCAGCTAATGACCATGGAGAGAAGGAGAATTAGCCTCTCCCAGGAATAAACCCCTTAATTGTGTACCCAATACCAAGTGGCATCCCTGAAATCATATGCATCCAAGCAACAGTAAATGGACTCACCGGGTTGTATGGGTTCGTATCTAATAATACATACACACATAAAGGGAAGGGGGGCCGTGGATTTGAGAGGGAGTAAGTGGAGGCATTGAAGGGGTTGGGGGAACGTGGGAGGGTGAACTGATGTAATTACCTTTCAATTAAAAAAAAACCCTTAGGAGCTGTTGAATTTGTAACACTGGTCACTTTGAGTGCTCAGAAACTTAATGTGTTTACCACCTGTGTCTTGAATACCAAGATTTGGTTGCTTCTTTAAAAATTCCGTTCTTTTGGCAGGAAGACCTTATCCCTTTGGGCCTACAGAAGATAAAGCTGGAGCCGGTTTTGGGTAGATTAAGTGCTGCCCTCTAATGGACACATGCAATATTACAGCCTGTGAAGAAGCAAGCCTCTGGGAGCTATTAATGTTTTGTTTGTTGTTTGTTTTCTATTAATGTTTCTTTCACAGTGGTCTGTTTTCTTGTTTTTTAAATTTTATTTATTTATTTATTGCTTGGTTGATCGATTGATTGATTGAGATTGTGTGTATGTATTTGCGTGTGCCTTTGAGGTCTGATGACAATCTGTAGAGTCAGCTCTCTCTCTCTCTCCATCATGGAAGTCCCAGGGATTGAACTCAGGCCATCAGGCTTGGTGGCAAGCTCCTTTAACCCGCTGAGCCATCTCACTGGCCCATGCTTCTCCATTTTAAGACTCCTCGGCTTTAATCCCAGCACTTGGGAGGCAGAGGCAGGCGGATCTCTGTGAGTTCGAGACCAGCCTGGTCTACAAGAGCTAGTTCCAGGACAGGCTCCAAAGCCACAGAGAAACCCTGTCTCGAAAAACAAAACAAAACAAAACAAAACAAAAAAGACTCCTCGGGATCCTGAAATTTTCTCCTGCAGCTGATCCACCTTCCACACTCCAGGAGTTCATATTCTCCCGAGTGCTCTGATAAGACTTCCTCTGATGCGCACCACTAGCTACATCTGGCCTGATTCCGGAATCCTGATCCTCTGCATCCTTTTCATGAAGTATATATGGATCACCCATTATCCAGGGCTCCTGCAGCCCACTCGATTTATCAGCTGTTCTGCAGTGCTGGTGTGGAATCCAAGGCCTTGTATACCCGAGGCAAGCACTCTGCCAACTGAGCTACATCCCCATCGTCTAGCAACTGTCCTTTATTGTTCTATCTCTGCACCAAGCTATTCGTTATTAAAAATAGCATATACAGGCATTTGTGCAAAGTGCTTTTCTGTAGAACAGAGCCCTGAGTTTAAAGTACTGAGTGAATGTGTGCTGTAGGACACAGCCATGACCATGAGGGGGCGCTGAGTGTCGGTGTTGATAGTGTGTGCAGAAAGTGCCCACCATAGCTTTCTTCCTCCCAACCCCAGTATTTACAGCCTGAAGCCTGCTCCCCTACAGAGACCGCTCTCGCAGAGATTAGCTAAACTTGTCTATTTGATCCAGCTGTATACTGTAATCCTGACTCTGTTTATTTGTAATAACCCTGCCTCGTTTTTCAGCTGTATGCAATAACAGCACGGCTTTTCAACTCGATATAATAATACACTGAATTTCTGGGTTCCTGTGGCTTCTCCATTAGAAAGCCCAGTTCACCTGCCTGAGCCCAGCTTCTCTGTGTTTTTGTGTCTGTCTTTTTTTTTCATTCTCTCAACACCCCCAGTCTGGCCAGTTTCTGGTTGCTGTGTAAGGATATGACCTGCTGTAGCAAAGGACACCAAGAGGGTGTTTTCCCACTTTAAATAGCAGGGAGCGCAGCATGAAGGAGAATTCAGAGAGCAAGAAGAGGAAATAAATACAGTTCTACTCATGATTGACCCAAATGCTGTGGGCTACTTAGATCCCCCCTCCCTGCCAAGAATACCCCCCCCATTCTACCCAACTCCCACCCTGACCCTGGCATGGGAAAAAATAGACTCACTAAGTAACCCTGACTGGCCAGGATCTCACAGAGATCATGAAGACTCTGCTGGGGTTAAAAGGTGTGCACCTTTTATCATTTATAAGGTAATTTAAAGCCTAAGGAGGAGAGGTTACCAAGGAAACAGAAGGGGGGGATCCAAAGCTGATCATAAGGAAGGGGGTCCATCTTCAAGGGCTGCCAAAGCTATAGATCCCTATAACATATTCCCTTTAAGAACTGAGTCCCTAAAGTCATTAAGGAATCAGACCAGGGACCAGAACCCTGAAATACTTTCTGGCATTTCTGGCCTCTAGCCAGGACAGGACCAAGGGCATTTCCAGCTTCTGACCCGGGACACAGAATCAAGGTCCCCATCCCTAAATTGGATGCCTTTTCTAGCTCCTGTCCTTATCAGTAACATCTCTCAATAAAGCTGCCTTTAGCCAGGCTGTGGTGGCACATGCCTTTAATCCCAGCACTCGGGAGGCAGAGGCAGGCAAATCTCTGTGAGTTCCAGGCCAGCCTGATCTACAGAGTGAGTGCTAGAACAGGCTCCAAAGCCACACAGAAACCCTGTTTCAAAAAACCAAAAATAAAAAAGAAAGAAAGAACGAACGAAAGAGAAAGCTGCCTTAAAAAAATCATGATATTGGAATGTCTTCTGTTTTGTGTTGATTTCATTGGTTAAATAAAGAAACTGCCTTGGCCTTTTAATAGGGCAGAAAATTAGGTGGGCGGAGTAGACCAAACAGAATTCTGGGAGAAAGAAGCAGAGTCAGGCAGATGCCATGCTCCTACCCAAGACGGACGGTGGTTAGACTCATGCCGGTAAGCTACCGTCAAGTGGTGATACACATTAATAGGAATGGGTTCATCAAGATGTAAGAGTTAGCCAGTAAGAAGCTAGAGCTAATGGGCCAGACAGTGTTTAAATGAATACAGTTTCCGTGTAATTATTTTGGGTAAAGCTAGCCGGTGGCTGGGAGTGGCCCGCTGCTCCTTTTACAAAGTCAGAACCCACCCAGCACAGCCAAGGGCAGGCAAGGCTCTGAAGACCCTGCTGACGGAAGCACAAGTTAGTGTAACCACCTCGGAGAGCTGTTTAAAACAGTTCCGGTCCTGCTTCCCTGGGGAAGCCTGCACCTGCACACATGGGAAGCAGGGGTGTAGTTACAAGACGGGCGGCAGTTCTGAACAGAAGCAACCCCCATGTCCATCAGCAGCAGACAGTATAATCAGGCTGCTGCGCAGGCGTGTTATGGTAGACCGTTGTGAGAACAGGAGGATGAAGTAGACCTAGTCTCAAGGAAGGAGGGTGAATCTAGGAGCTTTGTGTTTAAGGCAAGAAACATGATACAATGTAGACTCTGTGAACAGTGTTAACCCTTTTCGGATAAAGTTCACAACTGGCCACAGTTAAAATATATAGGATGTGAGGACAAATTAAAGAGAGTATAACAATAGATAAAAGAAACAAGAAAGGCCGGGCGGTGGTGGCCCACGCCTTTAATCTTAGCACTCGGGAGGCAGAGGCAGGCGGATCTCTGTGAGTTCGAGACCAGCCCGGTCTACAAGAGCTAGTTCCAGGACAGGCTCCAAAACCACAGAGAAACCCTGTCTCGAAAAACCAAAAACAAAAAAAAAAAAAAAAAAGAAAAAAGAAACAAGAAAGGGATTATCCAAAGAAATTAGGATAAGGCTGCCGGCCTGGTAGCTTGTGTCTCTAATCTCAATACCCAGTGTTAGGCTATAGGCCAGCGGTTCTCAACCTGTGATTGTGACCCCTTTGACAAACCTCTATCTCCAAAAACAACTACATTATGATTCATAGCAGCAGCAAAGCTACAATTATGAGGTAGTAACAAAAATCATTTTATGTTTGGGGGTCACCACAGCCTGAGGAACTTTATTCTGTATTAAAGGTTTGCAGCATCAGGAGGGGTTGAGAGCTACTGCTGTAGACCCTACGACTGCCCCTCTCTTCCCCTGAAATTAGGCTCCCTGAAGTCGGCCTGCTGCACCTCTCTCTGAAGCACAAATAAGCAGGTCTGCAGTGGCCTTAGTTGTGTCCCCGTCGATGTCGCGCACCCCCCCCCCAAGCCTAGCGGAGCCTAGCGGAGCCTAGCCCAACCCAGTCCAACCCAGTCTAGTTCCCACCCCAACCCCACTTCCACCCCCAGGTCCAAGACAACCTAGACTTCTAACTTCACTATCAATTCCTTCCTGCTTTGGGATTCCTGCCCTGTAAGCTAGGTCTACATGGCGTGGGACTTCCCTGCCCCTCCCTTCCCCAGGAACCTGTGAACTCATGAAATACCCTTAGTTTCCCTAGAGATGAAAGGTCTTTTCCTTCAGCACCTTCCCACCTGACAAGATTCATGATGGCGCTCTCTCTCTCCCTCTCCCTCTCTCTCTCTCTCTCTCTCTCTCTCTCTCCCTCTCCCTCTCCCTCTCCCTCTCCCTCTCCCTCTCCCTCTCTCTCCCCTCATGAGAGCCCATTCGGATCTGAAGGCTGTGTGTGTTATTATGTAATGTTAACTAATAAGAATCCTAATAGCCTGGGGAATGTCTGGATTTCCTGTGGGGGAGGGGCCGCAGTGGGCTCTGGGATCCTCTCTGTGGTCTCCTGTGACCGACTGAGTGAGTAGTTAGTAGCTGCCCGTTACCAAAGGTTCACCACACTGTAGACAGGCAGTAGGTTTTGTCTGTTTGGTTTGTGCATTTTGAGACCAGGTCTATGTCGCACAGGTTGGGCTTGAACTTAAGATCCGTTCTCCTGCTTCAGCCTTCTGAATGATGAGATGCCAGACGTGTGTCACCATAATGGACACCATACTTTTTCTTTTTCTCTTTCTTTCTTGTTTTTTTCTGTAATCATACATATTAAAATAAAACTAAAACAAACAAATAAAAAACTCAAAGGGAAGTCTGTAAATTTTGTCAGCTCGGGGTTGTGGTTTATGCCCATAATTCAGTATTTGGGAGGCTGAGGGAGGGCTAGGGTTGTAGCTCAGTGGTGGAGCACTTGCCTAACACGTGTGAAGCCCTAGATGGAGTCCCCCAGTACAACCAGAACATGGAACAAGCTTCAGGTGTCAGCAAGACAGCTCAGCAGGAAAAAGCTCTTACCACCAAGCCTGACTGTTTAGTTGGGGCTTCACATATATACAAGGAGTCTGCAATGTTTGAGGGGAAGTTCCAAGTCCCCTTCCCTGGGAGTTGCCAAACTGCAGCTCTGAGAAAGTCCACCAAGGGGCGACCCCTCTCCACGGAGGGTTAAGACCACTCCCACAGGCTACTTAAACTGCCCCCAGAGAAAGAACACGTGGTCTCCCCTTTTCCTTCTCCAGTGGTCATTCAGGTTCTCCTTTCCCTGTCTCGTGTTTCCCCCAGAGGCCACCTTGGAGCTCTGGCTTCCATTAAACCTGGGTTTCTTCTAATTTGGTTTGACTTGGTCTAATTTGGATTATTGCATCGGCGGAGAGGCTTACCGGGCCAGAAAAAAAAAAAAAAAA
Organism: Chionomys nivalis; assembly: GCF_950005125.1. Lineage (NCBI taxonomy): Eukaryota > Metazoa > Chordata > Mammalia > Rodentia > Cricetidae > Chionomys > Chionomys nivalis. The sequence continues at coordinate 48,563,145 of NC_080097.1, forward strand.
AACTTAACACTGACAACCTGAGTTCGTCCCTGGGGCCCACACGGTGGAAAGAGAATGAACTTCTGCAAGCTGTCCTCTGCTTCTGTGTTCGCAAGCACACACACACACACACACACACACAAACATCAACCACAAAAAACATGGACGTTTTGGAACTAAAAAGGGAACATTGTGCTGCTCTTTTAGACCATGTCTAATTAATAACTATTATATAGCAAATATGATATCAGAAGGAACTGGGAAAAATGGATTCTGTATGCCCACATCTCATTCTGCCCCCCTGCTCCAGAAGCTGGGCACTGCCCCACACACCAAGGTATTCATCACGCCAGTACTGGGCTGGGCCTGTGTCCCACAATGAAGTGAGGAGGCTAGATCTCAGGTGGTGGTCCCTGGGCAGAGCCTTTATGTTGGAGGCTTATGGCAAAGAAAGTAATGGGATTCTCCTCAGAATATTTCCTGTTATGGCTGTCAGATGGGAAGCTGGCCTAGATCGATGGAGGTCTGACCCAGAACAGCAAATCTCATTTCCTGTTGCACCTACGGAAAGGAAGTCTTCCCCAGAGGACTGTGGGCTGTGTGTGTGTGTGTGGGGGGGGGGCGTTCTGGATAAGGCTGCCCTCCTGTGTTTACCCTAAAGACGAGGGGTAAATCATTTATGGGGGGTTGCAGAAGGTTGGGTTCCATCATCATGGTACTTGTCATCAGACCGGAAAGACGAAAGCGACTCCCTAGACAGGAAGATTTAAAATTTAAATGATCTGACTTTAATCACCAATATAACAGAAGGGAAAAGCTTTGTAGATGTCATGCTAGAAAAACATACAGGACTCTACAGGAGAAACAGACATAGGACCCGAGACCACAGTCCATAGAAAACCAAATTCAAACAACAACATTCACTCAAAATCACAAAGTGAATCACAGCAACAGACACTACCCTGCTCCTCACCTACAGGATTGACTGGTGCTGACGCTGGTGTGCAAAAGTAAACAGAAATGGTGGCTTCTGGTAGGAATGTACAGGATCAGCTGTCATTTCCTAATTATAATTACATCAGCACAAGCTTCATTTTTTTGTTTATTAATAATGTATGTGTTGTTCTGCCTGCTTGTATGCTTGCAGGCCAGAAGAGGGCACCAGATCTCACTCTAGGTGGTTGTGAACCACCATGTGGTTCCTGGGAACTGAACTCAGGACCTCTGGAGACGACTCTTAACCCCTGAGCCATCTCTCCAACCCCTATTAAGCAGGGAGACAGAGTCTCTCTATTGTAGCCCCTGGCAGGCCTTCTGAGTTCTGGGATTAAGGGTCTGCACCATCAGGCCTGGCTTAGCATCCTTTTGAGGAACAATTTGACAATATTTATTTTTAAAAAATCATGGTGATGTACCCTGTTAATGCCAGCACTCTGGAGGCAGGGACAGTCAGATGGTTGTGAGTTTGAGGCTAGCCTGGTCTTCATAGAGAACTCAGGGTAGCCAGAGCTACATAGTGAGACTCTGTGGCAAAAATAAAAATTAAGTTAAAAAAAAATAAGGGACTGGATGATGGTTTAGCAGTTAAAGCTCACTTGTTGCTCTTGTAGAGGCCCTGAGTTTGGTTCCCAGCACCTGTATGGAGGCTCACAATCATCTGTACCTCCAGTTCTAGGGAATCTGAAGCCCTTTTCTCGGGGCATTAGGTACACACATGGTGCACATATATACATAAAGGCAACAAACACATACACACACACACAATAAGGAGTTTTTACAATCGTACTTTTTTTTGAGACAGGGTTTCTCTGTATAACAGCCCTAGCTGTCCTGAAACTAGCTCTGTAGACCAGGCTGGCCTCGAACTCACAGAGATCTGCCTGCCTCTGCCTCCCGAGTGCTGGTATTAAAGGCGTGTGCCACCACCACCCGGCACAACCGTACATTTTTTAAAGATTTATTTTTCATGGATGCGGGTGCTTTGTCTGCATGTATGCCTGCAGACCAGAAGAGGGCACCAGATTCTGAGCCACCAAGTGGGTGCTGGAAACTGAACTCAGCTGGAAAGAGAAATGGCTGAGCCATTTCTCTACCACCAAAACTATATGTTTGGATGCAACAATTTGAGTTACCTTAGAATTTTACTTATAGTGATGTTAAAGAATCATGCTGATGTAGAGGTAAGAAAGAAATCAGGGATCTTAGTTGCCTCACAGAAGGAATTAGATGCTTGGGGACAAGTATAGGAGGACTGGGGTGAGGATTACAGAAATGTAAGGTTTTTTCCTTGATACTCTCATATACTTAAAATTTGAAGACAATATTTCAGATTTTTTTATTTTCCGTATACGAGTGTGTGTTTTGTTTATATGTATTTGTGCCATGTGTGTGCCTGGTGCCCATAGAGGTCAGAAGAGGCACTGGATCACCTAGAACTAGAGCTTATGAATAGTTGTGAGCTGCCATGCGGGTGCTGGGAATCCAACTCAGGTCTTCTGCAGGAGCAGCAAGTGTTTTTAATCGCTACTACTGAGCCATCTCTCCAGTCCACACACTGAAGCTTTGAGTCATCGAGTATGTTACTTGTTTAAAACAAAATGTCAGAAAGAGACTTTAAGGCAAGTCCAATGGTCCACTATTATAACATGGAAGTGAAAATAACGCAGATGTCTATCTTACTCATATATCTATGTTTGTTTCCTTTTTTTTGTTGTTGTTGTTGCTGAGGTGTAAACACCCCAACAAAAGCAACTTGGGAAAGAGTTAACTTGGCTCACAAGTTCAGGGTACACTCCATCATCGCAGGAGATCAACGTGGCAGGAACTTAAAGCAGCTGGTACATGGGGGTCCGCAAACTTGGGGAAGCAGTTGTTCTTACCCCTGAGTCATTTCCACAGACCATGGATGTCTTTTCTTTTTCTCTCTCTCCCTGATTCCTTTCTATCTTTTTTCTTTCCTTCCTTATTTCTTCCTTTTTTTTTTTTTTGTGGAGGCAGTGAGATGGTTTCTTTTGGTTGTTCTGGAACTCACTTTGTAGACCAGTTGGCCTCAAACTCTGCCTCTACCTCCAAAGAGCTGAGATTAAAGGTGTGCTACCACACAGGGCTTGGGGCTTTTGTTTCTTTGTTTGTTTGTTTTTTTTAAAACACATTAACAATATTTTTTTGTTTTTATTTTTGATTTCTTGAGACAGAGTTTCTCTGTGTAGTTCTGGCTGTCCTCGAACCCACTCTGTAGACCAGGCTGACCTCGAACTCATAGAAATCCACCTGCCTCTGCCTCCCAAGTGCTGGTATTAAAAGCACACATCACTACCACCTGGCTATAAAACATTTTTAACAAGGGCCCTTAGGAGATGGTTAGTTTAGCATACACTTTCTGACATTTGCTGTGTGCTGACCCTGGTGTAGACAGAGGGAAAAGAACAGGAAGAGACAGCACACCTTTGAGGGCAAAACTGAGAATCCTTGGAGACCAAAAGGAACTTACAGATGCTGACCATACACTGGAATATACCCCGCCAAGAGGTGCGACTGATGCATCCTGGAAGGTTCAGGAAAACTTGAAATACTCCTCCAGAATTCTCTGAAGAGGAGAAGCAAGTGTTGTAGTAGGGGTGACCCGGAGCTGGCCAGGGTTCTGGAGAGGAGACTGGGTCGTGGTGTGGCAAGTTCTTCTGTATATGTGTTGCTTTTATTGGTTAATAAAGAAGCTACTTTCAGCCAATGGCTTAACAGAATACAGCCAGGCTAGAAGATATATATATATATATAGAGAGAGAGAGTAGGCAGAGTCAAAAGAATGCCATGGAGCAGCCAGAGGAGAAAGACCTGAGCTACCAGCCTTGCTGGTAGGCCATGAGCCTCGTGGTAAAACACAAAATAATGAAAATGGGTTAATTCTAGATGTAAGAACTAGCTAACAATACGCTTAAGTAATTGGCCAAGCAGTGATTTAAATAATATAGTTTCTGTGTGATTATTTCGGGAGTCTGGGCAGTCAGGAAACAAACAAATGGCTCTCTACTGCAGGGTAGGACCTTTGTTCTATAATAGCACAGACCCAAGTCCTGCAATTAGCAGGGTGTGGCTGAGAGGGTGAGGAAGACTGGGTTAGTTCTCCATGGTTGGACTGGGGACTTCAATTTATTTGGGGGGATTATTCAAAGAGCATCAGAAACTGTTAGACAGTGATGGGAGTCATAGATTGTATGACAGGGTCCCTACCCTCCAGAAAAGTATACAATCTGGTGGGTGGGAAAAGTGACATTAACATCTCCCTGTCAATGGCTTAAACTGGCATTTCCATTTCACTAACACATGTTGTTTTGCTGAAAACCACTTTGTCTCTCCCCTGCAACATGTGTCAGGGAATGTGTTAAAGAACACCACTGAATAAACACCTTTGTCACCCAGGGGTGCTGCTATACAGCCCCAGAACTTGATATGTGGATCAGGTTGATCTCGAACTCAGGGACTCACCTGCTTCTGCTTCCCAAGCACTAGGGTTAAAGTCATAGACTACCAGGCTTAGTTTGGCAGTGCACACCTTTAATCCCAGCACTCAGAGGCAAAGACAGGTAGACCTTTTTTTTTTTTTTTTTTTTTTTGGATTTTTCGAGACAGGGTTTCTCTGTAGGTTTTTGTTTTGTTTTTGTTTTTGTTTTTGTTTTTTGGTTTTTGGTTCCTGTCCTGGAACTAGCTCTTGTAGACCAGGCTGGCCTCAAACTTACAGAGTCGCCTGCCTCTGCCTCCTGAGTGCTGTGATTAAGGCATGCGCCACCACCGCCCGGCAGGTAGACCTTTCTGAGTTCTAGGCTAGTCTAGTCTTCATAGTGAGTGCCAGGACAGCCAGGGCTAGGTAGAGAGACCTTGCTCAAAAATAAACAAAGAATCAAGCAACAAACAAACAAAGGTGTTTGCCACCACACTGAGCTGCTCTCATCTCTTAGATATTTTTGAAAAATTTCCATTAGAAATCTTTTTATTGATTTTTTTTTTGTTATTGTTGCTTTGTGGGTGCTAGAACCTGGGGCCTCTGGAAGAGCGGCCAGTGCTCTTGACTGTGGAGCCATCTTTCCAGCCTCTCCAGCTCTTTTGAATAGTGCTGATGTGAACATGGGCACATGATCATCTCTTCAAGATTATTTATTCCTTTAAAATATTTACATTTGGACTGGAGAGATGGCTCAGAGGTTAAGAGCACTGGCTGCTCTTCCAGAGATCCTGAATTCAATTCCCAGCAATCACATGGTGGCTCACAACCGTCTATATGAGCTCTGGTGCCCTCTTCTGGTCAGCAGGCAGAACACTGCATACATAATAAATAAATAAACCTTTAAAAATGTTTACATTTATTTATTTTGTGTGTGGAGAGGCTCCTGTAGGGGTCAGAAGGCAAAGTGTGGGATTTGGTTGTCTCCTTTCACTGTGTGGCTCCAGGGGATTGAACTCAGGTCGGCAGGCTTAGTGGCAGGCATTACCCAGTGAGCTAGCTCAGGGGCCCACGTTCTGAGACTTAAAGCAAAAAACCAAAGGAATGAACGAGGGGATTAGAGAACAATTCGTGAGTGGTAAGACCGCCTCTTCCTTGAATGTCTTCAGAAAAAAGGTGTCTCTTGATGAGCTGAAGTTTACTTAAGTTATTTTTAAATCATTTTTTTGAGAATTTCATGCAATGTGTTTTAATAAAAAGCACCATGAAATACCCCCTTTACTCTTTGAGATCCATCCTCACCTTCCATCTGTAGCTGCCAGATATAACAACTGCCTAATTTGTTCTAGTATACTACAAACTCAGGAGTCAGAAATTGAGATAAAAGCCTGAAAATTCCAGGGAAAGCAGAACCACTGGCTGACCCCCTCTCCACATCCTGCGCCTCCCCCCCCCCCACCAACCACAAGCAGTGGAAAATCCCTGGAACTCCTCCTCCCGTTTCCTGTTCCCTCTCACCACCTCCTAAATATCCTGAGAACTGTATGGCTAATCCCAGTCAGCCAATCACTGACTCTGTCCTTTGATCAAGGTTGCTTTATTGGCACAGTAGATTGGCTATATGGGCAATTCTCCCGTAACCCCCACCTCTACTCAAAAGATTACTTCTAAACAAGGGAATGGCTGGCTTGCCCAGGCTGGTGGGATCCAGTGGGGCTGCTGAAATTCCTGTGTGTATTCCAGTGTCTGCCATACTAGGCCTTGAGGCAGAAGAGACCTTCAGGGGAATGCATGAGTCTGCTGATGGTACTCCATCCTCTGTCAGATCTGTACTGAACGTGACTAGTTTTCAGTGTGATCACTCACCAAACAGTACGGCGTTCGCTACCACTGACGACCGTCCACACGGCGTTTACCATGGACTGGGTTAATGACAGATGGCGGAGGGATTAAAGTGTGCCAAAGCCTGGATGCAGTTTCTGTGCAAATGCTGGAACATGCTTGGGTTTTATATCCCTGGGGTCTGGGAACTGATGCCTTGGAGATACCAAAGAAAATGATCTGGTTGTAGTCACAGGAAGGCTGGTGGAAGAAAGACACTGGAAGGTTTGGAGTGAGGAGTCTCACCAAAATGGCAGCTGGAAGGGAGTGACTGCTCCTTTTAAAACACCAGTTGAGGGGCAGGAGGAATGGCTCAGTAGTTAAGAGCGCTTGTTACTCTTACAGAGAGCTCAGTTCAGGTCCCAGCACCCATATCTGTTGGCTCACAACCACCTATTAACTCTAGCTCCAGGGTATCTCACACCCTTTTCTGGCTGACGAGGGCACTCGAACATACCTGAGTATGTAGTCATATATACATACGCATAAGTAAATAAAGTGTTTAAAAATGAATAAGTAAATAAGGCATTGGTAGAGGTGCAGTGTAACCAGCCATTCACATCCTGTCTCCATGCCTTCCCTGCCATAAAGACTATATATCCCTTCAAACCATTAGTAAATACATCTCTTCCTCTAATAAAAACAAAATGATACATTATTCTTGGGGATGTAGCTTGTCTAGCATGCACAAAGACCTAGGTTGATCCCTAGAACAAATTAACCAAGTATGGTAGCCCATGACTGTAATCCCAGCTCTCAGGAGGTGGAGCAGGAGGATTAGAAGTTCAAAGTTATCCTTGGCTGTAGTGAATTCAAGACCAGTCTCTAAACTAACAAACAAAAAAGTCTGGCCAACAGACACGTGGTTTAACTGTGAACCCCTGGTAGTTCTGATAGGTAGAAAGCCCTACTACACCCAGTGCCCCAGACGAACAGGAGGTGGGGCTGTAGTGTCTCAGAGGAAAGAGCATCTTAGATAGTCCATGCCTGCACGTGTCCTGCCAGGTAGGTAAAGGGGACATCATGGGGCCTTAGATGTGTTTGCCAGGACAGAGGGAAGGTGGACCAGGCAGTGAGGAAACACAGTTCTCTCCACGTGGCCTACCTTCTTTGACTCCACTTACCTGGAGCATCTCTCAGGCTTTGACCTTCAGGTCACTGTCCCTCCCAGCCTGTGTCTGCCACCCCACCACATATGTGGTGCTTAGTGGGTAGTAGAATGATGGGTGACTTTCTAAAGCCCGGGACTCTTTGTTCCCTGCCTGTTTTCCTTTCTGTAGCTGTCTTGGCTCTTTTCCTTTAGAAATCTGTGTCCTGGGTGTAGAACTGGCTTGGGGCAAGCTGTCCATCTGGGTTTGTTTGATTGTGAAGTGCTGTCTCGTATTTAAAGTTACTGCAGTCCATGCTGAAGAGCAGACCCAAGGGTGCTGTTTCCTAGCCCGGAGATTATAAGAAGCCGCTGGGGCTTACCCCAGCACAGGAGGTAGGCGATCTGGGGAGTCATCTGGTGTTCTGAGACACTGTTTGTCCCCCAAGCTCTGGCAACTGAGGCTAGGAGCAGCGATGGGCTGCCAGTCTCTTTGCACACTGTGGATAACTCGCAGAGATCTTAGTTTGAAGATATACTTTAGATATCATATAATATTTGATGGCTTATTGATATTCAAAAATAATGCCCACAATATTCCAGGTTTGGGCCAGCGTATATTGTTGGTCTACAACCTGGCACCATTAGGAAAGACTCTAATTCTATCTTTTTGGATAGTTTTGATACTGTTTAAAATAATTTAAAAATAATTTTTATAATTTTTTAGTAATTCTGTTCAATAAAAAAATCATTTTCAGGGGAAATCTTTTTTCCTACTACTGTTCACACACACACATACACACACCACACTTAAACATCCTTAAAAAAAGCCCTAGAGTTACTGAACACTAATTATTGATCTACCCCTTATATACAGCAAGGCATTTGACACTCAGCAACCTTGAAATGTTGCCATTATAATTGGAGTTTAGCCAATAAGAAAAAGAACTCAGCCACAATCACAGATAGGTATCAGAGGGGCTGAATCAATTTTTTCCAAGTCCAAAGCTTAGGACCTTGTTTCCATGCAGTGATGCCTCTTCCTTTTTGTGGTTTAGAGTGTTTCAAGTCTATTTTGAACCTCTTGAACAATTAAAGGCATGTCTATAGATCTCCATGATGATACAGGGCAGAAATATTGACTTGGAGGCCTGGGGGATGGCTCAGTAGGTCAAGAGCTCATTGCTCAAGCATGATGGCCTGAGTTTGGAGCCCCAGTGTCCATATCAAATCTCAGTATGGACATGCAAATACATTTAACTCAAGTCCTGGTGGGAAGAGCAGAGAGAGGAAGGTCCTGGAACTCACTGGCCGGTCAGTCTAGCTAATCAGTGGCAAACAGGTTCAGTGAGAGACCTGTCTCAAAGAATATGATGGAGAGAATTCCTCAGAGAATAGAGGAAGAGACCATGAACCTCTGATCTCCATGTGTGAGCACTCAGGCACATACCACAGACACACACAGACACACACACATAGGGGGAGCACACACCAAAGGAAAGATTAATTACTTACTCCTTAGATGTAATTGCAGAAATCTATTACTTGGGATATTCTGTCTTATTTCTTAAAACTGCATGAAAATCTTTAAAATCCAACCACCCCCAAAAGAATATTAGTATGTGAGAAAAGTAGAAATGGGTGAGCAACATTGACATTGATTTTTTACCAAGTCTGAAAGAGGGACTCTTCAGCTCGAACAGAAGCAGATTTAAAACCAATGAAAACGAGGCACCTTTTCATGTCTCAACAAATGTCTGAAATAAGTCTGAGAGCTGCAAGGGGTAATAATAGAAATACACATGCTTCAAAGGCAGAAAGGGGGTGCTGGAGAGACAGCTCGGTGGCTAAGAGCACTTGTTGCTCTTGCAGAGGTTGGGGTTTGGTTCCTAGAACTCACCTGACGGCTCACAACCATCTGGAACTCCAGATCCAGGGGATCTGATGACTTCCTCTGACTCCTCAGGCACCAAGCATGCACATGAACACATACACACCTGCAGGTAGAACATGCATGCACATAAACTAGATGTTTAAAAAAGTGGATATTCTTCGCCAGGTGGTGGTGGTGAATACCTTAGGCTGTTTAAACTGCCCTCCAGAGAACAAGCACGTGGTCTCCCCTTTTCCCTCTCCATGTTATCCTGGGGGGCCCTGGCATCCATTAAACCTGGGCTTCTTTTAATTTGGTTTGATTTAGATTATTGTGTTGGTGGGAGAGGTTTATTGGGCTGGAAAAACTGAACAGCTTCCTATTTATTTATTTTCGAGACAGCGTTTCTCTGTAGCTTTGGAGGCTGTCCTGGAACTAGCTCTTATAGACCAGACTGGCTTTGAACTCACTGAGGTCCACCTACCTCTGCCTCCTGAGTGCTGGGATTAAAGGCGTGCGCCACCACTGCCTGACTCAACAAAAAATGGATTCTTAAAGACCCATTTTAGGCACAGGAAGCATTTCTTGTGCATGCAGGTGGGTGTGTGGTCACAGGTGCACTTCTGCACGCACAGGTCAGAGGAGCATGTTGGGTCTTCCTCTGCTGCCCTTCATCTTAATTCTTGGTACAGTGTTCTTCACATTTCAGCTGGCCAGTGAATTCCTGGGATCTTGCTATCTACTTTCCGAAATATTAGGCTTACAGGTACATGTGGGCAGGTGCAGTTTTAATTAGGTGCTGGGGATTTGAACTCAGGTCCTCTTGTGTTCACAGCAAGGAGAGTTTTTGTTGTTTGTTTGTTTTCTGAGACAGGGTTTCTCTGTGTGGTCCCGGCCATCCCGGAACTCACTCTGTAGACCAGTCTGGCTTCGAACTCAGAGAATTGCCTGCCTCTGCCTCTGGAATACTGGGATTAAAGGGGTGTGCCACCACCACCTGCATCACAACAAGCAGTTTGACCATTGCGTCATCTCCCAAAGCCCAGCATTCCTAAGTTGGAGCATGGTGTCGCAGAGAGCCACATTTTTCTACAACAGTGTCCCAGATATGGGAATGAGTGAATTTAAAGCCAATTCCGCTGACATTCGCTGACTCCTTTCATGTCACTCAGCATCCTTGCAGCTCAGCGCTGGAAAGATGGAGGGCGCACCCCACCCTCCGGAAGCCCCTTACCTGGAGTCCTGCTGTAGCTGGTGAATGTCCTATTGTTCAGGAATTCGATGTTGGTGACATCATTTGTGGGGCAGAAATGAATGTCATCCTGACACATTATTTTTAATGATAGCCTGATTAATAGTCACACTTGAGGCTATTTTAAAAATGGAAGCAGTCACCATGAAATGTGATAGGAATTACCCCAAAATAGATGTTTTATCCTCTGTGAATAATTTAAACCCCAGTGCTGCAAAGCAGCAGGAATGAACTGTGAAAGGCTGATGGGAACTGTTGGGAAAGAGAGCTGGGTCCTGGCTCGCTGCAACCCAGGGATATCTACAGCCCTGCAGGGAGCTAGACCTCAACAAGGAAAAGCTGAACCCACCTACCATCCAAATGGATTTCTTGCTCTTAATGCATATGACTTTGGGACAGAAGGAGATTATGGGACTCTGCCATTAGAAAATGATTTTGACTAGGATCAGGGGGAACTGGGATAGGCTAGTAAAATAAAAGGAAAGAGAAAGTGGTTGGTAAGCCTGCTCTGAAGGTCAATAAAGGTGCTGGTCAATCCCTGGAAGGAGAGGACTGGCTGCCACACAGTTGTTCTCTGACCTCTCAATGTGCCATTGGGCATACATGCCCCCCACACATGTGCACACAACAAGAAATACATAACTTTTGTTTACTTGTTTATTTCGAGACAGGGTCTGTCTGTGTAGCCTGTCTGGCCTGGAACTCAAAGTGACCCACTTGCTTCTGCTGACAGAGAGCTGGGATTAAAGGTGTGCACCACAACTTCTTTTTTAAGAGGTCTGTTAAGAGAGGCCAGCAGGTGAGGGTACTTGCCAGTTCTATTCTTGGGCTCCACGGGGAATGAACACCTGAAAATTGTTCTCTGACCTACACACACACACACACACACACACACACACACACAAAATTAATAAATGTAATTACTTAACTAAAAGGAGTGCAGATGAAAAAGGCTATTTCTGCCTTCCATCATGATAGAAACCACGAGGATACCCACCTATGCCAATCCCTGACTCTAGACTGCCCAGTCTCTAGTACTGTGAGACAAATAAATCTCAGTCTCTTTGTTCCTGTCTCTTTCCGGGAATTGAATCCAGGGAGTCAGAGATGCTAAGCGTTCACTTTATCACGGAACCACTAAACCTCTATTCTTTATAAATGGCCCAGCCTGTGGTATTCAATTACAGCACATGTTGAATGTCAGAGAGTAACCAGAAACTGCTTTAGATTTAGGCCAAGAAGAGCCTCAATTTCAGCTCCTGTACTGAGCACAGGGCCAGAGATACAGAGCAGCTTAGCAAAGCCAGGTCTCCGTGGCATGTGATGGATTCTTCCCCGGTCCAGTGAGAAGAGAGGGATAGAAACGGCTCAGTTGGTAGGATGAACACCAGGCACGCACGAAGCCTAGTGCCATAGATACCAGGTGAGATGGAGTACATCTGTATGCCCAAGAACTTGGGAGATGGAGGTAAGGAGGATCAGAAGTTCAAGGTCAGGCTCTGCCCTATAGTGAGTCTGAGGCTATGAGCTACTTGACACCCCGTTTCAAAATGAAGGAAGGAAAGAAAGAAGAAATAGTTGGTATTTTATGGCATAGATATATTCATTCACAATCTGTTTCCATCCTATAGTAACACCTCTGCCCTTGGTCCTAACAGAATCTGAAGAGATCAAATCATGTGACCAAGGGCTCCTCACCAATCTGTCTCATACTGCACCATTTTGCAGCAGCTGTCCCTGCTGCAGGTACGTATGTGTACCCCATGTGTTCCCGGTGCCTGTGGAGGTCAGAAAAAGGCATCGGATCACCTGAAACTGGAGTTATAGATATGTATGAGCCGACATGTAGGTTCTGGGATTAGAACCCAGGGCCTCTCCAAGAACGAGTGCTCTTAACTGCTGAGCCATCTCTTTCTGGTCCCTTGAAGTGGGTTTTGAAAAGAGCAACTGTGAAGCCAACTCAGAGGGGGCACCCTGAAAGGAAGAGGGTGCACCCTTCAGAGAGCCTGTATACAGCACGATGTCTCCCAAATGAAGGACACAATTCTGCAGCCAAGGGGTAGAAGCAGACGAGCCTTCCCTCGCCGTGCTCCCAAGGACACACTAGGTGTGTACGTGTGTACCCACGCATGCACACACACATGTGCATTTGTACACATCCACTCATTGGTCCTTTCAGGCCCAGCTCAGCGTTTCTCTTCCATCAGGGTTTTGAGACACTGTGATGAGCTATACTTTACAGGACAGTTAGCATCTTGACAGTTTAAACTGTGAAGTTCAGGGGCATTTAGTACATTCACATTTTCAGGCAGCTGTCTCTACCACTTTCAGAATGTTCTCTTCTTGTTAAGCTCTGACTTTGTATGTTGCCTTACCATAACCCCAGACAACCTTTGTGTGATGGTTTGAATAAGAATGGCCCCCATGGGTTCCTATATTTAAATGCTTAGAGAATGGCACTGTTTGAAAGGATTTGGAGATGTGACCTTATTGGAGGAAGCACGTCACTGGGGGTGAGTTCTGAGGTTTCAAAAGCCCAAGCTAGGCCCAGTGGCTCACTCTCTCTTCCTGCTGCTTTTGGATTCAGATGTAGCTGCTTCTGGATATAGCTACATCTCCCGCACCACGCCTGCCTGCGTGCTGCCATGTTCCCACCGTAATGACAATGGACGAAACCTCTGAAACTGTGAGCAAGCTCCAATTAAACGCTTTCTTTTATAAGAGTTGCCATGGTCATGGTGATAGGGAAACCTTGTTAGCCAATTATCTTTAAGAAATGGATCCAAGTTAAGGCATGGCTTTCTGGGACCTGGAGAGAAAACCCAGGTGTGCTCTCTCAGTGTGATTCACAGAGGCACAGCTGAGCTTGGAATTCTCATTCTTATTTTGTGAGTTTTCCCCTTATAATAAATAAAAAAATATATTTTGATGTAGGTGGGTCATCTGTCTATGTGTTATTTTCATTGGTTAATAAAGAAACTGCCTTGGCCTTTGATAGGAGAGCAGCTTAGATAGGCAGAGTAGACAGAACAGGATGCTGGGTAGAAGGCAGTGAGAGAGATGCCATGAATCCAGCCACCAGGTCAGACATGCTAAATCTTTTCCGGTAAGACACCACCTTGTGGTGCTACACAGATTATTAGAAATGGGTTAATCTAGATGTGAGAGTTAGCCAATAAGAGGCTACAGATAATGGACCAGGCAGTGTTTAAAAGAATATAGTTTCCATGTAATTATTTCGGGGGTAAGCTAGCCATGCGGGAGCCAGGCGGGACAAAAAGCAGGCCTGCCCACAGCTCCTTCTATAGAGTGGGGTAAAGCTAGCCGGTGGCCGGGAGCCCTCCCAGGCGTGGGCAATGGCCCGATGCTCCATCAACAATATTTGTTGCCGGGCAGTGGTGGCGCACGCCTTTAATCCCAGCACTCGGGAGGCAGAGGCAGGCGGATCTCTGGGAGTTCGAGGCCAGCCTGGTCTACAAGAGCTAGTTCCGGGAGAGGCACCAAAGCTACAGAGAAACCCTGTCTCGAAAAACCAAAAAAACAAAACAAAACAAAACAAAACAATATTTGTTTTATCCTTTAGCTAGCCTGGCTGTTTCCAGAATCGAGCTAATTTCTACAGTCATGGTGTGTCTTCCCAGCCATAGAACACTGACCAAGACACTCTGTCTACTTTTGCACTAGAATTCTGTAGATCTCTCACGTAACCAGAACAATTCAGTTTTTTGTCTCTTTTGACTTATTTCACCCAGCATAATGTTCTCAAAATCTACTTATGTTCTAGCACATATTAGAACTAGGACTTCCTTCTCTGGGCTGGAGAGATGTTGCATCAATTAAGAGTGACTATTGCTTTTGCAGAAAACAGGAGGTTCAGTTTCCATGGCTCATGCTGGGTGGTTCATAACCTCCTGTAACTCCAGGGGATCCAAATCTGTCTGTCTACTCTCCTCCATGGACACCTGCACTCATGCGCATGTATCCACACATAGGTACGCATGCCCATAACTAAACATAACACCAAAATTCTTTTTTAAGAAAGAATTAAAGGCTGGGTGGTGGTGGTGCTCACTTTTAATCCCAGCACTCGGGAGACAGAGGCAAATGGATCTCTCTATGTTCAACCTACAGAGTAAGTTCCTAGGCAGCCAGGGCTACATGGAGAAACCCTGTCTCAAAAGGAACAGAAAAGAAAAAGAAAAATAAATTTCTTCTCTCTGAAAGCTGTATGTATTTATCACATTTGTTTACATATTTACCTAACATTTGTTTCATTCACTTATGTCTCTCTCACTCTGTGTGTGTGTGTGTTCATGCACACGTGAATGTACAGGTGCCTTGGAGACCAGAAGAGGGCACTAGATCCCCAGACGCTGGGGTTACAGTCAGTTGTGAGGAGTCTGACATGGGTGCTGGGAACTGAACCCAGGTCGTCTGAAGAGCAGCAAGTGTTCTTAACCACTGAACCATCTCTACAGCCCTTCACCTGTTTATCTAATGAGTACTTGAGCTGCTTCTGCACTCTTACTATTCGAGACTATTGCTGGGGCAACTATAGGTGCAGTCCTATCTGCTGGAGTTCCTGCTTCCCTTTTGGATATGTATGCAGAACTGGGCTTGCTAGAGCACATGATAACGCTGTGTTTAACTTTCTGAGAAGCCACTATATACTGGTCTCTGCAGAGGCTGTGTCATTTAATAGTTCTGGAACCACATGAACTTTTAAGGCCAGTTTGTTAGTTATCTCTTCCCAGCATGTGCTTAGCCATTTTATTTGTCTTGCCTTTGTTGTGCTCTAATTTCCTTAAAGGTAAGATGCATGCCGCCTTTCTGTCCTTGTCTGTCCCCCATCTCTTAGATTAGTGCTCCACTGTGCCACTGATGTTTGGTCCCTTGACTGAATTCCACACTGACATCTACCAACAAGCTTGCATAACACACACCATCTGCTTGCAAAAGCAAACTATTCTGTGTGTTTTGCTTTCGTTGGTCTCAGACTATATACCTAAGGATGACCTTGAATTTATGATCCTCCTGCCTCTACCTCTCAGGGGCTGATATTACAGTGAATGCTACCATGTCCAGTTTTATTTCATCCAGGGAATGGAATCCAGGCCTTGTGCATGCTAGATACGCATTCTATATCCCCAGTCTGGTATTATAAGCCTTCTACTTTTGCTCATGGTAAACAAATCCTCACCAAGGGTTGCTGAGGAAGATCCCAATCATTCTATCATGTCAAAACACTCAAAGTTGTCGGGTGAAGATAGTGCTTTCCCGGTGTCAGTTACTGTGACATTGGGACACAGTCACCCTCTGATTTAGTCACAAAAATATATGAAACCAGAAGGTCTCGAAGTAGCTCCCTATTTTGGTTCTCCATCTAGGCTGCTCCCCTTTTGGTCCCCCTGTCTAGGTAGGTAGCTCCGTGTTTTGGTCCTCCTGTCTAGCCTGTTCCCCATTTTGTTCCTCCCGATCTAGGTAGCTCCCTGTTTGGGGTCCCTTGTCTAGGGTCCCCCCACTCCCAGTTTTGGTCTTCTAAGGTCAGGTGTGGCAGTTTTCATTTGTTTCCTTTCTCACCCTGGAATCCAGCTCCTCTGTTGAACAGCCCCACCCTTCCCTAGGTGGGAAAGGAGCAAAGGCAGACGGAGAAAGAGTTGCTCCTCCTTCCCATCCCATTCCCACACCCCTCTCCCTGTAGTTACTACTCTTCTTTTACAGGTTAACATTTAACATGGGTGTGTGGGGGGCACAGCTACTTAGAACATCAATCACCAGCAGTAGCCTCAGTAATCTACTTTTAACATTTCTCTGGAAGTGAGCAAGGCTAATTTCACTTGTCAGAGGAGGCTTTGTCTGCTATTAACCTCTCCACCTCTTTGTCTTTCCCTAGTCTAGTTGCTTTAGAAGGCTTTAATTGGATTAGGGTTAGGGTCTCAGAGATGTTCAGATCTGGAACCTTTATTAACCTAGACAGTGGAAAACAGAAGGCATGGGAGGGTCATTAGTTTGACCCTGGCATGTGGGGCGGGGGGGGGGGGGGAGTTTCAAGCCAGAATTAGTGACACCTGGGAGCAAGGGCTCCCCATGGAAACTTTCTTCAGGTCCCTGATTGCTCACTGACATGGAGTCCCTGGGAGAGGAGAGCCTGGTGATACCTGCTGCTCTTTTTAATGTTTGTATCTTCTTTTCTAAAGGAGAGAAGAAATTCTGGTGGTTGGCTAGGGATAAAAGCAGTGCAGTGGGGGGGAGCGGGGTAGTGTATGTAGAGCAGTTCATGCTATGGTAGTTGCTAAAATGCACACACAGATGCATAGAGATACACATGCATACAAGCACACACATGCATGTGCACACACACACATATACACACACACACACACCACTCCACCTTTTGTCATAAGCTAATTTTGTATGCTGAAGTATACAGAGACTTGAATTCAGGACCAGAAGACACAGACAACATTTCAAACCACAGTACTCATCAGGGCCTAGGGGTGTAGGCCTGTAATCCTAGTTACTCAGGAGGCTGAGAAGCAAGGAGGATTGCAAGTTGAAAGCCAGCCTTGGCTATAGAGTGAGTTTCAAGGCCAGTCTGGGAAATTTAGTTAGATCCTGTCTCAACAAACAAACAAACAAACAAACAAACAAACAAAGGGAAAGAAAAGGAAAAGAAGAGAGGGAGTCTCTGTAGTGTGTTGGTGGCTATCATCTTTGCCTCACAAGTGAAAAATGCACCGATTTGAAGCCAGGTGGAAACAGCATTGGCATCCCTTTGCCAGGGTGTGGTAGTGCACGCCTTTAATCCCAGCACTCAGGAGGCAGAGACCGGTGCATCTCTATGAGTTTGAGGCCAGCCTGGTCTACATAAAATCATTTAAAAAATAAATGTTTGGAAGGTGCCCTCCACAGTCTGGAAGATGTCGTGAAGCACAGGACTTTACACTGCTGTGCAGGTGGGTCTTTGCTTCTTAATAACTTGGAGGCTTAAAAAAATGAAGGAAGGAAGGCCCCAGGATCACATTAAGTAATTTTCCTAGCTGTGCCCAAAGGCCGCCTCGGATGGATCTTAGACTCAGAAATTGTACCCGACAGGCCTGACAGGCGGGGGCTCAGGAGGGGCTGGCCACAGACCTACCACTGCCCCTCCCATGCTGGCCTAGGGCCATTGATGGATGGATATTCCTCCAGGCTGCCGAAATCCCTGCTAGAGGAGACAATGGGAAGGGGGCGAGACAAGCGATTCTTCCCAGGGCAAATTTTTCCAAGAGGTTGGTGGGGAGCTGGTCTCACAGTGACTCTGCTAGCTTCTCACATGCACTACAGAAATCCCAGTGTTCTCTGCTTCTTGTTCTAAAGAATTGCTTCTGGAGGGCAGGTGGTGGTGGAGGTGGCGCACGCCTTTGATCCTAGCACTTGGGAGGCAGAGGAGGCAGATCTCTGAGTTCAAGGCCAGCCTGGTCTACAATATGAGTTCCAGAACAGCCAGGGATACACAGAGAAACCTTGTCTGGGAGGCAGGGGAAGAGAAAGAAAGAAAAGAAAGAGTAGAACCCTTGGAAATTCTCACCCAACTCTTATTTGGGCAGTGGTGGCACACGCCTTTCATCCCAGCGTTCAGGCAGCACAGAGGCAGGCAGATGTCTGTGAGTTTGAGGCCAGGCTAGTCTACAAAGCAAGTTCCAGTACTGCCAGGGATAGACAGAGAAACGCTGTCTCAAAACAAACAAACAAAGAATTGCTCCTGGGTTTGACCTTGCTGAATAGGATGAATCTGTTAGACTTGGACAGTCAGGTAGACAGAGGGCCTCAGGTTCAGTGAAGGTGCTAGCTGAGGAGAGGAACAAAGCCAACAGTGCCAAGTGCCAGAGCTGATCTCTCCCCTGCCTGTCTTGGGCTGGTAGGGTGAAGTAGGCTTTTAGGGTCACATTGTCTCCTATGTATCAATTAATTACATATATGCTTCATGGGGGCAATATAAACAGAATTCACAGTTATGCAAAATAACAGAAAAGAGCTGGCCTTACACCTTCAAAGTCATGGCATCCTTAGTCTAGAGGAGAATCCACCTGGCTCGGAGTCAAAATCATGGGAATTTCTGTTAAAGGCTTGGGGGTTCCTAACTTCCTGTCAAAGATTTTGAGGGGACGTGAACACCTAGTACGGGGGAGGGCAGCAGCAGAGGGAGATGATCAGGAACAAATTATAATCACATGTTTGGAGGAAGGGGCCATGAGGAAGCCATCACTTTGTGCAGCAACTTTTTAATTACTTGTTTTTACTTTGCGTGTACGAGTGTTATGCCCCTCATGCATATACGTTCACCACCTATGTGCAGCGCTCATGGAGGCCCGAGAACTGGATCCCAGGAATGGGGTTTACAGGTGGTTGTTAGTCATTGTGTGGTTGATAGGAAGTGGACCCGGGTCCTCTGCAAGCGCAGCTATGCTCTTAACTCCTGGGCTCCTAGTGAGTTTAAAAATTACACTAAGAGGGGCTGGGGAGATGACTCAGTGGTTAAGAGCACTGGCTGCTCTTCCGGAGGACCCAGGTATAATTCCCAGCACCCACATGGCAGCTCACCACTGTCTGTAACGTTAGTTCCAGGGGATCAACACCCTCACACAGACATACACGCAGTCAAAGACACCAATGCACGTGAAATAAAAATAAAACTTTAAAAATTACATTAAAGCGAAAAAGAGAAACCACTATGGTTATTCTCTCTGTCTGCAAAAGCCTCTTCTAAGCTAAAAATATCACAGAGCAAGTTAAGAGACTTCCAGCAATAGTCTGCCCTGGAGTCTTCTTCCTCCTAACACTTCTTATAAATGCTATTTTGATCTGTATAAATGTTGCCTGCATGTATATCTGTGTACTATATGTGTGCCTGTGTCCACGGAGGCCAGAAAAGGGTGTTGGATCCTCTGGAACTGGAGTTACACATGGGTCATGAGACATCGTGTGGATGCTGGGAGTTAAACTGGGGTCCTCTGGAAGAACAGCCAGTGCTCCTAACCATTGAGCCACCTCTCCAGCCCCTCCTCACACTTCTTGAACACGAAGGATATGCATGTTTTGAAGGGGCTGGGAGAGGGGAATAGGGCCCAGAAGTTTATTGTTGTTGATATTTATGTTTAGAGGGCAGATGCCAACGGGGAAGGTCTTTCACGAGATATGAACCAGTGAGATTTGAACAGAAGAAGCCTTGTTCTCAGGAAATGGAAAGATGACTTTTTCTCTTAGCAGTTCCTTCTGGGACAGGGGAAAGTAGCATGGAGTCGGTATCCTTATCGTCGTGTGCAGAGTGTTTGACAACTCCACACACCTAACCAAACTGAGGAAGGCTGAGGACATAGATGAATCAGAAATTAAAAAAAAAAAAAAAAGCTGGGCAGTGGTGGCACACATCTTTAATCCCAGCACTCTGGAGGCAGAGACAGGTGGATCTCTGAGTTCATGACCCAGCCTGGTCTCCAAAGCAAACTCTAGGATAACCAGAGCTACTCAGAGAAATCCTGTCTTGAAAAATCAATAGAATAGAATAAAATAAAATAAAATAAAATGACTTTATAAAAATGTGTTTTCTCCCTCTACCCTGTGGGTCCCAGGGAGCCAACTCAAGTTTGGGGGTGACCGTGGTGGGGAAGGGGAAGCAGCGGGGGGTGGGGGGTGAGGGGTGACCGACTTTACCTGCTGAACTCCGTGCATGACCCCAGAAATGTTTTGAAGTCTTCTTGCCCTAAAAGACCATTCTATGAAGACTCTGCCTAAGAGGCCCTGTCCATAATTGTAGCCTTTCCGCAGGAAAAGGCGAACAGCTGCTGCTGGTGTGATCACATCCAGTTTGGGTGGTGTTTATTGAGCCTTATGTGTAAGGGACCTTCTTCACAATGTCCCAACTCCCCCTCCACCACACTCACCACCCACTCCCCCCACTATGAAAAATCTGATCACAGGAGGCCCGGGCAGTGGAAGCTTCCAGTCAGCTGCCTCAGAAAAGCTGGGTCCTCCAGGTGGCCTGGGAGGGAGGCTTCAACTCCAAGGGAGATTGGAAGGGTGCGAGCTGGCGAACAAAGTGTGGTTTCCAAAAAGGGGGCAGAGGGAGGCAGACAAAGAAGAAATCTGCTGACCTCAGGGATCCTACTCTCCTTTTCCTGTTTCCAGAGGATGCTGGGAAGTGGCTCTTTCCTCCCTTGAGCCTACGAGCTTGCATCTCTCAGAGATGACAAAGCAGAAGCGCTCTGCTGGTTTTCTAAGGCTCTTGCCCCTCACAGGCATCAGCTCCCCAAAGCAGCTTTCTGTGGTGAAAGTCAGACGGGGTCCGGCCAGGAGGGAGACTGTCCTCTTCATCTCTGAACATACCGCCTTCTCCTTTCCCATAATTCCCCTCCCTGGATTTCTAATCACGTTCTTAGAGCATTCTGAATCTCAGTGGCTTTGGATCAGTCAGAGGTAACCAGGGATACTGGGAAAGTAAGATGGGAAGCGGGGAGGGTGGAAGCCTGAGCCTAGAGGGTACTCCCCCACCCCCTTTGCTGAGACAGGGTCTAACTATGTAGCTCAGGAGGCTAGCCTTGAACTCACAATCTTCCTGCCCTAGTCTGTTGAGTGTTGGTCGCTATGCCGGGTCATAACTTCCTTTCTTTGGTGTAAAAACACTACTTCAAAAATGGCTTTAGAGCCAAGGGTCGTGACTTGTGCCTACAATCCTAGCATTTGGGAGGCTAAGACAGGAGGACCTTGAACTTGAGTTCAGTTTGGGCTACATAGTGAAAGACAGTGGGGGAAAACTTAAAAAATCTACTTTTTTCCCCTTTGAGATAGGGTCTCATGTAGCCCAGGCTGGTCTTGAATTTGGTATGTAGCTGAGGCTAGCCTTGAATCCCTGAGGATCTCTTCCTCCTTCATCTTCTAAATTCTGGGATTACAGGTGTGAATCACCAAACCTGGCTCTAAATTTTCTTTTAAGTTTTAGATGGGCATGGTGGTATACTTCTTTAATCCTAGCACTCAGGAGGCAGAAGAGGGTGGATCTCTGGGAGTTCAAGGCCAGCCTGGTCTACTGTCAGGTTCCTAGGACAGTCACTGATACATAATAGACTTTTTCTCAAAATGTGTATTTTATTTTATATTTTTAAAGATTTTTATTTAATATGTATATAGGTTTCTTCCTTCATGTATCCTGCAGTACAGAAGAGGACACCAGATCTTATTACAGATGGTTGTGAGCCACCATGTGGTTGCTGGGAATTGAACTCAGGACCTCTGGAAGAGCAGCCAGTGCTCTATTCCTCTGAGCCATCTCTCCAGCCACCCAAAACGTGTATTTTAAATAGCGTCTCACTGTGTAGCCCTGGCTGACCTGGAACTTGCTATGTAGATCGGGATAGCCCTGGACTCACAAAAATTTGTCTCTGCCTCCTGAGTGCTGGGATTAAGGTGTGTACCACCACATTTGCTTTAAATTTCTATTTCCTTAAAAAAAAAAAAAAAGACAATCATAGCCAGATAGTGGTGGTGCATATCTTTAATCCCAGCAGAGGCAGAGGCAGGCAGATCTCTGAGTTTAAGGCCAGCCTAATCTACAGAATTCCAGGACAGCCAGGGCTACACAGAGAAACCTTGTTTCAGAAAAACGAGCAAACAACAACAAAATAAAGTCATGTACTTTAAGAGCAGAAATTTCCCTCCATGGGGTTAAAAGCCATGAAGAATACCCTCCTACCCCCACCCTGACAGCCAGGCTGGGACAGACAGACAGACAGACAAAATGTCTGTGCTCACTGCCTCATGTGGGCAGGAGAGAGCTGCAGTGGAAGACACAGCTGGGTAGAACCGCAGGAGTCAGCAAAGCTGAGGCTATGAGATCCATAATTGGTTAACGAATAATAATGCCAAAATTGGATATTAACAGCAATTAGTTTCCATAGAAGCACTAGGGAAAAAGAGCTGCAGAGAAGCCCACTGGGCCTTAAACCCGAGCAATCTGAAATTAAAATAGTGTCTCAATTAAATGGGAATAAATAGTGCCACATGAATCTATGTACTTGTGGGAGGGGACTGAGGAGGAGCCCCCCTTTGAGGCCCAGGCCCACTTTTCTGCCTGTGGATAAGCTTTTGCAGGCCCAGCCTGAGTCAGTTGCCTTCTAGGCCTGACAAATGACCTTGGCGGGTCAAGTAGCTCATGTATGACCTTGAAATCAAGGTCTGAAGATTATTTCAGTTATTTGGCTTGTTGGCCCCAGGAGAGCTGCTCACCTCATTAACTGAGCCCAGGTAGGCCCAACAAATGAGGACTATTAGGTGTCTCGTTCTTTGTATAAACAGAAACCTTTTTCTGTCCCTGCAATGGCTGCGCAGGGCAGCGAGGTTTAAGAGGACTAGGCCAGGCTTCTCCCTTCTCTGGCTGACTCAATTCAATGGCTCCATCCCACTGGCGGCGGATCAGCACCGCCCAGGGAGTGTGTTCTTCTGGGTGTAGGAATTTTGTTGTTCTACATTATTTAGAGCGTTGGGTGGATTGTTAAAGGGGGTACAAGGATGTGGGGAAGATGCCTCAATTTTGGTCCTGTCACCTGTGTACCAAAGGCTGGAGTAGGATGAGGCTGGGGCTGTGGAAAGGGCAGTCTGGGAAGATGCCACTCTTCCCTCCCAGAAAAACTAGTTTTGCTGGAGTGCCCTGCTGGTGCAAGAAACTGACCACAGAGTGATTTTCCCTGGTAGGGTCCTCCCCTTGGCTACATCTGCCTCTAGGCATAACCGCCAGCCAGTCTTGTACTCCTCAGAGCCTTTTCTGGGTTCTGACATAGCATTCTCCATAGGGCTCAGAGAGGGGCCCATAAAGGACTGGTGAGCTTGGGCAAGGCCTGCCTCTCTGGGGTGGCAGAGAAGCCAAAGACAGCTGAGGCTTGTCGTGGCTTGTTATTTGAAGGTATACCCACTCTGCCCAGCTTCACCGGTCCCCTGCTCCTCTGCTGGACTTTGTAACCACCGTTAGGGTGGACCCACAGTATGGACTGGTACCAGAGTGGAACTGGGGGACGGGTGGAGGTGAGTTGAAGCTGGAAAAAACATGGGAGGGGGTGCTCAGAATCTGTCTCTGCAGTTGGTTGACCCCAGTGGAATTTAGAATTTCGGCTTGGGGTACATCTTGGAGCTGGATTGAAGTAAACCCACTTCTGTGTGAACCTTGGACAAGTTCAGTGTTTAAAGCAAACAAAAAATCAGGAACAACACACATCCTCCATATCCCAAATCTCCGAGATTGGGAAGAGGCTCACAGAACACTGGAGAGCACAAAAATGATGAAATCAGGTCTGTTTCAAGTCCATGAGCTGATGCACCCGGAGTGGAAAAGAGAGAAGCCTGCTGGCCTGGGCTGCAGCATCCGGCCTGCGCTTGGCTCCCACAGAATGGCATACTGGCAGATTGCAAAGCAGGCCACCTCGAGAAGTGGGCACAGAGCCCCTAAACGTAGTCATCTCACCTCTCAGGCCCCCAGGTCTGGTGATTTTGTCATATGTTTAAGAAGCAAACACATTTGATTTGAATTTAAAATGGCGCAACCCCCAGTGAAATCTCCTAGTGAGCCTGGAATTTATTTGGGGGCTTCTGTGATTCTGACCCCTGGTAGGCCCTCTGTAAGACAAAAGAGACAATGAACCTAGCTAGAGACAGTTGCTGATACTTCCTCTCTGACCTGGAACTTTCCTCGGTCTCCATAAAGCCAGCTGCCCCGCCTCCTCCTACACTTGGTACTTCAAAATCTCTAGGTACAAAAGACTGCTTCCAACAAACCCAGCTTAAAGTCTTTCTTCTTCTTTTTTTTTGTACCATGCTTGCTTGTTTGAGGCAATTAAATACTAAAAACTTGAATCAATCTGACTAGGACTTGGCAAAAATACCCAACGAAAGAATTATAGATGGGTCTTGAAGGAAAAAAAAATCTTTATTAGTTATCATAATTCTCAGCATTGCTGTTAATATCCTCATCAGTGTGAATCAGACCGCCAAGCCTCAAATACACACACACACACACACACACACACACACACACAGCACCAGCACACACTACAGTCTGCCCATGTTGACTCATGGGCTCAAAAACCACCCACAGAGTAGCTGAGGAAGGAGAGGCTCCATCTGTCCCAGGCAGGATTTCTGCAGCTGCCCCCAGAAGGTACTCTAGGTTGGAATGGGGGTGGGTGTTATGTAAGTTCAATAGCAGGGGAGAAAATTTCCTTGTACAGGTCGTGTGGATAGGCGCACTTTCTTTTGCGGTCAAGTGCCTCCATGTTAGCGATGGATATGGTTGTGTGAGAAAGTCTATGACTTCATACGTGTGCATGGAGATGTGCTAACTGGGGACATGTCCCTCCCCACACGTCAATGATCTGATAAAAAGTTTCTGGTGTACCCCCCCACAAGACACACACAGGAGAAATTTATAGAATTTATCACCGCATCTGTTAAAGAACCAATTCTTTTCCACTGAGACAGATCTGGGCTGTCTCTGGCAGGGGAGAGAAACATTGTTAATCATGAGTCCTTTTTGATACATTCCTAAATCTATTCCAAGTACTGGGCTCCTCCAGACACACAAGAGCTTGTACCCCATGGGGATGAAGACCACAGTGGGTGTGAACAAACCCAAGGGACGAGGAAAGTGTGCTCAGTCATCACACTGCCAGCCTCATCCTACCGTCAGATCACGGATTTCTCTCCTCACTTTTAGCCATAATAAGTAACGAGAAGGCTCACATAGGCGGGGAGGTGGTCTTGAGCACTCAGAGATGCCCTGAGAGCGCAAAAAGCTTCAGGTTCTCTGTGTAATTACTGATGGGCATAAAAGGACAGAAAACGTAGGAGGCAGCTCAGGCTGACCTTGGTTCTGATTCTTCACGTGTTGCAAACAAAAGGGGGCTTGCAATTATACCTGGGCTGAAAATGTCACGAGAGTTCCTCCCCACCCCCCGCCACAAACCCTTCCTGTGAAGGAGACCTAGTGGACACATACCCACACTACTCCACAGAGTGGCCAGTCCAGAACACTCCCGCACACTAATGCTTTCTGGAACGAGAGTTTCCGTAAGCAATGAATTAAAAACACACCCCTCCTAGCATAGATCCTATGGAGCAGATCGCGGGCAGGCCTTACAGAAGAAGGTGCCTGTGCCTGCGGTTGGAGCTCTCAGAGAAAAAGCACATTGGGATTCTACCTAAAAGGACCTTACTTGGAGAGGCATATGGAGGTTATGTAAGATGAAGTATCAGTGAAGGACGAGGGGACATTTGAAGGAATCATGGGGAAGCAATTACTGAGCAGAGGATTGCTAATGGGGACATTTGCGGTACAGGGGGTTGGGCCATCAGCAGCTTAAGCCAAGGCTTGAAGGCAAAATAACATCTCATCGGGCATGCAGGGGGAAAGGAACGGGTACACCCCCAAAATGGTACAGTATGCTGGCTGCTCTCTTCCAACATATCCATAAAGGGCGGGGGTGTCCCAGGACAGGGTCAAATCTCATTTCAAGGGAGGTAGATTTTGAAGGCAATGGCTATGGCCTCTCTCAGGACAGCCATTGCTAAGGCTTTCCCTTCCTCACAGCCCAGCTTTCTCTAGAGGATTCAGTCGGCGAAGCCCCTGCAGTCAGTCCCCATGATGTGTACACTGCAGCTATCCTCCTGCAAGAGTGAGCAGGCTGTGGCTCATTTCTGCAGAGCAGAGAAGGTTCTGGGAAAGCCTATGTGGAGGGTGGCGCATTTAACCTCAGCCCAGCTAACTCTAACACTCCCTTCTGTGACGAAGTTTAGCCGTTAAGATGAGGTTATCACAAAGACGGACGCAGAGTATATACTCAAGAAATAGTATGTACTCCTGAGGAAACTAGACCGGAGAGGTGCTGACCCATGATACTCTCCAATACTAATTTACGAAACTAGAGGAGGCAGGGGCTTTGGAGAAAAGAGTCTTCCATTAACTTCAATGGATGCTCTTTTAGATCCTGATCACTGTGTTAGGAATCAGATTAAACTCCTAAACATCCTTTATGGGCTTGGCCTTGCAAAGGCAGGCCTCTGGCATGACAGCAGGGGGAAGGGCTACAGCCTGCTTCCTGGGTGGGAAGGCCAGCCCTTGGCCTCCTTTCCCTCCCTCTGCGGGAGCCTGGGACCTGCCCCTCCTCCATCTTCTCCACCTGGAAATTAATGAGGTTAGGTCGGTCACCAGGCCACCATCCATCCACTGCAGGTTGGCGGTGAACACTGAGATGGAGATGGAACTGGGTCGGGGGTCTCCAGGACCAGCTGCTGCTGGGGGCTGATTTGGGAAGCAGGTGCTTCGGGATGAGGGTGGCTTAACCCTTTCTGTTCCTGGACCGCCAGCTTCAAAACAGACTCCCCCCCCCCCCACCTGCGCACATGCTGTTTTTCCTTCTGTCCTGGTTTTAAGAGCAAACAGAGTAGCCTGCCCTTTGGGGGTACTGCACCTCTCCTGCAGCTCTGGATCTCTGCCTGAAACTTCAGTCAGAGCCCTGAGAAGGCTGGGGGGCCCTCCTTGGAGTCGTGGGCTAGCTGTCAGCTTTGATGGAGTCTGTGCGCTGTTCATGAGCAAATTTGCTGGTTGCCTTCATCCCGGAGATCTGCTTAAGCTTGTCAAATGCTCACAGCTCTCCACCAAAGTGTGACAAACAGCTTCCCGCAAAGAATACCCTACCAACCCCAAGCAAAGCACAATGTAGCTGCAGTCCAGGCTCTGAGGCAGTCTGCCAGTCGCATGGGTACCAGATTATTAGTATTTGTCTAAGGGCAAATTGAAAGCCCAGGACAAAAACAGTTACGGAGGAACTTGTTGACCTTGTACAATGGGCAGGGTCCCAGAAGCTAACGCGCACTCTTCACTCTCCAACAGCTCCCAGACCATCTCCCACTCCCACCCGCTTGCACCGATCCGTGTTTTCCGTCACAGAATGGGTTGTTTCTTTCCTAGATTCTGTTTGCATCTGCACAAGCCCCTCTTTGTCGGTAGCCGCACACATCCCCACCCTAAAAGGCTGCGGTACGAGGCTTTCAGCAGCCCGTTGCCCCTCCTGTGGCGCCTGCAGCTGCAGCGCTGAGTTCTGCCCAGAGCGTTGGGCTGGGTCGATCCTTCTGTGGCAGGCCCTCGAGGACCCAAGGTGCTCAGACAGCCCCATTCTTGGCATTCACCGCGTGCCTTAATTGTATGGACATTTAAATCAAGGTCCGCTGTGAACACGGAGAGAGAGGCCTTTCTCCTGAGGAAGGAAGGAAGGAAGGAAGGAAGGAAGGAAGGAAGGAAGGAAGGAAGGAAGGGAGAAAGGAAAGAGAAGGGAGGGAGGGAAGGAGGAAGAGAGAGGATAGAAGGGAGAAAGGGGGGTCTCGGGAGGGAGGGAGGGAAGAAGGAAAGGTGAAAGAAAGGGAGGGGATGGAAGAAGGTGGAATGAGAAAATGAGGAATGAGAAAGAAAAAGCTGGCGGCGCGTGGCGGGCGCACTGACAGTGGGGAGGGTGTGGGGTGGGGGAAAGCGATGAGCTAAGGACCACCGCATCCTTCCTACCGCAGCTCCCCCAGTCACAGACAATGAGATAACAGCCACGTCCTCCAAAGGCTCTTTGTTCTCCCGCATCCTTTCGTTTCCAAGCTTTTTCCTGCAAAGAGGAGGGGGGTGGAGGGTTCGGGGTGTGGGTGTAAGTGGGAGACGGAGGGGTGCCTCCCCCGTGTTAATTACCCCGACTCCCTCACCCCTCTCCGCGCGCCTCGCCTCCCCTGCAGCTCCAGACAATAAAAAAACATCAACCCCACCTCGCCCCACCGCAGCGAGTCCTACCCACCCAGGTCGCTCTCAGCTTCGCCTAGGAAACTGAGGGGGGCCAGGAGGAGGGAGATGACGGTGAGGAAAGGGATGGGAAGCAGGGGCCCAGCGACCGCTGCCTGAGCAGGGCGTGTGGCCGCCGCTTTTACCTCGAGTGTAGAGTCCTGGTGCAGCCTGGCCGGGCGTGCCGCAGGGTTGAGCTGCAGCAGCCGCTACCAGGATCTACGGGAATCAGCCTTCCGGAACTCTCCTGCTGCGGTCCTCTCGCTTAGGTCCCAAGTGGTGGAGGGGAAAAAGGAAAAGAAAAAAAAATAATAAATAAATAAGAGCGAGGCCCATCTGGCCCCTCATCAGCCTTGTCAAGTCTTGCATACGCTAAAATGCTAATGACCTAGATAGCTCATGCAAAATGCAGCAGGGAGGGAGGGAGCGGGGGGGGGGGAGTGAAGGGAGAACGAGGGAGGGAGGAGTGAAGGGAGAGGGAGGGGGAGACGGAGGGAGGAGGGAGACTGGGAAGGGGGAGGGGAGAGAGAGCACCCCCACACACTCCCCACCCCACCCACCCTTGTCAACCGGCTTTACAGGGGTAAAAGGTGGGCGTAGATTTAAAAGGTCACTCCTATATAATGTAGCTGGATGGGGTGGAGGAGAGATCCTCAAACCCATTGGGACAATAAAACATTATTTTAAGCCCCCTCCCTCTCTGCCCTCCATCAGTCTGTTTACACACAAGTCCAGTCACCTTATGCTTGTAGATGCCAATTTCTCAAGACTGTTTTCAACAGACAGTGACGTTGTCATTCCCTTTACAACTCACCCAGGGCACCAGAGTGGGGCAGATGCCTCCTAACCCATAGCTCTCTTCACCTGGCCAACCCCACATCCTACTGCCTTAGCCTTCGGGGGGTGGCTCCCACTCACTGTTTTTCTTTTCTAAGCCTTCGGGTTCCCATTCCTCTTTCTAATATCTAAGAAAAAAGGCGAGGTAGAGGGCATGTAGGACAAGTGGACTGGACCTGCATTCAGTTTCCCACCTACCCAACAGGGCGGGGGACACGGCCTCTACCTGACACTGACCCTCTTAAAGCATGCCACAAAGACCAATAAAATTGAGTCTGAATACCCTCAGAGGTCCGCAAGCCCTGCGGGGTGCCCTTGGGCTGTGTTGATCTCTCCAATCGGGGAGCCAGAGTTCCGCGCGTCCCTTGTCACCGAGCCCAAGACGCTTTGTCCCGAGTCCGCACAAGAGCCTCATCTTTTTGTTCTCCTTTAAAAGACATTGGTTGCAGTCCGCAGTGTTTCAGCCAGTCCAAACCAAAGGCAGATCTGTTGGAATAAAAAAGAATGGGGATAATATATAGATGCAGATGAATGCGGGAGAGTTGCGGAGGCTAAAGGCAGCCCAGCAATCAGGGAGCGGTCTCCCTGGCCAAGCCCCAAGCGCTTCCTTGTCTGGGGGGAAAGGAAGAGCTGCCAGCAGGAGCTGGTAGTCGCGCCACCTGACCGGAGGAAAAGCTAACGATAAAACTAGGCATCGTGGTAATGACCCCGAAGAGAATTTAAAAAACAAAAACAAAACTAAAAATAAAATAAAAAAACCCAAACCAGAATCCTCCTGTAGTGAACCAGAGCCTGCGTGCAGAAGGGACTGCACTGCTGGTGGCCGCGGCCAGAGGGAAAGGATGCTAGCGCAGGAGGCGAAGGTTGCAGAGGCTGCACCCTCAGATGAATAATAATAATGCGCTGAGAAGTTGCAGTGCAGCTTGGAAATCCAGCCCTGCGCGTGAACTCGCGTCGAGTGCGGATTGCAGGGGATGGGGGAGAAGGGGGAGGAGAGAGGGGGAGGGGAGTGAGGGGATAGAGAGGAAGGCAGGGAGAGAGAGAGAGAGAGAGAGAGAGAGAGAGAGAGAGAGAGAGAGCATTTAGAGCCTTTTCTTTTAGCCTCACCAAGCTCTGATCTCCTTCACTGTCCTCGCGGGGTGAGGCCGCGGTCCTTTTTAAAAATTATCATTCCCTTAACGGATTATTCAGCTAAGAGAAGCCACATCTGCTGACGGTTCCGAAAACAAGAGGATTAGGAGTCGGTCCACAGAGCCCGGCCCGCAGCCCTCCACCCCCTCTGCACCAACACACGTCACTCTCACTGCCCCCGGCACCTCCCTCTCCTCGGTGTTCGGGAGGGCTGTGCCAAGGAAAATGCGGATTTGGGGAAAGTGAGAAGTGGGGGTGCTCGCAAAAGCGGGAAAGCCAAGGCCGGAGGTGGCGATTCGCACCCCCACACTTACACGCGCTTCCGTTTATCCGTTTAGATCCTGGGAGAAGGGGGCGCTTTCGCCGCGCCCACACGCGCCGCATCTGCAGTGGTCCGAGCCCTCCGATCACTTGAAGCCACCCTAGCCGCCCCAGGCCCTGACAAAGTCCTCTCGGCGGACTTGGGGGGGTTCAGTCCTACACCTGCCTGCATCGCTCCATCACGCTCTCTTGTTCCCTTCTTCGTTCCCTCGGCGCAACAGCAACAGCGCGTCTAGCCCACTCTTTGCTTCTTGCGCTTCGGCCAATGGCGTGGGGTGGGGTGGGGCTGGGACACCTTCACTGTGTCTTCCGCTTGTCCTCCTCAGCCCGAATCGCTAGGTTCCCGCCAGCTGCGGCGCGGGCCAGGCGGGTGAGGATGGAGCTGGGTGCTGCTGCGGTTGCGGTTGCCGTCACTGCGGAGAGCGAGAGCATGAGGCTCTGTGGGGCGGTGCGGCGACCCGAGCGCCAGTGCAGCCTCCTACTCACCCCGCCCTAGGCTGGCGTCTGGGCAGGACAGTGATGGGGGCGGGAAGACGAATGGCGGAGGGGGGGGATGGAGGACCATAGTCTCTTGTCTCCCGCCCCCCCCGCAGTCAAGGTGAAAGTGAAGGAGAGCGGCGCGCGTGCTCGCGGCTCTAGTTGCGTGCGCGCGCCCCTACCCTGCCCGCGCCCTCCCGCCCGCCCTCGCCCGCCCGGGCCAGATGGACGTCCGAGATTACAGAGGCACAAAAGTGCGTCTACACGTCCGGCCACCCGTCCTGAGGACGTGGAGAGCCACTTCGGGGAGGCGCCTTTTGTTGTAGATGTGTGGCTGTGTGACTGTTTTTCCAAGAGCACCGACTTAGCTGTGGTCTTAAAGAAGGACCCAGAATGAATGTCCCCATAAGAGCAAACCAAAAAGACCTTCCCCCACCTCGAGCCCCCGCGCCTGCGAAGAGAAATCTGTCTTCCCAAAGGGGCTACTGCGGCAGCCGCGAGGCAGCCCCGACCCGCACACGCTGGCCCATCTGCTTTCCCAACGCCTGCTTTTCTTTAATGACTTAAAAGAAAAGAAAAAAAAAACCCAAAAAACAAAAGCAAGTGTTTCTTGGTCTATGTTGGATTCAGGACATCTAGACGTAGGGAGAACAAGCTTGGGTAGCTAAATGCAGTCTAAACGTGGCTGTCGCCAATGGCCAGTGCTGGCCAGGCGGAAGCACCTACCTAGTCAGGATGGATCTGCAGGGATGTCCCCTTAGATTCAAGGCCATTTCTGCTTCTGTCAATTGTTAGGTGTGGACCCCACGAGAAGAATGACTGTCACAAAACCTCCCCTACTTGCTTTCCCCCCCCCTTCAACAATGTGCCGTTAGTGGCTTAGAAAATAAGCAGGTTTTTTTCGGGGGGGGGGTTGTTTTTTTTTTTAATATCTAGAACTGAGAATCTTGGGAGGGATTTATAAGAATTAGAAAACATCTTTGCGACAGATTTTAATTAAAAAAATATAGCTGGTTGGCCAAGGCCACCACTAGGCTATCTTTCTGGGAACACTGACCACGCTGATAACAGTCCCGACCAAATTGCAATTCTCTGGTAGACAAGATCTATTACCGGTAACTTAGCCATACTTTCCATCATTTTGATAAAGGTTTTTAGATTTAGGACTCTTGTATGTTCTGTCTATCAAGCATTCCTTTGGCGTACAGTTTCGAACCCCTGCACCAGGGAAGAATGGGGCTGTGACTTAAGGTCCAGTCAGTTGACTGAAGATCAACGGGACATGGAGGTTGCTGGCTTTTGCTAGATTGTCAGGCCTGGTTTTGTTTAGCTTGAGGACGGTTTCAATGCAGTTCTCCTGCGCCTTTGCGGCATTGCGGGGATGCTGGCTTTCTCATCTTGCGGCATGGGGAGCGCGCGCGGGGGTGGGGTGGGGTGGGGGAGCTGAGACGTGGTTTTGTAACAGGCTCCGCAGACCAGGCCGGAGTGGGAACGCCTTAAATGATGAGCCCAGGGTTAAAAAAGAAAGGGAGAAAAAGGGGCGGCGGCGGGGGGGGGGTGCGGGGGGGAGATACGGCAGCTGATGCTGAATTAATAGTTAGAGCATACCCCTGGGACTTTCTTCAACCAGGGGGTCAGGAGTCCTTGCCCCTCCCCCAGCCACAGATTTCATATCTGTTTTTAACCAGTCTGAACGGATGCTGAACCATTTGTAATGGCTTCTTAAAACCTAAACCCTTGGGCTTAAGGGCTGTCTATGCGCTTGATCAAACTCACCCCAAATACTAGCACGTTAAGAAATTACATTGTAACCCCCCCAAATCGGATTGACTGAGCTGTTTGGGGCCCATATGGCTGGACAGCTGTACAGCCCCACTGAAAAGACAGCATTGCCCCTCGGATGGGATAAAGCAGGGCTTCCCCAGAGAGCTCAGACATGACCTAAGTATTAGCGTAGCCCGGGGTGAAGACTGAGTTCAATCTCTCTCTCTTCTTGAGGTTAAAATAAAGACAACAGAAATCAAAAGAGAAGCACTTTTGAATTCATTGTGAATGGCATGCCTCCTGCTGGTCCCACCAAAGGAAGGAAGGAAGACTGAGAGGTGCCCTTCAGCTTAGCACATGCATGAGGGTGGGTAAACGGAAGGGACAGGGGACTGGAAAGAAATATATTATTTGCCAAGCCGTGACATGTGTCAGTGACATTTGTGGTTCCCTGTTCAGAGAAGCAGGGTTCTGACCTCAGCTGATGCCCCAGTGAAGAACAACCGTCCAAGAGTGCGATTTCCACGGTGAGAAGATGGAGGGAGGGAGGGAGGGAGGGAGCGAGGGAGGGAGGGAGGAGAGAGAGAGAGAGAGAGAGAGAGAGAGAGAGAGAGAGAGAGAGAGAGAGAGACAGCCCATTATGAAATGCAGCCCGGTTTAATTTTTAATATGATGGCGGAGCCTCTAGCGCATTCTTTGCTTGTTGTTTGCATTCGGGGGAGCCCTTTATCCTGTGGCAGAAATCAAAATAACATTCTGCAGTACTTTTAAATGGCTTAAAAAAAAAAAAAAAAGATGTCCTGAAACAGAATATTCTATCACCTTCCAGTTTAGGAATACAAAACTCTATCCCCAGTGAAATATTCAGACGCATAAGAAGCCAAGTTTGTTTTTACTTCTCTTCTGTGTGTCTGATACCAGCTATTTTCCTTAGGCCTTTCCAGTAATGTTGGAGGTGGGGGTGGGGAGAAAGAGAAAGTTTTTTGTTTTTTTTTTTTTTTTAATAAACTCATCTGAAGACACTCAACATTGTTCTGGAAGATCATTTCTATGGTGAGACTCCCTCATTAGCAAGCTTTATATCAGCTTCAGCAGATTCGGAAGTGCTTCTGTTTTCTGGGAACGTCAGTTCACATCTTTGGAAATAGCTGCAGAGACTTCTGCAGTTACCTCGTCTTTCCAAAAACAAAACACAGAAAAAAAAAAACAAAAAACAAAAAACAAAAAAACAAATTTAGAGGTGGTATTTGGACAGAATAGCTAACCATAGAACCCAAGAGGTGGTTGATTCCTTTTGACATATATTAAAGAAGAAAGCAAGGCCCAGAGAGATGGAAAAATTCCTTCTAGACCCACGAGGTTGATTCCTGGTAGAACAAAACCCGGGTCTTTTGATTTTTTTGTTGTTAAATATTTTTTTCTTAAATTATATTTGTACTTTAAAATTTTTTTCTTATGTTTTTTTTTTTTTTTTTGTCAAATAAAGCTTAGGGTAATAATAGCCTAAAGCAATATATGCTATTTTCAAAGTAACTGGAAAAGATTCTGAAGGTTTTCCATCATATAGAAATGCTAAAATTTTGAGGACCTGGACTCACTAATCACTCTGAATTGATAGCTACACATTGTGAATACATATTGAATGATCACAGGCTGTCCCGTGAATAGATACAAGTATGGTGTGGCAACTAAAATATATAGAAAAAGGCCTACTAAAAGTTAAAAGAAACAGCCTGTTCTGACTGGTTTGTGTAGTGTTTTGCTTAGGCTGAATTTTGACATTCAGATGTTTCTCCTTACATTTTTCTAGTTTTAGCGGCATACTGGGGCATGTGCAGAAAAATACACAGATCGAGTTTGTGTGTGTCGTGGGAGAAGAGCCTGGGGAAAGTGTCAGGGACTTTGACCTAGTGAACTAAGTCTATAACATGTCCAGGAAGTAATCATATTAAAGCTGGCAGAAGCAGTTTTGAGGAAGGACCCACTAAGCCTGGACCCCTGGAAACAACAGCCTTCCATTACTCATTTTGAAGGAAGAATGAGGCCCTTGACAAGGGTCTTTGGTAGAAGTTTAGTTTATCAGGTGGCAGACACTAGTCAATTTATTTTGTTTCTGCTTTATTTGATGAATTATTCATAGCGTGCAAACCCCCTAATTTTCAAAAGAAAGCTAAAAGAAAAACAGATCATGGCTTGTTGGAGGACACTTGTATTTCCTATCTTTTTCTGCAACACGGGGAGGTGATTTGCAAAGTCCCCACCTGGGTCGTAGGAGCCTGTTGTATTTTAAAAGAAGGATCCATATATTCTGGAGGCTGGAAGGAAATCTGACTGGCAAATCCTGTTTAGGTCTTAAAAAGCAGAACAAGGAAAACTTAAAGCTTGCGTGTGTTTCAATGTAATTCACCCGATGGTATAGCCCTCTTTATTTTTGATGACTCTGTGGGTCAGGTGAAGAGTATCTCTCAATTTCCCTTGGAATGTTCCAGTCCAGGGTAACTGGGCCTCCTGTGCCTTCTAAGCAGATCGACGGGAGCCTACAGCAGATTTAAAAGCCATCCCCTCGGCCCACTGCTCCATACTGACCTAGATTGCAGCAGGAAGGCTAAGGATTCATTTGCAATGCTTATGGTGGGTAGCCAGTGTGGGCCTCCTGTCCCCCCTCTCTCCCAAAGAAACCCTGCTCCCCTTATCATCTGAGAATACCACAAATAAATATTTTTGTTCAATTGCTACATAGGGCACAAGGCTATTTCCTAATGAATTATCTGCCTCAGGAGAGGCACTGTAACTCACCAATGCTTCGGGCAATTTTTAGCATGTGTCAGATTGTGTTTGCATTGGAGATTTTTTTTTTTTTTTTGGTAAGCCATCTCTTGATTTTCTTTTTGTCTTTGTGTAGAGTTATAAAATTCAACATACTTTTGGGTGAGAAAAACATTACTGTGCTTTAGGAGTCTAACAGGAACATGAAACTGTTCGTATGCACAAAAGGGGAGTCCAGGGGTGGGGGGAAATCTCATGATTCTATTCATGTGCCAGATATTGTTTTAATAGGAACCGGACAAGCCCTTCGCTGAATTTCATTTAGAGGCAGCCACCATGCACGATAAATTATAAAATCAGAGCATTATCCATGGGGAAAAAAATGGCTCTGACTGATAACGAGGGACCAATTGGTGTGTTCATTAAATATACAGATTCGAAGCAGAATTAGTAGAAATGACGGGAATGGAAATCTTGTCAATCATAAGTGAGACGGCTGACAAGTTCGAAGGGAAAAAAAAAAGCCTGCCTCAGATGTGATTCATATCTTGTAGGATTGTGTCTGAGGATGATTTAAATAAATTTGGACATTAGGTAGTGACAAGAAGAAAATGAAAAATAACATCCAATTGGGAAAAAAGACTGCTAGGCCTCTGGGAGAGAGAGAGAGAGAGAGAGAGAGAGAGAGAGAGAGAGGGAGAGGGAGAGAGAGAGATTAAAAAGGGAAGTGTGAAGAAGGAAGAGGGAGGGGGTCATTTGGAGGATAGGTTGTTTAGAATGAATGAATGAATAGATGAACTCTAGAATATTTATTTCCCAGTAGCCAGCACTCAGGAGACACTTAACCATTGTTCATAAAATAAAATCAGTGTCCCCTCTGTGTTTGGCAGCTTCAAACAGATCATCTGCATATATAACATTGCCGGGGAGGCCCAAGGGTTTTTGAGGAAAGTACAGGGTAGGGAAGGTGGTGGGCTTGCTCACAATCTTGAATTGCCAAGTGTACTGAATGGGCATTTCCAAACACTACCTAAAACAAAGGGGGCCATGCTTAGCAACTCCCAGGCAAGCGCAGTGCTGTTTGGGGGCTTTTGCGTCTGTGATCGACAGTCTCACAGCCACGAGAACCCCATTTTATAAAGAGGAGACATTACAGAGTGCTTTAAATGACTTTGGGATGCAAGTCTGCCAACCCCAAAGATCTTGCTTTCTCTATGATCACACCATTCCAGGGCCTTCTCAAACAAACACGAGCACCGTTATGTAATTCAAAGCTGATATAAAAAAAAAAAAAAAAAAAAAAGAAAAACCCAAAACCAAACCAAACCAAACCCAAAACAAAACAGCATTTATCCTGCGGCGCACAAGCAGGGTAAGGCGACAGCAGACGAGAAATATCACTTAGGATTATTTTTCCTCTGCTAAACAGTGCCGTACACTATGCAAACAGTATTGCAAAGGTAGATTATTGCCAACACATTGGACGTTAGTTATGCTTCGGATGCTACTCAGGGCAATCAACATAAAGCACATATACTGTATCCTAAATAATAAACACACTGGTGTGCATCATTCTGCCATCCTCCCTACGACCCAGGAAGCCGATCCCAATGATCTATAGTGACAATAATGTTGGGCATTTAAACAGCATCTACAGGGCAGTGGCAGCGTTTCACCACCTGAGGTGGGCAAGGGGAGGGGTGCCAGAGAATTTAGCAATCTTTTTGAGGGTAGAGTTCCCCCCACCCCAGGGAAATTCTGGGGGTGGCAGGCTGTCAGTCAAGGCACATACTTCTTTCTGGGTGAACTCCTGTCAGGCTACTACCCTAAGACAGGCCTGGTAAAGTGAAGTCTCCCGTTCGGCAGACACATCCCTTATGTTTTGGTGCCTGGTCAGACACACAAGCTGATACCGTTTAACAAGTGAGATACCATACACGATGCATGATATCATACAGGACCATACAATACCAACATGAAATGAAAGGACGGATTGCTAAACAAATGGACGAACAAAAAGGGTGGGGCAATAAAGGAAAAACGTAGGTATGGGGTAAGGAAAGGTGGAGGGGGGTCACACAAGCCTGACAGCTTGAGTTTGATCCTGGGACCCATGGTAGAAAGAGAGAACAGACTCCTAAACGTTGTCCACATGCGCACCGTGGTGCTCCTCACCCCACCTCTCACGCGCACAGACACAACAAATAAAAAAAAAAAAAAATAGAGATTTTTGTTTTTGTGCGACTTGTTTCTCCGTTTAACGAGCGTTTTTATTTTCATTGCTTTGCTGCTAGAGACTGCTTGGGTTCCCGTGCTCAGCACACACTCTATCCCTGAGCTCCTCTCCCAGCCCCAGTATTAAGATTTAAATTATTCACTGCCTGGGACAAGAAGTGTGGCAGTTAATTAAATTCTTTGCCACGATAAAGCAGCAGTCACAATTTTACCAAGACCCTTCCCTGTCTAATAAAGAAGCCTGTGTATCTTCATGCGGTCTTGTGGTGTGAGACCTTCTGGACAGGGAGGTGGGGGCCTGGGTTCAAGTCCTAGGTTTGGCTGTGATCTCGGGTCAGTCATTTCCCCTTTTAGAGCCTTAGTCCCTCTGTCACAGATAAATAGAGGCTAGCAGCTACCTTCCACTTTCCTGGCACTCTGACCTTTTTGTTTTTGTTTTTCTCCGTTTCCCCACAGTGAGGCTCTCTTCTGACTCCCGTCAAAACTGCCTGCCATTTAAGGTCTCAGCTCAGAAACTGGCACCTTCTGTTGTTTGTTCTCTTCAAGGAACCTTTAAGAAGCCTCAACATGAGGGAACATCTTGGGAACTCCTCAGCAGGTAAGTGACAGATGCTGGGACAGAGGGGATGTCCTGATGCAAAGGTGTTGGTGTGGTCTGGTTCTTGTCTTCTTCCCCCGTGGCTGGTGGCCCCATAGGACAGTCACCCCTTGAAGCTGAGTGAGACATTCTAGTTCCATCTGGTTTTCCCTGTGGAGCATGGGGGTGACTGTTGGACCAAGCAGTTCACTGAGTAAAAACCAGTGATTGCTTTCCCCACCGTCCTGTATTCTCTTGAAAGAATGAGCCAGGGGCCAGAGAGATGGCACAGTGGGTTAGAGGCACTGCCAACAAGCCCAGCAATCTGAACTCAACCCTTATGACCTCCATGTGTGTGCTGTGGTATGTGTGTGTGTGTGTGTGTGTGTGCAAGTGCACACATTTACAAACAAATAAAGTAAGAGGAAATAAGTACATAAAAAAAGATGAACAAAGAGGCTCCCAGAAGCCTACAGCTCCTCTCACACCTCACTCTTGCAAAAGAGCCAGCAAATGTACTTTGTCCCCAGGTCACACTGTGTGCTCCCTGGCTCTGGGCTTCTGGGAGATAGAGTTGGAAGAAAGAACTCTTCATGGTGCTCCTCTTAGGAGCCTCAGAGCTGGACCAGCACCACAAAGTGCATAGGGAGATGGGAAAACACAGCAGTCAATGCCCTGAGTTTTGGGGAACAGGAGTCGAATCTTGAGGCTTTCAGAAATCTTGCAGATTTGGAGTTTGGAGAGGTGAATGTGAGAGCTTCCTCCGCAGATCACGGTCTTGGACTGTTATGTGTCTGCTGTTCTGGGGCTAGGGAGCATTTTTGCACTTGTGAGATGAGGCGATTGAGGCACTGATGACCTTCCTTGCTACAGTAGTTGGAAACCAAAGTTGCTAGGGCTGCCTGATTATGTGGGAAGCCAGAGGTTAGCGGTGGAGTGGGGGTATGATGTCCTTTTCATAATTTTTATTTTATTATTTTGTGTGTTTGTTTTGCTTGCATGTGTGTAAAGGTACCACGTGTATACCGTGCCCTCCAGGCCAGAGAAGGGACCAGCTGATTAAAGAGGGAATAGGATATTGGTTTTTAAAAAATTTTATTTTATTATTTTCTGTGTACGCATATTTTACCTACATGTATATAAGTGTGCTCTGTACCCTCTAGGCAAGAATAGAGCACTGAATCCTCTGGAACTGGAGTTACAGATGGTTGTGAGCTGCCATGTGGGTGCTGGGAATCAAACCTGGTTCTCTGCAAGAGCAGCCAGTTCTCTTAACCATTGAGCCATCTCTCCAGTACCTCCCTTTTTAAAAATTTTTTAAATTGATTTTATTAAGTTATACAATTTTCTCTGCTCCCCTCCTTTCCTCCCCCCTCTCCTTCAACTCTCTCCCATGGTCCCCATGCTCCCAATTTACTCAGGAGATCTTGTCTTTTTTCTACTTCCCATGTAGATTAGATCCATGTATGTCTCTCCAGGGTCCTCATGGTTGTCTAAGTTCTCTGGGATTGTGATTTGTAGGCTGATTTTCTCTGCTTTATGTTTAAAAACCTCTTATGAGTGAGTACATATAATAATTGTCTTTCTGGGTCTGGGTTACCTCATTCAATATGATGTTTTCTAGTTCCATTCATTTGCCTGCAAAGTTCAAGATGTCATTATTTTTTTCTACTCTGTAGTACTTCATTGGGTAAATGTACCACATTTTCATTATCCACTCTTCCATTGAGGGGTATTTAGGTTGTTTCCAGGTTCTGGCTATGACAAACAATGCTGCTATGAACATAGTACTTGTGGTACGATTGAGCATCCTTTGGGTATATACCCAGAAATCTAGCACCCCATTTTAAATATATTTCATTATATCTTGCTCACTTGCTTTTTTATTAATCCACACTCTAGCTTTTTTAGAACCTCAAACTTTCAGAGGTCCCTTTGAGGGGGAAATAAGACTTATGCCCTTATGATAGAGTTGTCAAGATAAAATGATAAAATATAAAATATGGTATATAGCAAATGCTCAATAAATGCTTGCTGAGGACAGACATATCTAGAAAGGAGGAAAAAAAGAAAAGGAAGGACCCAACGTGCGGGGAGGGGGGGCGGCGTGTAGTTTATTGTCCAAATGTCTGACTACCATGCCTGATACCCCAGTTCTGTGCCACTGAAGAAAGAAAGGAAGACTAGAGAAGGAAGCTGCTGGGAAACGCTGTCAAGGCATCCTTGGCTTTGTCTTGGACAAAGGCCGGAGCAGTTTCCCAGCATTTTGGAGGGGGGTGACTGGTAGCAGAGGAGGAAAACTGTAGCAACATCTTCAAGGGTCTTTTCTTTCTTTTGGGGACTCAAGCTTCAAATCTAGGTCTGTTTTCAAGGAAGTGACGTTCTGCACAAGTCACTGCTGGCACAATAGGTTGGTAAGACCAACACAAGGGCAGAAACTGAAGAAGTTGGCTGTGGCTGTGAATTATGTGAGGATGGGAGAGACAAGATGCCATTCGAAGCTTACCAGATGCGATGGAGCGACACCACAGACTGAGGGAGAAGCCTCGGTGTTGTTGTTGCTATTGTTTTCATTCTGTAAGGGGTATGTGAAGTTGTGAAGTTCATGCTCACGAATGTCCTTCAATGAGAAAACCAGAAAATCTCCTGGAAATGAATACCTAAAACCTATGGGCTGACTTTAAGAGGGTTCTTTCCAAGAAGCAGAGGCAGGCGGATCTCTGTGAGTTTGAGGTCAGCCTGGTCTACAAAGCGAGTTCCGGGATGAGACAGCCAGGACTGTTACAGAGACACCTTGTTTCGAAAAACCAAGCCAAACAAACAACGAAGTGTTCTTTCCATTGTATGGTATTGCAGAGCTCAAAGGAGATATAGCTGGAATTGCTATAAAACCTACCTATGTGTTGTTCGTAAGAAACACAAAAGACATAAACGACCTGGCTGCCAAGGACCTTGCTTTCTCGGCCTCAAGCTCACAAGAGATGCAATTGCCTCTGCCCACCCCACCAAGTGCTGGGATGAAAGACGTGTGCTACCACATTTTACAAGGAGCTAAATTTTAACCAAACAGAAACTGGCGATTGCTGTTAATGTCAGAATAAAATAGCCTAGAAGACTAAAAGTATTGATGAAGATGGGTTATACATAACGACCAATAGGGGGCAAACAGCTGAGTAGAGCCATAATTGTAAACTTGTATGCTCCCAGAAACTGAGTTCCAAAATATAAAAGCAAACCCGAAAACAACCCAAAAACCCCAAACCCAGAAAAGCCAGAGA
Organism: Chionomys nivalis; assembly: GCF_950005125.1. Classification (NCBI taxonomy): domain Eukaryota; kingdom Metazoa; phylum Chordata; class Mammalia; order Rodentia; family Cricetidae; genus Chionomys; species Chionomys nivalis. Next base: position 48,604,874 of record NC_080097.1, read on the forward strand.
AACATCAACAGAGAGAAGTGCTATAGGCAAAAACAAAACAAAACAAAAACAAACAAACTGGGAATACAATATAGAGATTTTGAATTTCCTTTTCTTGGTCATTGATTAAAAAAGCCAGTAACTTAGAAAGGCCATGAAACCTTGGAACAATGTAACAATGTGACAAGCCCATTTTAAGGGATGGGAGTGTAGCTGGGTTGTACAGTGATTGTTTAACATTCATGAGACCCCAGGTTCAACATCCTGCACTCCATATGCTGGGTCTGGTGGTGTCCATCTATAATTGTATCACTGGGAAAGTAGTGGTAAGACCCATTTAATGTCATCCTTGGCTACAAGCAAGTTTGAGGCTAGACAGACCTAAATGAGACCCGATATCTCTCTATCTCTCTTTCTCTTTCTCTGTCTCTGTCTCTCTGTCTCTCTGTCTCTCTCTCTCTCTCTCCCACACACACACCTTTAACACACAGGTTTAGAAACCCTCTTATTCATTATTAGAAAAATCCCATACCTGGAAACATTTTCTATAAAACCTTGATTGTGTTCTAGCTACAAAAACTGTCTCAGACAAATATCAAGATAATGTTATACACATCTAGTTATTTGACAACATATTTAATTTAGTCAAACTCATAAGCTCCATTTCTGAGTCCTATTTGTAACAATAGATGAAACATGGTGCTTACCTTTGACCTGCCTCCTTCCCTCCCTCCCTCCCTCCCTCCCTCCCTCCCTCCCTCCCTCCCTCCCTCCCTCCCTCCCTTCCTCCCTCCCTCCTTCCCTTTATTTTTTCCTTCCTCCTTCTCTCCTTCCTCCACCCCTGACTAGTTGGCTCATGCTCTCTCTCTCTTTCTCTTCCCCCCTCTCCTCCCTTCTCCTTCTCTCTCTTCCTCCCTTCTTTCACCTTTTTTTCTTTTGAGACAAACCTTATCTAGCCCAGGCTGACCTTAATATATAGCCAAGGATGACCTCGGACTTCTGATTCTCCTGCCTCCACCTCTTGGGTGCTAAAATTTCAGACGTGTGCCTCCATGCCTAGTTTTATGTGGTGCTAGAGATTGAACCCAGGGCTTCCTGAGAGCTAGACAAATATTCTATCAACTGAGCTCTATCCTCAATCCTACTTTTTTCTTTTTATCATGGTAAAAAAATATGTGTAACATGAATTTAACATGTTAGTCTTTTATTTTGTTTTATTTTGAGACAGGGTCTCACTCTGCAGTCCAGGCTGGCCTGAACCTCACTGTGTAGCCCAGGCTGACTTTGAACTTGTGGCAGCCTTCTTATCTCAGCTTCCCACATGAACCGCCATACCCCTAGACCATTTAAAACTGCAGCATTAAATACATTCCCAATCTCACCCATCTACCAGCTCTATCCATTTCCAGAAGTTTTCATTATCCCAAACAGGAACTCTGTCCTCATTATGTTTCAACCATGCCATTTTGGATAAGTTGCCAGTTTTTACATCGGTAAGTCGGGCTAATCATATTATCCACTGAATAGGATTATTGTTAGGGTTAAATGACGTCATGCATGAAAGCTGCTTAGCACTGTGCCTGGCACTGTGGCTTATTGAGTACACGCTCAGTGCTACTATAGAAAAGAGCAAGAGAGGAGAAGGCAGACCTCTTAGTGCGGGGACAGGGCACAGAGGAAACTCATAGCTCTGTGTGTTAGGAAGCTAAAGATGCTTGGTGGCATGAAGGGGGCTTGGCAGGAACTGTCAGCAAATAACCTCTCCTCCAGGTTTGGAGAAACGCCCTCCCAGCATCAACAGTGCATCTGGCGTGTCCCGGGAATGCAAGATGTGCTTGATTAAGGAGAAAGGAGTGAGTGCAATTTCAGGGTTCAGAGGGAGGAGAGAAATCACTGAGTCTTAGTTGTCAGTTTATCAATGAGAAAAGATGGAGGCACCAGGAAGGAAAGTAACTTATCTAGCTCCCACAGCTCTAGACCTGGCTGATGGATGCGGTCAAGTTTCTGAAATATATCTCACCGCACTAACTTGAAACTACCCAGAAAAATATGGAACAGACCAGAGGACCCCCCACCCAACCCCATCACGGCATATGCAAGGCCTAAATTGAGAGTCAAAGTTTCCAGTGTTCTGCTCTGTTTGCACGTTTGGACCACAATGCAGGAGATAATTGCTTTTTACTAAGGGGAGAATATTCTCTTCCATTTTAGAGGCAAAGATCACATTGGTTGAGGGAATTGTAGAAAATAACTTTTTTTAAAAAAAAAAACTAAGATTCTTAAGGAAAATAGGAATTCTAAAAAGGTTCAAACAGCTCATATTCTTAAACCTTACCCAGCCTCAATCTTCTTTCCTTGTCAGGTTTGGATAATAGGGTAGTAAGGCCTCGGGGTGCTGTGCTGAGCCGTGAGATAGCAAATGTGAACATTGCGGCTCTGGATTCTGTCTCAGCATGTGAGACATCCCTGGCATGACCAGAAGATAAAATAAGACGGAAACCGGAGGCTGACTTGCACCATGCCTGCTGTATGGTTGGCATTCGGCAAACATGCAGTCTATGGGCTGAGCGGGGGAAGTTATTGACACGACAAGCTCTCAAGCCTCAGCGATGGCTCCCTTGCTGGGAAGAAATAGAAGTATTTGGTATTGAGACCCAGAGAATAACCTCAAGGGAAGAGGTGGCCGTAAGGGCTGAGTGATTTAAGGCCAACGGCGGATGTCGTTTTGTTGTTGTGTCCCAAATTGTAGTTAGCCTAATATAGTTTCCTTGGTTGACTGCCGCAGGGAGACATGTCCCAGTGACATTCACGTTTGGCTGTGGTCTTTAGTTTCATGCCCAGGAGTCTGAGTCACTTGGCCCAAGGGCAGCTCTCTCTCCCCATATAGAATATAAGAATCTCATGCTGGGGATCAGGACCCTAAGTTCTAGACCAGTCCCTCAGTCCCTACATAGCTCTAGAATCTTAGGGTTTCATCTCTCTGAACCTCAGAACACACAACTGCTCTGACTCTTTTGCTCCAAAGCACTGTGTCCGATTTATTTATTACATTCACAGATACATATGTATTTCTGCGCCACGACAATGTAAGTGCCTGTTCATTTGCTCTGTCTCTCTCTCTCTCTCACACGCACACACACACACACACACACACACACACACACACACACACACACACCCCTCCGTCAGAACCCAGAATTTTTCCTCGGTTGATGCCCCAGTGAATAGCATGCTACTCACCGCCTTCAGAGTGACATTGCCCAGCAGCCTCTGGACTACATTCTCACACTCCTTGCAACTTGGTGCTTCTGTCTCCGAAGAGGTAGAAATGGTGCGATCTGATTCCCACTCCCTGGAGCCTGTGCTGTGGCTGTTACTGTTGCTGCTGCTGCTGCAGCCGCCGCTGCCTTTTGCTAACCAGGGATGCAGCATTCGCACAGAAACGCTGAGCACAGCACATTTCTGAGCTGGGGGAGGCAGACTGGATCGCTGCAGAGTGAAATAGGTTTCTATTCTTTCAGTGACAGGTTCTTCCCATTATATATATTTGCGTGTGTGAGTGTGTGTGTGTGTGTGTGTGCCACATGCAGGGTGGAGGTACATTTATTTTTAAACACTGCAACCTACAAAGTCACAGACTTGAAATGCCTTAGCTTTTGTCGAGTTCAGATGCCCTTTGTGCAGCCAGAGTTAAGCTGGGATTGGGGGTTTGCTTCCCATTTCAGACCTACTCGTGAAGGTGACATGTGTGTTTACTGGTGCTCATGGTGACAGCATCTTTAGCAGGTCCTGTGGCTCGTGTCTGGCTTTTTTCTTCAGGGGCGATGCTTCTGCTCTGAGGATCCAGGCAGCATCTTTTAGCCTGATGGGGTGAGTGCTGCTTTGGGGCGAGCTCTCCTGACATATTCTTCTGGGAATAGAACGGGGGCAGAGCTCATGACTCAGTGGTGATCAGAGTGGAATTTGCCTTTTGGTTTTCAGATATCTTTCTGTACTGCTCACTCAAGTTTCATAGCTGGCTGGTTCTCATTTCTCCATACACCCTGCAGCTTATGGTGGGCATCTTTGCCTTCCTGAGTTTTCATTTTCTTTTCTAAAACAAAACAAACTGTACCACAGGGTAATCATGAAGGTTCATTTATGTGGCTTATGACAACAGTCTGTCTTCCTTCAGCATGTGCGCTTGTGTGTGTGTGTGTGTGTGTGTGTAGGCCTGAAATTGTTGTCAGGTGATGTCCTTAATTGCTCTCTACTTTATCTACTGAGGCAAAATCTCTCCCTGAACCTGGAGCTTGCCAGTTTCAGCTAGTCTAGCCAGTGAGCTTGTCCCAGGGATCCCTCATGCTGCAATTACAGAAGGGTGCCATTCTGCCCAGCTTCTGTGAGGGTCTGGGGATCTGAATTGTGGGTCTCCCATTTATATAACAAATGCCTTATTCACCAAGCCATCTCCACAGCCCCGTTGCTTATCTTTTTGACTAGGTTCTCCATCAATAAAAATTTGAGCGTGCATCCCAATGAACCTGCATTTATATAAACTATATAATGAATGCACATATATGATCGGCTAATATGTCAAGTCATAATAAACAGTCAAGGGGCTGGAGAGATGGCTCAGTGGTTTAGAGAACCTGTTCTTTCGGAGGATTCAGGTACAACTCCTAGCACCCACATGGTGACTCATAACTGCAGTTCTAGGGGATCATACATCTTCTTCTAACTCCCAGGGTACCAGGAATGCACCTGGTATACATACATATATAGAGGCAAAACATTAATACATCTTAAATAAATATAAAATGATTTAAAAACATACATTTAAAGTGAATTTACTTTGTGTATATGTGTGTGTGTGTCCATGTGTTCAGGTGTGTGAGCTGTGTGTGCATGCGATTGCAGAGGCCAGAGTACCATTTTGGCTGTCATTCTTCAGAGCCAACCACCTTATTTTGAGACAGGGTCTCTCACTGGCCTGGAACTCACTGATTTGGGTAAGCTGGCTGGATGATGAACTCCAAGGATCCTCCTGTCTCTCCCTTCTCAGCGCTAGGATTACAAGCCCGTGCTGCACAAGGCTTTTCAGCATTTTTATATGCATACATATGCATGCAATTAAAAATAAAATAAAAACCTTTAAAAAAAGAGTCTTGGGCGTGTGTCTAAATATGATCAAGTAAAATTCAGAAGCTTGTGTAATAATCAAGAGTAGAAAGGATGACTCGGTCCCACGAGTGCTCACAAGAATAACAAATGGGTTACCTCTAGTTTATTACTGGAGCCAGGGCTGGGGAGGTGGCTCACGTGGCTTCACTAACTGCATGACTGCTGGAAACATGTTGAGCATGGTGACAACTCTTCATTCTATGGACTGAAAGCCCCAGGGGAAGAGCCTTCTATAAGCTGGGAGCTGGGTGATGTGTGCTCGTTGAGTCTCTTCTACCTGATAACCTTCCTGAAGCCAAGTTTACTCCTAGAGAGACTCACCCCTCTCAAAACAGTGGCTCAACCAGACCAGCCCGCATGATGCTCTGGATAGGGGCCTCTCTCAGTTGCCCTGGGAATAACTGAGGAAACGGTCAGAGGTCATCAGGAATGGTTCCTCTGTTCAAGAGAAAGCCACAGGTCATCACTGGGAAGAATGCAAAACACTTCCGCTTTGAGCTGCGGTTGTAGAAAGCCGGAGATCTCCGAGTTGTTCTGGCATTCGGGACTGGGTACCCGGGAGTCATTCTCTGGATCTGAAAGAGTTCCATTCTTTCTTCTGCGGCTGTGAGGAACAGGTTGATGCTGGAAGGGACAGAGCAGTCACAGATGGTGACTCAAAGTCTAGGTGGGGTGGTGCATGGCAACCATCCTAGCATTTGGGAGGCTGAGGTAGAAGGATGTGAGTTTGAGGCCAGCCTGGAATATGTATGGACTCCCTGGATAGCCTGAATGACTGAGAGAGATCCCCTCTTAACAAAATAAACCCAACTAAGACAAAGACAAAAACAAAACGAACAAACATGCAAAAAAAAAAAAAAAAAAAAAGCAAAGCAAAAACACTATGACCCAGGACATGTTTCTTAAGATGACACCTACTGTTTACCCTATGTAACACACACAAAGAAGAGAGGGGCGCTATGTCACTGCCATCTGCAGATTTCTGGGTCCAGAAAAACTTTAGAATCTGAGGTAAGAGCTGGTTGAAAGCTGGATGAGTCCCTGAATGATCAGGTGGCAAAAGGCTGTGGCCCCTCCCATCCCAAACCTGGACCACCATGGGGGCTGTTGTGGAGGGTTGCTGAGGTCTGTTTTTGTTCCAAAGCTTCCATTATTCTAGCTTCTGGTGCGTGGCTGCTGAGGCCCAGCCTCTGAATTCTTTAGGAGTCACTTTTGTCTAAAGAGGGATGTCGCACCTGAGGCTCCACCCTACCTTGAATGACGTCAGTGCTAGGTAACAAAGCTGGACATCTCTAAACAAAAGCTAAAACATTTTCTCTTCCTCCTTCTTCTCCCTCCACCCCACCCCAGATAAAAACTCTTTACATAGCCCTTTACATAGCCCTTTCTTTATAGCTTGCGCTCACAATCCTCTTGCCTCCGCCTCCCAAGAGATAGAATTACAGCCTCTAAAGCTGCCATTCCACTGTGACTATGGCAACCCCTCTGCCCAGATGTTGCTGAAAATGTACTTACCTATAACCTTCCGGTGTGCAAATCTCCCCATCAGGCTGTGTTCCAGAGAATGCAACCCTTGTGGTATTCATATTGTGACTTACACAAGTGGAAATGGAAAAAAGAAACCCAACCTTTTTACTCCTTAAGTTTCTGCAGTGTTGTGCTTAGCTGTTACAGTGGTATCTCCCTTCAGCTGTTATTATTTTTGTGTGTATGTGTGGGTGCATGTGTGTGTACTCTATGTGCATGTGTGTGTACTCTATGTGCATGTGTGTGTACTCTATGTGCATGTGTGTGGAGGCCATAGAACAACTTCAGCTTTTGTTCCTCCAGAACTGTTTATTTTATTTTATTTTACTTTATTTTTTATTTTATTTTATTTTATTTATTTATTAATTTTTTAGATTTTCGAGACAGGGTTTCTCTGTAGCTTTTGGTTCCTGTCCTGGAACTAGCTCTTCTAGACCAGGCTGGCCTCGAACTCACAGAGATCCGCCTGCCTCTGCCTCCCGAGTGCTGGGATACTTTATTTTTTTAAATAAAGTTTCTCATTGGCCTGGAATTAATCAAGTAGGCAAGGCTAACTGGCTAGTGTTGTGTAAGAGTTTCCTGTGAGATTGAAATATTCTATTCTGCAGTGAATTCCTTTAAGTAATAAGATAAACAGCTCAAAATGACTTCAGGAAGTTACTGAAACAGACCAGATTCACTAGGCCCCACCCCCTCAGAGCAAGCAGTAAAGGGGGTGACAGTCGCTCTTAGACAAGCCAAGATGTAAGGATGACTCTAAGCAGAGACTAGCTGAGCTGCCTGAAAGAGATTGAGACCAGACCACATGGGAAGGACACTCCCTAACATATCGAGTTGCCTGTAGGCTGTGTGTTCCAGGTTCCTAGTTTTTGTGAACTGTAACCCCTATTGGGGTAGGTTTTGGTGCGCTGTCTTTGAGTCATTTCTTGTAGGCAGAGGCTGCTTGTTTGTTCTTGGCTGCCCAGATCCAAAATAATCACACAGAAACAAACTGTATTAAATACAACACTGCTTGGCCAATCACTCAGGCATATTGCTAGCTAGCTCTTATATCTTAAATTAATCCACCTCTATTAATCTGTGCATCTCCATGAGGTTGTAGCCTACTGGCAAGGTTGAACATCTTTCTCCTTTGGCATCTACATGGCGTCCCTGACTCCACCTTCTTTCCTCCTCTATCTGCGTGGAATTCCCACCTTGCTATATTCTGCTAAGCCATTGGCCGAAACAGCTTTATTTATTAACCAATAAAAGCAACACATATACAGAAGGACTTTCCACACTAGTTCCTCTTTTCTGAAGAATTTAACTTTAATATAGTAAAATTACATATGTGAAACAGGTATCAAGCAAGAATTACAGTTATGATATTTATATTTACTTTATCTTTTATCATAACTAAGGGAAACTATAATAATAACAACTATCATCTTTTAATTTTATTAAAGACTCCAGAAGGATATAATATTACCTAAGTAAATAGGAAGTACATTGTAAGCAACTTCCAAAACTCTAGAATTGACAGAGACATCTCGCTGTTTGGACAGTCACCGAAAGTTCTTCTGTATTGTTGCAGCATCCCTCTTTTGTCTACAGTCATCATAGCATCTGGCAGATTTTTCCATGAAGCAGGAAATTTGAAGATCTCTTATGCCTTTGTACTTGCAAAGTTTATCAGTTGGATTTTTTTTTTGTGTGTGTGTGTGTCCTGTAAAATGTCTGGCAGTTCTCTTTTATGAAGCAGGAACACATATACAGGACTTCCCACACCAATTTCTGTTCCTGTAAGGACCCTTGTAAGTAACTCCAATAAAACTCACTGGTACACCATGCTGGATTTTTGTGGTATCCATACTTTGGTCTGTCATGAGCTCCCTATCTGGGGTGAGTAGATGTGTGTGCTTTGCTTCCCTGAGAAAAGTCATACAATATCCAGCAGTCCCTAGGAACCCATCTGTCTCTGCCTCGCCAGATCTTGCATTACAACTGTGTGCCATGATCCTCCCCCTTCTAAAACAGTTTTATTTATTATTTTTGTTTTAGGTTCTTGAGTACCTATGTGTATGAAAGTGTGCCACTCGTGTGCAGTGCCTGCAGAGGTCAGAAGAGGCTGTGGATCTTCTGAAACTGGGGTTACAGGGGATTGCGAACTGCCATGTAGGTTCTGGGAACTGAACCTGGGTCCTCTGATAGAAGAGCTGTGCTCTTAACTCCCAAGCCATCTCTCTAAGCCCCCTTTAAAAACAAGACAAACAAACAAAAAACAAACAACAACTACAAACAAACCAACCAAGCATGGGTTTTGGCAATTGACATCAGGTCCTCACACTTGCCAGGCAAGTGACAAAAAAAAGCCTTTATGGATGGAACTGTTTCTCCCAGGCCGCCATTCAATTTTTGATAGTAAGGAACACGCTGACCTGAGAATCAGGTGACCTGAATCCCAGTTCTGTCTCTTCAAGGGACTCGTTTACTGACTGAACTTCATTTCTCTTGGCCATCTTTTTATCTGCAAAATAAAGATTGGGAATCAGGTCATTTGAAAGGCCTCATCTAACTCAACAATCTATAACAATCCTCTTTCTGAAAATCTTTCTATTCATGACGATCTAGTGGCATCCAGTGATGTATTTGTTGAAGATTTCCAGCCATGTGGAAGATTTGGGATGTGACCCTCCATGGTGACCTCTTCCTTGCTTTTTCTAATCCTGTCTCCTTTCCCTTCTGTCCACACCACCTGGCCTCAATTTCTCCTTGATGCGGTTCGTCCACCCGCCAGAGAGCAGGTCCAGAAAACCTCAGTGTTCTTGGAGCTCAGCTGCTTCTGTGTGCTTCCAGCTGAAATCCCATCTGGAGCCAATGTGCTGGGCCAACTCCTCCTGTGAGAGCCATCTTTCCCCTTTGTACTCTCAGCCCTGAGCCTGAGGGGTGGCTTGGACAGAATTGTCCCCTGAGGTCAAACTTGGTATATTTTTTCCCCTAAGGCAGATCTCTTTTGGAATCTAAATGCCCTGGATACCTGTCTCCAGGCACCCAATCCTGAGCTCAGCATTGGTTGCCTGCCAGGAGGACCCAACCTGCCCTCACGGCTCTTACATCTGAGTGAAGGCATTGCAACAAGACAGTCAGAAAATGCTTCATTTAACTGATTTGTCTTAGTAGAGTGAACTTTTGTATCGCCTCAGTATTTCTGTAAAGTAACTAAGGTTGATATGCTTATTATTCTCACTATAAGGAAAGTGAAGTTAAATGTGATTATTCTAAGAAAACACAGTATTCATTTCGTCTTTTCTTTCTGTACTAGAACACTTGATCAACTTCCAATCATAAAAAAGGGCTTGCTTTGGCTTACAGTCTAAGGTGATACGCTCCATCAGGGCAGTGGGGACCAGCTCTCGTCTTCGTACAGTGGGTTCTCACTTTTTGGGATGCTGTGACCTTTTAATACGGTTCCTCATGCTGCAGTGGTCCCCAACCATAAAATTGTTTTGGCACCACTTTATAATTGTAGTTTGGCTACTATTATGAATTGGAACAATCCTATATGCAGGATATCTAATATGTGACCCCAAAGGGACCATGACTCATAGGTTGAGAACCAATGTCTTGTGACTCAGGAAGCAGATAGCCAGACCAGACCCAGAAGTGGCTGTCTGCTGCAAGTCCCTCCTCATTGACTTCTGATACCTAGGCCAAAGTCATAAAGATTGCACCCCTTCAAAGTTCCACTGGCTAAGGGAATCAAGTGTTCAAACACATGAATCTGTGGGGAACATTTCTCAGGTAATGACACAAAATAGAATCAGAATAAGACTTGAAGCACGGTCTTCTAATCTCAAAATCTCTGCTGTTTGCTGGGATGGTGGCTCATGGACTCTCATTTAGGATGTACACACTCCTAGGGTCAAGCCGCGAAACCTTGAAACAAAAGCAACAGAAGCACAGAAATGACCCAGACTTATAAATTTCCCTTTTGTTAGCCTGACGAACGTTTCAAGATCCATGCCTGGGCCCTCGAGACGGTCTCCAGGCTCTCAGGGAATCTAGCTGGAGTCTTGGCACGTAGAGGATTAGTTTGCAAAGCAATACTCATCTCCCAAACTAGATCTGGGTATTCTATATTTTCAGACAAACATTTTGTGTTTCATTCTAATTAAGATCATTTAATCTTGGCTTGCAATAAATGATGTACATTTCCCTTTTTGTAATTCCCAGGCACTGTGCAATGATGACAGTAACCCAACCCTGGCATGTGTGGGACAACACATGGGTGTGATGTTGCACACCTTGAGAAACATTTCCCCGTTTGTTGTCTCAAATGGCAGCACCCCTCCAATTCTCTGGAGGTTGGCCTTCATAAAAGTCTTCTCCTAGACTCTCTTCTAAGAGTGTCCTTGGAAAGTGAACTATTTAAGAGGCTTGTTATTGGAGAGCTGCACCAGAGGCAAGGGGTCCGAGGAACCACCAGAAGGGAAGACATAGAAAGTGCATCTTTGGAATGGGAATGGCCAGTCATCTGGTGTGGTCATTTGGATAATACCGACTTTTAAAGTATGGGTCATAGTGCCTGCGTAGGAGTCAGAGGACAACTTGGGGGAATCAGTTCTCTCCTTCCACCATGTGGTTTCTGGAAATCAAACCCTGGGTGACAGGTTTGGTAGCAGATGCCATTACTCCTCAAGCTGCCTCACTGGCCCTGACACAGTCCTTGAAGCTTTAAAAGTCTCCTTTCTGTGTCTTTGAGAGCTGAGTTAAATGGTGGTAGTAGAGGAACGGTAGGGGATGTAAGGGATTTTGCCCCAATTTTGAAAATTAGCAGCTGAGTTCCAAGGCGGAGGATTGCTCTGACTCCAATGCTAAATTGGAAGTGGGGCATGGAGTAACTTGGGAATGTCCTAGCCGCGTCTGCCTGTTCCTGGAGCCAAGCTGTGCCACTTCAGCACCGAAGACAGCACCCTGGAGGCTGCCTGTCGCTGTTTACACTGGGGAGTCCTGAATCTTTGAGTCCGTGTCCTTGGCAAATGGTGTGGGGAAGACTGGAACGCGAGTGTTAAAGAAGGCTCAGCACCCAGGGATCTCACCCAGACTCCTTTGGGTTTTCCCCTGGGCTTAGAATAAGCGTTTGCTTTCTCCAGCTTTTTCTGTCTTATTCTATCAGACAGAAGGTAGGATTTTGCAACCTTTCTGCCCTTTCCCCACATCTAGCCTATTTCTTTAGGTCTAAACATGCTTTTTCTTCTTAGAGAATGCAGGATCTCTGCTTTCTACACAAAAACTAGCTAAGTAGTGTTGGATCCCCAAAAAGACATAGACGGACACCAGAGTATGGTTGGCAGAGAGTAGGATTCCTGAAAGAGCATCCATGGACCATTGGCCAGGAAGTTTGTTGACATGATGTCTTGACTCAGTGGGATGTTACCGCCCACTGAGCAGGAATTCAGAATCAATTAAGTCAAGGTGGAAGAATCTCTAAGACTCCCCAGACACTCAGGGCTGCCCCAGATTACACAGTAAAGTCAAATTGACAGTGTGCATCTATGGAGGCCGTAGTGGGTGTAGAACGAATTCTTCACCAACTGGGTCATCTTGAGCAGCTCACTTCGCTTCTTTAAGTCTCAGGGGAAGGTATGTTACATACAAATGGACACTCTTACAGGAAATTATCCTAAGTAGAGTAGGACACGATAATTAAAACCAGCTCCTACATTCTCGGATGGAAAGGAAGCAGCATTTCTGATTTCCCGTCACTGTGGCGTGACAAGTATGGCATGCCATAGTTGATAAAGACAGTGGTGTCAGGCCAGCGGTTGCCCATGAATGTGACTTTGGTCCTTTCTGCACCTGGGCAATCTCTTCTCTTCTTTCACTAATTTACCAGGCTAGGAATAGTCATAGTGACATTCTTGGTTTATCAGCTAGCCACAGTGCTGTGGGAAACAGCTTGTGGCCCACCCTCCCACCCTTCTGCACCAGCTGGACACCCTGGAAAGCTGCAGAAGCCCATGGAGCTGTATGAGAAATCTCTGTCCATCCGCCACCTACCTCCACAACCCTCTCACACATTGTCACCATGTCTGTTGGATGAAGGGAGCTTCCTTTGGAGCTTTCAGAAAAGACGGTTGTATTTAGTCTCCAAGGGGGCATGGGCTTTAGCATAACTTATGTACAGACAATGTCCACCCAGGCAGGCTGCCCTGTGACAGGAGTCTTATTGAGTCCTAGCCAGCTGTGTAATAGCTATTTATACCACTCTGTTTCCCCTTCTTTCTTGACGGTGCCTCAGTTTTGTTCGTGTATCTCCCATTCCCACACGGCTACATGCCTCTGGAACATGACTTCACCTTCATTTCCAGAGTGGCTGTAGTCAGTGCTGAGAGGTCTCTAACAAGGGCAGAAGGACGGGGATGGATCTGAGTGAGAGAATGAGAATCCTTGGCGCCAGCCTAAGATGAGCCAACACTGAAGATACAAGGCAGGGGGATGACAGGAGTCTGAGTCCTCTGAGTCTGTCAAGCCACGGTACGAACATGCTTTGTAATGTGGATTTCTGTTGGGGGATATTATTTTAAAGTGTGTCACTTTTGTTTATGTGGTGGAACATTTATTTAATGATGTAGAGATGTGTTGCTTTTGTTTATGCTGCGTTTGTTTAACTCTGTGAAGCTGCGACTCTTTGCCTGTCTAAAACACCTGATGGTCTAATAAAGAGCTGAACAGCCAATAGTGAGGCAGGAGCAAGGGTAGGTGGGGCTGGCAGACAGAGAATAAATAGAAGGAGAAATGAGGAAAAGAAGGAACAATAAGAGAACAAGGAGAGGAGGACATCAGGGCCAGGCACCCAGCCAGCCACGGAGTAAGAGTGAAAGTCAGATACAGAGAAGGGAAGGAAAAAGGCCAGAGGCAAAAGGTAGATGGGATAATTTAAGTTAAAAAATGCTGGCAAGAAACAAGCCGAGCTAATAAGGCATTCCTAACTAAGAATAGCCTTTGTGTGTGGTTTACTTGGGATCTGGTTGGCAAGTCCCCACCCTCCTAATAGCCAAAAGAATAAAACATCACAGAACAGATTTCTTCTGACTTTCCTGGTCTGTGAGATAATAGAGTTCTTGATTGATGGAGCAGAGGTTTCTTACTTTTATTTTCTATGTGTATGAGTGTTTTGCTTGTATGTGTATCTGTGCACCTGGTACCCGGGGAGGCCAGAAGAGAGCATCACATTGCCTGGAACTGGAGTTTCAGATGGTTGTGAGCATCCTAGTAGGTGCTGGAATCTGAATGCAACCTTCTGTCAAAGCAGCCAATGCCTTTAACTACTGAGCCAGTTATCTCTCTAGCCCTGAGCGAGGTTTCTATTCTGTTCAGTAAAGTACATTCTAATAAACCCCCTACCACTCAGGAGATGACTGTGCGTCATTTGTTAAAGATACAGTGTAAGCCTGAGTCATGTGCAGTGCTCCAAATCATCTCTGATTCCTGCCAGTCTCGGCCATGTGTGTGAGGTCACATTAAGTGGTAATAGCTAGAAGGCACAATCTGCTAGCCTGAGACTTTATGCATTAGATACCCAGAATCATCATTTTTAAATGGACAGTATTGCTGTGGTTGTGAGTGGAGGTGCCTGAGAAGGCCAGAAGAGGATATTGGCTCCCTTGGAACTAGAGTTCAAGGTGGTTGGAACTGACAGGTATGGGTGCTAAGAATTGAACTGGGGTTCTCTACAAGACCAATATGTGCGCTCTGAACTATGAAGCCATCTCTCCAGTTCCCAGCTTTGTTCATTTTTGTTATTTTTGACACAGGGTCTCATGTATACCAGGATAGCCTTGAACTCATTATTAGTTGAGGATGACCTTGAACTCCTGATCCTCCTGCCTCCATCTTTCAAGTGCTAGATCTTAGTCCCATATCACTGTGCCCAGCTCAGCTTCATCTTAATTACATCTTGTGGCATTTCTTCTACATGCCATTAACAGTTGCAAATGAGATCTTTCTATTAGTTCAATTTCATTTATTTTGGAAGGAAAGGCATCTTTTAGTTTTCTAGAACCAAGCTCCCCCAAGAGAAGGCCTTTGTCAAGTCACTGTTTGGAGTACAACTTTGGGGCCTGAGATTATACATACCTAAGAATACAGTTATTAATTGTGCCCTTGGGGCACATAGAGAGGATGACATGTCCAGACTTCTCTGCAAGGCATTCTGACTGATGCTCTGTTAGTTGGGACAACGACTTTCTCTTTTTGGCTCTGGAGTATTGCCTGTCTCCCAGTATTGTGGCAGAAAGTGGAGGAAGCCATGTTTAGAAGCTGCGTGACTCTTCATACTCTTAGACAAGTACTGAGATACACTACCAGGTGGGAATTAGGGGAAAGATAGATACAGGGACCGAAGAGCAAGAGAAGCTGCAGTGAGACACTGTCACACTCCTAAAAGAGCTTGTGATAAAATCCAATAAATATGCTGAAGCTGGTGAGATGGTTCAGCGGGTAGAGGTCCCTACTGGCAAGCCTGACGGCTGGGTTTAATCTCCGAGGATCCTTACGATGTGAAGAGAGAACTGGTTCCCTCAAGTTGTCTTCTGACCTTCACATGCATGATATGTCAAATACACACCACCTACACATACACATATACACACACACACACACAGATAATAAAAATTTGTTAAAAGAGAAATTGTATTGAGGGGAGATGGTTCAGTTTGTCAAGTACTTTGCAAGCAAAAAAAAAAAAGGCTAAGTATTCTGGCACATCCTTGTAACTCAGCTCTGGAAGGCAGAGACAGGGTGCTCTATGGGGCTCACTGGCCAGCCAATTTACCCTACTTGGTGAGT
Source organism: Chionomys nivalis (assembly GCF_950005125.1). Taxonomy (NCBI): domain Eukaryota; kingdom Metazoa; phylum Chordata; class Mammalia; order Rodentia; family Cricetidae; genus Chionomys; species Chionomys nivalis. The sequence goes on from NC_080097.1 coordinate 48,620,375, forward strand.
TCCAGGCCATTGAGAGGCCCTGCCTCAACAATAACAGGTGGATGGCTCTCAAGGTGGTCCTCTGTTCATGACCCCATGAACACATGCTGGAACACACAGATACACAAATACACACACACACACACACACATCATATTGAGCACATCCAAAATGCAAGTCCAGAGACACTTTGCCTGTCCCTTAGGTTTGGGGAAGTCCATAGGAAAGCGAAAAGCCACTTTCAACTATGAAACCAGCTCGTAGAAGGTGCTGACAATTCTTTGGACAACAAGAGAAGATCTGTCACTTTAGGAAATTAGTATTTCAGAATCATAAATTAAGCCATGAAGTCAACCTAGAATAGAAAGGAAATTTGGGGGTAACAAGGGATGGGGAGGTTTTAGATCCTGTCTCTGTCATTGGCAGTATTGCAAAAGTTACCCTAGCAGTAGCAGATTATTTAAAAAATTATTATTTATTAATATGCATCATATATATGTGTGTGTGTGTGTGTGTACCACACATGTGTACTACAGTGCACATGTGGAGGTCAGAGGAATCAAACTCTGCGTCAGGCCTGTGTAACAAGTGCTTTAATTACTGAGCCATCTCTCTGGCCCCTCACGAATTCTGTTAGATGATCATCTCCCATAGCCACTGCCATTTTGTGGTCACAGCAGCATTGCAAGGTGTTACCCCATTTGGAATAACGAGACAGAAGTAATTGCCTAGGAGTCCTGTAACAGCCTTATTGAGAGTGTTAAGTTACAGAGCGTAGATTCACCCTTTCTTTCCACGGTTTCCAGCCTGTCACTGAGGTGGACAAAACCACACCACAGTCGATTATAGAACATTTCCACCACCTCTCCTGCTGTAGAATGAGCTACTCTGAGCAAAATAGCAAAACTTGAAAAAAGCTTGCCATCAGGTCAGTTGTGCCTGCTTGTAAAAGACCATTTACAGAGGGCCTTGTTGGACATGAATATTCCCTCACAGAAGGAGGGGTGTGGAGGGTCACTGGATCCTCGCTGGAGAACCCAGCCCCTCCTCTGAGCCGACTGCATGCGATTCTGCCATAACTGACTCTGGACCTCATGGAAGTGCTAGAGTGGCCTAGTCAAAGGGGCTCCCGCTCTGCCTTGAGGAGAAGTCATCATCTGTGCTGGCAGCGGGTGAAGGGTTTCTGGTGCTGCTGCTTTGGGGTCACCAGTGCTCTGTAAGTCAGCCTAACAGGACTCCTTGGTTCTCCGGGGATCTTTGGTGGAATCATACTTTGTCTTGTCATAGAGATCTTAGGAGGGCAGGATAGATTTTTCTCTGACATTTTCCCCACCCTAAATCCATTAGCCTCATTCACCCTCCCTCCAAAACTCCCAACCCCCCAATTAGAGATCTTTATTTGTTTGTTTATATGTGTTTTGTTTTTCCAAGACAGGGTTTCCCTGTGCAACCTTGACTGTCCTGGAACTCATTCTAGATAAGGCTTTGCTTGAACTCACAGAGATCCACTTGCCTCCGACTCCCAAGTGCTGGCATTAAAGGCGTGCACCACCACCACCTGGCTCCACAAAGGGATCTAACTTAGACCTGTTGGCACTGAAGGATTTGTTAAGTATGAATGACCATAGCCTCAGAGATTAGACTGGTAGTCAGCTTCTTGACTGCTCCTGACCTTGGGATGGATTCTTACAAGACAGACACATAGTTTATTCTTGATGTGTGTAATTCTTCATTGAGTCTTCGTTAGATGGTGGTTTTTGTGTTTAAGTGTTTTGTTTATTTTTGTATGCGGCATTCATGTGTGTATGTAGGTTTGTGTGTGCCCTGGTGCATATGTGGAGGTCAGAAGACAACTTCTTTTTTTAATTTTTAAAATTTTATTGATTTTTATTGAGCTCTACATTTTTCTATGCTCCTCTCCCTGCCTCTCCCCTCCCCTTCAATCCTCTCCCAAGGTCCCCATGCTCCCAATTTACTCAGGAGATCTTGCAGAAGACAACTGCTAGTATTGATTTGCCTTCCATCTTGTTTGAGGCAAAATCTCTTGCTTGTTACTGTATGAGCCAGCTATGGCTGGCCTGCAAACTCCTGGAGAGCCTCCTGTCTCCACCTCTACCTCAGATTGCCTTAGAACTGGATTTTACAGACACGTGCTGACACGTCTGGCTTTCCATGGTTCTGGGGATCTGAGTTCACTTCTTCAGGCTTGTGTGGGAACTGGTTCACCCACTGAGCCATCCCGTCCCTCCAACCTAATCGTGCTTCATTTTTCAGTATACAGATCGGCCTTAGAAGCTCTAGAATTACATTCCCAGACTGTTTCTAGGCTGCCTGAGGCTGAGCTTATTGGTTGGGAATTTCAAATTAAATTTCCTGTGCAGTTTGGGCTGCGAGTGCTGATTCACAGATGGCCAAACAACACTGTCCTTCTTGGCCCCCCTCTAGACGGGAAGACTGGCTGCAAGAGAACGCTGCCAGGATGAGGGCCCTGTGGTTTCCTTTCATGGTGACATGGGTCAGTTGCAATGGACGTCGATGTGTGGTCCTTTTAGGGAATGTGCTACAGGCCTCTCTGCCAATAAGACTTAAGCCACATTCCTAAGTCCAAGCCCTGGTGATCTGGAGTTGTGGAACGGAGAACCAAGTGTTAGGAGTGTTCACAGTGTCAGTGCTAGTGGGATATTGAAGTACAAAGGAAGGGTGTTAACCTATATTGTCTGAAAGCCCCAGGCTGGGGAGAATATTAATCAACTTGTTGAAAGCACATAGCTACTCAGTGGAGGAAGAGCTGAGCTTTGAGCCCGGATCGACTTGATTCAAATGGGCATTTCTCTTCCCGCTACATCTGTGGTGGAGTCATCAAGAGCCTGTTCTCTTGTGCTGGTGTAATGGGACACTGCCAAGCAGCGTATAGTAATAGCCATTAGTTTATCATGGATGTGGGGGATGAGACATACTTGCAGATTCCAGGTCTGGTGAAGGCTCACTGGCTCATACGATGGCTTCTTCTTGAATCCTCACATGGCAAAGAGGGGAGATGAGCTTTCTGGAGCTTCTTATTTGTGTATTTGTTTATTTTATATGAATTTTTTGTTTGTTTTTGTTTTTCAAGACAGGGCTTCTCTGTGTAACAGCCCTAGCAGTCCTGGAACTAACTCTTGTAGACCAGGCTGGCCTCGAACTCACAGAGATCCTCCTGCCTCTGCCTCTTTAGTACTGGGATTAAAGGTGTGTGCCACCACTGCCCGGCTTTATATAACATTTAAAAACATTTATTATTTTATGTATACGCATGTTTTGTATGCACATATATCTGTGTACCATATGCATCCCTGGTGCCCAGTCAAGGTCAGAGAAGACATCAGATCTCTTGGAACCGGAGTTCTGGATGGTTGTGAGTTAACATATGAATGCTGGGAATTGAACCTGGGTCTTCTGCAAGAGCAACAAGTGCTCTTAACTACTGAACAATTTTCCAATTGTAAGGCAGGGTTTCAAGTAGCCCTGTTAAGCTATCCTTGAGTTAGCCAAAGATGACATTGGTCCTATCCTCCTTCCTCGACCTTCCAAGAGCTGGGATTATTAGTTATGTGTTACCATATTTGGTTCTATATATTTAGATAGAGGGTCTTACTATGTAGCCCAGGCTGGTTTGGGTCTTGTGATTCTCCTACCTTAACCTCTCAAGTGCTTGGTTATAGGCATACCTCACCACACCTGGCCTACAGGCCTCTTATAGGAGGGTGATAATCCCATTGATGAACACCCCCAAGGCTTCATATTAAATCATTAAACAAATGCCACCTTAAGCATTGAAAGGGTGTGTGAAAACTGTCCCTCACTGGTAGCAGAGAAGGTAGCCCTGATAACTAGAGGTGACTTTAAATGAGGGTATTATTGTCTGACTCCAGTTTACATAATCTCTTGGGCATGTCTGCTCTTCCCAACATGTGTTGTGCCAGGGATGGGTCTTGAAGCAGAAATGCCCCCTCAGCTCTAAAGCTCTCTACCTGTGTCATATTTGATTTTCCATCTTGTAAATTGGAAGACTCAAACCAAGATCCTCAGTTAAATTCTTTGTTACTTTCTAGGCCAAGCAGGAGTTGGAGGGGTATTCAGATATTTGGGTGGGGGTCTCCAGCTCCTGGACTGGTTTTAATGGGGACCATCCCCTTCTCTTCTCCGGCTGGTATCTCGTGAAGAGCACGCGGAGGAGAATGAGATCATGTCTGCAAAGTGAGCTGAACTTGTTGGAGCGAGAAGCTAATGATCCCAGGGCCTGTGAGTACCATTATCTGTCTCCAGTTTCTAATCCTGATTCAAGGGCCAGGCTGAGTTTATCTTGCAGAACTGGTCAGCTCTCGAGTCAAAGAGCTGAACCCTCTTATTTTCCTCTTCTGGGTTTTCAGACGGTGACAAGAGCCCCTACTGCCATGGCAACGGGAGCTGTGGAAAACTTAACCCTGAAATGTGGGCTGGAGTTGGCAGCCTTTATGGCGGGTACAGTCATCCCCTGGAGGCACTTCCTCCATCTCGACTTTGCTCCTTGAAGCCAGGATTTAAACCAAAACCGGAGACTCTGGGGTCATGTGGTACATTCTTCATCTGGCATGAAGAAAAGCTTCGACACTTACTAGCTGTATGATACTCGGCAAGTCACTTAACCTCACTGAGTCCATATTGTAGGTGGCAACTTAGGCCATCAGAGGAACTTGAGTGTGCTCTGTGCATGTGGTCTGTTTGAAGCAGGAACTCTAAGTTGTCCCCTAACAGCTGCTTGTGGGTGCATCCGTCTGTGAGAGGGTAGGCCAGGGCACCTGAATCTCAAGCTCTCTTAGGCCGGGAAGATTTTGGGAAAATCAGCCTAATACTTTTTTTTTGCAGTAGGTATTTCTTCTTAAGATGTGATAATATAAGGGCCAGGCATCCAGCTTAGTGGCCTAGCATGCATAAGGCCATGAGTTCAATCCCCACTGCAATAAAAAAAAATTTTTTTTTAAAAGGAAGTAAAGAAAAAAATGTGATAATATGGAGAGAAAAAGAAATTTGCAACAGACTGCCAGGGAACAGAGAGTCAGGCCTCTGCAGTCCTGGCCCACAGATACTCCCTGAGTCATTCAGTAACTTCTCTCTGCCTTCAGACTTCCACATTGTCCTACGGATTGAAAAAGTGGATGGTTCTTGAAAAAAATAAAACAAAACAAAACCAAATAAAATGCCTTTCAGAGTCTGGGTAAAATTATCTTCACCTGAAAAATGTCTTTCTATCCAGCTCTTCAAGGACTGGAATGGGACGGTCAGTGCTTTCTCAATCAGCATGTTCCAAACAGGGTGTCATTCACTCTCTGGGCCTGGGAAGCCACTAACTTGCCACCAAGGGGTGTTTGCCTCTAAGACTGGAGAAGGAAGAATCCACATGGCAGGGAGAGAAGAACAGAGAAGCTCAGGACCCAGTCCAAGTTCCATCTCTGGGTGCTTTCTGGGCTGGACCACCAGCCTTTGGCAGAGTCTCTGTGTGTTAGAGACAGGGAGAAGGTATTCAAAAGCTCCCTGTACACTTCAAGAAGGCCACTGACTTTTTCCATCACTCTGTCCAAAGTACCTGACACAAATGACATAAAGCAGAAGGACTTTATATTAACTAATTGTTTCAGAGGGTTCAACCAGTCATTGGTTGATTCCATATGCTTGGGCAGAACATCATCCTGGTGGGAACCTACAGATGTGAGCACTTTGCTGACATCTGGGAAGCAGAAAGCAAACCAGGAAGTGGCCTGGGATAATATACTTCCAAGCATCTATCCTTCATGACCAACTTCCTCCACTAGGCCTTACCTTTTAAAGTGGCCATCGCCTTCCTAAATAGTGCTCCCGACTGGGGACTGCACATTCAAAGCATGAACCTGTGGGGACGCTTTATATTCAATTTATAACAAATACCATGTCTCCTGGGGCCCTCGTGGCTCCACCTACAAAGCAAGAGCGTTAGCTCTTCTTGAAGCCGAAGTTTGAGTTACAGATCTGTGTGGCTTTAGAGCAGAAGGGTCAAGCACGCGGAGCCTCTGTCTCGGGCCTTTTCAGTGCCTGTTTGGAGAGAAGGTCACTCAGGGCTCAATTCAGGGCCCCTTTCCAGGCTCTCAGTGAAGAGGAGGCTGGCTGGAGGGAGGGATTCACAGGCCTTAGGTGAAGATAGATCAGCAGGACCATTTTTCCTTTTCATGAGGGCCGTTATTCGCTTTCTAGAGAAATCTTTATTTCCCACTCAGCAGGCACTTGTTCCCATCAGGATATGAAGTACACGTCTTGTGTGTCCTGGGGTTTCCCAGTTTCCCCCTTTGTCCTGCCTTTCCTGTTACCGCTCCTGTTTCTCTTCCTTTCCCCTCCGTGGTGGGCCCTCCCTCAGCCTGCCCTCCCTCTCTCTAGGCCTTGTCTGACTCTGCTTTGGTCTCCCTGGGAGCTGGAGACTGAGTGTTTTGGTCTGCTAAGGCCAAACAGCAGCCAGAAGGAGGTCTAGGAAATCCCCAAGGGAGTTTAGAGCATCTGTGGCTCTGAGTGCCAGCGTGGGTGGGGCTGTGTGTGTACAGGGGGAGGGCAGAGGCAGGAGACTTTTTGATGGACTCAGCCTCCAGGCCAGGGATCCTCCCACTGCAAGATTCAGCTTCTGTACCTTCACGACAGGGGTCATCAGTGTACAGATAGGTGACATCGTTTCATGTTTTTGAGAGAGGAGGGTCCCACTTCAGCTTAGGATGCTTGTTAAAGGGGAGCGAGAATGTATTTGGAAGCGCTCTGCTGGATTGCTGTGGAATATGATTCTGGGTGCAGGCTGGGAAGTCATGGTTGGGCTGAGGAGGCAGGCGCCAACAGCGGCCTGCAGGCCTGCCGGAGTGTGCCTTGTGGGAGCAGGTTAGGGATGCTGCTCACGTAAGGGGATGCCGAGCGATCAGACCCAGCAGAGCTCTGTGCTGGCGCAGGATTAGAACGGCCCCCCTTTTTCCTGGGCTAGAGCAATTTAAATGTAATGGATGGGATATGCAAATATTCCGGTTAACGACTGAGAAGAGAGGATGCCGTTCAAGGACATGCGTGTGCGTGGAATGGGGCTTCAGTTGCACTCGTAGCATCCGGTACCCTGATGTAGCAGGTAGCACCCGGGATGCTGAAGTCAGAGGATGAGAGTGGAAGAGCTGGAGTGTGGTGAGGATGCTAAGGTGGGATTGGATGCTGGTTGTGGCTAGGATGCTGGGGTGTGGTTACTACTATGCTCATGAGAGCATCTTCTGTCTGAAGGATGATTCCTGGCGGGTGATCACTACAGATGTCTCAGCTCCTCGGTGAAAAGAGTGCATTTTTACTTTCTGTTGAGGCTGAAAAACTGTAGCCAAGCTTCTTTATCATTTGTAACAAGTGTTATTTTTCACTGGCTTATTTGTACTCTTTGTTGGTTTCTTGGGGACCTTAGTATCTCATACATCATAACCTTTATTGAATTGCTACAATAATTTTTATAGATCATGGCTGATTTGAGCTTTTTTGATATCTACATATATCTACATATATCTTTGAGGTACAGTTGGTACACAATAAACTGCTCATTGTTAAGACATTCAATTTTTTGGGTTTAAGAATATATGCACCAATGAAAATATCACGATCAACTAATGTATTCACATCCCCGAGATCCCTTGAACCTCTTGGTCATCCCCTCTTTATTGTGCCCTCACCGAAGCAATCTGTGATCTCCTTTCTGATACCATAACTCGGCTTAGATTTTCTAAGTTTTCCTAAGTAAAGCTTTACAGCATGCACTCCTCTTTTTAAAATATGACTTCTTCACTCAGTGTAAGGTTTTGGACCTATCTACATTGTTTCTTGATTCCATGGTGCATATTCTTTGTTGTTGAGCACATATAAGTCACCATTTGGTTAGTTATGTCCCCAGTGATGGGCATCTGGGTCGTCTCCAGTTTGTGGATATTAAAAAAATAAACCTGCTATAAAGTCTTTGGCTGCCAATTTGAAAAAAATAAAAGCATATTTTAGACAGAGACAGAGAAGGAAGGGCTAGGACATGGACAGGGACAGTGGAAGACAGAGTGTTCATTGGACAGAAATGAGGAAAGACAGCTGATTAGAGATGCATCTCAGAGAAACTAGAATTTATGTATGACGGGCCATGACAATTCTTTATTACGGTGCAGAGGACATGGTAAAATTCTCAGTCTTTCATATTGACATCCCTTCAGTTCATAATGAATGACTAATGTTCACACTGATGTCCCTCAGTTCACACAGAATGAGCAGTGTTCACACCGATGTCCCCTCAGTTCACACAGAATGAGCAGTGTTCACACTGATGTCCCTTCAGTTTACACAGAATGAGTACTGTTCACACTGCTGTCCCCTCAGTTCATAAAGAATGAGAAGTGTTCACACTGATGCTCCTTCAGTTCATACAGAATACAGAATGAGCAATGTTCACACTGACATTCTCTCAGTTCACACAGAATGAGCAGTGTTCACATTGATGCCCCTTAAGTTCATACAGAATGAGAAGTATTTACACTGATGTTCCTCAGTTAACACAGAATGAGCAGTGTTCACACTGATGCCCCCTCAGTTCACACAGAATGAGCAGTGTTCACACTGATGCCCCCTCAGTTCACACAGAATGAGCAGTGTTCACATTGATGTCCCTTAGTTCACACAGAATGAGCAGTGTTCACACTGATGTCCCTTCAGTTCACACAGAATGAGCAGTGTTTACACTGATGTCCATTTTCTCTTTTTGTCCTTACTGAATGAGCAGTTTGCTTTCAACCTTGCATTAGGAAACTGTAGACAAAAGCTGTTTGTTCGTTTCTGGCCTCCCAGACCAAAAATAATCACACAGAAACTGTATTGATTAAAATGCTGCTTAGCCAATAACTTAAGAATATTTCTAGCTAGCCCTTACATCTTAAATCAACCCATTTCTATTATTTTATGTTTTACCACAAGGCTTGTGGTTTACCAGTAAGGTTCTGGCAGGCAGCTCACGTCTTTCTCCTTAGGCGGCCATATGGCGTCCCTCTGACTCTGCCTACTCTCTCTGTACATCTCTGTTTGAATTTTCTACCTGGTTTTACTCTGTTAAGCCATTGGCCAAAAAGCAGCTTTTTTACTAACCAATGGCAGTAAAACATATTAACAGAGAGGAATCCCACACCAGAAAACATTCCCTTAAGCTTGTCACTAGGACTTGATGAAAGGCAGACTCCCAGAGTCATAGAGAATAGAAGTTCTCTGAGTCACATTTTTTTCTCCATTCATATAATATGAGCACTGCCACTTACACAGGGGTTGTCTGCAATCTGACAACCTTTGTAAAATGCAAAAAACAAGATTTTATGAATAACCTCTAGTTTTGAGTCAGGCCTGGTGACACAGGCCTCTAATATTAGTCACAAAGCAGAGGCTTTGTGGAGCAGGAGGATCTCAAGTTCAGGACCAGTCTGGGCACCTTAATGAGAAGTCTGTCTCAAAATAAAAAGCAAAAGGTTGTCTGGGGATCTAGCCCAGTAAGAGAACACTTGGTCAGCAAGTGCGAGGCTCTAGGTTCAATTCCCCACCACTGCAAAATAAATAAACAAATGAAGCTCTAGTTTCACAATGATTTCCACGAAAAATCGAGACTGTATTAGCTTGGGAAGATCTAACATCACAGATAAAACATACCCTCTTATAGACACACCACATCATACAATAACAGGACGGGACTCAGTGGAGACAGATGTTGGGAGATAGGCATATAGTTAAGTAGTCAGCCTGCCTGCTGGAGACAACCCCTCAAATGCCTCAACCCCTTTCTCGTCATTACCACTTGCTAACCCCAGATGGAAGCCAGAGACTGTGGGAAGCGTCCATGCGGTCCAGGAGAGTAGACAGGCCTGCTGAACAGGCCAATTTAAGCACACTTGCTCCCTTCAGCTGCCCTCTGTCCTCCATTCTGCTTCCTACTTCAGGATCATCCTTACCCTCTGGTTTAGATTTGACTGACAGGAGGCACCACCAGGGGGAGTGACAGGGTCTTTATTTTCCTGCTGGCTGCTGCAGCCTGGACCAAAGGGCCAAAGGACCAAAGGCCACAGCTATTTGAAAACACTCTACCCTCTTCAAATAGCCATTTCTTTGGATTCTGGCAACCAGTCCCTTTAGATGCAGGGGTGGCAATGAGTCTTCGATGATGGCAGTCATGGGCACCACGTCATTCATTCCTTGCTATTTTCTCTAATCTTGCTGATGACTCTATGACTTGTCTCTTTGTGTCTGTCTTCGGTGACCTGGCGTGTATTCCATCAGTTTCTTACTAGGTCTGACTAATGAGGCTCTTTCTTGCAAAATAGAAGCAAGGCTGTGTTTCAGGGAAGGAACTTTAAGCACAATTTCTTCTAGCGTGTTCCAACTGAAAGGAACACAGGCTGCATTATGACCACGTGGGCTAGTGATCTTAGCACAGCTAAGTGGGTCATTGGTTTCAGACTTGTTCTAACTCCTCATGGTTGTTCCTTTTCCAATTCCTGGCCCACTTTTATGAATTAGGCTGCTGAACTCATCATCTTATAGGCCACTCCTGCCTCTGTCCCCCACATTCCTTGCCTGGGGTGGGTGTTTTCTAAGGTTCTTGATAAAGTTGTACAATATATAAACTTTTCTCAAGATTCTTGGTCTTTAATTGATGGCCGGGTTAGAAAAGAGCTGATATAGCCCATCACTGTTAGAGGCTGGTAGTTCATTGTGAGACCAGGCAGCACCTGAATCCTGGATATATATCAACACACAAATGATAACATTAAAGACAGTTGGGTGATAGGGTCTTATACCTTTAATCCCAGCACTTGGGAGACAGAGGCAGGTGGATCTCTGTGAGTTCCAGGCCAGCCTGGTCTATAGAGCTAGATCTAGAACAGCTGAAACTATACAAAGAAACCCTGTCTTGAGAAGCAAAACAAATAATAAGAACATCAAGGACATTTCAATAACCTGAGTGTAATCGGAAATAAGCTGTTCAAGGGTGCTTACCGAATGCATGCTCTGGGCCAGGCAGTATTCTAGGAGCCAGGGAGGGGACTTCACACTGGGGCTATTTCCTGCTGCATGCTATTCTTATTATGCTGCTATTAATAGGAATAATTAGGTATAACTGGCTTATTAATGCATTATAAATCTGCTGTCTAATTAAGTAATTAAATTAGTGACTGCTAAGCACACACAGTGGGGATGTATTGGACTTGGTGAAGTCAGCACTGAGGAATGCTAGTATTTTGGTAGAGGTCATGGCAAGCCCCGTCACATACCAACTTGCAGTGTAGCACGTATCAGACAATATGGTTTGTGTGTGAAAGCAAAGGGTACAGACAGTACTATGGAACAAGCTGGTCTTTAGAGCCTGGCTATGTCTGTCACTGCATGTGAGTCCTGGTGTTCTTGGGAACCTCTCCGTGACTTAGCTTTGAGGCTTGTCAGTTGGAATGCCGGCACCATGAACTTCTAGGCTCCATGATTGCTCTCTGCATGGCGGCTGCTTATGTGACCCTCGATGTCCCCCTTGATTTTGTTATTTTGTTTTAAGACTTTATTTTGAATTGTGTATACATGTGCGTCTATCTGTGGGTATATGCACAAGAGCACAGGTACCTGTGGAGGCCAGAAGAGGGCGCTGAAACCCCAGGAGCTGGAGTTATAGGTGACTGTGAGGAACCTGATGTGGATGGTAAGAAGCAGCACCAGGTACCGGAGCTGAGCAGTGGTGACTGTCACACAGTAATTGGAATGTCCTTGATGCTACAATGAAAAATGGCTGAAATGGTTAGCTAAACAAACAGTGTCAAGAGTCGAGTCTATGCAGAACCACATTGTTCTGTGTCTCAGAGGTGTTTAATAAAGTTCAGTATTGTGGCTATCTTATCAGGGTGCTGGGAGTGGGGTGAGGAAGGCTACACAGTTCCTTGATGCTCTAAACTGGGGAGGGATGCAACTTTTCCCTCCTTTTCTGTTTAGTTTATTTGGTTATTTAGTTTCCTGAGAAAGGGTCTCTCTCACGTAGCCCAGACTGGCCTCAAACTTGTGATGTAACCAAGGATGACCACTAGGTCCTGATACTCCTGCCTCTACCTCCCAAGTGGTAAGATGACATGAGTCACCACATCCCATATTATGAGGTGCTGGGAATCAAATCCTGAATCTCATATGCGGCAAACAAACACTCTGCCGAATGAGCTACATCCACAACCTTTTATGCCCTTTAAAATAGTTAAAAATATGTTTATTTATTTATTTGGTTTCTTTTCTTTTTTTTTTCTTTCTCAGACAGGATCTCACTACGTAGCCATGACTGGCCTGGAGTTCATTATACATATCAGGCTGGTCTTGAATTCATCTATGTCTGCCTGCCTCTGCCTCCTAAGTGTTGGGATTAAAGGTAGGTTCCATCGTACCTGACTATTTAATTTTATTCATGTACAAATGTTTGTATGAATTTGTGTGTATTATGGCTTGCAGGTACCCACAAAACCCAGAGGGTTCGCATCTCCTGGAACTGGTTTTATAGGCAGTTGTGAGGTGCCAGATTCAGGTGCTGGGAATTGAAACTGGTTTTTTTTTTTTTTTTCAAGACAAGGTTTTTCTGTAGCTTTGGAGCCTATTCTGGAACTCGCTCTGTAGACCAGGCTGACCTCAAACTCACAGGAATCTGCCTGACTCTGCCTTCCGAGTGCCGGGATTAAAGGCGTGTGCCACCACCACCTGGCAGAACCTGGATCTTTTGCGAGAGAAGTAAGTGGTTTCTAACCATTGCGATATCGCTCTAGCTCCCTTTAAAAATAAATTTTGAGTAATATGCAGTGATGTATTCACTCTTTTTTCTTTCTTTTTTTCACTCTTTTTTCTTTCTTAAAAATAAGTATTAGGTGAGAATGCAAACTTAATTATCTACCAATAGCTCCTCAGAGAGGGATGGGTCTCTGTGCCCACCTTCCCACTCCATGCTGGAATTTTGTCTGGCTTGAAGTTTCCCAAGTCTTGTACATGCTGTCATGTTGTTGTTTTGTTGTTGTGTTTCAAGACAGGGTTTCTCTGTGTATCCCTGGCTGCCCTGGAACTAGCTCCGTAGACCAGGCTGGCCTTGAACTCAGAGATCTGCCTGCATCTGCCTCCCGAGTGCTGGATTAAAGGCATGTGCCATCACCCAGCTACAATTCTTAACATAAGAAAGAAGTTTAGTTAAGATGGTGGCCAGCTGAAGTGGATACTCAGTGTCTTAGTAGTTAGGGTTTCTTTTGCTGCGACAAAACACCATGACCATAAAGAAAGTTGGGGAGGAAAGGGTCTATTTGACTTACTCAAACAGGGCAGAAACCTGAAGGCAGGAGCTGATGCAGAGGCCATGGAGGGATGCTGCTTACTGGATGGCTCCTCATGACTTGCTCAGCCTGCTTTCTTATAAAACCTAGGACCATCAGCCTAAGGGAGGCACCATCCACAATGATGGGCTCTTCCCCATCAATCACATATTATGAAAATGCCTTATAGGCATTTGTTCAACTATGTTCATAGCAGCATTATTTGTAATAGCCAGAACCTGGAAACAACCTAGATGCCCCTCAACCAAAGAATGGATAAAGAAAATGTGGCACATTTACACATTAGAGTACTTCTCAGCTGTAAAAAACAATAATGTCTTGAAGTTTTCGTGCAATTGAATGGAATTAGAAAACACTATCCTGAGTGAGGTAACACAGACCCAAAAAGATGAATATGGTATGTACTCACTCATAAGTGGATATTAGCTATAAACAAAGGATATTGAGCCTATAGTTCATGATCCTAGAGAAGCTAAGTAATAAGGTGAACCCTAAGAAAAACATATAGATCCACCTGGAAAGTCGAAACAGACAAGATTGCCTGACAAAACTGGGAGCATGGAAGTGGAGGGTGAAGGGAGGGTGGAAGGAGAAGAGGAGGAAAGAAGGGGAGGGGCGAGGAGAACTTGAAGGAATGGGATAGTTGAAAAGGAGGAAGGACAGAGATGAGAGCGAGGAAAGAGATATCTTGATTGAGGGAGCCATTATAGGTTAGCAAGAAACCTGGCTCTAGAGAAATTCCCAGGAATCCATAAGGATGACCCCGGCTAAGACCCTAAGCAATAGAGGAGAGGGGATCTGATTTTGAATTGCCCTGTAGTCAGACTGATGAATATCTTAAATATCACCATAGAACCTTCATCCAGCAACTGATGGAAACAGAGGCAGAGACCCACATCAGAGCACTGGACTGAGCTCCTAAAGTCCAGTTGAAGAGTAGGAGGAATGAGAATATGAGCAAAAAGGTCAAGACCATGATGGGTATACCCACTGAAACAGTCTACTTGAGCTAATGGGAACTCACAAACTCCAGCCAGACTGGGAAGGAACAAGTATAGGACCAAACTAGTCTCTCTGATTGTGGTTGACAGTTGTATGGCTGGGGCAGACTGAGGGGCCACTGGCAGTGGCATCAGGATTTATCCCTACTGCATGTACTGACTTTTGGGAACCTACTCTCTTTGGATGAATACCTTGCTCAGCCTAGATATAGTAGGGAGGGCCTTGGACCTTCCCCAAAGCAATGTGCCTCACCTCTCTCTGAGGATTGGATAGGGGTGTGGTGGGGTAGGAGGGTATGTGGAGGGAATGGAAGGAGGGGAAGGAGTGGGAACTTGGATTGGTAAGTATAATGAAAACAGAGAGTTTTTTAAAAATTAAATCAATAAAGGAGAAAAAATTAAAAAGAAGAAAATGCCTTATAGCCAGATCTTACAGAGGCATTTTCTCAATGGAGGGTCCCTCCTTTCAGGTGACTTTGTCTTGGGTCAAGTTGACGTAAGATTAATCAGCATGCCAGTAAATGCTACCCAGACTCACCTTTACCTGGGACTCTTGATTGTGGATGACTTAGCACTACTTCTGGCTGGGATTTGTTCTTGGCAATAGGGAAATGCCTCATCTAAAACGTCATGCTTTTCTTCTCTCCCATGGTGTGGCATCTGGTGATGGGCTGATAGGAGA
This sequence comes from Chionomys nivalis, assembly GCF_950005125.1. Lineage (NCBI taxonomy): Eukaryota > Metazoa > Chordata > Mammalia > Rodentia > Cricetidae > Chionomys > Chionomys nivalis. Next base: position 48,635,437 of record NC_080097.1, read on the forward strand.
ATACCAAGCCAGGTGTCCTTGTCTCCCTCTGGGATAATTCTGAAGGGCCATACTGGTCCCAGAAAGCCAGGATTCAGTCTCAGTCATCTCATCCTGAGCCTGCTCCGACCTTATTTCATTCTTGGTGACATCATAGCCCCAAACCAGACAATGACTGTATTACATTTCCAGGAAGGTGGAATTCACCTGAGCAACGAGTGCCTCCATGAGACAACCTACTTTTCTGAGTCTCCTGTACAAGGTGGCTCAGCCCTAGAGTTAGGGGCCAAGGAATGAAGTTCAAGGCAATGTGTGCACCACTGTGATGTATATGCTTGTGATTCAGATATAAAGACTGCCCTGGGGTGAGTAGGTTAGGGTTCCAGATTCAGCTCAGGCCCCTCCCAGTTGCCTGGCCTCACCCACTCTGTCATTCCGGCTGTCTGATCATTGAAGGACCCCAGGACGTCTGCTGTGGTGTCAGTCACAATAGCTCCAGTGTCTGTGGGTGACCTGTGCATGCCCCAGGCACAGGACTTGGTTTCTCCGGGGCTGCCTGGTGGAGATGGACAACACACTCCGGATACGCAGAGGGTTAGAGTGTTCCATGGGGTGATCTGTGATACATGAGAGAGAAGACACGGAGGATCCAGCAAAAACCTGGCTTTGGTTGGCCCCCTCTCTGCCACTCCAGCCTGCATAAAGTACAGAGGCAATGTGTGGACTCTCATAGCCAGTTCTGATGGCTAACAAAATAATTCAGATCCAATGACTTAGAAACAACAGGCACTGTGTGTGTGTGTGTGTGTGTGTGTGTGAGTGTGAGTACACACTACTGTTTGTTGGGGTATACATGCGTATCTTTTTCAGGTAGACGTCAAAGGGCAACCTTGGATGTTGTTTCTGAGGTACCATCCACCTTTTTATTTTATTAAAAAAATAAACTAGGGCTGGAGAGGTGACTCAGCTAGGCTGGCTGGCCAGTGAGCCCCCAGGAACCTTCCTGTCTCTGTCTCTTCAGTGGTAGGATTACAGGTGGGCACCATCACATCCAGCTTTCTCACCTGGGTCCTCAAGGATCAAGCTTAGGTCATCACCAACTGAGCCATCTCCTCAGGCCTCAGATATTTCTTTTCTTTTCTTTTCTTTTTTTTTTTTTTTTTTTTTTTTTGGTTTTTCGAGACAGGGTTTCTCTGTGGTTTTGGAGCCTGTCCTGGAACTAGCTCTGTAGACCAGGCTGGTCTCGAACTCACAGAGATCCGCCTGCCTCTGCCTCCCAAGTGCTGGGATTAAAGGCGTGCGCCACCACCGCCCGGCCTTCAGATATTTCTTTATAGTGCTGGAGGCCTGGAAGTCCTATGTCACAGCCCTACAGTGTGTCTGAGGAGGGCCCATGCTTTTCAGGTGAAGCTATGTGTGATTATGTGTTCTTAAATTAGAAATTTGCATGGCGTGTTATCTGCCATTGCTTTGTTTTGGAGCAGAGAAGGACACCGCAATCTTCACTGGCCATGCTACCTTGGATGTGAATTGCTTTTAGACCTTTTAGAGTTGGATTTATTTCCTTGTGGGCATAAAATATCTAAAAACTGCAGATCTCAAGACCTCACACACGCCAGGCAGGCATCCTGCCATTGAGCTACACTCCCAGACCAGTGAATGAGTTTCACTTAGGTGGCATTAGAGGGGACTAATTCTCAAGAGGGGGGGGGAAATTGTTCCCCATTGTGTATCTTGCATTGAGTTTCAATGACGCAATGTACGGGGATTTACCTTACAAATTACAAAGAACTCTGGGACTTGTAGTTGATTAGAGAAGGGTTATCAGTGGAAGAGTCTCTTGCCATGAACAGTTGAGGGAAATCCAGTGGGCTCACCAGAGACGTGTGCAGGGGAGAACTCTTGTCTAATTTTTTTTTTTTTTTTTTTTGGTTTTTCGAGACAGGGTTTCTCTGTGGTTTTGGAGCCTGTCCTGGAACTAGCTCTTGTAGACCAGGCTGGTCTCGAACTCACAGAGATCCGCCTGCCTCTGCCTCCCAAGTGTTGGGATTAAAGGCGTGCGCCACCACTGTCCGGCCTCTTGTCTAATTTTTATTTATTTATGTTGATGAGTTATTTCATTTTATTAACTATGTGTATCTGTATATTTGTGCATATGTGTGTGTTTGTGAGCATGTGTGTGTGTGTGTGTGTGTGTGACACGTATATGGGCCCTCAGAGGCTAGAGGAGGGCCTTAGATCTCCTAGCGATGGGATTAAGGGGGGTTGTGAGCTTCCTGACATGGATGCTAGGAACTGAACTTGGGTCCTCCAGAAGAGCAGCGAGTACTCTTAACCACTGAGTCATCTCTCCAGCCCTAGAGCATTTTATTTCCCACTCAACCCTATCCTAAGGCTCTGGTGTTATCACCAGACATAACCTGGAGCCCATGCCAAAATGAAGGGAGAAACATCTGGTCTTTTTAATCAATCCAATAAAAACATCCTTATAAATGGATCTAAAGATTTGGAACACAGATGACAAGGTAAATAACTTAAATGACTGGCTGAATTTTGTTATTCAACAGATAAGGCAGTGTGGGTTGTATGGATGCTCCTTATGAGGGCAAAGGTCAGGCAACAAAGAGATAATCTTATCAGGCTTAAGGCTTGAATCTCCAGCCTTAGGCAAGCCCGTGAGGCTTCTCTGAGACTGTGGCTAAAAACAGGGGATCCAGACAGGACAGAAGGAGCTCATCCGGTTTTGTTTCTCTGGGTACTGTCCAGGGAGCTCCTTTTGTATGTCCTTGTCCTCCAGCTCTTCCCAGATACATTTTAATGTCATGGGTGATGGATCACTTCCTGAAGGATGCCCCTTCCTTAATGCATCCGTTTTCTATCCTCAGGGGACTGCCATTCCTCATCCTTTTCCCTGGATGGCTCCATCTGGGCCAAGACTCTGCACCCACACCACCCTGGGGACTCTCAGCTTAGCAGGAATCCCACCAATTATTTCCCTTACCCAGAATCACTTTACAGGCTGAGACCCAAGACAGGCCCAGAGGCCCCAGGCAGCAAGGAGGAAGTCCAGAAAACAAGCTGGACTGATGAGGGGAAAGAATGAGAAAGTGTGTGTGTGTGTGTGTGTGTGTGTGCATGTGTGTGTGTGTGGTCATGCATGTGGAGGCCAGAGGTTTTTGCCTATATAGGACAGATTATATGATTATGCTACTCTCCTTTTATTTTTAAAATATATATTAAAAATTTTAAGTTAGATTTATTTATTTTGTTTTATGTATGAATGCTTTGCCTGCATTTCTGTATATGCATTGCGTGTATGCTTGGTGCCCACAGAGGTATCAGATTCCCTGGAACTGGAGTTACAGATGGTTGTGAACTACCATGTGGGTGCTAAGAATGGAACCTACATCCTCTGAAAGAGCAGCAAGTGCTTTTAACCACCAGGCCAATTTCTCCCGCCCTCCTTCTGTTCATCTAATGACAAAGGCTAGAAAATCTAGATACACTTCCAGCCTCCTTCATAGCTAAAGTAGTCATCTGACAGCCCTAGCTAGCGAGATCTAGTTGGGGTTTTCAAGGGAGGCTTGTGTTCCTAATAGAGTCGGCGATCTTACGAAGTTACTTCTGCTTTGTCTTTCTTGAGTGTGGATGCAACAGCTGGAGCAGAGGCAGCATCCTGAGACCATTATATAGCAACCCACCAGGCAGAACGCAAAGCTGTGGACTTTCTGGTGGTCTCATAGAGGTCTAAAGAAGCACAGACTACTACACATGCTCAGGCGCCTATCTCTCCAAAATGAAGTTATGTGGACGTCCTGGGAGGGGGTGGGCAAAGTATGAGAGCGCTCTACTCCTGCCTGGTTCCAAGGCCCTGTGAACTGTGTGCAGGCGGCAAAGACGGGTCTCGCTATGAGCTGTCCACCTCTGTGGTGCTGATCCGCATACTCTTTCCAGTGCCGACGGAGAAACCTGGGAGCTGTCCCTGCTACTGCTAAATTGAATGCCCGCTGTTCACTTCCCTGGCTTCCGCCAGGAGTGGTTAAAGATATGTACTGGCAGAATACGGTGTGACTGCCATTCCAGGGGCTCATATTTAATTGGGAGAACCCCTGGCTTTGGCCTATAGAAGCCTCCACTGAGAAAGAGTGGAATATACTGGGGAGGAAAGCTGGGGTTCTTATTGGGTCTGGGGTCAGGTAAAAGAGCATAAATTTTTTCCTATCCCCTTTGGTGCTGGGTGGGGCACTGGCTCAGGGAATGTGGGATACAAAGGGGGGGGGTCTGTGGAGACTAGGATATCTGGTTTGATGCTAATTTAAAAACCGCTGAAACTTCTCAAGCAAGGTTCCACTAGGGACCGTGGTCTGTGACATGCTCCTAAGGCTGTTTTTGATAGTGTGGAACCTCATTTTTTTTTTCTGATGATCCCAAGAATTGGGCTTTTTTTTTTTTTTGCTTATATTTTATTTATTGTCCTGTTTTGTCACCACTGTGACATTTGGGACAGAGCATATTTCAATTCTTTGCTTTCCATCATTCAGTTAACACACAACCCTAAGCATTTTTCTTTAACCTCTGATAGTTACTACTGAGAAACTGACATGGGAGAAAAAAAGGAAAACAAAACCCAAACATAGATCAGTTGCTAAGTTACATGGACTCTTAAAAGCTTCGGTGAAATAACTGTTGCTGATCTTGGTTGCAATCTAAATAGAACTTCTCCTGACTCCACTTAACCCCTTTCTGACCCTTCCATAAGCTTATCTATGGGCTTCTCATCCATCCTCTGATTTCTTTGGGGATTCGCAGGTCTGGTGTATTTGCATCTTTCACTTTTCTAAGACCTTCTGAAGGACCTGATGGGGGAAAGAGCTAGGTGAAGTTGGCAGCACAAAGGAAAAGTTTACCTCTAACCATGTGGAAACTCCTGTTTACCCTATCCTGCAAATCCTACACCACCCAGGAAGTCCCTTTAGAAAAGGCTTCTGTGTTCATCACCTTATGGGGGTGATGGTAATATTAAATAATATCTCTTAGATATAATAATATTTTTTAAAATTCCCAGATTATTTAAATTGAGACTTGCTCTGCATATTTAGATTTTCTTTGACTTATCAAATTCTATTGTTTCTCTCCATCTATCTAATTTTTTTAAATTTTGAGACAATGTGTGGCCCAGGATGGACCCAAACTCATGGTCTGGCTGCCTTTTGGATGGTAGTCTCTCAGGCATGTGCCACCACTCTGACTTTCTCCCCATCTTTTTATGCCATGCAAACCCTTTAATTTTTACTTTTATGATTGTGTACATGTATCTGTGGGCACACATGAATGTCTGCACATGGAGAGGCCAGAGAGAATGTCAGGTCTCATCTTTAGGGAAGCCAAACATTTCCTTTGAAGCAGAGGGTCTCATTGTCTTGGATTTCAGCAGTTTGGTTAGACTAGCTGTACAAGAAGCACCAGGAATCCTGATGACCTTCTCTCCATAGCTCTGGGGTTATAAGTATGTGCCTCCACACCTGGAATAATAAAAAACAGCATTGTGTGTGGGTGCTTTATCTGCACATATGTCTGTGCATTCCATGCATGCTTAGTGCCTGCAGAGGTCAGAAGAGATCTCCTGGGCCTAGAGTTAATTAAGATGGTTGTGAGCTGCCATGTGGATGCTAAGGAATGAACCCCAGTTCTCTGGAAGAGCAGCAAGTGTTCTTAACCGCTGAACCATCTCTCCAGCCTCATGTCATGCATTTTTAGATGTGTTCCTAGGATTGAACTCAGGTCCTTACAAATACTCTATTGGCTAAAGACACCCACCTAGCCCCTATATAAACTCTTTGTAAAGGCAAAGGAGAAATTCTCAACTCCCCATCTCATAGTACTGGAGACTCAGTCTTTGTTGAAGGAATGAAAATTTCTTTGGTATCCAGACTTGGGCTATCAGGAGGGTGTACTCTATTTTGTGGCCATGTGATAATCCTAAATGAGGACTGGGAACTATTGCCTGCTCACTCTCCATCTCCCCACCCCATACGCTTTCTTAGAGATTCCATGCCAGGCTCTCACTTGACAGCTCTTTTTATTTTGGAGTCCATGACTCGATCACTTAGAAACAGTCTAAGTAGTTTTGCCTCTGGATTCACTTTGATTGCCTTCTCCTACCTCCCTTTCCAAATTACCTAGCTTTCTCCATCTTTCAATTTCCCATCTGGACTCCATCTTTTCTGGGAATGCATTCCAGGAAACACAGCACAGAGAGGCTGTCTGCTTTTGGCAGTGAGAGTCAAGATATGCAGGATTATTCAATTAACACTAAATTACTTGTGTCTTCCATCGCTTCCCACTAGAATACCTCTCTAGCTAGTTAAGAACTCACAGATGCCCCACAGGTAATTGAATTACTTGCATTGCAAAAACACTGCAGCTACCAGCACTCGGAATTTTTTTTAAAAAATCATTTGACTATCTTATACATTCATATCATGAATTTTTGTCCTTTAACACTTATTTATTGTCATCGTCATGAATGTGTACATGTGGGGTCAGAGGATAACTTTGGGGAGTCAGTTCTTGCCTCCCACCCTCTTGGGGGAGGGTCCATCTTGTTTTTGTTTTGCTGCAGATTGAGGCTAGTTGGCTCATGAGCGTCTGGGCAATTCTCCTGTCTCTGCTTTCCATCTTGAAGTAGGAGTGCTGGGATTACAGATGCCTGCCACCACATCTGTCTTTTTTTTTTCCCTGTGAGTCCTAGGGATTGAATTTAAATCTAAGACATCTTGCTAGCCCTGGATTTTGGTCTTTGTCACCCACTAACCTCTTCCTTCTCCTACCAAAACTGTTCTTCCAATAAGCCCCCCTTCTATTTCTCCTGTGCCTCCCACCCCCACTGTGAATACCATCAATTTACCAGTAGCTATACCGCTGAAGAAACTCCACCCTCCACTGCACAAACAGCCATTAACTACCTACAGTTCCCTCAGGGAGGAACAGGACCTTATGAGCCCCTTTCCCATCCATGATGCATCTTAACACTAGAGATCTTTAAAGATAGGCCAGAGAAGGACTTAGTCATGATCCAAGCAATATCTCTCCATTCTTTTGGCTACCCACTCTTTTGAGTCCATTTCTTTTCAACATTTATGCATATATATATACACACACACATAAGTGTGTGTATATGTGCATGTGTGTATATGTTAATATGTACATATATGCATGCATACCATGATGTACTCATGGAGGTCAGAGAACAAATTATGGGAGTTAGTTTCCTCTTGCCACATGGGTTCTGGGAATCAAACTCAGACCCTCCTGCTTGGCAGCAAGCACCTTTCTCACCTGAGCGCCTTTATGGCCCCAGTTCCTGGCTGATTTTGTGTGTCATCTTGTCACAAGCTAGAGTCATCAGAGATGAAGGAGCCTCAGGGGAGAAAATGCTTCCATGAAATCCAGCTGTCAGGCATTTTCTGAATTAGCAATCACCGGGGGAGGACCCCAAACCATGGTGGGTGGTGGCATCCCTGGGCTGATGGTCCTGAGTTCTATAAAAAAGCAGACTGAACAAGCCACAAGAAGCAAGCCAGTAAGCAGCAGTCCTCCATGGCTTCTGCAGCAGCTCCTGCTTCCAGGAGCCTGCCCTGTTTGAGTTCCTGTCGTGACTTCCTTCAATGATGAACAACAATGTTGAAGTGTAAGCCAAATGTAAACCCTTTCCTCCTCATGGTCATGGTGTTTCATAGCAGCAACAGAAACCCAAACTAGACACTCAGCTTCTTTTTGACCCACCTCATGCTGTCCATCAAGACAACTGTCCTCTTCTCCCAGCCTCCCTGCTGCTCCCACTTGCTACCTGGGTTTACAGGTTCCTTGAGTCAAAGGCAACCTGACTTTTTTCTTTTCCTGCCTACCTACCCATTTTCCCAATGGCAGGCTCTATTGCTTTTAAGGATGGGTTCCTCCAACCCAGACGCTGTTTTCAAGATGCAGACAAGCTGCATTCTGTCAGACATCTTGGCAGTGATGTTCCTGGCACCGTCAGTTTGGGAACTTCAGCCTTGTAGAACTCTAGATTTAACAAAAGCTTCATTAGTAGATGATTATCCACTCTACAAAGGATTCCTTTAAATAGAAAATTCCCAAAATGGGCTTAAAATAGCTTTCATGTAGCCCAAGTCCAATTTGTAAGCCCTATTCAATAACACTGACTGTTAAACATGAGCTACTCTTGCGCTTATTTATAGACTAGTTGCTTGTTTGTTCCTTTAGCCCCCCACTTCTTACCTAGTAGACCACACCCCCTCTTTCAAATGCTACCAGATTCTGTTCTGGGGAGAAGGGCATGCATTTTCTGGACGAAAGGGAGTTCTCTAGGTCTCTGTGTTGTCCTGTTGTTAGTGCTACCCGTGGTCAAAGGGGATCTTCTCCACCAGACTCCACTCTAAGACACGGCCACTTCCCCTCTTCTTCAGGTCGCGCAGCGCATGCTGCCAGTGACTGCAATGTCCACACTTGATTTTAACTGATTTTCTGAGTGCCCCCATCGGGGTTGTGCCCATCCGATTCAAGAGCTTTGAGGCAAGTGAGGGAAAAATCTACATCTCATTACCCAAAAACTAGATCAAGGGGCCTTTCCTCCAGCTCCACAATAGAGATTTTATTAGTCTGTTTATCACTGCTATAACAAAAGACACGTGACTTGGGACTTTCTAACAAGAGCTCAGTTTAGGGGTAGGAATGTTCACACGGCATGTTACTGGTTCTGGTGAAGGCCCTTGGCGGGGAGCACACTATGGCAAATGTATCATGGCTTGAATATAAATTCGAGGGAAAGGTCACATGGTGAGACAGGAAGCCAGGGAGAGACCACGGCCATGCCAGGATGGCACTTTTATAACAACCTTCTTCCAGGGAACTAACCATCATCCTAAGAGAACTACCTCAGTTTCTTCCTAGAGCAGTGTCCCTGGCGATCTAATTATGCTAAAACTCACCTTTAAAAGGTCCTGTCACCTCTCGCATCAGTATGCTGGGGACCAAGCTTCCCACAGAAGAACGCTTGGGGGACACACTCAGAACGTACCTAGAGCATTGTATATTTTAGTGCACTGACCTTTGGTTATCACACCACAGTTCTGTCTGCAACAAGAATTGTTTCGCTAGTTCCCTCATTACCTGGATACTTTAGATGATATTTAGTGTCTAAGTGGAGAGAGTGGCCCATAGGTGACTGTTAGGATGCTGTTTGATGAGAAGGCTTATTATTGCTTTGTGAGTTGTTTTCCTAAAGCATCCCATCTTTCAAAGGAGAGTCTTTCCTCTTCAGTGATGTGTCTCTAATTTCAATGTGCTGCTGAATCTGGGCACTTTGCCTAAAGTATGGATTTGGGGTTGGGGAAAGAGTAAAGTGCCTACTGCACAAATATAAGGACCTGAGTTCTGATCCCTACCACCTATGTAAAGGCTAGGTGTGGCAGTGCCTCTCTCTAATCCCTGTGCTGATGCTGCTGAGATAGTGGGGAAGGTGGATTCCTGTAGCTCACTGACCAGCTTGCCTAGATGACCATTGGTGGCCTCTAGACTCAATGAGATACTTTGTTTCCAAACATAAGATTGAGAAATTCACTTGACATCCACCCCTGGCCTACGGAAACACGTGGCTTTTGGTTTGGTGTGTTTGGGATGCAGCCTAAGACCTCTATCTTGAACAAGTTCTGGGACAAAGCTGGTGGTGCTGTGGACCATACTTTGAGCAGCCAGAAGCGTTACTGGAGTGAGGTTCTAAATGCAAGTCTAACCGTGACAGTCCCCTCCTTGCAATCCATCAGTAACCCCCATCATTGAAGGGTAGGTCCAATGTCCTTAGCGGACACCCGATCAACTTCCTGTCTACTTTTCTCGTGCTAGTTGTCACTTGGTTTCACAAGACTGGACATATTCTTCCTCATTCTTATCCATTAGCCTGGAAACTCTGACTCCAGCAGTCCCTGCCTGTCATCCTGTGCTTCGTCCTTAGACCTCCCATGTCCCTGACTGTCATCCTTGGTCACACTGCGTGACTGGAAAGTTTCATCTCTTTTTTCTTCATTCCACTAGACTATCATCAGTTCCTAAGGAGACCTTGGTCACCTTTTTTTTTTCCCCAGAGTCTCCAGCGCCTAGCACAGTTACTTCACACTTGGTCAGCATTTGTATGGATGCCGAAACGAGCTGTACGCTTGTCTTTCTTCTCCCTGCAGCACTGCTTGCCCAGCTAAGGTCAGCCTAGCTCTGACTGTTGTTTGCCCAGACCTCGTTCTGGGAAATGTACATTTAAGCTTCTGTCTGGGGAGATGTGTCTGAGGTATAAGAGTCATGTCTAACTCCATGCCCTGAACATTAGCAGCAGTTTGGAAATGTTGCCAGATCCACAGGACTCTTCTGGTGCTTGAGGTAAAAAAGAAAAAGTCAAATTACTTTAAAAGTAGCATTTTTAAAGTAGCTCTTTAGGTAACCACGTTCTGTTAACCAAGGCAGCAGTTTCTGACCCAAGGCACTCTTTGGAACCACTTGAAGATCTTTTCAAAAATACGGATACAGAAGTTCTCATGTAATTGGTCCTGGGTAGGGTCTGGCATGACCATCTGAAGACCACTCAGAGATACATGGAGAGGCACTGTACTAAGGTAGGCACCGTAGTTAGCCATCATTGTCCTAGTAACCCTTGGCCACTTATATGATGGTGGATTATTCAATTACTGTTCCTCCATGAAAACCTTGATTTAGATTTCTTCTTGACATCAGTAGCATGGTAACATGGCTCTTGATGCCCTTCTAACCCCACGGTATTCACTAGCTCCCATTTGCAACTGTGTTTCTAGACATCCTATCATTTTGCTAGGAGGACTTAAAAAAAGATTTCTTTATTTTTATTTTACGTGTATGGGTATGCCTGTGTGTATGTGTGTCCAGTGTGACTGTGGAGGCCAGAAGACGGCATTTGATCCCCTAGATATGGAGTTAAAGACGGTTGTGAGCTGCCATGTGTGTGCTGAGAATCGAACCCCAGTTCTCTGGAACAGTAGTCAGTGCTCTTAACCACCAACCGTCTCTCCAGTCCCACTAAGAGGTCTTTTGAAAGAAAACCTGTGCACATAGACCCAGCACAGAAGGGACTCATCTCTGTGTTGCTTTCCATGGACTCCAGAGGTGTTGCCATTTAACTCTGTTGTAAACACAGGTGTAGATTCCACATGGGGGCTTCCTCTTGGAGGGGACGGACTGTCAAGAGTAGAGTCCACCTGCATCAGAGGAGATAGGGCAGCTTCCCAGTGCCTTCCTCACTGGGCTGAGAGTGGTACATAGGATCCCAGAAGCCATCTTCCCGTGAGGGGCTGTGAAGAGTCACACACAGTAGGCCACAGCACTGCTGGATATTCCTCAAGGTTGTTGCCTTTCATGATGTCAAATACATGGTGAGAAGGGGATAACTGTAGGGATGGGATATAGGCTGGTCAGTTTCTAGTCAACTAGTAGTTAAAAAAAAACCCCTACTTCTTATCCATCGTAGTTCAATATTTTAGTTCACCTGGTTCCTTGAGTAGTCCTGTGTAACCACAGTGGATTAAGACATAAACCACACCCAGTGAAAATCTCAAGAATAAGTCACAGAATTTTTTAATTTTCTCAATCGCTGTGTATTAAATGTTGACTTCTCATTGCTTTATTAGAGGAGTTGGTTCGAAATCTCAGGTTATGTGGCCTTCTTCCTTCCTGAGAATTCTAAAAGGTGACTTAAGGCAGAATCTTAGACTTAAGGTAGAACTTTAGACTCTGGACTGCAGGATGAAATTTGAGGTACCTGCCCCTGTCTTACTCTAGCTGGAGGATGACTGTCCCTGTGTACCCCACTAGGGGGTGCTCAACCTCTCCAAGGACCCTGGGTACCATTGTTTTGACGGCTTAAGCCACTCCTTCAGTACATACATGTATGTGTATATATATTAAATTGTGTGGGGCTGGAGAGATAGCTCAGTGGTTAAGAGTACTGACTGTTCTTCCAAAGGACCTGGGTTTGATTCTCAGCACCCACATGGCAACTCACAACCATCTGTAATTCTAATCCCAGTGGATCTGACACCTTCTCTGGACTCTGCAGGCACCAGGCACACATACAACACACAGATATTTATGTAGGCAAAACATCCCTATACATAAAATAATAAAATAATTTTATTAAATAAAGGAGAAATTGTGTAACACACCCAACAGCAGATTGCACACCCACCGAGATCAGTCACTAGTAGAGAGCATGCAGCGTGTTCAGACTGGAAAACCTGACCTGAATGACTTCTGTATACTTCTCAGCCTTCTCACCCCACAGGGACTTTGTTCCTCAGGCTTAATTATTCTATGCTTTTTGTTCCTCCAAACACTTTATTGCTTACATAAGAATTGGCTTGTTTTAGGTTTTAGTGCAGAGTCTATGGCAGAGGTGACTGCTAGCAATGGCTTGAGCCAAGGTGTTTGTATTCTCACCTTAGCCCCGTGACCTGTCACTTGTACATTACTGGGAAAGCAATTCCTCTTCCTTGTGCCTCAGTTTCCTTACCTGTGAAATCAGAGCAATGGCAGTCCCTGCTTTACGGAGCCGCCATGAGAAATAAGCATTCATGTTGTTGTAAGAGCAGAATGCGTGTTCAATAAACAACACAATTATAGCAACTATTGTTGTTATTAAACCCATTCCTGCAGACCAGGAACTCTGACATCTAGGGAAAGACTGTAAAAATAAAATGACATTATCAGGTCATTGTGAGCTCATAGGTTTGTAAAATATGGTAACATTAAATAGTTAGATATACAGGATTCAACCCTCACATTTTTATTGTCAGTGTTAGCAGAAGCAAGACTATCAGACCAGACTGTGATCCATGTTTTAAAATTCAATTTCTTATTTCTCTTTTTTAAAAAATTTATTTATTATCTAATTATGTATATGCATGTGTGCATTTTCAGGGGTGCATGCACGCGAATGCTGGTATCCTCATTGAATCTCCCTCAAGTGGCTGAGAGCCACCTGATATGGGTGTTGGGAACTGCACACGTGTCCTCTGAAGGAGCAGCACGTGCCCCTAACTGCCGAGCCGTCTTTCTAGCCCAAGCAGTTCAGTTTCTATGATTGCTTGTCACAAGCTTGGAGCCAACCGTTTGTGACTGCCACCAGCTCAGACACACACCCTCGCTGCTCTGTTGCAGGTTTTATGCATGTGGATTCTGAGTCCTGTTGGAGACCCATTCCTTCCTCAGGAAGAAGGGTTTTGTGCCTTTGACTAGGCAACCCCCAGGAAGGGCTTTCACTTCATAGTGCTTTGTACATTCTAGAAATAGAAAGGATTTAAAAATAAGTAAACACTTTCTGTAAGAGCTAGTGATCGACAGAGACCACAGTTTTATGTCTGCTTCTTAAATACTCTTTTTTTCCTTGTGTTAAAAAGTCTTCCCAGTGAAGACAGCATCTGCAGGAAGAGTTCACATCTTGAATTTTCAGACTTAGAAATCCAAATGAGAACAGACTTGGGATTTTTTTTTTTTGGTTTTTTTGAGACAGGGTTCAGACTTGGGATTTTTCAAGCCTTTGTGTGTATGCATGAGAGAGAGAGAGAGAGAGAGAGACAGACAGACAGACAGACAGACAGAGAGATGGAGATAGAGAGACAGAGAGAACATACATGTGGAGACAAGATGGTGACTGTGGGTGTTGTTCTTCAGCTGGTGCCCGCTTTTCTTTGAAATGGAATCTCCTACCAACTTGTAGCTCACAGCATAGCCTAGACTAGACTGGCTATTGAGCAAGCCCTGGGGACTCACCTGTCTTCAGTGCTGGATTACATAGAGTGTTCTATCATCTCTCTAGCCTCTAATCTCCTGCGTTGTTTGTGTTGTGAGCTTTTTGAAGCTTGCCAATTCCTCTGTGTGGTGGTCTGTGGACAAAAGTGTCCCTCAGACTGTCCATAAACTGTCTTAAGACAGCCGTGAGGAGGCCCGCAAATACCGTGTTGAATGGCATGATCTAACTTGCCACCATTCTGTTCCTTAAGACAAAGACAAAGTCTGCTTCAGAGAACCCAGTCTCCTGCGTGGGCTTCGGGTTTGACCTGTTTTGTCTGTGAAGGATGGATGACCTGGTGACCTTCTCTTGACTGCATACCCTAGATTTTCAGAGTTGCTGCCGAATCCAAGGCCAAAGAGTGGACTCCCTACCACCCAAGGCACTGGTCAAGAAGACCGCTTTGGCATTCAAACTCGACAGGAGCCAGATGAACATAACTGTGGGAATTGAAACCAGTACATGGGAGTTCTTTTCCCAGGTCCCCTGTGCATTTTTAGCCCAGCCCATTCTGTTTTTCGCGTGAATTTGTGTGGTAGCCCCAAGTGTCCCCACACTTGACTAAGATGAGGATTTAAATCAGACAGTAACTCAGAATTCCTTCACGGTGAGGAAAATCTACTCACTTTGCTAGTTATGTTTAAACTCTTAATGTTCATACAAGACTAGGGGGTCAGAGGCCCTGTCTGTCTGATGTGAAAATTACTGTTTTTAATTCTAACAACTATGAGGCTGCTTGGATTTTAGTCTAAAACAGTCATGCGACCCCAGTTTAGAAAGTGTGGTTTCCCAGTAAGCCCCAAGAGATGGATTTTTATAGTCAGTCTTTCTGAAAGATAGAATGTATCACTTTCCACTTCCTGGAATATGCCTTTACAAGATCTATGCCTGCCACCAGCCCTCCAAATAAGGGACAGGCTGCCAGAGTCTGTCACAAGCTACCGATTCTTCCCAGTGCTGTAGGCCTGAGAGGAGTGTGACCGCTCCATGACCAAATCCCTCCTTCTGCCTTTTTGTCTTCCCTCTCTGTGACAGGCTAAGTTGTGTTACCCTCCCCTCCCCCCAGTTTGGTGGTTGATTTCCTAACCCCCTGATATGTCCAAATGGGCTTGTGCATGCAGAGAAGTCTGTACAGAGGTTAAGTTAAAGCAGTGCCATCGGGGGTGGGGGTGGGGGAGAATCAATGTAGTGAGATTAGTGTTCTTTCAAGGAAAGGGGCGAGACACAATGGTGGACCTGAATGAGAGAAGGGCCACACAAAGAAACATCAAGAGGGTAGCCATCTGCAAGCCAGGAAAGGCCTCAGAGTAAGCCAGACCTGCCACCACCTTGATCTTGGATTTCCAGCCCCTGGATGAGGGGAACTCTCTGTCCTTACTGGTTCTGAAGTGCTGTGACTGTGTGCTGATCGAGACTAGATACATCTCTGCGATTGTGAGGCAGTTGGGCCCTGCAAGGGCTGTTCCACAGTGTCTGAAGATATTTTTTAATTAAAATGTTTATTATTTTTATTTATATGAAACGACGTACGTGACTGCATGTGGGTATATGAACATGAGTGCTAGTGTCTATGGAGGCCAGAAGCATCAGATCCCCTGAAGTTGGAGTTACAAGAAGGCTGTGAGCCTTCTGATGTGGGTACTGGGAGTGAACTTGGGTCCTCTGGCAGAGCAGAAAGTGCTCTTAACTGTGGAGCCATCTCTCCAGTTCCTTGGAGATAAGTTTGGATTCTCATAACTTGAGGGAGATGCTACTGGGCATCTGGTGGGTAGAGGCCAGGGCTGCTGGGGAGACTATCCTACAAATGTACAGGATGCCTTCACAGCAAAGAGATACCTGGTAAAAATGCTAGTAGTAGCAATAGTGAGAAACCCTGCTGGGTGATTCAGTCACTGGGCAGTGATGGACAGAGGGTGTGGCTAAGCTGGTAGAGTGCTTGCCTAGCATACTCCAAGTCCTCAGTTTGATCCCAGCTCTGCAGAAACCAGATCTGGTGGCACAGGCTTAAGCCAGCACTTGGGAGGGAGGTGGAAGCAAGAGGGTCAGAAGCATAAAGTCCTCCTCTGCACATAGCGAGTTTGAGAACAGCCTGAATACAAGTGACTTTGTCTCTAAACAAGAAAAATGACGGGGCAGCCGGATTGATGGTGGACTTTTCATTCCTCTGACAAGATTCTCTCAGCTAGATTCCTCCTTCCAGGGTTCTGCCATTCTCTCTAGGACTGTCCACAGGTCCTGGCAGGACAATGTTGACCCTTGGGACACTTGGCTGATCTCAGGTCTCAGGACCCATTCCCAGCAGGGTGTACCTCCAAAGTCACATCATCTATCTAGGACTAAGCAGGGCCTGCTGTGGATCAGGCTGGCATTGCCAGTCGATTGTACTGTGTTTCCTTTCTCAGCTTCTAACCCGTGGGCTGGAGGATCAGGAGGGCCCTTGTGATTGGATCAGAATCTTCCCATGCCAAGTCCCTAAGTTTGTAAAATGTTGTAAGACAGACTCTGTGTGTGTGTGTTTAAAAAAAAAAAAAGAGGGGGAGCATGTGTATGAGTGGGTCTGTGTGGGGGATTGTGTGTGCTGAAAACCGCATATTCAAACCATTGCCTATTTCTGCACCTCATCCTGCCAATTACAATCTGCTTGGTGGTGTGAAGCTGACAGCCGGCAGCAGTGATGGAGACAGGAGGGCCGGTGAACAAGGGCTTTGTGCATCCTCAGCTTCAGAGAGAATGTTCAGCGGGGCAGACAGGCATGTAACTGGCAGGTCTAGGGATCAGTAAAAAAACCAAGAGCTGGAAGTCCTAATTTATCGTCTGTTTCAATACAAGGCTAGACACAGGCTATTTCATATAATGCATTGTTTTCCAGCGGAGGAGAGTGGAAGTTATTGATGCATTACAAATGCAGGCAAATGCATCTCATAAGCCAAGGGGTAGGTAATCACAATTGCAGAAGACTAAATTTGACTTTAATCCCCTGAAGAATGGCATGCGTGCAGCTTAAAATGATAAAAGCTGGAGGGGGTGGGGAGAAAGGAGAGGGAAGGGAGGGTAAGAAGGAGTCTGAGGGAGATGGGGGGTGGAGACAGACAGAGAGGGATAGAGAGAGAAAGGGAAGCTGGTTTTTCTCTTGAGACTGTGCATTTCTTGGTTAGGAAATAGAGTGGAAATGGAGAGAGAAGATTAAAAAGATCGTGTTTTGGTAAGCAGCACCCTGCCTTGGCAGGGTGTGTTCTCTGGAGCAGGTCTGGCGTCATGCGTGGTCAAACAGCATGGAGCGGTTTAAAGATCTTCCAGTCCTTTAGATAACCCAGAGGCAGAGAGAAAGGAAACCCTGGGTCCCAGAGTCCATGTAGCCTGTTCCGTGTCCCCCTCCTGGGGCCTCCGGTTGCCACAGCGGATACTGTCTGTGCATTAGAATTCCTCACCATACAGCGTGATATTTCAGATGGAGAGGTACCCATGGATGCCGGGAGAGAGCATGAGCAATGGGGATGTTAGGCTCCCTACTTCCTACTGAGCCATGAAAGTGACTTTAGCGTGAGTAAAACAGTCTCCCCCAGCAGGGTGTGGTGACATGTACCTCGAATCCCAGCACTCGGAGGCGGAGGCAGGTGGATCTCTGTGAGTATGTGACCAGCCTGGTCTACACAGCGAGTTCTAGGCCAGCCAAGGCTATATAGTGCAACCTTGTCTCACAAAACCAAAACCAAACCCAACAGGAACAGCAGAAAAATCTCCCCCCAACCCATACTGAATCCCATTGTAACTGACCAGGGTGTTGAAATTCTAGGTGAAAAGCCATCTGATAGGGCACCTCTTAATCCTGGGCAAGGGGGTCTAAAGTCAGTTGATGCTTATATAATATGCATTGACATACCCACGCGCCTCTCTCTTTATGCTTGTATTCAGGCTTAGAAGAGATTCATATTCCCCTTTGAAAGATGTGGAAACTGAGGTACAGCTGATGCTGAGGGGAAGGTGTACAGAGGCTGTGGACTGTACTCAGCCACTGAGGTTTCCTCTGGGTTGAGCAGAAGTTTGCTTTCTTCCCCGCTACCATCCACTGATGGTCCCTGGTGGTGCCGTGCCCGATGTCGGCTTTCCATTATCAACACAAGTCACATTTGCCTGGTTTATAGATGTGTTTGCAGGGCACCATCTGCCTTCCCTGGTGATCCAGTGACAAACAGAGGGAGAAAGAAGATTGGCACCAGAAGGACTTCCTGGAGCAACTTTGGAACTGTGGCAGCCAAGTGTATCCAGCTTAGGTCATGGAGCACAGAGTCCCCGGTCATGGCTGCCTGAAGTCACTGTCTGTGTGGGCCACTCAGAGATAAACAAATGGACTCATTCAGGAGAACACATGGCGCCTGCTAAGAGGAGCCAGTGATTTCACTTCTCTAGGCTTACCCCGATGTAGCAGGCCCTCAGTCAACGTCCACTAACTCTCTGCTCTAATGGTGCTCAGCCCGATCACGATACTGCCAGTCCATGTCCCAAGACGTGCTTAGCTCGCAGAGAGAAATCCTTTTTCTTTGGAAGAACGAGCTTTACCATTTGCCTATGACGATGGGGTAAGTAGACCTCATAGCCCTAGGGTCTTACTCCCTTGCAATTGGCATGGACTTCTGTGTTCTGTGCCTCCTGGCTCCTCACTCATGAGGAATGACAGGGCCATTGTTTGGTCCTAGTTTTCCTCTGGGAGGTGACCTCCTCTCTCCAGGATGGACACACACTTTAAGGACCCTGCAAAGAGAGACGGGCTAAACTAGAGCAAACGAAATACACAGAATGCTCCCAACCAGGTAGAGTACTTCCTTCTCTTCCTGTGAACCCTTTCTATGGGCGGCAGCTTTAATCTTCTTCATCATCTAAACTTGGAAACTAGAGATACCTTTGCTCTCTCTTGTGACTCCCACATCCAATCTGTTTCAGTGAATTTGAGTCTGAAAGCATGCGTAAGGCTGGCTCGGGTCTTCCCCTCTCTTTCCTCCCCTGAGTAGCCATGGGAGATCCTCTTTGCTTTCCTTGCCCCTAGCTCTCCAATACTTTTGGTGACTAACAGCTTTTAAACTCTGCTCACCAAGACTTAGGTTTTTGCAGACCAGTGTTAAGTCCTCACTGCCCAGTGCAGGATCAAACCGAGTCAGGGTGAGGCTCTTGATCCCTCACTGCAATCCAACCAGATCTAAGTTCTCACTTAAAATGTTTTTTAGAGGTCTGAAAAGCTGAAAAAAAGACCTAAAACGAAACCATCAAGGGACAACTCTATTTTTAAATTCTGTTTTCGGACTTTTGGGTGAGATTTCTCTTAAAGAAACCCGTGGCTCAGATTTCTGGAGGGTATTGTGCTAAGTGGGATAAGCCAGGCTCGGAAAGCCAAAAAAATCCCCAAACCCCACATGCTCTCACTTACATAGAGAATCTTTAAGAAGGCGATTTCACAGGAGGATGGAGAATAGTGACGAGGAGGGGCAGGGAGGAAGAGTGGCTAGTGGGGAGGAAGAGCGTACAGCTGGGCAGGAGGGATTCTATAGCACAGTAGGGTAATTATATCAATGCTTCAGTGAATATTTGAAGGAGCTAGTAGAGGGGTTTTTGAGTGTGTACAACATGAAGAAGTGGTAAGTGTTTGGGGTGAAGGGATGTACTAATAACCTTATCTGACCATCACTACATATTGTATTGTGTTCTGAAATATCATGTCACACTCCACAAACATGCACAATTTTTTTTTCCCAAAAAAGCCTTTAAAATGCAGTTATAAAATACCCCTGCAGGCTTGTGTTTAGGATGCATTTTGAATACCTCCCATGACGGGTGCTGTTTTGGAAGGAGATCGAAAGTTTGCAAGATGTGGCTCGCTGGAGGTTATTTGGGGCTGATGCCTGGAGCTGTGTCTTGCCCTGGTCCTCTTTCTGTGTTTCTCCACTGTTTCCCTGTGATGTAAATTCCTCTTCCGCTGTGTGTCTGCAATGAGCTGGAGAACTCTTCAGCTTGGATATACATGTGGAGACTAGACGGCATTGTGTGGCGTCACTTCTCTCCTTCTACCATGTGTGTCCTGAGGGTGGAACTCAGGTCGTCAGGCTTGGTGGCAGGTAGCAGGTACCCTTACGACTGACTGAGCCATCTCACCAGTTCAAGGCTGTATTTAAAGAAAGCAACTGTACTATGCCTTTTCTCCAAGAAATTTAAACTGGTTAAGAATAAAAGACAGAACTATTAACACTCAGTTGTGGTTTGAATGAGAAATGTCTCCCATTGGCTCAAGCTTTTAAGTGCTTGGTCCCCAGTTGGTGGCAGTGTTTAGGAACCTTCAGGAGTTGCAGCCTTACTAGAGGAAGTATCACAGTGGCAGGCGGGCCTTGAAGCTTTATAGGAGTGCCCACTTCCTCCTCGCTCTGATTCCTGGGTGGGGTGGAAATGTGATCAGTCATCTTCTTACTTTTGTTGCCAGGCCTTCACTGCCATTGTGGTCTAACCCTCCGCAGCCATAAACCAAAACACACTCTTTCTTCTGTAAGTTGCTTTTGGTCATGGTGTTTTTATCATAGCAACAGAAAGTAATTCATACATACTCCAAGAATTTAATTCAATAGTGAGATAATGAGAATGAAGTCACGAAAGGGAGTGGGGAGGCCCTTACAAGTCCAAAAGATACAGGCTGGATGGTTGCTGTCCTAGCTCTAACAAGCCAGCTATGGGCATCTTTCCCAAACTCAGTTCTGTTCTCTCATGTTGAAAGCAAGAGAACTATTTATGCCACAGAAACTGCCAAATGCTTGGGGAGGCGGGGTGCAGTTTCCCTAGGACAGTTGATTGAAAGACATTTACCAGAACACTACCTGGCTAACAGATGTCCCTACAAGTTAGAATGATGTACTTTTGGGGTTTGGATCTGCTTTCCATAGGGCGCTGACTCTAGGCTCCCTGTTTTTACTGTGGTGGCTTCCATGGTAACTTCTGGTACAGAGGTAACAGCTTTAACTGTGGCTATGCTAGTCACTTGTCTTGTGCTGTGACATCATAACTAACAGAGTCAGCTGATAGGAGGAGAGGCTTAATTTGGCTCCTGGTTTGAGAGAGGACTCAGTTCATTATAGTGGGAAAGGTGTGGCGGTGGGGGCCATCAGTTAGTGGTTGTTCACATGGTGTGGACCAGGGAGCAGAGAACACAGGCCACAACGAGGGATGATTATTATAATCTTTGAAGACCTGCCCCTAATGACCTACTTCCGCTAGTTAGATTCTACCTCCAAAAGATTCCATAGCCTTCAAAATAGTACTGGGGTCTCGGGACCAGGCACTCAGAATAGATGTCTGTGAGTGACATCTCGGATTCAAGCCGTAACAATGAGTAAGTGGCGAAGGTGAGAGACATTGTCTCAAGATCCTTGTTTTTGTTTTTAAGGAACAAAACCCATCTATTTTAGTCTGTTTTGTGTGGCTCTAACAGGGGTATCTGAGATGAAGCAATTTATAAAGAACCCAGGTTTGTTTATCATGGTTCTAAAGACTAAGTCCTAGAGCAAAGAACCTACATCTGGATAAGGATCTTGCTACACTGTCCTCCGGTGGAAGGCAGAAGGGCAACATAGGGTGCATATGAGAGAGATGGAAGGGGCCCACTCTCATGACAATTAATACATTCCTGTGACAGCAGCAGACATCCATTACTGAAGGTCGAGTCCTCGCTGCCTAACCACCACTTAGCCGTCTCATATCCCAACGCTGGGAATTGAGTTTCCAACTTAGGAACTTTGGAGGCCATGCTCAAATCACAGCACTATTCGAGTTAGCTTAAGCAGAGAAGACAAAGTCATCAGAAGAACCAGGTGTCTCTCCAAGAGCACAACGACAGAATGACTCCTGAGTCTCACGTCGGGGAACACCCTCAGATAGGAAAGCTTCCTCTTTCTTCTCCGTGCCCCTCCCTTCAGCCATGCTCTATCTCCTCCTTCCATCCTTTTCTCTCTTGTGAACCATTCTGGAGACAGAGTCTTGCTATGTCATTCAGGCTAGCCCCAAGCTTGTACACCTCCTGCTTCTGCCTCCTGAGTTCTGAGATTATAAGTGTGCATGGCCACACTCATCTCGTATCCAAATTCTCATTTTCTCCCTTCTCTGGATCCTTGCCATGGCTTTTCTCTCTCTTGGTCCCGCTTTCCTTTGGATCCATCACAGTGTACACAGTCTAGACCACATTCCAGTTTTAGTAACGAAGGAACCCAGTGAGGATTTTAGTTCCAATGACCATGTCTTAGTGACAGCATCTGATTGATCTTGCTTTGATCAAGTGGCCATTCTTGGTCCAATCACCTGCAGCGGAGGGGATGAAGTCACTTTTCATTGGTCCTTAGCAGGAGTATTGGAAGAAGGGCCACTGAAAAAGGTCTTGGCAAGGCAGGAAGGCAAATCGATGGAGGGGGTCTGTTGTGTTGGTGTCCTCTGTTTACATGAGCGATGAAGGTGCCAATGGGCAATGGGACTTACTGTCTGTCAAATTCCTCTGAATATGAGAAGTGATCTCCCATGTGAAAAAAAAAAACTGATGGATGTTAAAATAAAAACCTTAATTCTGTTCTTAAAAAAAATAGCTCGAGTATTGCCTACAACCCAATTCTCTCTTTAATGGTCACAGTTCACATATCAGCTGTTCTAGGTAAAGAGAAGTGAGAATGGTGGGAAATGGGTAGGAGAAGAGAAATAGAATTACAGCATCAAGAAAAAAAATATCCAGCAGCCCTCTGTTTTAGCCAAGAACAAATTCTGCTTGTTGACTCACACAGACAACTGTTTTAGATTTGTACGTGGGACTGTCCTGTTTCTTTGATCCAGGGTCCAGACACGCCACCAGGAGAGCAAGTCAGGTGGTTCAGATCTAGGTGTCAAATGTAGATCTAAACAGAGTCAGGATAGAATGTTCGGTTGGCTGAGCTTCTCCACCAACCCCTAGAAAGTTAAAGGGGCATTTGAGGCAGAAAGAAAATAAAATGATTCGTGATCTAAGATCATGTGTCCTTGAGATGTTCCTGGTCTTAATTTAGTCTCTGATGTAATTACACTGTTTTATCAGGGTCAGGGTGCAAGGGGGCTTATCGAGGGCAGGAGAAGATCTGACACATTCGTTCTAACACGATGGGGGAAGTGAACCCCTCGACTCACCAGTCCCAGGGCTGCTGTTGGCAGGCGGGGCATGTCAAAGGCTTCAGACTGGCAGTGTTTCTGCCGTGTGGGGAGGGAAGCAATTTCTGTTTGGATTTGAAAATCACTTCCTGGCAAGAGCAGCAGAATGGTAAGTTCCCAGTCCTCTTTCAGTACTCTGGGGGACACAGTATTACAAGGTGGAGGGAGATGGGGAGGGAGAGGGAGAGAAGGGGGAGGGGATGTGAATGTGAGCAAAATGACCGCCCAGCCCTGAGATGATTCACAGCGAAGGACCGGCACAAAGGCAGGCACTTGCTCTTCCTTAAGTGTTCTAGGTGAAGACTATTGAAAAAGCCGACAGAAAGAGGCAGACAGTTTCCGGAAATGAATAGTAAGCACGGCAACACCAGGAAGCAACCATTCCAGCACAGAATGGCACAGAACAAGAACACAACCTACCATGTAGAGATTGGCAGAGAGGAGAAAATGGACTGTCCAGGACCAGACAAAGGCTGTGCTTTGTCACATCTGATTAAGGGCTTCCGTCCATGCCTTAATGACGAAATACTGGAAGTTACACTAAGAACCCCGCCATGGGTTTCCTGTTAAGTTAACCCTACACAGTATCCCCTCTTATCTGTGTGGAATAAATACCGAGATCCACAATGGATGCACGAACCTATAGCTTGTACCACAGTCTATAGAGATAATGTTTTTTCCCCTTGGCAGACATACTTATGATCAAGTTTCAAATAGAATGATTGTAACAATACACTTACAACAAATGGTGGCATTATCATTCTCGCACTTTGGAGTCACTATTGAGTAGGATAAGGATCATCTAAACACAAGCACTGGACAATTGTCTGATCTCCAAGATAGTTCTAAGTAACCAATGATAGAGTAGTGTATACAGACTACATTCCCTAGACAAAAGTCACTTCATGTCCCAAGCATGAGTGGAAAGGTGTAGAATTTCATCACAAAACTAAATAAGGTGCATGATTTACACTTTGATTAGTCTGGGGGGTGTGGCCTTAGTTGGTAGGACACTTGCTTAGTATGCACAAAACCTTGTCCATTCTTGGCACTACATGAACTGGATGTGGTGCCTCATGTCTGTAATTCTAGCACCTGGGAAGTGGAGACTGGAAGATCAGGAGTTCAAAGTCATCCTCTGCCACATAGCAAGTTTGAGGCCAACCTGGACTATATGAGACCCATTTCAACAAGCAAACAACCCATCCCTCAAAGCCCTCCAAGCCCCCCTTAGAATAATTTTTTTTTTTTGGTTTTTCAAGACAGGGTTTCTCTGTGGTTTTGGAGCCTGTCCTGGAGCTAGCTCTTGTAGACCAGGCTGGTCTCAAACATTCAGAGATCCGCCTGCCTCTGCCTCCCGAGTGCTGGGATTAAAGGCGTGCGCCACCACCGCCCGGCCTTAGAATAATTTTTGCTTCTGGAATTATCCATTCTTTCAACTAATATTTTTGAATCAGGATTGACCACAAGTAACTGAAACCACACCACACCATATACAGTTCTTTACATTTTAAAGTTACATTTCCTTGTTTAGTGTGTGTGTGTGTGGTGTGCCACAGCATACGTGTAGAGGTCAGAGGACAAGTTGTAGAGTCAGCTCTCTCCCTCCATCATGTGGGCTCCAGGGATAGAACTTAGGTTGTCAGGCTTGGAACCATCTTGACGTGCCCAGCTTATTTAGGTTTCGTTCCACAGTGTACAATCTCGGATTCACTAGCTGTCTTTGTATTGTCTTCACGGTGCCCTGACTTAGGGAGTCTCTTCTGAAGTTCTTGCAGACTGATCTGAGAGCCAGGTGGACTTCTCTCTGATGCCTGCAGGCAACACTGGAGTCCTAAACATTGGCCTTGTGGAAAATGGACTTCACCTGGGGTATTTATGTGTCTCCCTGACTTAGATCAGCACTCGAATTCTTCATGGAGCTGATGCTATAGTTTCAGTTTACTGCCTATTTCTATTATCTGGTATGTTTCCCCCTAGTTCATTAGTTCATTTGTGGGTAGGTATATGGGCAGTGCAAATCAGTGTGTGTGTGTGTGTGTGTGTTCCGCAATCACTCTCTATCTTATTTCTTGAGACAGAGCCTACACATTGAAACTGGAGCTCATCAGTTTGTTCAGACTGACTTTCCAGCAACCTTCAGGGATCCTCTTGTCTTCCTCTCTCTGGTACAGTGTCTGCCCAGCTTTTACATGTGGGTTCTGGTGGTCACACTTAGTTTCCTATGCTCACATGGCAAGCACTTGACTGCCGGAGTCATCCCCACTTCCCTATTCCCCAGCTCTTTCTTGATGAATCCGAAGATGTCAGAACCCTCAGCTCAAGTACGAGAAGGCCTACAGTGCAAGAACTAAGTCTTTCACTCAGTCTTCACTGTATAGACAGGAAAGAAAAAGAAAGGGGAACAGGAAGAGAACAGGCAAACATGTGCACAAAGGGAGTTAGGCAGGTTATTGCTGGGTGACTGTTTGAGACAAGGCAGGAATCGTTCACAAGGCTCAGGCAGAGCAGCCTGGAGCAGGGACTGAGAACTTCTGCAGCCAGCTGTGGGCCAGCAGGGTCCTCTCTGAGATGCTGAGATGCATCCTTTTGTCTTCATAGATCGATTAGTCTTTTGACTTATCTCATTCTTCCCTCATAACATCTGTTTATAGGCCCTCGGGCAGAGCAATTGCTCTGCTAACATGTGCCCTTGACAGGGACACTTTGTGACAGACATGCTCCCTTGCAACAGCTCCTGGAAGCTGGTATGCCTGCCGGGCTTCCATGTGTTCAGAGACTTGACATTTAATTTTCCTTTCTTATTTTTACTTTTTTTTTTTTTTGTCATGGCGTGCATGTGTGCGCGAAAGCGTGTTTTGAATATGTGCATGCGCATACATGTTTTTTATGAGTCTGACCACATCCATGAGTAAGTGTGTGTGAATGTGTATGCACAAGCATGTGGAGGACAGAGGGAGGTTGATGTCAGAAATCAATCTCAATTGCTCTCCCACCTTATTCATGGCATAGAATCTCTCAATTAAATGCAGAAATTACTGACATGGCTAGTGTGTTAGTTTGCTCTGGGGATCTCTGGTGGACCATGGGTTTATAGGGCTCTGGACTCTACTCCTCATGCCTGCATGGCAGACATTTAACCAAGGAGCCATCTCCCCGGTGAAATTACCTGGCACAAGTGAGAAGGAAACACGGAACACACAAACAAGCCTGCTTAGGTGTTTATTAGAGGGGGTGCATACAGGCTTGAGGGATCAGTGTGCAGAAAGAGAGAGAGGAAGACGAGGAGTCCAGCTTTTTAAAAGCTGCTTAGCGCGAGCGCACAGGGGCTTGGTGTGACTACGTCATACGCTGATGACGCAGATGATGGGCTCACGTGTGCACGCAAGGGTTTAGCTGAGTCATACGTGGATGGAACCATGCATGAGCACACGTGAGTCACGCGGGGGCGGGGGTGGGGGTGGGGGTGGGGGTGAGAGATGTGGGGACTTTAACATTCAGGCAATTGCCTGAGGGCTTGCCTGCACTTGCCTGGCTCTAGAACCCGGAAGTGCAGCCTTATTTGTGGCTGATTACACCTAGCCTGCACACACACACACACACACACACAGACACACACACACACACACCTTTAGTGTGGAGGACTAAGGAATGAGAAGATAGGTAATTCTAGGCAAATTTCCCAAGGACTCTGAACTGTCTTTTATTTTTAGTTAATTGTTTAGGAGCTTGACTTTAGGAAAGCAACTTTGCTTCAGCTTGTAAAATTCTGAGTCACCAATGGCCTGTTGGATCACTGCAGATGAGACCTTTCTTTCCCTTAGCTCTATTTTGGCATCAATGAAGTGGAAAATTCCAGGTCGTTTCCCTGTGACTCCTTCATGGGGTGTGAATATTTGGAAACGTCCTCCAAAAGCAAGAAAGCTGATGGTTGCTTGGGTCCCCAAACTGCAGTACTAGCGGAAGTTGGTGGAACCTTAGGAAAAGTAGTATATTGGGAGGAAGTTGGGTCATTGAGGGTACACCCTTGAAGAGTACATCAAGACTCTGACACCTTAACTTTTTCTACTTGCTGACCACCATGAGGTGAGCAGCATTGCTCCGCCACATGCTCCTTGCGATGACAATCTACCTCCTCAGAGGACCCACGGCAGGGAAGTCAACTAGCCATGGACCGACACCCTCTGTAACTGCATACTACAGTAAATCTTTCCTCTTTTTATTTATTTATTCATTTTGTTTTTTTTCTGAGACAGGGTTTCTCTGTGTAACAGCTCTGGCTGCCCTGGAGCTCACTCTGTAGATCAGGCTAGACTCAAACTCACAGAAATTCTCCTGCCTCTGCCTCCCGAGTGCTGGGATTAAAGGTGTGCACCTCCATTGCCTGGCCAAATCTTTCATCTTTTAGTGTTGAGAATCTTGGGTCTTTTGGCACAACTATGGAACGTGAACACTCACTTAGTCAGTGAAGCTATGTTCTAGAGGGTGAGTACTTTGGGGGAAAAGAGTACAGATTCACTTTTCTGTGACATTCTCATAGATTCACAAGGCAATTTCAGAGCATTTCCACTCCGGCAGTGTCTATAATGTGATGGAACTGCAGGCCGGGAGCCTGTTTCCTCGCCCCCTTCCCATTATACGCTCCTCTCTTTCTCGTTGCCTCTGTTGAGGGTATCTTGTGAAGCCTGCAATCTTAGACCTTTAGGCTCCTTTGCATACCACTCAGAAATGATTCTATGCAGATTTGGATATAATTAAACTTGCTTTTTCTTAACAATGTGGTAAGATTGACATTTTAGCAACCTAAGTCCTTTTATTCTCCCCCAGATAGATTATTATGATTTTTTTATTCAGATAAAGCCTGTGTTATATTTTGAATGCTGGGAGAATGGATTTTTTTTTCATTTGGAGTTTGAGGCAATTAGGCCACAAATTAATTTCTCACATTAAGAAGAATATTTTTTCTTCCGATCTGCACCTGCTCAGCCCCATTTCCAGTCATTTGGAGGCTGCAATCCTAAACAGGAAGAGGAAATACACATGCAGGGACAGAGGGAATCACTAATGGCTAATCAATAACCATGCAGTGTTTCAGAACTCCAAAGAGATGTGGCATGGGGTTGTGAAAAACCGGGGGACCAATTAGTTGTGGTTTCGCTTGTGTGTGGGTTACCGGAAAGCTCCAAAACTTATCGCTGGCCATCAATATATGGTGTCTAGTCGCTTCAGACCCGAGAGTAAATTTGCTCTGCTCATCTTCACTCTTCCCCAAAAGCACCCCAGTCTCCATTTGGGTGTTAACCAGAACTAGAGGCTTTCATGCTGCCTTGCGCCCTCATTCTCTGTTAGGGACAAGGGTGAGCTGTTTACCCAGCATCCATCTCTCCCTTTTCCGTTGCTTTTGACATTGACAGATTTAGTTTGAGGATGTTATTTTGAGGTTGGGGCAAAATACACTCTACCCATTGCCCAAGTGGTGGGTCCTGATTAGTTAAGGAGGATCAAGGTAACTCTTGTCTTCCTTGCCCCAGAGATTGGTTGAGAGACCTCATTAGTGTGTGGCCTCCTCCTATCTCTGTGGTTGCCTCAGAATGGTTGTAACAGTCTGGTGACCTGGGAAAGAAAATCTCTTGTTTTGTTGAACAAGGTGGTACCTAGGGAGGTCTGGATGCTTTGAGTCAATATTACTCCAGTGTGGGATCCTCAGTTATAGGGAGGAATCAGCTTTCTTTTCTGTTTTTGTCATTTTGTCTGGAATGTTCTGGCAATCAAGTCTCCTTAGCTAACACATACTTCCAGCTACTTACTGAATCCTACCCATATCAATTTTTGAATATATCTTAAATATAAATTCCTTGATTTCATGGAGTTATACTAGGTAGGTCACTGGGTACTCAGTACCTCAGTTACTGGACTCAAATGTGTGTGTGTGTGTGTGTGTGTGTGCATGTGTATGTATGTGTTTGTGAGTGTGGAGTTGAGACGTCAATTTGGGTTGTGTTTCTCAATCATTCCCTATCTATCTATCTATCTATCTATCTATCTATCTATCTATCTATCTGTTTTTATTTTGTTTTCTAAGACAGGGTTTCTCTGTATAACAGCCCTAGTTGTCCTGGAACTCACTCTGTAGACCAGGCTGGCCTTGAACTCACAGAGATCCACCTGCTTTTGCCTCACGAGTACTGGGATTAAAGGTGTGAGTCACCACAGCCCACTCCCTATTTTTTGCGGCAGAGTCTCTTACTGAACCTGGAGCCCACCAGTTGGCTAGACTGCCAGTGTGCTCCAAGGATCTGCCTGTCTCTTCCTCCATAGAGGTGGGGTTAGAGCCATATTGCCACACCTAATTTTTATGTGCATCGTGGGGATCTGAACTCAGGCCCTTGTGGTTGCCTGGCAAGTTCTTTACCAACTGAGCCATCTCCCCAGCTCAATGTAATTTTTAAAGTGGTGCTTTTAGCTTTGAGAAATGAGCATGAAGTAGAAAGAATGAACTAAAAATGGTGTGAGTATTTAAACTCTCAAAGCCCCACCTCCAGTGGCATACCTCCTCCTCCAACATGGCTTTGAGAAATTTCTGGGGTTGCAGAAGCCTGATGATCGAAAGATGAGAAAGATGACCAATTCTCTCAGAGCTATTGGATGTGGAGTGTGTCATAGTCCACAGAAAGGTCTTGTGTGAATAAGGAAGGCCCTTGCCGGATTTGCTGCACTCTAGTTTTCAAGCCTGTGTTCTGTAACCCTGCCCACATGCCCACATGGCACTCATGCCACCCTCCTTGCTCTTTCTCAAGTTCTATCTACTCTATGTCTTGGCATGTTCTTAAAGACTGTATGTATTCTAACTCTTTTGTTTGAAAGAAAGAAAGTGCCCATGATTCCTTCCAGGAAGACCCATCACCTCCAGTCTCATTGGAATCTCAGGATCCTGGGATTAATGAGGCAACACACAGGCTCGACCAGGTCCAGGGATGAGAAAAATTTGGCTGTGGACACTAGAATCAGATGTGTGCTGACACATGGAGGCATAAACATGGCTCAGTGGGCATCTCTGATGAAGACCTGAGAAATCATCCAACAAGGGCCAAGCAAGTAAAGCAAGAGATGAGGAATAAAGAGCAGATTCTAAGACTTCTGTCTACGGGTGCGCAGAGCCCTGGGCTCTCCATCTGTTTTTCTGTTTTGGTTTTTGGTTTTTTTGGAAAGGGAGTTCTCTGTGTAGCCCTGGCTGTCCTGGAACTTATTCTTTAGACCACACTGACCTTGGACACACTGAGATCTGCCTGCCTCTGCCTCCTGAGTAATGGTGTGCACCACCACTGCCCAGCTGTGGGCTCATTGTTAATGGTAACCAGATGGAATTAAAAATAGAACCATATCCTTGATTAGGGGGTCACAGCAGGACACTAAAATTTAGGTAAACCTAGCACAGGGCTTCATGATAACCTGGGAGAGACAGGTCATATGGAAACAATCAGAATTATGTAGGAGAAGAGTTCTCTGTTACTTTTGCTTTCAAAAGGAGATTATAAGGCATTGACCCTGACTTTAGCCCTAACCCTTGTGGGTCTGAGAAAATGAGAATGTGGAGACAGACAGGGAGGACTATGTGAGATTTGAAAAGGGGCCACAAGTAATGCTGATGTCACTCTGCTGGGCACAGAGGCCCTTACATCTTCTTTGTAGTCTTTCTGATTATGTTATGTTCCTATTCTGCCTTTGCTTGTTTTGCTCCAGAAGGTTCTTCTTGTCATGCCCCAGCTTGTCCTGGTCACCTCTAGCATTGATTAGAACACTGTACTCTTAATTCTGTCTCTAATTTTTCTCTCCTCTCTCTACCCTGGGTTAAGATCCACACTCCTTTTGTACCGTGAGCTCTTGGTGCTCTGCTGTGGGAGTCACACTTTACTTTGTTGCTATCTGTCCACCTGTCTGTCCTACCAGAGGGTGAACTTGTGGAAGCCCAGCGAGGTCTTTCCAGTTTTGAAGCCATACGTTGCTGTGCCTGGCACACAGGCTCAGTTGATATTTCAATACAGTGTTAATGAACAGATATGGACTCAGGGTACCACGTGCGATACAGGAGACTAAACCACAATGCTTGATGAAGATGTCAAACATTTTACCACTGTTTAGTACAACCGAATATCTTAAAAGTCTTCAAGTTTTACTTACCTTTTAATATTTGTCTTGCTTCCCCTACCAGACATAATCAATAGCTTCTCCCTTGGAACTGTCTAGGTGTGTTCCATTAGTCTTTTTTAAAATGCAAATCACCAGCTCTGTCTCATGTAACTATCTCCCTCACTAGGCAGAAGAGTCTCTTAGAGATGGGACAGACAACATCCTCTGGGTTCTTGGAAGCCATGCCAGCATTTTCTTTCTTTTTCCTACTCCCCCTTCTTTTCCTTCTGTTCCTTCATCTCCCTCTGTGTGGTTTTAACGAGAGAGTCTCTATCACCTTGGCCATTTGAATACTTGGTCCTGAGGTGGTAAGGCTGTTTGGGAAGTCTTATGAAGTATGGCCATGTTGGAGGAGGTGTGTCACTGGAGGTGGGGCTTTGAGAGTTTAAATACTCACACCATTTTTAGTTTGTTCATTCTACTTCATGCTTGTGGTTCAAATGTGAGGCCTTCAGCTTCCTGCTCTCATCAGCATGCCTTTGTTCTGCCATCATGGATTCCAACTTTCTGAAACTGAAAACCCAATTCTTCCTTCTGTGAGTTGTCTTGGTCATGGTGTTTATCACAGAACAGGAAAGTAGCTGCTATGCCCTCTCCTGCCCTCCTCCACCCCCTTTACTCTCTCTTTCATGTGTGATTGTTTGAACAAGTCCCTCAACACTGGTTTTAAATTCATTCTGTAGTCCAGATCAGCCTTGAACGCATAGTGATTCTTCTGCCTCAGTATCCCGAATGCTGGAATTATAAGCCATGATGCCCAGTTTAAATCAGTGATTTGAACATTGGTATTCACTGAGTTTTAGTCTTCTGTGGGGTCAATTGATATTCACTGATTTTCAGTCTTCTGTCCCCCTTGGGGTCAATATCTTTGTGATGGTTAATCTTCATTGTCAGTGTGACTGCATTTGGAATCATCTAAGAGACACACGGTGCCTGGGAATGTCTGCAAAGGGAGAGACTTAACTCAGGAGGGAAATCTCACCAGGAAAATAGGTGGCGCTGTCTCATAGGCTGGGCTCCCAGGCTGAATAATAAGGAGAAAGCTAGCAGAGCACCAGCATTGGTCTCTCTCTGCTTCCTGACTGTGGACACCGTGTGACCAGCCCCCTGATGCCACGCCTTCCCTGCCATGATGCACTGCGCCCTCAAACTGTGAGACAAAAATTAACCTCTCCTTCTTTAAGTTGCTTTAGTCACAGCAGGAAAAGGAACCTAACAGAATCATCACCTGTACCCACTTCCTCTTCCTGTCAGGCTCACAAGAGGCAGCAAAGCTCCTCTATCTTCTTTTATTGCATCCTTGGACTTGAAGATGTCAGTGGATCTGGAGCTGTCCTCAAACACGGACAGCTGGTGTATCCTTGCCACAGACAGATCAAGAGGCCTCCTTGATCACGGAAGAAGGGCCCTTAAGCCCAGGCTCTGTTACTAAATAGGAAAAATAGAAACCAGTGACTAGGGTTGGCAGAAGCAGGCGAGAGGCCATGAAATAGTCTGTGTGGAGAAGAGGGCTTTCGAGTGCAGAGGGAGTCTCACAGGGACTTGTTAGGGTTTGTGTTGGGTCAGAAACATCGCTGATTGGGAGAGGATTAGGAAACGGCTGAGCGTGAATTGGGTGGACTTATTCAGCCTGTAAAAAGCCTTGTGGGAGTCCTCTTTGGAGCCGACTTTGAATCTGTTCAGTTGGAAACCAGGGTGTTTGAACTTGAAATACATAGAATTATCCAATTTATTGATCCTGTTTCCCCTGGTGAGATAGCTGCTGTTTCCCTGACTCAGTAGGCCTGAGTGAGGGCTGAACACTGGTAACAGGGGAGGGAAGGCCCTATTCCCCAGACCTTAGATATGCTGGATCCCAGAGTCTTAGCCAACATGGAGTTAGGGTCTGGTACACATCCTCCAGGACACCCTAAGTGCCTTGCCAGAAGTCATTTGGATAAATAGTCTGAAGGAGACCTCGGGTCCTGTCACTCACGGGCTAGGATCTGTTCCCATTACCACAGAGGGTATATTTATAGACAAAAGGCTCCCTGTGGGTCATACAATGGCAGCTAACCATCCGTAAGGATTGGGAGTCAATGAATAGAACTGATAGAGATGATTGGACCACAAAGAGACTGAAACTTAGGGCCTGCGGAGATGATTCCATTGTCAAAGTGCTTGCCACCTAAACACGAGAACTTCAGTTCAGATCACATGAACCCATATAAAAAGCTGGTATGGCAGCGTGTCTATAATCTCAGCTCTGGGGAAATGGAGACAGGAGGATCCCCAGTCTAGCCAAAACTGGTAAGTTTCAGGTTCACTGAGAGACCCTGTCTTAAAAATAGGATAAAGCACAATTGAAGAGGGACTGGAGAGATGGCTCAGCAGTTCAGAGCCCTTGTTGCTCTTACAGAAGACCCAGGTTTGAGTCTCAGCACCCACATGGCTGTTAACAGATTGACTCCAGCTACAAAGGGTCTGATCCTATTTTGCCCGTGTCATGAGACCACTAAGGAGATGGCTTCCAACACAAACACACAAGGGTCTTTGTTGACCGGCTTGAGCTTGGTCCTCAGCCCAACACTCTGACATAACGGATGGAGGGACTGTGGAGAACCACCCAGTCCGCGCAAGTCTCCAAAGGCCTCTTTTAGAATTCTCTTCATCCTTTCTACCTGTACTGAACTCTGGGGTCTGTAGGCACAATGCAGTTTCCAATCACTCCCCAGGAAGATGGCCAAACTCTTGACTTACCTGGGACACAAAAGCTGATACATTGTCTGACCCTGTCATTGGAAAGCCGTACCTGGGCAGGATATCTTCAAGTAATTTTTTTGCTATCACCTGCGCTGTTTCATATTTGGTGGGGAAAGCCTCTGTTTACCCTGAAAAGGTATCTACAGATAGTAGCAAATACCTGTAACCATACCTGCCAGGTTTTATCTCAGTGAAGTCTACTTCCCAGGAGTCTCCAGGCTTCTTTCCTCTGAGTCGAGATTCATGGTTTTTAGGGTTGGCAACAGCGTTGGTGAGTTGACAGGCTTTACGGTTGGTGACAATATTTATAATTTTTTTGTTGTACATCTTTGATTTTTGACTGTCTAGCCAAGTCCTGTATCCTCTGTGTTCCCATATGAGAGGATGAATGGATCTTGTTCAGCAGTCTCTTTCCTAGCTGTTCCCAGGATAATTTTACTGTCTGCAGCTCTCCACCACCTGTCTAGATACTGGGTCATAGGAAGGGTATTAATCCAGGCAAGATCTTCCTCAGAATACCCAGGGTTCTCGGGCAGACTAGGTGCCCCTGGCTCTACCAGTACATGTGCAGAGACTACATTAGTCTGGTGTGCCACCTGCCAGGCTGTTTTGTTTGCCAGGTTGTTTCACTTGGGGATGAATTCATCCTTTCCCTGGTACCCTGGGCAATGGACGATGGCCAGTTTCTTAGGTAACCATAGGGCTTTGAGGAGGTCCAGGGTTTCATCTTTATTTTTGATGGTTTTTCCTTCCTCAGTTGGCAGTCCCCTTTCTTCGTATACTGACCCATGTATGTGTGCTGTGGCAAAACTGTTCTGGCTGTCGGTGTAGACATTAACCTTCTTCCCTTGCCTTAGTTCTAGTGCCTTAGTTAGGGCTATCAACTCCGCCCGTTGGATGGAGGTCCCAGTTGCCCTTGACTCTGCCCATATTACTTCCTCTTTGGTGGTGACTGCTGCCCCCACATACCTTCTGCCATCCTGCATGAAGCTGTTGCTATCAGAAAACAAGGTAACTTCTGCGTCGGACCGTGGGGCGTCCTGAAAGTCTGGCCTAATCTGTGTGTCTGAGCCAGGATCCTGGGATAGTCATGCAATGGTATCCCAGGTCAGAATCGGCCAGTGGAGTAGCTGGGTTCAGAGCTGAGGGCACCTGGAAAGTTATTCTGGCAGGGTCCAGCAACAGAGTCTGATAATGGGTCATCCTGGTATTGCTCAGCCACTGACTGGGGGGTTGCTTGAGAACTCCCTTAAGTGTGTGTGTGTGTGTGGGGAGGGGGGTGGTTATGGTAAAACTTTCTCCCAAGATCAGCTTGTCAGCATCCTTGACCAGTTGAGCCATGGCCACTATTATGCAGAGGCAGGGTGGCCATCCAGGCGCCAAAAGCTCCAGTTCCTTTGACAGGTAGGCTATGGGCTGTTATAGGGACCAAGTGTTTGGATCGGGACTCCCTTGGCTACCCCTTTGTTTCTATTTACATATAGGTGAAACAGTTTGGTCACATCTGTCAGACTCAGTGCCGGGACTTAGAACAGGCTTTGTTTGAGTTTTTGTAAGGCCAACTGGTGGTCCTTAGTCCAGATAAATTCCTGCCTTTCTTTTGGTGGCCTCATATAAGGGCTTGGCCAGGTCTGCAAAGCCTGGGACCCACAGGTGAGAGAAAACCGCAGAGCCTAAGAACTCTCACCAGCGATAATAGTGCCGGGGTCTGAAGTACTGTCTCTTTCCGTGTGTCTGAGAGCCACTGTTGCCCTTCCCTTAAGATGTACCCTCAACCAAAGAATGGATAAGGAAAATATGGTAATTTACACAGTAGAGTACTACACAACAGAAAAAATAATGACATCTTGAATTTTGCAGGAAAATGGATGGAGCTAGAAAATATTATTTTGAGTGAGGTAACCCAGACACAGAAAGACAGTTATCACATGTACTCACTCATAGGTGGTTTTTAAACATAAAGCAAAGAAAGCCAGCCTACAAACCACAATCCCAGAGAATTTAGACAATGAGGACACTAAGAGAGACTTACATAGATCTAATCTACATGGGAAGTAGAAAAAGACAAGATCTCCTGAGTAAATTGGGAGCGTGGGGAACTTGGGGGGAGGGTTGAAGAGGGGAAGGAAGAAGAGAAAATGTAGAGCTCAATAAAAATCAATAAAAAAAGATGTACCCCAGATATGTTACCTGCTGCTTGCAGATTTGGGCTTTCTTGACTGAAGCACAGTATGCTAGGTCCCCCAGGGTTCACAGAAACCACTCATTCCCAGTCAGATAGGTCTCTCTGCTACTGGAATCAGTAGATCATCAACATACTGCAACAAACTTCTATCTGGGTTCTGTGCCTGGTGCTCACCCAGGTCCTCATGCAGCACTTCATCGAAGATAGTGGGGGAGCTTTTGAATCCTTGTGGTAGTCTGATTCATGTCAGCTGCCGCTGATCCTGATTTCTGGATCATGCCATTCAAAGGTGAAGTACTGTTGGCTTTTGGGGCCAGAGGCAGACTGAAAAAGGCATCTTTTAGGTCCAGGATAGTATATCACTGCCAGTCCAGGGGCATCGAGTTGAGTAGGGTATACAGGTTAGGCACTGTAGGGTGTATGTCAATTACCCTCTTGTTGGTTTTCCTGCAAGTCCTGGACCATTGTGGAATCATTGGTATGAGGCTTCTTGATGGGCAGCAGGGGTGTGTTCCAGACCCTGAGGACACCCAAGTCTAGCAGCCTCCTGATGTGTGGTGTGATGCCCTTCTTGGCCTCTAGGGGCATGGGGTCCTGGTGGATCTGCCTCGGGTTTAACTTCCGCATAGATTGGGGGCCTGAGGTGTTGCTAGCCTCATTCCCCCTGCTTTGGCTCAAGCCAGTGAGAGCTCCTGAAGCCACCTCTCCAGCTGGGGTTAGGTGTAATGAAGACTCTGCTTTGTTTTCCCAGATACCCAGACTCAAATAATCACAGATAAACTTTATTAACTCCATCACTGTTTGGCCAGTGGCTCAAGGGTATTTCTAGCTAGTTCTTACATCTTAAATTAGCCAATTTCTAGTATTCTGTGTGTTGGCATGAGGCTGGGGCTTACTGGTAAGGTTCTGGCATCTTTCTCCTTCAGCAGCTACAGAATTAGTTGCACGACAGCCAGGGCTGTTACACAGAGAAACCCTTCTCGAAAAACAAAAAACAAAACCAAAAAAATCCATACTTCCCCTACTTTTCTCCCTATTATTTCTTTTTGTTTGGCACAGGGTTTCTTATAGCTCAGACTGCCCTTCAGTTTACTTTGTAGCTAAGGATGACTGTGAACTTTTAATCCTACTACCTCTGCTTCCTGACTGCTGGGATTTCTGGCATGTGCCACCATACTAGCTTCTATGTGGTGTCACCTAGATGGCTTTACATGGCATACTTCATTTATTTTTTTAAGGTAGGTTTTTAAATTAATTAATTTACTTACTTATTATGGGTGGGAGTGTGCCACTGTGCTTGAGTGGAGGTCAGCGGACAAGCTACAGAGTCCAATTTTTACTTCTACCATGTGGGCCCTAGGGATCAGACTCACCATCAGTTTCAGTGGTAAATATATTTACCCAGTGAGCCAATGAGCTGGCCCTGACACACTTCCTTTCTTCTTCCTTTTCTTTCTTCTTCTTCTTCTTCTTCTTCTTCTTCTTCTTCTTCTTCTTCTTCTTCTTCTTCTTCTTCTTCTTCTTCTTCTTCTTCTTCTTCTTCCTCCCCCTCCCCCTCCTCCTCCTTCTCTTCTTCTGAGGCAAGGTTTCTCTGTGTATCTCTGGCTGTCCTAGAACTCATTCTGTAGATTAGGCTGGCCTCGGACTCACAGAGATTTGCCTGCCTCTACCTCCCTGAGTGCTGGGATGAAGGCATGCTCGACCACTGCCAGGCCACTCTTTATTTCTTATTCTAGTCTGGGTGTACCGACTCTTTGTTTTGGCCTCATTCTCTTCTTGTCTTCCATCCTTGCCTCCTTCTTTCCTTTCAAGGACGGCTACACTTTCTTTCTTTCTTTCTTTCTTTCTTTCTTTCTTTTTTAATTATTTATTTTTTTTATTCTTTTTTAATTAAAATTTCCACCTGCTCCCCGTTTCCCATTTCCCTCCCCCTCCTCCCACATATTGCCCCTCCCCCCACTCCCCTACCCCATCCCCACTCCTCTTCTCCTCCCCCCACTCCATTCCCCCTCCCTCTTGATACTGAAGAGCAGTCCAAATTCCCTGCCCTGCGGGAAGACCAAGGTCCTCCCACTTCTATCTAGGTCCAGGAAGGTGAGCATCCAAACAGGCTAAGCTCCCACAAAGCCAGTTCATGTATTAGGATCGAAACCTAGTGCCATTGTCCTTGGCTTCTCATCAGCCTTCATTGTCCGCCATGTTCAGAGAGTCAGTTTCAACCCATGCTTATTCAGTCCCAGTCCAGCTGGCCTTGGTGGGCTCCCAATAGATCAGTTCCACTGTCACAGTGGGTGGGTGCACCCCTCGTGGTCCTGACTTCCTTGCTCATGTTCTCCCTCCTTCTGCTCCTCATTTGGACCTTAAGAGCTCAGACCGTTGTTCCAAATTGGGTCCCTGTCTCTATCTCGATCCATCGCCAGATGAAGGTTCTAAGGTGATATTCAAGATATTCATCAGTATAGGATAGGGTCATTTCAGGTTCCCTCTCCTCAGTTGCCCAAGGTACCAGCTGGGGACATCTCCCTGGACACCTGCGAGCCCCTCTAGAGTCAAGCACTTTGGAATTCAGTGTGGCGATTTCTCAGGAAATTTGGGATCAACCTACCCCAAGATCCAGTAATACCACTCTTGGGAATATACCCAAGAGATGCCCTATCATATGACAAAACTATCTGTTCAACTATGTTCATAGCAGCATTGTTTGTAATAGCCAGAACCTGGAAACAACCTAGATGCCCTTCAATGGAGGAATGGATGAAGAAAGTGTGGAATATATACATATTAGAGTACTACTCAGCCGTAAAAAACAATGACTTCTCGAATTTTGCATGCAAATGGATGGAAATAGAAAACACTATCCTGAGTGAGGTATCCCAGACCCAAAAAGAGGAACATGGGATGTACTCACTCATAATTGGTTTCTAGCCATAAATAAAGGACATTGAGCATATAATTTGTGATACTAGAGAAGCTAAATAAGAAAATGAACCCAAAGAAAAACGTACAGTCATCCGCCTGGATAGGGGAAGTAGACAAGATTGCCGGGCAAAAACTGGGAACTTGTGGGTGAGGTGGCATGGGGCTAAGGGGAAATGGGGTGAGAAACGTGAGAAGGGGAGGATGGGAGGAGCTTGGGGGAATGGGATGATTGGGATATAAGCAGGGTGGATACGGGAGCAGTGAAGTATATATCCTAACTAAGTGAGCCATCTTAGGTTTGGCAAGAGACTACACTTTATTTCTTAAGCACTTCAAACCTTCCCACGACTTCTCCACATGTCAACTCTCTAAGCATCAAGCTGGCAAGCCTGGCCTACATTATTACGACCACAAAAACCTGCTGACTGATGTGCAAACTGCTGGCCTTGGTTGTGTTTTCTACGGACCCACTTTGCTGTTCACTGGAGACAGTGACTTACTATTTGTTGACAGATTCTTTTCTCCATATCCTCTGTATCTCAAGCATGGCATTTACACACTCGAAGCTACACTTCTCCTGGGGTTCATTCCTAGAACCTTTGTGTCTCTGCCCTCCTGCGTGGGATTTGGCCTGTCTTCTGAGCCCAGGCCTCCACTCTTGTTCAGCACCCACATTATCTTCTGGGTTCTGTCTTCGAGGAGTGTTCAGAAGAGATTGTGATCAGTGGCTGTCAACGATGGCTACTCAGTAGTGCCCTGTTCACTTCCAGACTGGGAATAGAGTCCTGGGCTGGAAATCGCGTCCCCTCCCCAGTTTGCTTCTCTTCTCTCATCTGGCTTCTCTGCCTGATGTCAGCCTGATGAATTTCTGTCCCTTTCTGGGCAGCCTGTCATCTTTTTCCCTCTTCTTCATATCCTTCCAAGCTCCTTGCCCCTGGTGCTCTGAAATTTCATGATGTCACGTGTAGGTGGGGCTGTCTATAGAAGGTCTTGAAACACTTGGGTCCTTCAGTTCTAGCATATTCTAGTATTTCCTCAGTGGCGTCTGCTTTCTTTACTGTCTCTTTCTAGAGCACTTGTCTATCTGATATTGGACTTGATTGATTGGACTTGGTTGATTACTTGCTCCTAAAAATTCTCTTATTACTTGTAAGAAATGGCCTTACATAATCCTGCATAATAAAAAATATCGTCTCTCACTTTTCAAATCTTTTCTTTTTTTCTGCTCAGAGAGATATTTTCATTTTTCTACTTCAGGTCATCCAGTACACTTCAAGTATTTCTGCAGTTGCACAGTCAGCCTTTATTTTTTTTAATTCAAAGAACTCTTTCTTATTCACTTATGCCTTGTTTATTTATAAAATGTAATTCTTGGTTTTACAGATTTTATTTTGTCCTTTTAGCTCTTTCCTGTGCATTAAAAGAATCTTTATTCTTTGGAGGAGTCTTCTTTTGGTGTTTGATCTTGACACTTACTTTGTAAATATTAGGTATTTTGTTCAAACAAATTACTACAGCACTAAAGAGAGTGAATTTGGAGTTCTGTGGACTAGACAAGGCCAGTCAGTGAGCCCCTGGGGTCTGCCTGCCCCTGCTCTTCCTGCATTGGGACAATAAGCCTGCATCATTGGGCTTGGCTTTTAAAATGTGGGTTCTGGCATCAAACTCAGGTTCTTGTTCCATTCAGCAAGCACTTAACTGGTTAAACCATTTCTTCAGGCCCTGAGAATAACTATACTTTTTTGGACTTTATTTTTATTAAAATAAATACATTGGTGGTTTGAATGAGAAGTGTCCCCCATAGGCTCCTGTATTTGGACATTGGATGGTATTGTTGGGGAGGTTAAAGAACCTTCAAGAGTGGAGACTTGTTGGAGGAAATAAGTCTC
The DNA here is from genome assembly GCF_950005125.1 of Chionomys nivalis. NCBI lineage: Eukaryota > Metazoa > Chordata > Mammalia > Rodentia > Cricetidae > Chionomys > Chionomys nivalis. Next base: position 48,676,394 of record NC_080097.1, read on the forward strand.
TGAGGGCAGCTTTGGGGGTTCACAGCCTTGCCCTGCTTCTTGTCCTCGTTCTCTGCTTCCTGTGTGCACAGGAAATGTGATCCCCCTGCATCCTGCCTTTGCTGCCTAAGTAAAAAGTAACCCCTTTCCCTTAAGTTACTTGTGGTCATGATACTTTTCACAGCAACAAAGGATTAACAAAAACACATTCTTTACTTGTTAGGATGGCTGCTGTTTAAAAAACAGCTAGGTCTGATGATACACCCCTTAATCTTAGCCCTTGGGAGGCAGAGGCAGGTGGATAGCTATTGAGTTTGAGGCAAGCATACATAGTGAGGCCCTGTTTCACAAAGCAAACAAACAAATAAGCAAGCAAACATACAATAATAGAAAGCTACCCAGAAAACAGTGAGTGTAGTTAAGGCTTCAGAGAAATTATGAACCTGGTGCATTGGTGAGAATGTGAAATGGGTAGCTGCTATAGAAATCAGTATGGCAATTCCTCAAAAAAAAAAAAATGGGAACACAGAATTGGCATGTAATTCAAGTCTACTCATACGTACATACCCAGCTGAAATCAGTATTATGAAGAGATGTTTGTGCACATATGTTCACATCAGAAATAGTTACAATAGCTAAAACACGGAAGCAATCCAAGTTTTGATCAACAGATTACTGATTAAACCAAGTGTGGTATATTGTGATGTTCTTCAAGGCAGAATGGGACCATGTCCCTAGACATCCACTGCAAAGTGAGACCATCAGACCCTAAAAGTGAATTTAGAATATCCAGCCTCTAAACACCAGAACTTAGCAACACAGTACTGTGAAGTGTTGATTGTTTATCCACAGTATAACCTATCTGACCAGGAATTATATATAACTCAGGGCTACTGCCCAGCATGGCAAAGAGAATGCTGGGTCACACATCACTAGCCTGGAAAAAGGAAACAAAGTGAAACAATCCCCCAATCCCACAGCCCTGTTTCTAGCACTGTTGAGATGGACTCTTAAGTCAGAGGCAGTTTGTACATACAATGGAAGAGGCTCCCCCCTCCACTGCAGGTGGGCGGAGCCTGAGGGCATTGTGCTTCTTGAACTAATCAATCACAAGAAAGGCAAACTGTACTGCCCCATGTACACAAGACATTACGAATAGTCAGACATTACAGAGACAGAGAGAAAGGGTTTGCCAAGGGCCAGGGAGAGAGAATTGGAAGTTATTGTTCAGTGGGTAGAATTTTGGCTTTACCAGATAAAAAGAGGGATAGAGAGGAATGCCAAAGATGTCGGCAACAGTTGACATTGAACTGCGGGCTTAAAAATGGTTAAGATGGTATTCTTAAATGTTTTCAGATTTATTCATTTAATATGTGTATGAGTGTTTTGCTTACAGATATATGTGCATACCACATGCTTACCTGGTGTTCTTGGAGGTTGGAAGATGGTATTGGATACCCTAAAACTGGGGTTAGAGATGGTTGTGAGCCACAATGTATGTGGGTGCTGGGATTCAAATCTGCTTCCTCTGCCAGAACAGTACTCTTAACCACTGAGCCATCTTGCCAGTCCCAATATGATGAATTTTTTCAATTATTTATTCATTTATTTATTACACGCACGCACGCGCGTGCACACACACACACACGTATAACTGACTATGTAATGACAGAGGATAACTTGAGTCAGTTGGTTCTCCCCTTCCACCATGAGGCTACCAAGGGATTGAATTCAGGTTAACAGGTTTGGTAGCAATGTCCTTTACCCACTGAACTATCTCACCAGTCCAGGATGGGAACATTTTATGTTAAGGATATTTTATTCAAGTTTTTCAAAATTGAAAAAGGAGAATTTCCTCTAAGTTTTGGAATGCAGAGCAGATCTGGTTGCCCATGATCTGCTCGCTGTAGGAGGGAGGAGCTGAGCGGCTTGTCTGTGTGTTTATTACACAGGCACTGAACTCTCCCTCATGGGCTAGGACCACTCCTCACACCTGTGTATAGAGTTCTCTGCATTCTCCAGGTTCAGACTAAGATCTTTCAGGCCCAGAAGACCCCTTCACCTGTATCCTAGGTTGCCCTTCCTTTGTTCTCATTCATTAGTCTCTGCTTGTGATAGTTCCTTCTGCCAAATCTTGACTAAATACTAACAGAACAACTTAAAAGGAAGAGTTTCTTTGACTGGCAGTTTCAGAGATTTCAGCCCAGGGTCCTTGCTTCTTTCATTTCCTGGAGAGACAAAGTATCCTGGTGGCAGTGTGTGGAGGAGGAGGCTGTTCTCATGGCAGACAGGAAACAAACCAAACAGAAGTTAAGGAGTGAGGAAGGAACTGGACACCAGAGACAGCCTTTGGAGAGCCCCAGTGCCCCACTTCCTTCCGCTAAGTGCCCTTGTCACTGGTGGATATTGGATCTCTGCTAATTCTGCCTCACCCTTTCTTAACTTTCCAGAACCTCCTCTGAAAGGGCCACCACCTGGGGACTTAGACTTCAAATCGTGAGCCTTTCAAGATATTTAGTATTCAAACTAGAACACCATTATTTCATTTGCTTTATGTCGTCCAGCCTCTCTTGGCACCCCTCTCATTTCTTGGCCTTTGTGTTTATCCCTTTCTGTTGTAAAGAACCGCTTGTTGGTTCCCAGCTGCTCAGCCCTGAAATAACCACAGAGAAACTGTATTAATTAAATCACTGTTTGGCTTATTAGCTCTAGCTTCTTATTGACTAACTCTTACATATTAATTTAACCCATTTCTATTCATCTGTGTATCGCCACGTGGCTTACCAGGTAAAGTTCCATCTGATGTCTGTCTCCGGTGGGGGGGATACATGGCTTCTCATCACTCTGCCTCCTTTCTCCCAGCATTCAGGTTGGTTTTCCCTGCCTAAGTTCTGCCCTGCTATAGGTCCAAAGAAGTTTCTTTCTTTATTAATGGTAATCACAGCAACAGAGTGGAATCACACATCACTTTTCACATTCTTTTTACCTTTTGATGAGATTCTGAGATTCTGAAAGGGAAGGAAATAGCCAGGCATACTGGTCACTTCCCTAACTGTCCCCAACATAGGTGTGAGCTTTGTGTAGAAATGACCATCCTCTGGATTTTCAACTGATTATGGATGCAGAATCTCAAGGACTGGAAGGAATCTTAAACTCTAGCAAATAAATCCCCAAATCTTCTAGGTAGAATTGTGGACTTTAATCAATAAACCCCACCTCACACTTTTGTCAGTCACAGTTCATCCAGAGGAGCAAAGTCACTAGATTATTTGTGTATTTCATTATTGTACACATTTGACCTTACATAACTCTGGAAGATGTCTTTGTGTTTTATCTTGGGGCAGGTATATAAATGTGAAGTCTAGGAGGGTTAGGACAAGAGGGTACCCAGAAGTCTGAGCTGGTATCCATGGGGATGGGCCAGATCTTTGTCAGCTCTTGCTGTGTTTGACTTTGTGGTCAAATAGATCTCCCACAGGAGAAACAAGTGTGCTTTGTCACAGAGATAAGCATACATCTTGTCCAGGATGTAGAGGAGCTGGATGAAGATCTGAGGGAGGGCTGGACAGCCTCAGACTGACTGCTGTCCCATGATACCACCTGGACAAGCAGGTAAGTGATGATGAATATACTGGTTCCCGCAGCAACTTGATAAGCATAAGACTCTGCCTTTTCCATCTGGGCACATGCTCCATCTGTAAGCTTACAGGGAAAGGGATTATGACAACCAGCTCAGACTGGCCACACTGGCACATTCCAGAGATTTCCAGAAAAGAAAAATCACACTTAGAGAGACATACATTACTGGAGGCTTGATAGTTCTTTAAGTGGCCAAAATTGGAGGAGAAGCCAGGATTCTTGATTCCAGATTCCAATGTCTTTTAAAACTTTAATCCCTATCATAGCTAAGGCATATCCTTATTAAAGACAATTTGAATAACAGGAAAATGAAAATAACAGCACCCAACTGTCCCTGGTATTTTAGCTTATCCCCTCCTGTCCTTTCTCTAGGTATAACTTTATTTGGATAACTATGCTACATATGTATACAGATATATTTTGTGATGTATTAAAATCTTTATTAGCATACTTAGTACTAATTCACTTAATCATTTGTTTAAAAAACAACAATAATGATAACATTGAGCTGGGCCCAGTGGCATAGGCCTATAATCCCAGCCTCAGGGGAGGCTGAGGCAGGAGGACCACAAGTTTCAGGGCTGCCTGATTTACAGAGCTCAAAGCCAGACTAGGTAACTTAGTGAGACCTTGTCTCAAAGTGAAAATACAAAAGAAGGCTGGGGTATGTAGTTTAATGTGTGTGCTTAGCTAGCAAGCACGAGGCCCTGGCCAAATCCCCAAGAGAGAGAGAGAGAAAAGACAAAACAATGCAAAAAGGAATAGACATTAAGTGGGAGGCTGAGGCAGGGGAGTTTGAGGAGAGAGTGGGCTACATAGTGAAGACCTCATGTCAACAAACAAACAGGTAAAGACAGAACACATCAAGGCTACTGCTATTGTTTTGTATTTTAGTAATATAAATAATGATATGTGTCCTTGTGCATACATTCTGATTCTAATTTTATCGCTAGAATCAAAGGTTGGAAGCATTTATTCTGAAATTGCTCTCACCAAAGATTATACCAATTTATCTGAAGTGTACAAGAATATCTGTCTTTCTAAATCTTGATGTCCGTGGATATTGTCTTTCAAATATTTTTTAAAAATATTTATTTTATTTTATTTTATAGGCATTGGTATCTTACTTGCATGTATGTCTGTATGTGTGGGTGTTAGGTTCCCTGGAATGGAGTTACAGACAACTGTAAGCTTTCATGTGGGTGCTGGGAATTAAACCTGGGTCTTCTGGTAGAGCAGGCAGTGCTCTTAACAGCTGAGTCATCTCTCCAGCCCCTCATATATCTTTCTTAACAAATTTTATTTTATCATTGTTTTACTTTGTACTGCTTTGAGTACTTGAGAGGGTAAAATTTTCCCGTTTGCTAATCACTAATATTTAATTTCAGCAATTCGTTCATCTACTTACCAATTGAGAGCCTTCATTGTTTTTTGGTATAATTCTTTGCTGTATTAAACTCTCGTCATTTTGTTTCAGGTGTGTGCGTGTGTGTGTGTGTGTGTGTATACTGTTTCTTTCCGAGCAATTCAGCACCCTGAGTCATAAAGAGAACAAAAGGCTCCTGGGAACAGAAGCGGTCGCCATGTGGAGGGTGAGGGCAGGCTGACATTTAGAAATAGTCTGGCCCAGAATGGCCGTTGTTGTTAGTTTAGCGAGGACGCTGGTGTGAAGCTCAGCTGAGACACGAGGAACCACAAATACCTCTTGAGCTGAGCCAGGTGCGGCAGGTGAGAGGCTCCTACTTAGGGGAGGCGATGGAAGCTGATAGAGAGAGTGACATCTTCGAGCTCATGGTCAAGGCTGGGCTTGGATCTTAGAAGGCTGTTTGGAAAAAATTCAGATAATGAATGGATTTAGTTCCAGTCTCTAAAACAAAGGCAGCAGCTTCGAAACATTCCTCGGCCCCACAATGTACAGGGGTCCTGGAGATGTGTAAGTCATGAGGGAGTAGTCAACCCCCTTGCTTTTCCATATACAGGCAGTAGCACATATAGGAAGGTGTGCTTGGATGTGGGTTTTACTCTGGAACAACCAATACATTTCCCACTTATTGATTAAGGCTGTATAGGATACAAGTTCCCTTTAATGTGTGATGAAATATGAGTAAAGAATTGTATCTGCTCTTATTTTCTATTGTCTATGACACTGTATTTTTTGCCTGTCATTTGTTTGTTTGAGACAGGGTTTCTCTGTGCATAGCTCTGGCTGTCCTGGAACTCGCTCTGGAGACCAAGCTGTCGCTCTGGAGACCAAGCTGTCCTTGAACTCAGAGATCCGCCTACCTCTGCCTCCCAAGTGCTGGGTTTAAAGGCGTGTACCACCATGACCTGATGACACTCTACTTTGTTAAAAAAGATTTAAAAATTTTAGTATACGTGTATGTGTCTATGTTACATGTATGCAGGTGCTCATGGAAGCCAGAAGAGGGCGGAAGCTTCCCTGGAGCTCGAGTGGCAGGTAGTTGTGAGTCACCGCATGTGGGTGCTGGGAAGTGGGGCCTCTGCCAGAGCAGTAAGTGATCTTAGCTGCTGAGCTATCCTTCTGGCCCCAGAACTGTGCACTTCGTCAATGAATCCTATCACTGTGTCTGAGTTCACACAGGTGCCCTTTTCAAGATCGTTTCCAAGATTTATTTATTTATTTGTATGAAGGAGATTTTGGGGGCCGGAGAATTTGTTTCACAGTTAAACATACTTGTTGCTCTTGCAGAGGACCCAGGTTAGAGTCCTAGCTCCCATGCACTAGTTCACAACCCTCCATGACTCCAGTTTCACCGGACCCAACACCTCTTCTGAGCTTCATAGGCATCAGACACACATGTATGTAGTGCACATGCATACACACTGGAAAAACACTCATACACACAAAATAATAAAAAATCAAATAAAAAACAGAAAGAGAAGTGAGGTAAGGTGGCTCATGTCTTGAACCCCAGCACTTGAGAACAACCACAAGATTGGGGTCATCCTGGGCTACAGCAGGATTCTGTCTCCAACAACAACAACAACAAAACAAAGTAAACAACCTTAAGCAAGACTGGGCATGGTGGTGCATGCCCTTAATCTCAGCACTCAGGAAGAAGTGGCAGATGGATCTCTGTAAGTACCAGGCCAGCCAGGGCGACATAATGAGACCCTGTCAAAAAACAAAAACATACCCCCCTCCAAATAACAATAACCCAAAACCCAAGCCCAGAAAACCTTTCATTACTATAGTAGAGAATTAGAAAGGAAAACTATTTGTCTTTATTTTATAAAAACCTGAGCTATCAATCTGGGCCTTCGGCCCTGGGGTAAGGCAGGATGGCAGTATCCAGTTTCCTCTCTGGTGGTTGCTGGTGCTCATTTCTCTGTCTTGTTTCATCCCATGAAGGGGTTGATCTTTCCTGGCTTTGCTCTGCTGCCTTCTTTAGTGGGAATAATTCCCTTTCTTCTCCATCTGTTGAGCTTCTATGCATACTCGGAGAGCCAACTTGATTATCACCAGCTCTGTGAAGCCTTTCCAACCCACCAAGGCAGAATCAGCCCACCCTCCCTAATGCTTGCGCCGCCGTCACTTTCGGATTGATAGTTCCTCCTAGATTGCAAGTCCCTGGTGGACTCGTTGTACGTCCTTGGTATATAGCCCAGAGTCTATCACACACACACACATAAGGGGCAACAGTACAGGCCTCTTCCTGACCACACCTTCTGTTTTCTCTCTGTGTTTCTACACAGAGACTCTGAAGGTAACACATTGGGCCTGGCTCTGCTCCCCACTCTGGCCTTTTCTGAAGAACGGCACCTTTAACGCGCACAGGCTCTTTAGCCTGCATGTCTCCACCATGAATGCAACCTCCTTCACTGGGTTGATGGTTTTAACTCAGGGGAGAAGCCCCGAGTGCGTTCATGGTGCCCTGATTCCAAGCCAGCTGTTATCCGCAATAAGTCTGACTGTCACTCTCCGTCTGGCTCCTGAGTCTCTCAATTGGTTCCTGACTCGGGAATAGAAGAGATGCATTATCTATTGCTCCCCTGCCAAGCCCCCAACACCTGACATTTGTGTAATGCTTTTCAGTTTACAAAACACTTCCACATCCGATATTTCAAGGGTTGTAAATAAGGCTCACTAGTGCTGTGCAGAGCTGGGAGGGCTGAGTCATTTCAGTTGGGAAGCGGAAGGGGGGGATGCTTCACAGGAAGCCGCCTGTTCCTGGGCCTTTTTTCAATTTTTTTTTCTTTTTCTCTTTTTTTTTCTTTTTTCAAAAGCACAAATAGGTTGACAGGTTTGGACTCTGCCCATTTTAAAGCCTTATAAAAAAGACCAGAGCCCTAAAAGGCCGTTGTCCCTTTTGGTCACAGCATCTGCTTCAGCTGTCATCTAGTATGTGTTTCTGATCTGTAGTTCCCCAAGGCTTCTGACTCCTGACGTCATTGTTTACACACTGGTTTTCCCAAGTCTTACCAGGAGGCCCAGACTTTGTCAGTCTCATTGGATACCCCACTGTGACATGAACTGTTTGTGGCCCTGTGCTCCGGTCACTCCTTCTCCCTGGTCGCCGCATCAAACGGTCTGGTACAGGTGACAGCATTTGAGTGCCAATGCTGTACCACCATTGGACTTCCGAACCTTAGAAGCTGGGTGGGACTCTTTGCTGGGTCCCAGCCAAAGCCTCATGACTCTGAAGAGTTACCTCTGGGGTACAAGCAGGCAGACTTTATAGTCAGTATTGGTTTTCCTAAGATGTAAGCCCACCAAGAGATGTGCAAAAAGGCATTTGGGGACAAATGGCTTTCGCAGAAGTGCTGAATTCCAATTGACATTGTTTTTCAAGATGTCAGATACACACTGAATTTCAGTACAAAGGGAGAAAAAAATTGAGAGTAAATCTAAATTGACAGGGGAAGTGAAAGAGTCAATTTAATTCCGAAACTTGTCCTGAACAGGGGTGAAATAACAAGCCAGGATTGTGGGGAGAAAAAAGGATATCTAATATTTATAAGGACTTTGACATCTAAGGGAAGATAAATTGCTCTTGAGAGGAAATGCAACATTAGACAAATTTTATCTTGACACCGAACCCTTTAAAATGCCTGTAGAACTTGTCGCGTACATCTGCTGTAGCCCACATACCAGTCTGTCCCTGGGAGTAACTGAGGGTTATTTTGCTGAGAAAAATCTGTTTGACTTTAGGAGCTGGAAGACAGGAGGAGAGGGAAAGCTCAGAGATTGGAATCTAAATGAGTAATAGAAAAATTTCAAAATGCCACCGTAGCAGGGAAAAGATGAAGTCAAGTCTGCCTTAGATGACACTTCTTTTCCTATCCTGTGCCGTCCTCTGTGATCTCTGAACTCTCTGTCTGGTTTCACATCTTTGTTTGGAGTCCCAATAGTGAACAGGACAAAGGAAGTTAACCCAGTGGAGCACACCACTGGGGAAGGTTACCTGGGGAGATGGGGCCGTGGGTGGTCCTGATTTGTCCTGGGGTCTGAGCCCCTGTAGTCCCTGATAATACCTGAAAGGGTGGGAGAACACTGTTCCAGAACGAGTGCGTGAGGGTCTGAGCTGGTAGGGAATTTGATGGTTAATTTGTGTCAGCTTTCCTGGGCCCAGATTAGCTGGCAAGGCTTTGTTTCTGGGTGTGCTGGGAGATGTTTTTGGAAGAGATGGGCTTATTGGGTAAAAAGGATCTGTACTCACTGATGTGGGGGAGCAGCATCCAGCATGCTGAGGTCCTGATGGAGCAAAGATGCAGGGCAAGAATGGCTTTGCTTTCTCTTCTGGAGCCTGAATGGCCATCTTCTCTGGACCCCCAAAACTGGCGCTTGATTCTTTGGACTGTGGGTTAAATTTTTTTAAACATTTATTTATTATTGTGCTGTGTGTGTGTGTGTGTGTGTGTGTGTGTGTTGAAGTCAGAAGTTAGCCTGCAGATGTTGGTTCTCTCCTACAATGTGGGTTCCAGGGATCAAACTCAAGTCACCAGGCTAGTCCTGGTCTTTGGCTGTAACTGACACTACCAGCCCTCCTGGCTCCCTAAATAACAACAATAATAAATAGGCCTTTTGAGACAGGCTCTCATGCACCCAGGCTGTCCCTGGACCCACTTTATAGCTAAGGGATAGCCTTGAACTCCTGATCCTCCTACCTCCAACATCTCTTCAGTGCTGACGATATTGGCCTGTGTCACCACCCCCAACTCTGGGCTGTATTTACCCCTTTTTCTTTCTGAGAAATGTTTCCAGAAGGCACCATAACTGGGTTTGGTGGCTTGAGTAGAGCAGTTTGCTTTCACCAATATGAGTGGTCTCTTCCTTTGTGCTGAAGGCCTGGGTAGAACGAAAGGGTGGATGGAGTACTGCTTGACTTTTGGACTGGAACAAGCACCCCTACCTGCCTTCAGTATGCCTCATTTCTCAGGCCTGTGGACTTAGACTAGAATGGTAAGTGTTAGGTCCTTGCCTATCAGCTGTTTGAACTGTACCCACAAATTTCTCTGGGACCATAACTTGCAGACTGCAGGCTGTAGGGACTTCCCAGTCACCATAACCATATGAGCCCAAACCTTACAACTGTCTGGCATTACCTAACTAACCTATTGGCTCCCTGAATGCTGCATACGCTCACGCTATTTATTTATTACTCCCTCTGTGGAGGTAGCAATGTGTAGCTGGAAAAATACAAGCTTGGTGCTTTGCATAGGCTGTGGCTGTGTGTTCTAGCTCTGCCACTTGTTGGTTACACAGCTTTTACCCCATTACCGTCTTTTAAGTCCTAGCGAGGAAGATGTTGGTCAATAAATAATTGTGGGGTGGAATAAATGCACCACTTAATAGGGCTTTCTGAGAGGACTGGATGCCACGTCTGGCCTACATGTGGACACATAAGTGCTGGGTGCACAGGTCTTCGCCACCAGCCCCCTTGCTTCCCTTCTTTCCAGAGTCGGGTTGTAGTCTTCAGCCACATGACGCTGCTTCTGCTTCCGCCTCTCAGCTTTGCTGGCCGAGGCAGTCCTCCACTTTGTCCTTCCCTCTTTTTGCAGGTCACCCAAAGCTTGAACACTTGCTAAGCTTGGCTCTAGTTTTTTTTTTTGTTGTTTTTTTTTTTTTACGGTTTGACAATTTCATACATGCGTATAATGTATCCTCATCAAAACCACCCCCTTCTTCCCTACAGTTCCTCTCATGTCTCACCCTCCATGTTCCCTCCCAACTTCATGTCCCTCATCCCTGTCTGCTCTCTATCCACCCACTGAGTCCCACTTAGGGCTGCCTGTCTGTGCTTGGGTAGAGGAGCATTTGCTGGAGCATGCTGAGGGCAGCCTCTCAGGAGCTGCATCCCAGAAGAAAACGGTTTCTCCTCTTGTAGCAGCCATCAGTGGCCAAGAACTCTTTAGCTAGGGTTGGAACTTCATGTGCCCTTCCTCCTGTCCATGCTGGGATTTCATCTGGCTTGATCTCATGCAGGTCTCACGTACGCGGCCATAGCCGCTGTGAGCTCACGCGTACAGCGGTGCTGTCGTGTTCTGTAAATACCGTTTCCCTGTAGACATCCACTACCTCTGGCTCTTACGATGTTTCTGCCCCTTCTTCCACAATAACCTCCGTGTAGAATTCGTGCCTGTTTCATTAAGCCCTCCTTATCTCAGTATTCTCTCTCCCTTCTAAATTTCAGCACCACCGTATACTCGTCAAAGCTTCTCTAAATACCAAATGAATGACGTCCTAGAATAGTAAAGTTGTGGGCTGGGGTAGAGCCAGAGAACAAAACTTCCTGAATCTAGAAGGGAGGGGCATTCACAGCTACCGGCTACTGTTCAGCACTCTGTGCTTTCTTTATGACACTGACCCTCCAACAGCTTCGTGGCAGGCTTCCTACCATCTGTTTTACAGATGAGAGATCCATGGAACCAAGTCACAGAGCTAACAGTGACAGAGATGTGTTTTGAACCGAAAGTTGTCTCCATATTTCTTTCACACTGGATGTCTGTCCAATCTGAAATGTATGTTCGCAAAGAGTGACTGTGATTTACGAGGGACAGGTACACCTTCAGATTTAGGGGACCTAGGATGGCAGTGGGGTTGGGTGCTCCCACCCCCCACTGGCTTGAAACTCACTTTTGCCCTCTTGCCCGAACGTAGCTCCCGTTGAGCCTGCGGATGATTCCGTATGACTCAAAATGACCGTTTTACATGCTTCAGCGGGAAAATTGGCCGGGTTAATAGGTGGTTCAAAAACCTTTTACAACGAAAAGCTCAATAATTTCCCATTTTGACGGTGTCGCTTGCAGTTAACAGTTAACTGCCAGCAGTGGCGGCTTCACAAACAGGCGTTTATGCCGAGGGCTTTGGTGTGAAGAGATGCTCAGAATGACCTCTCAGGAGCTGCCCAGCAGGTTTAATCAGGCCAATCCAACCTTCAGACCCAGTGTGAGCTCAGAGAAGAGCGCTTGTCTCCTGCTTTGAGCCATTCTACCATGTTCTTGGGGCGCACCTCTTATCTGGTGGGTTCTAAAAGGCCAAAGATGTTGAGTACTCATTAGTCTCCCAGAGCTCGGGGCCCAGCAGCAGGCACATAGTAGGTACTCAACAAACACTAACTGAACATCATCTTGTAACCCTGGATACTTATATTAGAGGGGCTCTTAAAGGGAGGGCAGGTCCACAGAGGACTCTCAATAATCCATTGTGGAATGGATTGTGTGGGCTCCTCGGGGAAGCTCCATGGGTGATGTCGGTTCATTTCTAGCCCTGGGTGAGGCCACCTCTGCTGATGTTCTTCAGGAGGGATTTAAGTGATTAAATGGACCTCCTTTCTTGACTCTCCTTCCAGTTTAGCCTTGCTTCTGACTATATGTCATAGAGAACTGTGTCTGGATGTCCCTGATGGAGCTTCTTAGGTTAGAAATGGTGCATTGCATCTCTGTGAGTTCGAGGCCAGCCTGGCCTGCAAGAGCTAGTTCCGGGACAGGCCCCCACACTACAGAGAGAAAAACAAACAAAAACAAAAACAAAACAGAGAGAGAGAGAGAGAGAGAGAGAGAGAGAGAGAGAGAGAGAGAGATATAAAGAAATGCTGCATTGCTAGAGATGTGTGACCCAGCATCCAAGCTCTAATATTGGGAGAGACAGAAGTAGGAAGGCAAAGTGAAATTGGATATCAGAACTGCCCTCCTCAGAAGAATAAGGAATGACTACCTCTCCAAAAGAAGAATGCTAACATTAAAAGTGATCTGATTAGCAAGGGTAATTAAAATCGTCTAATTTCATTTAAGGCCTAGGAAGGAATTCATGCCTGGAACTGTAAACCTAGGCGGCGACATACAACTGGAGAGGTCATGGACCCTAGAGGAGAGCCAACTGCTGCCATTTTCCTAAACCAATATCATGTCTAATGTATTCTAAATACTTATACCCATAGATAAGTGTGGTCCCCCCTCATGAATGGCTAAGTGTTGTTATCTCCTAAGTGATTTTCTGTTTTCCTTTCTTCATTTTTTCTTCCTTCCTTTTTTTCTTCCTTCCTCCTTTCTTTCTCTCTGCCCCTCCCTTCCTCCCTCCCTCCCTCCCTCCCTCCCTCCCTCCCTCCCTCTTTCTTTCTTTCTTTCTTTCTTTCTTTCTTTCTTTCTTTCTTTCTTTCTTTCTTTCTTTCTTTCTTTCTTTCTTTCTTTCTTTCTTTCTTTCTTTCTTTTGACAGGGTTTCTCTCTGTAGCCCTGGCTGTCCTTGAACTCACTTTGTAGATCCGGCTGGTCTTGAACTTTGAGATCTGCCTGCCTCTGCCCCCCCTAGTGCTGGGATTAAAGACATGCACCACCACCACCTGATCAAAAGGAATGCCTTGTATAAAGATGGGTTGAACCCTTTCCGTTCCACATCTCACCTTCTCTCTGTCTTTCCTGCATGGAATGAAGTAGCGTAGGCTATGAAACACTGGCATCTAAAATGGGGAGAGAGAAAGGCGGGAGGGGGGTCGCCCTTTGTCACAGCCCTGGCCTGCCCTCTAGGGAAAACAAGAGGGGGGTGGTGCTGATATAACCATGCGATTCTTGTCCAAGAAGGGCACCCTAGTATAATGGCTGTATTCCTTGCCCCCCCCCCCCCGCCTGCCCCGTATCATTCCTTTTTTTCCTCTGCCTGATGCAGTAGTCACAGGACCAAGGTTATAACTACAAGTGTTCGAAGCAAGATGATTCCTAAACAAGGAGTTTTTTTGTTTGTTTGTTTGTTTGTTTTTTTAAATCTTGTGTCAGGAGTCCTAAGGGCCTGGGGATAGTGGAGTGTGCCTCCACCCTGCCTGGTAAAACTGGGGTTACCAGGGGATGTAGTTGTCTAGGGGCTAGATCCAACCCATTGGTTCTTTACTTCTGTCACCTTCCCAGTCGGTCTCAGAGGTGACTGTGTGAGGGGAGACGCTGGACTCCTGCCGCTGCCTGCAGCCTGAATGAGTGGAGCGACAGACCCAGTGTCTCTTCCAAACATGGGAAAGCTTGTGTGCAAACGAAGGGAAGAAGGGTGCAGCGGTTCATACTGATTGACAGCTTGACAGGCTCTGGAATCACCATGGAGACAAGCCTCTGGACATGTCTGTGAGGGAGGTTCTAGATCAAGTTATTTGAGGTGGGAGGACCCACCCTAACCCACCCATGGCACAGTCTCATGAACTGCGGTCCCAGGCCAAACAAAGAGGACCAGCATTCATCTATCTCTGTTTCTTTATTTTTTTAATTATTTTTAAAAACAATCTTCTCCCATTTTACATACCAATTCCAGTTCCCTCTCCCTTCCCTCTTCCCACTCTTCCTACCTCCTATCCACCCCACCCTATCCACTCCTCAGAGAGGGTAAGGCTTCCCCTATGGGGAGTCCACAAAGTCTGGCACATCCCTTTGAGGCAGGACCAAGGCCCTGCCTCCTGTGTTTAGGCTGAGAAAGATATCCCTCCAAAAATAACGGGCTCCGGACTGTAGATCCAACATGACCAGGAACTGCACACTCCTGATGCCTAGATGCTTTCTCTACCACTACAGACTGTGCCTTAAACCGTGAGCCAACAGTGCCGCTCCCCCTTCCTTAAGTCGCCTTTGTCAAATGTTTGGTCACAGCAGTGAGAAAAGTAGCCAATAAAGACATGGAAGGAACGAGCGAGAGGGTTATACAAGAAGCGAGGGAAAGGCAATGTGATCCTAACATCTCTAAAGATGGCAGAGAAAGAACTGGTATTGTCTCTTAGCTTAGATACACCGCACTGATACCTGTGAGGGTGAAGCTTATTGAGACTGTTGTTGATCCTGGAAGACTGAGCCATGTAGTTTGATGGTGAACTGGGCCAGTTACTAACCATGGGATGGCTTTCTAGCACCGTGCTGGGATTTTTTGTTATTTATCTTATATGTGTGTGTGTATACATATGTATGTGTGTGTGTGTGTGTGTGTGTGAACCACGTTTGACAGTGTAAAAGAGCCACAAAGATTTCCCTCCCCTCAGACCTGGTCCCAAATGTTCCTTTCCTTTCTGTCTTTATCTCCTGATCCCAGACATAGATAGCAAAAAGACATCCCCTCGAATAGCTTGTCTCGAGTTTGGAACACTTTTCTGCCTTCTGAAGGGTTAGGTAGCATACCTGAATCCACTTCCATGGGTATAATATTTCAATTTAACCCTTAGGTGCTATCCTAGTTCATTTTTTGACAATTTTTTTTTCATACATGAACCCTCAAAATGACCAAGTGTCTTTTTGTATGGTGATAAGTTGCCTGGAAGCTTGTAGTCACCAGGTAACTTCAGGATGGGGGCTGCCTTCACTCATGGAAGGAGGTTTTCATGACACTCAAAGAGGACAGCTTCTCTCTCTCTCTCTCTCTCTCTCTCTCTCTCTCTCTCTCTCTCCTCTCCCCCTCTTCCTGCATTGCAGACCAAACTTCTAGGGCATGTCCTTCTCCTTAAAATTCACATTTTGGAAATTTCTTTTGGAGTTGGGTAGGGAGATGGCTCAGTCAATAAAATGCCTACCATGCAAGGATAAGGACAGGAATTTGAATCCCAAACACCTATATAAAATCAAGGCACGGCATTGATAACCCCAGTTGCTGGGATGTGGGGCTGGGTCCTTGGAGGGCTATTGGCTAGCCAGCCTTGCTGAATCAATAAGCTTGAGGTTCAATGAGAGATCCTACCTCAAAAATTAAAGTGGGAGTCATCAAGGAAGACATCCAATGCTGACCTCTGGCCTCCACATGCATGCACACAGATATACACATAGGTGCATGTACAGCACACACAAACACAGACACATGCACACACACACATAGACACATGCATACACACACAGACACATGCATGCACACAGATATATACAAAGGTGCATGTACAGCACACATAAACACAGATGTACACACACACATAGACACATGCATGCACATACACAGACACATACACAGACACATGCTTGCACACACACAGACAGATACATGCACACACACACACATGCATGCACAACAGACTCTCTTTAGAAAAGGAGTGTTGCTATAATGTTACTCACTATCATTTATTTGAAAAGATGTTGATTATGTCCACTTTTGAACATGATGTGATTCCAGTTGTGGAAGTGTGTGTATGTACTGACATTAAATACACTGGCAATTGTGGATCTACTGAAACTGGAATGATATGTCAGTGTGCTTGTAGCCTGATTATAAGAACCCAGAGAGAGAAATTGGGGTTCAACCCAAAAGCCAGAAAAGCAAAGAAGCCAAGCCACTAGAGAAGTCTTACCTCTACCAAGGCTGGGCCACCACAAAACTAAGCAGACTAAGCCTATCTCTCCTCCCATTTTACGTTCCCTCTAGTGCTAGGATTAAAGGTGTGGGACTGGAATGAAAGGTGTGAGCCACCACCACCACCTTGATTTGTTTCTACATTGATCTTGTGTAGCCTAGGATGGACTTGAGCTCGTAGAGATTCGTCTGACTCTTTCTCCCAAATCCTGGGATTAAAGGTGTGTGTCACCACTGCTTGGCCTTTAGTGGCTTTAGCTTTGCCTTTGGTCTTCAGACAAAATTTATTTATTAAAATACAAGTAATATACCACTACATGTTTCTGGTTGCATCACCTCGTACTCTCAAACAAAGACCTGGACTCCTGATCCGTGTCTTTTTAGCAAGGTTTTGTTGCCAGGCAATGGTGGTGAGGCCTTATAAGTCTAGCACTCAGGGGGCAGAGGCAGATGAGTTCAAGGCCAGCCAGGTTTTTTTTTTTTTAAATATTTTATTTATTTATTATGCATACAATATTCTGTCTGTGTGTCTGCCTGCAGGCCAGAAGAGGGCATCAGATCTCATTTCAGATGGCTGTGAGCCACCATGTGGTTGCTGGGAATTGAACTCAGGACCTTTGGAAGAGCAGGCAGTGCTCTTAACCACTGAGCCATCTCTCCAGCCTGCCAGCCAGGTTTTGAACTAGTTCCAGGACAGGCTCCAAAGCAACACAGAGAAACCCTGCCTTGATGAACCTAAATAAATAAATAAATAATACAAATAAAAAAAATAAAGACAAAGGTTTTGTCATACTTGTATGCTTAACTTGAATATAAAATGAAGACCAAACAGCTCAGAAACTGAATATAAATAGCATTATGTATTTGTATATGTGTGTGTATGTGTTTCGAATCCAGGAAGACTATTGTTGCTTACAAAAAAGAATAAAGCAAAAAGAAATATAATAGGCTGTGCTTGATGACTCACACCTTTAAACACACACTTGGGCGGTAGAGACAGGCTGGTCTCTGCGAATTCAAGGCTAGCTTGGTCTACATAATAGATCCAGGCCAGTCAAGGCTGCATCGTGAGACTGTCTCAAAAACATAAAAGGAAGGAAGGGAGGGAGGGAAGAAGGGAGGAGGAAGAAAGGAAGAAAGGAGACAAGGTGAGTGTGCT
Organism: Chionomys nivalis; assembly: GCF_950005125.1. Taxonomy (NCBI): domain Eukaryota; kingdom Metazoa; phylum Chordata; class Mammalia; order Rodentia; family Cricetidae; genus Chionomys; species Chionomys nivalis. Next base: position 48,693,926 of record NC_080097.1, read on the forward strand.
TGCTCAGGGTTACAAGATGGCTCAGCAGGTAAAGATACTTGCCTGCCCAGCTTGATGACCTGAATCTGATCCCAGAACCCACATAAAGCTACAAGAGAACTGTTTCCACAGAATCGTCCCCTGACCTCCATACCCGCTATGGCACATGTACCCTTCCATGCACTAATAATAAATCTAAAAAATTTTAGAAGAGTTCTTGTTTCTTTATCTTTCATTATAGACAATATTAGTGGTGTCTAAAGTTAACACACGTACAGATTTGAAACAAAGCGACTCTGACCTCTTTTTTGCTTCACCTTGGAGAGCTGTCTTATGTAAAGCTGACTCCAGTGATGATAAGTATTTATCCAGACATCAGCAATCCCTTTGGTTTCTCTTTATTTTCTATTCCTTCTGTCAAATTAAAATAAAATTAGATGTAATGCTTTTTTAATAAAAGTGGAAGTTATATTGTAAGCCTATTGTTATAAAAGTATTTCCCTGTCTAGTCTATGTATGCAGAGAGAACTTCAGGAACTTTGTGTACTTTAATATTAATAATGATTTATTTCATGTATTGGTATTCAGGCTAGATTTTAACTTTATTTTATATTTTCTATATTACTTGAATTCTTTATTACATAGATATTATTAAACCGTCAATATATCTTCTAAATGCAGCGTCAGCAACTTTGCAGGGCACTGTGGACAGGGCAGCTTGCTCCTTCTCATGTGCTCTGTGCCAATAGCCTGGTATTTAGTCTGATCTTCCTCTAGAGATCTGTCAATCAACATATGAAAAGTTTCAGTTACCTGTAAAACTTTGGTTGGTGCTGGGGCTGGAGCCTAGAGCCTTCTCTATGCTGTGCAAGTGCTCTACCATGGCCCCACCTTCCTAGCCCTGTCCTAAGGGGCTGCAGCCTTCAGCCTGTTCTGGCTGCTCTTGTGGCTGTCACCACTACAGCCAGGTGCTTCACATTTTCTCTTTCTATCCCCTCCCTCCCTCCCTCCCTCCCTCCCTCCCTCCCTCCCTCCCTCCCTCCCTCCCTCCCTCCCTCCCTCCCTCCCTCCCCCCATGCCCCTTTTTTGACAGTCCTGGCTGTCCTGGAACTTACTATATAGACCAGGCTGCCTCTGAACTCACAAGCTCTCCCTGCCTCTCCCTCCAGAGTGCTAAGATTAAAGGTGTGCACCATCACGCCCAACTGCCACATTCTCTTAAAGCTGGGATTTTATAATGCTTCTGCTGAGAGTGGCCATTTTGATTTAATATACTGTCGCTTGCTACATAGATCTTTGTTCATAGCCTTGATTATTATCATTTCCATAATACTTAGAAATAGTATCAGTGTGAGACTGGTGAGACAGTAGTGGGCAGAGGTGCCTGATGACCTGAGGCCAATCCCTGGATCCCTTTGTGGAAGGGAAGAACCGACTCCTGAATGCTGTCCTCTGTCCTCCATCTGTATGCTGAAACACCCGCACCCACACACCTCATCCTCACGGACACACAAAGAATAAACACAAACTTAAAAAGAGAAGCAACAAAACTATGCATAGTTTCACGTGGTCAAACTGGTTTTTGAAAGAGTCATTTTACTTGGTGCTTCCTCTGAACATGTTTCTAGAAGGTCTCTCCCAAAACTTTCTCGCCACAACTAATTTCTTTATTCATTGCACCCTGTGCTTGTTTGATAAACAGAAGTGCCATTTGATAGATGTCTTAATTAGTATTTTTATTATTAGTGGGATTGAGAGGTTTTCATGTGAGTACTAATTTTTTAAAACAATTCAGTAGAATTTTGTAAACGAGCTAACATTTTATAGGTGTATGTATATACACGTATATGTTTAAAGGTGGATCTAGTGCGGAATGGGGCTGTAGGACATGATGGAGGTGCAGGGGAGACTTTGGGGAGGGAAGGGAGGATATGAACTGGGCCAAGGCAGGAAGCAGGGTCAGCATACCCTGTTCCCCATCTAACTTTCTTATGCTTTTCCACCAGTCCTCCCCCGTGAAAATGAACATAGCGAGAACCCTCCACCCTGATTAATTTACAATGTTCCTAACTTATTTAAAAATTTGGGGCTATTTTGTCATTCTCCTAACAGACCAGTTTCTATGTTCCCCCTCTACAGAATCAATAATTCAGAGAATTTGGCTGCAAGACCGTGACATTTGTTCTCACACGACTCCTGTGGGGGAAAACCAGAAATGGATTCTGTGACTCTGTCGATGCTGCAGGAACACTAACTTTTGCTAGTATTTGTTAGTGTGTCGAGCTTTTATCTTCAAGTCTTTACGTGCTCTATTTTAAAATAGCAACTCGATACATACATCAGCAGGTTTTAGCCACACCGAACCCCGGTGAAAAGAGACCAGCCCTGTGTAATTCTGCGTGGAATTGAAATTCTTTGTTCTCTGCAGCTCTCAGATAAAAGGATTCATGTGGGATGGTAGATAGGGCGGTTTTAATTTGGATCAACCGGACTTACTGCTGGATTTTATCCCAGCCATGCTGTGAGGCGGGCTCTTTGTTTTCGGCAATTATCAAACTAAGCCTAATTAAACTTGCTTTCCTTTGATGTACTGTAATGTTTTCCATAATTTTATATTCCGAACCATTTTCCTAAGCTCTTGTTTGAAATCAAGGGTAGACTATAGATTCCTTTCATGTCTGTCATGCCGTGATTGAGTGTGGCTCTAATCAGGTTAGGAGAGGCCTGGTTTTGGTCGATAGAACGTAAGGTGGTCACCATCGTTGTCTTGGTTAATTGTGCCTTTGCAGCTTGGACCTGTGGAATTACTTTTAAATATAATGCACTCTAGATTGATGTGAAAATTTGAAGACTTTCAATTCTACCAATTAATTATGGATCTTAAATTATTGAATGAATTCTATTCTGTAAGTTTTAATTGATTTCCTCTTTGATTGTGTTGTTCTTTAAGGGGATATTGAAATATTTATTTATTTATTTATTTATTTTAGCTCATCTGGTACAGTTGACAGTATGTGCTTCTTTTGTGTAGATGGTTAGACAAGGTGTCTTTTTTCTGTATTTGGAAGTTGTTATTTCTCACTTAGGGGTGCATTCATTTGATGTTTCTGACTTTGTGGGTACCAGAATAGATTGAATGACTGAATTTTTTTCTTTATTTTTTAAACTTATGTTTATGGGTGCTTTACCCAAATGTATGTCTGTATAAAGTCTCAGAGATCAGAAAGTTGTTGGATCCACTGGAATTGGAGTTAAAGATGTTTGGAAGCCAACATATGGATGTTAGGTCATTCAGACAAACAACTGTCAATTACTTCGACATCTCTCCAGCCTGCTTGAATGTTTTTTTTAAAAAATAATTTACTTTTATTATTTTAAATTACCTACATATGCATATGTCTGCATGAGGGTCTGTGCCTGTGAGTGCAAGTACCTTCATGCCAGAGGTGTTGGGTCCCTTGGCGCTGGAAATACAGGTGTTAGCCGCACAATATGGTTGCTGGGAACTGAATCTGGTACCTCTGGAAAAGCAATGAATCCTCTTAGCCTCTGAGGCTGGACTGAGTAATTTTTAAAGAGCAGTTTTCTCCATCAGATAATGGATATAATTTCAAAACACATTCGCTTCAATCAGCTGTCATTCTCGTTGGAGTTCACATGAACTCCGCACCCTTTGGTGCCCTTAAATACAAGGGTCACTGTTTTTGTTGGACTGACCCAACTTCCTGTGACTTTTACCTTCCCGGTTGGAGCGAGTGCAGGCTAAAACCAGCCAATGGCACTGCAGAGTCTACTATCAGTCTTACTGGCATGAATGACCATGGTCAACACATCAGACAACGTAATGCCTGTCCTTGTACTTGCCACAGAGAGCTGTTATTTCTGTCTGGTTTTGTGGAAACCAGGAAAACTTTGAGCCCAGTCATCATTAGTGATAGGAAAGCTTTGGATTGAGCAAAACTGTTGAAATGTGACTTACACGGGAGGTCAGCACTCAAAAGAGCTCAGCTTAGCGACTTCTCACAACAAATGCATCCATTTAAGCCAGTGACCGAAGAAAGAGAATGTGGCCAGCACCCCTGGACCCTACGCTCCTAGCCAACTCCTGTTCTCCTGCCTCCTCTCCAGTCACCGTGAGCCTGGGTAATGAGACAGAGGGAATGACGGGAGCTTGGGTAGAAGGAGCGGCTTTTTGGGCGCCTCACTCAGACTGAGTCTAGTTAAAGATGCTTGTCAGTGGAGAGTCAGGAATTCTGCACATGGGGCTGGAGAGATGGCTCAATGGTTGAGAGGCTGCTCTTCCAGGGAACCTGGGTGCAGATCCCAACATGCACATGACAGCCCATAGCCACCTGTAATTCCAGTTCCCAGGGATTCAACAGCCTCTTCTGTTTGCCAGGGGCCTCAGGCACACATCCAATGCACCTACACACATTCAGGCAAAACACTCAGGAGTGGAAGATAAGTAGACGTTGATCAAAAAAAAAAAAAAGAGAGAGAGAGAGAGAAAGAGAGAGAGAGAGAGAGAGAGAGAGAGAGAGAGAGAGAGAGAAGGAAATCTCTTTCTTTGGAAATTGGGACTCAAGTAGCCCAGGCTGATCTGGAATTTACTATGTAGCTGAGGCTGACTTTGAACTTCTAGTTCTCTTGCCTCACCTCCTAAGTGCTGGGGTACTGGTGTGAGCCACCACACCCATCCCATCTTTCTATAGATATTTCAAATAAGAATGTTAAAGTAGGGGTAAGCCACACTCGAGGCCTGAATGCTTGGCCTTTCCCCTTTCCTAGCTGTAAAACTACACTTTCCTGAGAATTTCCTAAGACTAGATACTTGTTCATAGTCAAAATGTAGCACTTCTTTTTTTTTTTTTAAAAGATTTTATTTATTTATTTAGTTTATAGTGTTCTGTCTGCATGTACAACTGTAGGCCAGAAGAGGGCACCAGATTTCATTACAGATGGTTGTGAGCCACCATGTGGTTGCTGGGAATTGAACTCAGGACCTCTGGAAGAACAATCAGTGCTCTTAACCTCTGAGCCATCTCTCCAGCCCTAGCGCTTCTTTTTATAGTCATATTTATTCATTTTTTCTATTGCAATCTGAATTTCTCCAGACCTTATGAGCTTGTGGATACAAATGCGGACAAATCAAAGCATGTCTTCTATGCCTAGTTTTAATTGTATGTACATGTGTATGTCTGTGCATGTGAGCACAGTGCCCATGGAGGGAACTGGAGGACATTAGAGAGTGTAAATCTGCTGGGTCTGGAGTTACAGGTGAGCTGCCTGACTTGGGTGCTGGGAATCAAACTTGGGTTCTCTGCAAGAATAGCACACACTCTAAGCCACTGAACTATTTTTCTAGTCCCAAACCATGTCTTAACTCTCCTGTGATCTGGTCTAGAAAGGATGCCTTCAACCCTTGACCTGTGGTCATTTCTCTATCAGCCTGTGGCATGTGAGCCTTGTAACACACATGCGCGCACGTGCGCGCGCACACACACACACATGCACTCACACGTATGCACTTAGAAGCACATAAGGCACACATGCATGCGCTCATGTACTAAATAAAAAGGTGTGTGCCGCCATGCCCAGCTCAGCTCAAGAGCCACATCTTATGAATTTACTGAAAAATCAAAACCAGAAAACCCCAAATGTTCCTTTAGAAACCCTTTAAATGATATGACTTCCCTCTCAAGAAGTCCTCATTCATGTCTTGTGTGTTTCCTGCCCCTTCCTTTCCCCTTTACCTTCCTCTACCTTCTCTTCCCCTCCCTCCCTCAATGCCTGTGATTGAGGTTGATTTAAAATGCTCTTTCTTCCTCCCCTCCCTTCTTTTCTTTCCTTCCCCTCTTCTTCTTTAGAGACAGGGTCTTACTATATAACCCTGGCTAATTTGGACCTCACTATATAAACTAAGATGCTCTATAACTCTCAGAGATCTGCCTGTCTTGTCCTCTTGAGTGCCCCAATACTCAAGGTGTGCACCACCACAACCAGCTCTAAATCAAGATCTATTTTTATTACTATTATTATAATATTTATTTTAATTTGTGTGTTTGAATGTTTTGCCAGTATGTATGCATGTGTACTACTTGTGTGTCTGGTGCCTGTGGGAGTCAGGAGAGGGCATCAGATCCTTTGGAACTGGAGATACAGATGGTTGTGAGCCAACAGGAGGGTTCTGGGAATCAGTTCCCAGCACAGGAATCTTTGCAAAAGCAACAAATACTCTTAATTGCAGAAACCTCCTAAAACAATTATTTTTTTAAATTGTGGGAGAATACTTAAAACATTTAATGAATTTTTTTAATTCATATACCTTTACTTAAAAGAATTCATTCTAAAGAGTCACTGGTCTGGTTCTCGGCCTCTGGTTTCTGCTACACTATTGATGCTGGTCCCTCACTGGGACTCCTCTTGGACATCCTGTTGTTGCCTTGTATTGTGAAGATCCTGCAGTCTTGGGTCTGCAGGACCGGCCCCTTCACAGGCTCCTACAGATCACAGATGGGGTGGATGTTGGGCTGCGCCAACTCATAATGACTCTGGTTCTGGGTCTGGGTAGTTACAGGGTTGGTCAGCTCACCGACTCTCCCCTGTCCTCACCACCAGGGTGAGCTCTCCTGCGTTGTTCTGGCTAGTTCACCCTTTGTAGCAATGAACAAGGGGCAGGGTCAGTTCTCCTGTTGTTTTGATTCAAGCTGACTTGCCTTGGAGAGCATTTTGACAGTTAAGAGTCCGCTTCACCTGAAGGGAGGTCTCTGAAGAGAATGCAGACCACAGCAGGCTGCAGCATGGAGCTGTGCCTCTTGGCTCTTGGTCCCACTGACCACCACTTGCGTGACTTATGACATTCAGCTTAGTTCTATGTGCCTTGGCACATCATTCCCATGACACGCTATCCACTACGTTACCGCTCATGTTTAGTGTCTTTTACCCAACATTACATGAGTGACATTCACCCATATCATTCATTCATTTATAGTTTTATGCTGTGTGAACATACCAGAATTTATCCATTTTTCTTACTGAAAGTTTGCCTTAGGCGAAGGGGACATGGGCAGAAGGTCCTAGGAATATGGAGTTAAGTGACTTTATGTGGTAAATCTTGTCTCTGTCCTCTGTCAGCAGGAAATGCAGACAAGGATAGACCCCACCTTCTGAATGTGTGCCTGTTCTGCGTGGGTGATGCTTTGGGGATGTGGGTACACCAGCAAAGGCACCCAGCTGAATGTGGATGTGTTACAAAACACCACATAGGAGCCAAGAAACAGAAAAAGAACTAACTAACAGGATGCTTGGCATGGTGGAAACAGGTCAAGACCTTCCAGATGAAACGGAGAGGCTTAGGGAAAGGGAAATGCGGGGAGTGTGGAGCAGCAGATCAGACCTCACAAAATGTGGACCGTGCTGGCAGTGTCCCTGAGTCTGATTAAGCCACACTCACAGGGCAGGGCTAGTCCTCTGCTAAAAACAGAACAGGCTCCACTTGCTGTTTTCTGGTTCTCTTGGTTTTCCCTTGGGATCTTATCTTTGGTCACTTTAAGTGTATTTTGTTCAGGTCCCATGATTTTTCCCCCAATCCCTGAAACAGCGACTGAACTGAATAAACCAATGATTATGCGAAGACATTGCTCACCACAACAGCTATGCGAATGCTTGAAATTCTAGCCAGTTTCGCTTTAATTATTTTTTTAAAATTAGGATCTCTGGATCCTATGTATCCTAGTTTTTTGGTAGAACATATAATAATTTATTTTTTTCATTTCTTTTATTGGCTTGATTGAAGTTGCTCTGAAATCTCAATAATCAGCACACTAACATATTAATAATTGTGGCTAGGTCCCAGCAAGCGGTAGGAAGATAATTGCCTAGCTAATACCAGCACAATATATAAATTATTCATTAAAACATATAGTGCCTATTTGATTATGTTACAGCCTACCAGCAAAAACATGCTTTACTGGGGACTCTCATTTTGATTAAAGAAATGAAGAAGGGCCATTCATTTGGGCAGACTCAGAGGTAATAATTTGGCTGCTTTAGGGATTGATCTCAAAGGGAATGCAAATGATTGGCAGATTTGAAAATACATCAGGGTGGGATTTGGCTCGGTAGATCTTTGTTCTACCTCTATGCTGTAGCTGGGAGGGCTGAAACAATAGGAGTTTAGTTTCTCCTAGGTCTGAAGAATGTGAATCCAAGGCCAAGGACTCAGTTAAGCTGACTTCTTGGCGGCCATCTTGTTTCTGTTCCTTGTATGATTGTTCCAAGTCTGTGTCCCCATGTCCTTTCTATGAGAATATAACTAATATGAGGGCCTAACCGTTTGCTCCATTAACCCTTGTTTTTAATTGTATAAATGTTTTACATTAATTGTGTGCTTATATATGCATGTGTGCACACATGTGTGCATGCATACCTGTGTCATAGCATGCGTGTGGAGGTCAGAGGATAACTTTTGGAAACTGGTTCTCCTATAACCATGTAGAATCTTGAAATCAAGTTCAAGTGGTCAGGCTTGGCAGCAAGCACCTTTATCTATTGAGCAATCTTTTCAGATTCCCTTAGTTGTTTCTATAAAGGCTTTGTCTCCAGATGAGGCTATATTTGAGGTAGCAGTGTTGCTGGGATCTCCCTGTGGGTTGCCCTCAGTTCCCTAGTCCTTGTGCTCTCCATCAAATGATTCAGACAAGAGCTCAAGGTGGAAGAGAAGGGGAGCTCATCACAAAACAGCAGAAGGTACTCTCAAGGGTGAAGGCAGACAAAGACCAAAGGGACCAGTGTGGAGGAAACCATTCTCATGGGTTGATGGTGGACAATGGTCAGAGAGACCACTGTGCCACCTGACCGTTAGGTGGGCTCTATAGCATTTTCTAAAGCTTTTGAATCAGTTAACTTTTCCAAAGGGCGTTTTCTTGCTCAGATGATTGACAGGTCTATTTGGATGAAGCAAGACAGTTCTGTCCTACTGCTTTCCTAGAGAGCCTCCTGCTAGAGAGGACCTTACAATCTCCTTGGCAGCTCAGAAGTCATGTTTGTACCAAGGGTAAAGATGCAACTCAGATTTTATTATTTGATCAAAACCATGGGACAGAGCAGGTTAAAAAGAACTAGAGAGAGAGAGAGAGAGAGAGAGAGAGAGAGAGAGAGAGAGAGAGAAACAAAAATAAATTCGTAAGTTTGGCCATGCTTACCAGGGCAAAATAATAGCCTTCATGGGTCTCAGCAAAGCCCTGCTTCCTCCAGCTTTTGTCTAATCTATAGCTATCCTTTCATGTTGTAGTCTAAATTCTAAAGAGGAGCAATTGTCCTATTTCCCCTTTCTTAAAATCTCTTCCTAAGCGGAGACGTGGAAGCTGGAGTCCAAAGCTGATTATGAAGTTCATTCTCCATGGTTGTCCTTCAAGCCTGACTAGCGAGCTACCAGATGCTGGGGGCTTAGAACTTCACAACAGGCATTTGGAGGGTATGATGGCTTTCTCGCCGAGGTGACAAAATGCCCGCTGAATGCAGCACAATTTGACAGCCCATCATGGTAGAGAAGCCATGGTGGCAGGTGTATGAGGCAGCTGGTCACATTCCATCCACAGTCGGGAAGCAGACAGAGATGCTCATGCCTAGCTTACTTTTGTTATTGATTGAGTCTGGGATCCTAGTTCATGGGATGGTGCCACCTATGTTCAGAGTGGGTCTTCCCTCCACAGTTATACATTTGTAGAAAGACCTTCATTCATATGCCCAGAGGTTAGGGTTAGGTTATCTAAATTCAGTGGACTTAATGAAGATTAGCCACCACAGAAGGGGTTACAGTTCATCCCTCAGACTCCTGCCAAAATGGTATTTGAGAGGGTTGGAGAGATGGCTCAACCAATGGTTAAGAGTGCTTGCTCCTCTAGCAGAGGACCTGAGTTCAATCCCAGCATCTCATTGTAATCCCAGCATGAAAGGATCTAAGATGTTCTTCTGGTATCCACAGACATGTGCTTGTGTGTGTGCGCACAGGCACTTATGCATACATGCATGCACACACTCACAAATAACATAAATCTTAAAAATGAAGACCTTTAGTGTTTGAAACTATGACCAGTCGCTGCCTAACCAGTCTTTTGCCTTCTGGTCTTTCCCTTCATAACTGCAACTTTGCTGCTGTTGCTAATCACAATGTAAATATCTGATATACAGGATATGTGATGTGACCGCACCCCTCCAGGGGCGTCACGACCCAGAGGCTGAGAATCACCGCTAAAGTTCAAGGACTCCATCTGCCTGGTGGAACGTTAGGACTCAGTCCTTTCTCAGGCTCTGTGTCTGTAAATCCAGACTAAGATGAAATCTTATTCATTATGGAAGTTTTAGTCTAATTTAGAGAAGTGTCAATATATTTGCGCAGCAGGAAGAGGCAAATGCTATTTTAAAAATTACTTTATTTTATGTTTGCTTTTTTTGAGACAGGGTATTCTCTGTTTAGCCCTGGCTGTCCTGGTACTTGCTCTGTAGACCAGGCTGGCCTCGAACTCAGATCTGCCTGCCTTTACCTCCTGAGTGCTAGGATTAAAGGCGTGTGCCACCACCACCTGTTTTTTAAACTTAATTTTTAAAGTTAGCGTACAAAGTCATGGGTCTACTGTGGTGTTTCCCAAGAGTTTTGCTTTCACTACCACTACCCTCAACTACCCTCCCTGCCTTTTCTCCATGGACTCTTCCTTCCCCGCTAGTCCCCGTCTGTTTTCTTTTCTTTTTTTTTTTTTAAATATTTATTTATTATGTATACAATATTCTGTGTGTGTATGTCTGCAGGCCAGAAGAGGGTGCCAGACATCATTACAGATGGTTGTGAGCCACCATGTGGTTGCCGGGAATTGAACTCAGGACCTTTGGAAGTACAGGCAATGCTCTTAACCACTGAGCCATCTCTCCAGCCCCCTCCCCGTCTGTTTTCATGACACATTTATTCTATTACCTTATTTTTCTCCCCGCCTCTTACTCCCACCATGCTTTCCTTGAAATAACAGGCTTTGTTTACCCACATGTGATGAAGACCTGCTGACTACTGAGCAGGACTGTGGATGCGAGCTTTCTGATGTTTTGAGGGGGAAGAAATTCATGCTTCCAAACTGTAGATAGATAGGAATATTCAGGAATTAAGATGAGAAGTTGAAATCTCCAGGAATCATCAGAAATTTCTCATCATAACTTTTCCTAGCTTTATAGCATCCCACATACTTATTAGTCCGAAGGTCACAATGAGTGGGTAAAAAACAGTGGATTGGCATATGGTGTGATGATTCAATTATCCAAAGACTTTTTAGAGAAAATAATTCATGCCATGTAATAAATACCTGTTTTATATTAACTCAATGTCAACATAAATATTTGATAGCAAAAATTCTGGAAGTACATTTAGTACTAAATACATTTCAAAAAATCATTTAAAATGTGAATAACAATTTCTCAGAGAATAGAAGAGGTCATTCTGAAAGTATGAAATGAACATTAAAATTTTTATGTCTATGTGTGTGTGTTTGCGTATACACCCATGCACACAACACACAATACAGTGCTTATATGAAGGTCAGAGGACAGCTTGTGAAAATGTGTTCTCTCCTACTGTGGATGCCCCAGGAATTGAATTTAAATGGCCAGACTTGCTGGGAAGCACCTTGACTTGTGAGCCACCTTTCCGGCCCTTCAATAGACTTATTAGAACACATTCAACATTCAGCACCCTGCCCGATCATTCAGTACCCTGCCCAATTATTCAGTACCCTGCCCGATCATTTAGATCTTAGTTTCATGACAAGTTCTTTCGTTTTGTGCTGACTTTTGTGGCAGTGTTAAGGCTGCACCCAACATTACTCTCAAGTAAGGGTTCAAGCTACCACAGCCGCGTGTCTCTCCGTGCCTCTCCCCTCTGGCTTCCGGCATGCCAGGAGCCATATTTCCAGCCCCTCGTTCCTCCTGGTACAGATACAAACACTTCATTTGCTTTCCCCAGCCTTGCTCTCATGTGAATTGTACTTTCGCGGACAGAATTGCGTGTCAGTGTCTGGTTTCATCTGGAAGCACATCGTGACATTCCAAATCTCATTCGTTTTGCACTTTTTTTTTCTAGTAAAATATTTATAAGGAACTACAGCCTCTAGAGCATGCACACAGAGGAGAACGGCAGGGCTGGGCCTTGTTACAGCACTAAACAGCATGCAAGTTAAGGACTCCCTTTAATTTTCAAGCTTGCTCTTCCCTTCAGAGTTTTGCGAGGGGACTCCAGCACTTGGAGTCATTAGGAGAAGTCTTTGACATTCACAAAAGGCTGTCAAATATGTGGCGGTCTTCGACTGATTTTTTGATACCAAATTTTACCAGTTGTTGCCCATCAAGAGTTATGCCAAACAGTTTCCCAGGGGCTTTTATGTTTAGAGTCTTTGTTGTAAGACCTGGTACAGATTGTATGGCGTGGTGTCTAACCGTTGACCATATGAGATCTGTTAGCAAACACTAAGGGTGGTGTGATAGACCAGGTAAATCTATCGCCCAGGAGACAGAGGCAGAAGGATCATGAGTTTGAGGCTAACTTGGGTGATATAACTAGATCCTGTCTCAAAAGACAGAAGGGGTGGCTGGGTTCTGTGGCCATGGCTTAGTCAGTCAGTGCTTTCCATGCAAGCATTGGGTCTTGAGTTTGGACCCAGAACATGCACATAAAAACCCGGGTATGGTAGCACATGCCTGAAATCCGTGCTGGAGAGCCAGAAAGAAGGCTCTGTAGGGCTTGCCATTCAGCCAGCCTGGTGAAATCGGTGAGCTCCAGGTGTGGTGCGAGACTCACTGAACAAAGTGGAGAGATGCCCAAGGAAGACACCATGTGTTGGAAGAAGGCTGCTTGTTGGTTCCCTGCTGCCTGGCTAGCTCAGAGCAGAAATAATCACATAGAAACTGTATTAATTAAATCACTGATTGGCCCATTAGCTCTAGCTTCCTTTTTTTTTTGGATTTTTGAGACAGGGTTTCTCCGTAGCTTTTGGTTCCTGTCCTGGAACTAGCTCTTGTAGACCAGGCTGGCCTCGAACTCACAGAGATCCACCTGCCTCTGCCTCCCGAGTGCTGGGATGAAAGGCGTGCTCCACCACCACCTGGCTTAGCTCTAGCTTCTTATTGGCTAAATCTTATATTAATTTAATTCATTTCTATTAATCTGTATATCGTCACATGGCTATGACTTACCGGGTAAAGTTCCCAGCATCTGACTCGGGCAGCTCCATGGCTTTGCACTGACTCCACCCTCTTTCTCCCAGCATGCAGCCTAACTTTTCCTGCCTAGTTCTGTTCTGCCCTTGCTATAAGCTCAAAGCAGTTCTTTATTCATTAACCAATAAAAGCAACACACAGACAGAAGTCCATCCCACACCACCTGTGTCAGCCTCTGGCCTCCACATGTATGTGCATACGTCTGCTTGCGTACCTAAACACATGCATGAACATACCTATACACATATATACCCATACAAAGAGAGAAAAGAGGTATTCCAGACTATGCTGTGCAGACTGTAAGGGAGACAGCGGTGAATGGTCTCCTGCTTGATGGTCTGATGGACTTATACCGGGCACGCTTGGGAAGCCATGTGGAAAGCTTTCTTGTGGTTTAATTTCCATAAGATGTTTTCATAAGGCATCTATCAACACGTGACCCCTTTCTGTTAATCTTGCAGGCCTCATCACATTGAGGAGCAGTTTGACCTGTGTTAAGCTGGGGTTTTCAAATACAGGCGATTCAAGCATTCGTATTCATGTTACAAGGAGCAAGTCGATGACCTCAGAACTGAGCAAACGTCCTGCAACTGACAGCATAAGGAACCCACACCTGCAAGAAGGCATGAGAGAGTAAGTAGTTAAGGCTCACAAGGCAGTGGGTGGCAGATTCAACTCTGGCTGCAGCAAAGGAAGGGGGCAAGAGTGGAGAGGGAGGGGTGTGAGACAGGGCACAACCAACACCCTTCTTTGGGATGAGAGGGCTGCAGGTTGCACTTGTAGCTCCAGAGGCCACCATGCCACCAGAAGACTCGCAGGACTGTACAGAAAATGGGCTGACAATAGCCCTTCCACACTGGAAAGCAATTACCTCCCCAGCACCTCCTACTTTCTTGGGTTTGTGAAAGACAAGTGGGAAGAAATCAGGAGAACAATAATGAAAAAAATGATGTTGATGTGTTTGAGGCTCAAGGTAGGTAGAATGAATTCTGTGCTGTTACAGAGAGTGGCTGGGAGGACTTTGAAACCAAAAAGCAAATGACCTTGCGGAACACACAGGAAAAGAAGAAGGTGAAATCACTTCTGCCCACCCAGTTGCCCAAGCTAGACCTGGACAGACCGGCTTTGGCTCCAGTTTCCTTCTCTCTCCTCCAAATGGAGAGAGACCAGTGGTATTTGGTTGGCATGTCATGCTTCCAGAAAGTAGCTTTGGGCTGAACTGGAGGTGGGAGGATGCTGTGGGCATGCTGTACAGTGGGTGTATAGTTTCTGTGAAAGTGTACATAGCCTGGTGTTTATGGGCTAGGTCAAGTGGCTCCGTGACGGTTGTGACTCATGTGGGTGGCAGTGGGAACATAAGATATCCATTAGCAAATGGGATCTACTTTGGGTGTCAAAAGTCCCTCCTTTTGATGAGTCTCCTCCAACCATTTCTGTTAATTCCTCTTCTTGTTGTTTTTATTTTTGAGACAGGATCTCACTGTGTAGTCCTGGCTGACCTGGAACTCGGTATGTAGAGTAGGCTGGCCTTGTGTCTAGAAATCTGCCAGCCTCTGCCTTCTAAGGGCTGAGGTTAAAGGTGTGCACCACTATCCTGGCCTCTTTATTCTTGTGGTGTGTGTGTGTGTCTAGTCTTGCTGGACAAGGGACTTGGAGGGTCTGCCAACCTCTGCCTTCTAAGGGCTGAGATTAAAGGTGTGCAACACCGTTTCTGGCCTCTTCATTCTTGTGGTGTGTGTGTGTGTGTGTGTGTGTGTCTAGTCTTGCTGGCCAGAGGACTCGGAGGATCTGACTGTCTCTGCCTCCTAGCACTGGGATTGCAGATACACCACTCACCTGACTTTTTATGTGGTGTTGGGGATTTGAACTCAGGTCTTCAAACACTCTACTGACTAAGCCATCTTCCCAGCTCTCTACCCTCTTAAGATTTCAAGAGCAGAGTACAGTATTTGGAAAAATAAGCACCAGGCCACACACTCTTCTACAACCGTCTTATTCCCTCTGTGCAGCATCGTCTCCCTTGTCCTTAGCCTGGCCACCATCCTTTCCTTTTATGCTTTTGGGTTGTTCTTTTCTTGTCCTTGAAGGTCTCTTTCATCCCCAGAGCCTGTTGTGCCATCTGGTCCTTGCTTGTCTTCTTCCTAAACATACTCTTTCCAGGTGCCCTCATAGTACCCAAAACATGATTCTGAAGTGACTTGAGGTTTCGATAGTTCAGGATTGTTTAAATATGCTGATTTTTTTTTTCAAAACACAGACTGCTATGCATCATTGGCGGAAAACAGCGCTCTGCAAGAACATTTATCGACACAGAGAGATGTCGCTGGTATTGCTCAGTCAATAAACCATGTTGTAATGTTGCATGTATAATGTGATTCTGCTTGTACAAAAATAGATAAATACACAATGTCATTTAAAGGAATGTTCACCAAAAATATTAGCAGTGTTTATCTCTGGGTGGTTGAATTATGTGTGATTTAAGTATTATTTTTGCTTGTCAGCAATTTCTAGTTTTTCTACAAGGAACAGATATTGCTAGCATAATGAAAAAGAAATATACATCACGAGAAAAAAATTCTTTTAGGATATGAATCCTAGTCAGCCAGTTGACTGTGTAAAACTGCAATAAATATTCAAGCAATTTCTCTCCTGTAGTGTCAGCTCTGTGGAGGGCAAGAGGCTTTTAATAGTTACTGGCTGGTTCTTCTTCAAGATATGCTTACAATTTTTGTTACCCCCCCTTTCTGGAAACCTACTCTATGGAGCAGTAATTAATAGACTAGTAATGAAAAAGTCTTCAGGATAGCATTATTTTCTTCCTGCAATATCATAAGGACAGACCTTGCTGTGTGCCACTGGGACATAGCTGGAATGCAGTTAGCCTTGGAGAATGCAAGATACGCTGAAGTCTGCCTCGGCCATGAACTTACCTAACAGGTACCAGAGTGCAACATCTGGCTGCGTGTGCTTTTTGAACAAATGCTGGTCTCAAACTTGGCACACAGCTGAGGATGTCCTTGAACTTCTTGATCCTCCTGTCTTCACCTCTGGAGAGCTTGACATGACGGTGTGCACCATTATACCTAGTTTATATGGTACCAGGGAGAGAACCTGGCAGGGCTTCACGCATGCTAGGCAAGCACGCTACCAACTGAGCCATGGTTGGGGGTCTGGAGAATGAGTGTTTTTGAAGTTGTATGATCAATGGTGCTAGTGTTATTATTCATGACATTTTGGGGGTAGACTGGTTTAATCGAAAATGATGGTCATGATTTGTTATGCCCTGACTCTATGTAAACGCCATGTATATAACCTCAGATTAATTCTTAGAGGCACTTGTATTACTTACTTTCCTTGTGGTTGTAACCAAATGCCTGACAGGAAGTAAGGCGGTAAGGGCTTATCCCGGCCCGTGATTGAAGGTGCAGTTCATCATTCAAGCTTGTCAGCAGGGATGTCTCTTAGCTATGGTGACACCTGGAAGCAGAAAAGAGAGACAGGAAGTAGAGTGTGGCCCACTCCCAGTGACCCATCCCTTCTAGCAAGGCTCTGTCTCCAAAGATTCCACAACCTGAAACATTGCCACCAGCTGAGGACCAAGTGCACAAACACTTGAATCTCCAGTGGAACATGATATATTCAAATTACAACAGCGCCCTATGAGACAGGTGATGGTCTCATTGTAGAAAGCAGAAGACAGGCTTAGAGCAGTCACTCAAGGACATCTAGCAAGGGGAGGAGCAGGTTTCAGATCCTTCTGCGTGCTTCCAAATCTGACTGACAACTCATACAGAAGAGCTCTGTCCTCACAGGCGCTGTTCATTGTACTGTGTGGTTTGAATAAAAACAGACCCCATAGGTTCATATATTTGAATGCTTAATGTGCTGACTAGTTTTATGTCAACTTGGCACAAGCTACAGTTGTCGGAGAGAACCTCAATTAAGAAAATGTCTCCATAACATCAGGCTGTGGGCAGGTCTGTAAGGCATTTTCTCAATTAGTGATTGATGAAGGATGGCCCAGCCCATTGTGGGTGGTCTACCCCTGGGCTGTAGTCTTGGGTTCTACAAAAAATCGGGCAGAGCAAGCCATGAGAAGCAAGCTAGGAAGCAGTATCAGCTCCTGCCTCCAGGATCCTGCCCTGTTTGAGTTCCTGTCCTGACTTCCTTTGATGATGAACAGTGATATGGAAGTGTAAGCCAAATAAACCCTGTCTTCCCTAACTTGATTTTTGATCACAGTGTTTTATCATAACAGTAGAAACCCCAACTAAGGCCTTTGGTCTTGATTAGAAGGATTAGGAGGTGTGGCCTTCCTGGAAAAAGTGTGTCAATCGGGGTGGACTTGAGGTTTTCTAAAGCCTACACCCAACCCAGTG
The DNA here is from genome assembly GCF_950005125.1 of Chionomys nivalis. Taxonomy (NCBI): domain Eukaryota; kingdom Metazoa; phylum Chordata; class Mammalia; order Rodentia; family Cricetidae; genus Chionomys; species Chionomys nivalis. Next base: position 48,711,538 of record NC_080097.1, read on the forward strand.
TTTTCTCTCTTACTCTCAGTTTGTGGATCAGGGTATAGTATTCTTAGCTACTGCTCCAGTGCAATGATGAGAATGGACTAAGCCTCTGAAACAGCAAGCCAGCCCCCAATTAAATGCTTTCTTTTGTAAGAGTTGCCTTGGTCATGGGGTCTCTTCACAGCAATAGAACTGAGATGAAGACACACCAATGCTCAGTTTGGTCACTTGTTTCAAAGGCGAGGACCTGCCATTAGAGGTAGTGATGGAGAGATGGTTCCTTGGTCCTGTTCTGAAGACCCACATCTTCAAAGAGGCATCCCCCAAATGGATGGGCATCAGTCACTGTGTAGCCTTCCATAGGCTGTCTATGAAGAACATCACTCAGAGCTGAGAGTGTATACACGTGTGAGATTTTCAAAGAATTGAAAACAACAACAACAACACAACAACAAATAATAATTCTAAGTATTTTGTGTGTGTGTGGGGGGAAATGTTATCTTCTTTAAATTTTATTGCTTGGAGAATATGAAAAGGAGTTCCTTAAAAACCCTTGACTTTTCCATATGTTCTCATAACAAAAAATTAAAATGTGACATAATGCATATGTTACTTAGCTTGATTTAGCTATTCTACAATGTTTACATATTTCAAAACATCATGCCATACGTAATGGATATAATGATTACTGTCAATTATAACGAAAGAATGTATGAATGAGTTAGGTACAAAATATCCTGATTTGAGTCCGAGAGATGGGGTTCTGTTCTGTTACCATCCCTATGACCCTGAGTGTGTCACTTGAGCTTCAGGGTCTCAGCATCTTTGAAGGCGATCTTTTTACCAGCATGGTTGTCTTGTTTGAGGGAGAGTTGGAAGATCAGGCACCCAGCTCAGAAGGATTTCTGCACACCTGGCCTATAGCATCATTCGTCACAGAAGACAAGCCCCGAGAGTCTTCAGATCGTAAAGTACTTTTACTCTTTAAATGGCTGATTAACTCCCAGAGGGTAGTGTCTTTTAATGCAAGTCCCATACGTGAAATGAGGTGCCAAGTTAACAATGCAGGAAAACAGAAGGCTCGTGTTTTTCCGCATAATAAACTGTGAAGACATGAGCATGGCTGGCGCTGCAGTCCCTCTATTAGAGCTGGCGCTGTAAAACACAGAACACATGCACAAAATCTCCTTGGAGCCACGGTGCTACTCTGGCTGACAAGAGCATGGAGAGGGTTATTCTGGGGTGTTCTTGAACTTGTCATTAAGCTTTAAGACAGCTGGGGCTGCTCTAGTTAGTCCTCACATGTGAATCTTGCAGTCTGACAGACCCTGTGTATTAGGGATTCTACAATCCATAAGGCGTGATGATTAAAAAAGACCACCCACAATTCATGCCTGGGTCTTTGTTCTCAGCAGACAGTAGATGACAGAAGCTGACTGTAGATGGTTTCTCAGGGTGCTGTGGGAGCATGGAAGGTCAGTCTACCCCAACTCTACTTTCAAAGGTTATGCTTGAAGGTAGGGTTTCCACATATTGTTTTAGGGGGCAAAAGTCAAGCTGTGGTAGGTACTTTGGCATCTGGGTGCTTTTGCTTCTAATGGCCTGTATTTGCAAAGTGCTCTGCCAGGATATTTATACCCTGTATTTGGAAGAGTCCATCAGGCTGGTGAGAAAGACAACAATGTCTATGTTACAGTGTTACGAAGAGGGAGAAATTGGGGCATTTTAGGTACAGTCCTCTTTTGGCACACAGAAGGTGTTCAACTCATGTTAGTTCTGGTGTGATTCTATTTTCCGTTGCTGTAACAAAATACCAGAGTATGGATAATGCTATAAAGAAAAAGGATTTATTTAGCCCACAGTTTGGAGGCTGAAAAGTCCAGATTGGGTGGCTGCATTTGTTTATCCCCTGGTGGTGACTTCCTGGTGAAATGAGTAACGATGGCAGCATAAGAAAGAGGGATCGCAGAGTAAGACAGGAAGTCATGGAGGAGTTCTTTCCTAACGACCCTTCTCATGGGGCCCCTGTGAGCACGGTATCCTCTTCTGAGAGCATCACTGACAATGGCCTAATTACTCGGCCTTAGATCCTACCTTTTAAAGATATCCCACCTTCCAGCATCACTGTACTGAGAACCAAACTTGCAGCACTTAAACTTGCAAGGGTACAAACCATACCCAGCGCAGCTCTACACCTCCTCTTCAAAAGGTGGAGTGTGGCAGCAAGTCTTAGGAGCAGCATGGAGTGTGACAGATATAGCAAGCCAGGGTACGTACAGTTGTGTGCTCCTTCGAGAATCAGCCTTCTTTTTCTAGGAGTTTGGAGAGCCACCCCAAAGCTTGCTGCAGCCTCAACAAATGCAGTTCTAGGGGGCTAGAGAGATGACTCAGAGGTTAAGAGCACTGACTTCTCTTCCAAAGGTCCCGAGTTCAATTGCCAGCAACCACATGGGGATTCCCAACCATTTGTAGTGAGATCTGGGGCCCTCTTCTGGTGCTGCAAGCAGAATACTGTACACATAATTAATAAATAAATAAATAAATATTTAAAAACAAAACAAAACAAATGCAGTTTTATAGTCTGGGAAGTCATGGAGAAAACAACAGGAAGCTTGGGGTTCTCTAAGCCTGTGCTATTGGGACCCATTGGGCCATGACTGGAACATGGAGGTGGGAAGGCCTGTGTTCTCAAACCTCATGGAAGTGAGCTTCCTGGGCCTCCTTATCTTGCTCCTATTCTGAGAGTCTTGGTGAGCTCTGTCTTCATGGCTGAAGTAGGACTTGGCATGCTCCCCAAAAGCATGTTTTATCACTCTTTTCTAGTTTCCTCCTTCAGCCAGAAATAGGAGGAATCACTTAGAATTGTTGATGTTCTATAAGGTGAAGGAATTTGGTTAATTCATGATCTACTCTAGATGTCTGGAAATAAAATGCTGTGATTCTCCTTGAAGGAACTTAAAGCATCCACAAGCAAACAGGATGTCCTTTCTCTTCGTTCAAGGGAACTGATGCTCTAAAATTCCCCCAGTCCCATCTGGTCCCAGCCTGTTGGGAGGCAGGCCTGGAGACAGGGAGGGATAGTAGTGGGGCTGTTTTCACGCTGCTATAACCGAATACCAAAGAGTGACAGTTTAGAATAAATGAAGATTTGCTGGCTCATGGTTTTAGAGACTGGGAAGTCTGAGACCAAGTCAGTGGCACCAGGCAAGGCTTTGTTATTGAGTTATTATTATGGTGGGAGGGCAAGCGTGAGCCAAACAAATTCTCTTATGGTGTCACAACTTCCACCCTTCTGGAGGAGAGGCCATCAGTCTACCAGGTACAATACTGGGATGCTGGGAATGGAGCCTTGGCATTGCTCTGGCAGTGAAGGACCTTGCACTCTGACCTGTGATGTATCTGATGGATTGGGCAGCCCCATTCATTTCTAAGATACTGACGAAATTATTCAAGGGATTAACCAGTGCTCTGATGTCCCCTTCCTAAGAGTGCTTACCCTGTTCATTAGAGTTCTTCTTTATGACCTAGTCATATGTCCAAGGCCTTATCTTCTAAAACCACCACCCCAGGGGCAGAATGGGAAAAGTTCCAAAGGATGAGGATTAGGGAATAGAGACCTTCGGGTCATGTGAACATTTGTTCCTGTGTCTTGGAGTAACACATGTCTTGATTTCTGTTGGGTAAATGCAGGGCCAACTTCATCATGAGGGTGCAGTGTATATAGCCACATGGGGCCCAGCACTGATTTAGTGTCACTATCTTAAAATCCTTAATCATTTCTGAAAAGAGGCCTCACATTTGCATCTTCTTCTGAATACACATGTTCTATAGTATTGATGGAAAACACAAACAAACCCACAAACCTCAGCTCTCACTGCAAAGGGAATCAGAGGTAGTTTATTTTGGAGGCAAACTTGATCAAAGCCCAGAGAACATGGTTACCCCGTGTTCCTACGTGGAGCAGTTTCATGAAAAGGTGCTTGCCACACAAATCTGAAGACTGCATTTGACCTCTGGAATGCACGTAAGGATGCATGGAAAGAACTGACTACAAAGTTGTCCTCTGACATCTACATGTGAACACGTGCACATGCTCACACATACCATTGATAGAGTTTATAAACTACCATCTGCGTTCTATAAAGTGCATATTTGCGGAAGACTGCTTCTCTCCTAATTAAAAGAAGTCAGAACTGAAGAAGATACCTCTTTGCAGGTGTGCCTTCCGAGCAATGTAGGCAGTCTCAGACCATGTGTAGTGTTCTCTGCAACAGAACCACATCCATCAGCATAAGAGGTTTCCTGAAATCCTGCTATTTCATACCAAATTCTTTGCCCTTGAATAGCAGTCAGCTACCTTGCTCAAGAAAGAAATTGGTTTGATCTGAAAGGCTGTGCTCTACAAAAAGTTACATTTGCTGTGGTTGCATTAAGATTTTCTGAGCCTTTCCATAAAGCAACTAAAATATAGTCTATGGAAGGAGCCATTTCTGCACCACAAAAGGTGACCACCGTATCCTGTGATTTAAAAATGCCACCATAGAAATAATTCTACTTCTTAAGTGTTCCAGTAAACACAACACTCTAGCTTGTTCTTTTGGGCACATTTTAAGTGCAGTGAAATAGTAATGAATGAACGTCACTCAAATGTAGTGCTGCATAAAGAAAATGCTAAAATTCACCCAAGCAAGAAAAATAAAAGAGAAAGAACTAGAGTCATTCATAAGTGGGGAATCCACAGTCTACACACAGGTAGGAAATGATCCCAATCAACCCACGAGAGGACTTTTAGGAATACTGACAAACCCCAGCCAGGTTTGCTGGCACATGCCTTTAATTCCAGCATGTGGGAGGGGTAGAGGCAAATGGATCTCTGTGAGTTTGAGGCTAGCCTGGTCTACTTGATGAGGTCCAGGCCACCCAGGGATGCATAAAAAATTCATTTCAGATGTATCAAGAATAGGGAAGAACAACCAAAATAATGTTGAAAGATAATTTGTTAGTTGCCAAATACTAAAAACTTATTTCTTGTTTAATTATTTATCTTGTGTGTGGGAATATGCATGCCACAGTATACACACAGAAGTCAAAGGACAACTTGCAAGAATCACTTCTCTCCTTCTGCCATGTGGGTTCCAGAAATCAAACTCAGGTCATCAGGCTTAGGAAGGGTAAACTCCTAGGAAGTTAAGGTCTACAGGGCCAAGAGGAGCCACCTGTAGTATGCCTGGTGCTGTCCAAAGTCCTGATTGTTCCTAGCCAATGAGGGGCAACCACATGATGCTAAGGAGGGCCTACCTAGCAACAGGTGCTGTCAGAGGTCCTGATCATGCTTAGCCAATGAGGGGTGACCACACAATGGATCAGAATGCCTGGGTGCTGGGAGGGTAGATAAAATTTTCCTCACTGCTAAATAAGAGTCTGCTGTATCCCTTTCACCAAATTCCCAGTAGTGTCTGTGTTATTGACATTGTGTGGTTTCCCCTCATTGGCTAGGCATGATCAGGACCTTTGACAGCTCCAGGCATATGCCATGTTGGCTCCTCTTGGCCTGGAAGGCCTTAACTTCCTACATATCCACCCTTTTTTATTTATTACATGGGTGCCCAGTGGGAACTAGAGTTCTTTGCTCAGGCCTTTGTTGACCCCACCTCAGGAGGGCTCAGCAACTGGACTGTGCCTGTCTTAAGTTGGCCTGCCCAGTAAGCTCTTACCCATCCTTGTCTTCCAGCCCTCCATGAGCATTCATTCCTGGAGAGGTGCCAGAATTGTGGGGACTAGGTAGCCTTTTGAATTACAGATAGCAAGGCATGCATAGCCTCCTGCAGAGGACTGTGAGAAGGATGCCTAAGAGCCATTAACGCCTGAAGATTTGCCTTAGTTGCTGCCTACTGGATATGCTACAGGAGACATTTAAACAGAATAAGGATTAATAATACCATCCTGCCGATTTACAAATATGTGAGCATCCAGGAGGGATCAAATAGCCTTTTTATGCTATGCCAAACTTTTTCAAGAAATAAAGAGTCAAAGGCCATAACCTCTGCCCTTAACAAATCCATTTGTTTGGAAGGGGCAGTAAAAGCAAGAAGGGGGAGTATATACAATACTCATCCTGAGTTATTCCCTCCTTGGTGAAAGCAGGCTGATCCATGGTCAGGTGCACATCTCTTACCGGGACCCATGTTGGTGTCATGGCAGTCTGAGGAAAAACATAAGCATACCCTCTCCCATAGGTTATCGGGGATCTGATGGCTGCCATTGGAGGGAGATAGGATCTCTCCATCTCACCAGGGGCAGAGGTGTGTTCCTTGGCAGAGATGCCCAGTTCTTGTGAGCTGGGCTAAGCTTCTTGTCTTCAAAACTGAGAAAGTTCATATGGAAAAGGACCTCTGCTAAGGCCAGATGAGGATCTCTCCTAGCCTCTGGAGAGACAGTCCTGGCTAACAGCACCTTAAGAGCTCTGTTGGTCCTCTCCACAATGACTTGTCCCTGAAGATGGCAGGGGATGCCAATGGTATGGTAAATCTTCCAGAACCCCAGAAAGTTATTGCATTGTTGAGAGGCATAGGCAGGGCCATTATCAATCTTAAGTGCCCAAGGTACCCCATAACTACCATGGCCTACTTAAGGGCCTTGATCTATGGGGCCATCTCTCTGGCCTTAGTCTCAAATATTTTATTGCAAGAAATTGGTCTTATCTGGAGTTGGGTACGATGCAAGAAGACCAGAGTTCAAGGCCAGCCTGGATTATATAGCAAGTTGGTGGTCAGTCTGGGCTACCTGAGATGCTGTTTTAAAAAAACAAAACAGATGTGAATTTGATCTTATTTGGGAAGTTTCTATTTTTTGTTTATCCTTCCATCTAAGGTTAGCTTAGACATGTGTGTATTTGTGTCTCTATAGGGGGGTGTGGTGTGTAAAAGTGAACACAACTGACCTAGTGGGCTGAGATTCCCCCTCCCTCCAGGGTCAGATTCATGCCAATACTATTCTTATATGGGTATTACCCCACCTGTTAGGACAGTCCCTACTGATTCTCTGAAAGCGACATAGAGCTTTTAACACTAATAGAGGGCTTAGTCTCCTGCTATTAGCACATCCTGTATAATGCTAAGATGTTGTGCTTGGTTCCACGAGCAGATGGATGTCAAGAGAATTTAAATGACAGAAAAATAAGTGTATTATTGAAACCTCAAGTAACAGACAGATTTAGTGAATCACTACAATGGCTTCCATAAGCATCCTTCATAATTTCTGGCCTCTCATTTTCATATTAACTGGAATGAATTCCTTCTGAAATGCAATAGGATGGAAGATGAGAGGGAACAAATTGACTTATTGATGAGGGAGAAACAATCCTCTCACCCCATAAAGAATCAGGTAGCCTTTTAATATAGAGGTCCAGCTGAAGAATCATGCTGTTATTTCCCCAGGGAGACACTGAGTAGGATTTCCCTGTGGTTTGAGAGAGCCAGAAAAAGACAGAGGCACATTTTTTCTCAACTCCACACCTGCAGGCTCCCCAGCCCCTTCTCATCTGCATCCCTAGCACTGTCTGGGGCCAGGGCTTAGTGCTCTAGTCAAGGATGAAGATGAGAAGTGACAGCCAGCTCAGGATGAGGATGACAATTGCTCTGATTGGCTATGGGATGCTCATGCATTCAGACATACTCGGTGGCAATTCTTATTTTTAGAATTCTACATAGCATCCTTGTGACTCCGGATCTGCCCCCCTCCCCGAGCCTCCCATGTGCCCTGCTCCAGAGTTGTTTCTGGGCTCTGCAGAAGATTCCCAGCTGTTCAGCTTTGTGCTGGGCTGTCTGAATGCATTGGCTGCACAGGAGCGTGTACCTTTCTTCCTCCAACTCTGCACTGCGCACATCTCAGTGTGGGCACTGCAGGGGTTGGGTCACCAATGAACACTTTCGTTTCCCATAAAAATTGCTTTTGATCTGTTCCAAGTCTATACCTTCTGCCTTGACCCCCTGCAGTGTCTCAGACCTGCACATCCTGCCACCCATGGTGAGTTAGCACTGCCCCATGGGGACCCTGATGCGACTGCTTCCCAAACTCTGTGGCTCTACATGCTTGTCTCCCCAGCTTGTTGCCCCTCTCAGAAAAAGGTGCCTGGAGAATCTCCGAGGTCCTCCGTCTTGGTTGACAGACCACAAATCTGGGAGTCTTCTAAAATTCTATATTCTCTTTCTGGAATAGAACTCGAGCATATTAGGCGAGCATTGTACCACTGAGCTATAGCCCTAGTGGTATGTCAAGTCCTTTGTGTCCAAGTTACAGAGACCCGTTATTCTGCTCAATTATCTCTGCAGTCCTGTTGCTGTTTCTTCACCTGGACTCCTTCATAAAGCCCGATCTGGAGTGTATTGTCAACCTAGCAGGCTTTCTAAGTCTTCTTGTGCATCCTTCCAATACAGCGTCTGTGTTGCTTCTGAAAACACAAACAATTACGGCGTCTTATCATTGTCCTAGTTTAAAGTCACTTAGCGGCTCCACCACTCACTACTCGTGGGGCATCCTGGGGACATGTCAGTTACACACAACCCCTGGAGGAGCCCCTGCCACTTTCTGTTGTTGTTTGTAACCTCATGACGTAGTCCAGGCTGACATAAACTGCCCATCACAGGCACATGCCTCTGGCTCGTGTCTAACTTTGCAGCCATGGCTTTATTGCTTTCTCCTTACCTGCTGAGTTTCCTGCGGCTATCAAGTGGGTCTTGCTTCATTATACTTTACCCTGACGTTTGCCTCTGTAAAATGAACTAGCCTCTTCCTGTTCTAGGCTGTGAAAGTCTATCAGCTCTTCTGAAATGACCTCAAACTTCAAGCCTCGCAGAGCCTCCTCAGCCTTCTTCAGGCAGGAGCAATCTCTTCCCTCTCTGTGAGGTAACATGCCATTCTTTAGGGGTGAAGGTAGAGCCTGTGTGGCTATGGCCTGGTAAGCAGGCTCTGTGTCGCCTTTCTTGTCCTCTCTCCTCCAGGAGTTTGGAGGAGGGAACCTTTGGCTAAGTTAGGGCTGCACCTGGGAGTTTGTTTACCAATATAGCCCTTGGGTTCCCAGTCATGACTCAGCTCAAGGGCATCACCGTGACCTTGAGGGTTAAGTATCACACAAAGATGTGAGTGTTCTTGGCTTCGTGGAAGGTGAGGCATCAAGGTATAGAGTGTGTCTGCAGTTCCATGGTCTTGTGTGCTGATTGTAAAAGGGAAATTCTATTTTGCTGTGTGTCGCATGTTCCTGAGGGGAGCCAGCTGCCAGGGTTGAGTACGGGGTGAGAGACATAGCTGGTGGGTTTCCCGTTTCTGCTGTGCCACATCTGGTCTCACACTCACTGAGCTGCTTTTGTCCTTTGGACTGTGTTTCCTGAAAGCATAGGTTTCCTCAGACTGGTTTTTATAACTGCAGCATCTAGGCACGCTCCTGGTGTGATAAAGACCATTCAGAACGGTTTGCCTTATTTCATGAATAGGATATACCCATAGGTTTCCTCTCCTTCCACTACGGACAGCCTTTATCAATACTTGTTTTAAAGTATCCTTAAGGTTAGAACTATTAGGAATTTTAATACTTATGCATTCCTTGGGTAGCAGTTCATCAAAATACATCCTGTAAGGGAAGACCAGGAAAGGATGGAGCTCATATTCATTGGGCATAGCTGCTGAGCAGATGATGTAGTTACAAGTGGGAGCCACCAGATGGCTTACGGAAGTGAATTTATCTCCAGCAGAGAAAGCTTAGCAATCAGAGGCTTGAAAAAGCCCAGATTGGAGAACAATCAAAAGGCTTCTCCTTAACGAACCCCAAATAACCAGCAACAGCCCCTCACCATCACCTGACATCCTTGATGACTCTAGACAGATTTTGTAGTGAAAACACCATCTTTTTTCGTTCTTTTTTTTAACCTTCTAATGTCTCCATGCTTTAAGAATTACACAGTAATCACTGAAACTCAATTTAATTCCACAAATATTTGTGGAGTGCTTAAGTCTCAATTAAACCTTCTGAGCGGCTTGTGGAAGCATATGCCACCCGGAGCACAGCTTGCTAAACATGGAAAAATGTATGGAAGACTCAAGGCAAAGATGGATTCTTCTCTCTTTGTGTTCATGTGCTAAGGTCACCATTTCAAGGAGACGTGCCGGTGGAAAGAGAACGGTGGCCTAGAAAATGTCTGTGTGTAATTTGTAGGTGAAATTAGTGAAACAAGCGGGGACTGTGAGCAACTGCAGCATTTATAAAGTAAGACGTGTTTTAGCTTGCATTTGCATAATGAAACCAGAGTTGGCGTTATTTGGCTAAAAGTCTCTAAGGTCATTTGAAACTAAGCCTAAATGTATTGCCCTCTGGAAAGACACAAACCACTGGTAGATTGTAATCAAATGGTTCTTCTTCTTATTATTATTTTTTCCTTGACTATTTAGTACCATGTAAAGTGTTTGGAATATACTGATGGGTTTTTATAATTTGGAGACATAAGGAATTACATGCACTCCTAGTTAAAGATAATTCCATCTGTGTGCATGTGCTTGGAGGCCAGAGGTGGATACTGGGCGTCCAACTCTACCTTCTTCTGGGAGACAAGGTTTCTCACTGAACCCGCAGTTAGACTGGCAGGTGGCAAGCTGAAGGGCTCCTCCCATCCCCATGCCCAGCAGTGTTGGGGCTGTAGCTGTAGAGGAGGCCACACCAGCATTTTAGGTAGATGCTGAGGATTTGAACTCAGGTCCTCATGCTTTCCTCACAACCACTTTCCCTCACCAACCCATCTCCCCAGCTCCTGTAGCACCTGCTGATTAATGCCGCACATCAGAGGAGTTTTTAAAATCACTTTTCAATATCAGCTCATTTTAAAAAATTCTGAATAAAAGTTGAAGCAGGCCAGGCATGACGTCACACTTTACAGTTTCAGTGCTCAGGAGGCAAGGGCCAGAGGGTCAAGAACTGGGCTGTATATCAAGACCCTGACTTAAAGAAACAAAGGGGGAAAAAAGTTGAATCGGATATAGGGGAATTCAGAAAAGACTTTTTCATAATGCTGAGAGCATAGCATGACTTCTAATTACTGGTTATTGGGTTAGAAATATTTGTATGATAATAAGAATTGAGTAAAACAACCCCTCCCCCCAAACAGAGAACCAGAGCCCTTTCAAATGTAAACTAAAATCAGACAGTCAACTACTTAAAGCATAGATTTCATCTGAAGGGATAACAATTCTTGATAACCTGAAGCAGAAATTTTATCTCTCTCTTCCAGCTATGAATAAAGCAATGGGATAGAGGTTCGCAAGGTCTCTTGGTACGAGTGACCGAGAGAAAAGCCTGAACTGCTCCAGATGGGTGACTGGCTCTTCCTTTTTATGAAGACGTGGTGGTTCATCTTTGCATTTACTTATTTTGTTAAACAAAGTGTTTATTCATTTACTCTGGGAAATTTTAACATTGAAAAGTGTAGTGGAGAAAATGCAACACAGCAGGCACGGTGGTGCATGCCTTTCATTCCGGTACTCAGGAGGCAGAGGCGGGAGACTCACTCTGTGAGTGGGAGGCCAGCCTAGTCTACAAGAGTGAGTTCCAGGTCAGTCAGGATTATAACGAGACCGTGTTTTAGTCAGGATTACTATTGGGTGAAACACCACGACTAAAGCAAGCTGGAGAGGAAAGGGTTCATTTGGTTTACACTTCCACATCTCAGTTCATCATTAAAGGAAGTCAGGACAGGAACTCAAAGGGGGCAGGAACCTGGAGGCAGGAGCTGATGGTAAGGGCATGGAAAGGGGCTGCTTACTGACGTGCTCCTCATAGCTTTTTCAGATGCTTTGTCATAGAACCTAGGACCACTAGTCCAGGAGTGGCACCACTCACGATGAGTTGGGCCCTGTCACATCAATCATTAATTAAAAAATGTTCTACAGGCTTGCTTACAGCCCAATATCATAGACATCTTCTCATCTGAGGCTTGTGTCAAGTTGACATAAAACTATCCAGCACACCTTATTTCAAAATTTTAAAAAGGCAAATTATACACAGTATACACACACACACACGGCGGGGGTGGATTTTTTCTTTCAGTCTTTTTTCCTTATGACTCTGATAGAACACTATCCAACTGTATGTATGCCTGTAGGTGGCCAAGATAACTCCAAACTTAAGGTAGAGCCATCAAGGACTCCCAAACAAAGGTTTTTTTTAAGGGTGGTGGTAAGGCAGCTGTCTAGCATGTGTAAGACCCTAGGTTCAATTTCTAATTTCTAGAACCCCATCTCCCAAAAGAGATTTTTTAAAATGCAATCAGGGAGGGAATCATCTGACTGCTCCCTCAGTCTTCCAAGAAGCTAGATGTGTCCTGAGTACAGGAATAGATGGTCTGCCTTGGAGAGAAGTCCCCAGGACCCTCCCTCCAAAGCTAATGGAACCGAACTTGCCCCCGGATGCTGGTAAGTCTATAATAGGGGATCAGATTTTCCCAAGGGAGTGTCTGCTGGCAGTGTGTGCCTGGAGATCAGGTTTGTGCTTTTAGGAAAAGGACTGTGGAGTGGGGTAAGCTGCAGAGGAGTCCCACTGGTATGCATAGAGGCGAACATACATGCATGCATGTATCCCTCCTGTACTTAGTGAGCATGCATGCATGCATGCATGTATTCCTCCTGGACTTAGGGACACCTTGGAAGGAAATGAGATAAATTCATTTTGACTCAACTTCTTAGACTGTTGATCACAACCCCATCATGTGGGGGTTGTAAAAAATAAAAAGGCAATGGTAAAAGGTTTTTGAATGTTCAACGATAGAAAATAAATTCAAAATCAGATGCATAGTAGTGTATGCAAGCCCTCGTCCATGTTGCATAGTATGACTTTACTGCAACCGTGAACACACTCACACATCACACCTCTTATACATATGCCACATAGTAATAGCAAACACTGCCTGCAGTATCTTAGCACAGGTTAGACACTCTTGCAAGGTATGTATGTATTTTTACTGTGTATACCATTGTCCGCCTTCATAGACACAGTGGTTTCATTTTGGTAAGCAAAGACTTCCAGGATTTTCCTGCCATCATTCCTCAGGGTGTAAGAGTCAAATTAGTTTATCTTCTGTGTTGTATTACATCAGAACATGTGGTCTTAACAATTACTGTTTGAGTGGCTGACTTGCATTTTCATAAAACATTGTTAAACCTGTTTTTGTTTGGGATTGGGCAGAATTTCTAATTCCTGAAAAGCCTTTAAACATATTTCTGCCATTTTATACTGTGTGTTTCTGTGACTAGTGTTCTCGGCACTGACGATTATAAAATCTAAATGTCAGTCAATACTGGAAGATGTTAAGGATGTTCTAAGTCCTGTAATGTCAAATAACCAGAAAAGATGCAATTCTTCATGTAAAAATTAACAAGTTATTTATTATCTGTCTTATTATTCTACAAGTTTGCTTTCATCTTTAATAAATAGTATATATATATATATATATATATATATATATATATATATAAGAACATCTTTAAAGTGCACTTCTTGATGATTTATAATCAGTAAATATTTGATCTGTAGAAGTATTTTTATATGCCTAAGCTCATGTAAGTATTTCTTGGGTAAAAAGGGGTCACATGTGGAGCAAGTTTTAAAAGCCCTGATATAAGACACAGTGTGACTAGGTTTCCAGGGATGAAGGGCTTTCCCGCAGCCAGGGACTTTTCTGGTAGTGGAGTCCTGTGTCTAGGCATCATATTCTGGAAGTCTGACAGAGCAGCAGCTTAGGGTCTGCAAAGGGCATGGGCAGAGTCAGCAGTGTGACCTGTAGTTAGACAGGCTGGCAATCCAGTCACCAGATGGTGGACCTGTTTCTTTATCTTCCCCCAGTCTCCAGCTCTGTAAGAGCCTGACCTTAGGAAAGGGAGGAGGGAAGCTGGGGTAATGCTGGACTGGGAGGGAAAGGGGTGTATGAATGTCACAGGCAGGCAAGTGAAGTCTCCCAAGGTGGATCAAACTGGCCTGAGGTTTAGTCTCAAAGAGCAACAGAAAGTTGGCAGGGACCTTCTGGATATCACTGGGTGGGCGGGCCGAATGAGACAGCACCTGTTCCTCCTCTCAACTCTGATCTTTCTCAAATAATGATAATGTGTTTGTAATTAGAAAGTCAACAAAGTTCATTAACTGCTTATCATGTGCCCTGAGTTCAAACTATTTAATAAATGAGCCATTAAACTGCTTTATCTTTTTCTGAGTTAAAAAATGCCATTAATAGTCGTGAAAAATGAAGAAAGCGAGCGTGTGCTGTCTAGAGAGTTCAGTGTGGGTGTGTTTGTGTTTTGCTAGGCTTTCCTCCTTCCCCTCCCCATTTTCTCTATTGTTTTGTTTTTAGACAGCGTTTCACACTATATCCCAGACTGGTCTAAAACTCATTATGGAGTCCACAGGCTGGCCTGAAACTCGAGGCAATCCGCCTACACCAGCCTCCCAAGTGTTGGGATGACAGGAACAAGCTGCCATAACCCAGCTACTGCCTCATTTCCGCTTTTTCTTTCTTACAGACACACAGACACACAGACACACACACACAGAGAGAGAGAGAGAGAGACAGAGACAGAGACAGAGACGGAGGGAGAGAGAGCTGTCCATTTTACAATAGCACTGAAGAAAAAGAAGATGAATGATATATGATATACATGTATTTTGAGGGCAAAAAATCTCTTAAAAAGAAATAATTAACAGATAGCATTATCGAGCTTCATGCAGGTATTTACTGAGTTATCAGTGATTATAAGTACTCAAATAAGTTACCCAGTAAGCTTTGAAAGAGTCTACCTAAGGGCTGGAGAGATGGCTGTATGGTTAGGAGAACTTGCTGCCCTTGAAGAGGACCTGAGTTCATTTCCCAGTACCCATATTAGGCAGCTTACAAACTGCCTATAACTCCAACTCCAGGATATCCAGTACCCTCTCCTGGCATTGTGGCCACCAGCAAGCAAGTGCACACACACACACACACACACACACACACACACACACACACACAATAATGGTTGAAAATAGTGTACTTAAAACAGGTTTCATCGAGATACCCAACCTTCACCCCTCCCCTATCTGAATCATTTTGCACACGGATTCCAGAGAATTCATATGCTTGGGAGTATTGTCCTCTGTGAGGAGACCTTGGCAGCTGCAGGCAGCAGGGGGCTTTTCAATGCCACCTTTAGACAGGTAAATTTCAGAAATACCTGCTGATGGACAGATCGCAAAATGCTCTCTTTCGGCTTACAAAGTTTGTGATTCAGCGAGTTTAGAGAACTCGTGATTTCTCTCTCCTGTCCTCTCAATGTCACAGAGAAAAGAGATGACACAGTAAACATCTTGTCAAAGGTCACAGAACTGGTTAATCCAAAACCAGGTTTCCATCTAGGCCTTCCCTTGGATGCTGATTCCCCTTGCTCTCTGCTCAATTCGTCAACAAAGGCTGTGAGTGGCCTGCGGGGCTCTGGGGTTGCCTGTCTTTCCCTTAGACTACAGTCAGCAGCAGCAGCAGTCACAGGTGTAGTTAGGCAGCCTGTGGAGTGCGCTCTCTGGGATCATCTTGTTTCACTGTTCTATATTGTTAATAAATAATTACAGAAAAGATAATGTTGATGAGTTTGTTACTTATTTTTTATTATTGCTATTGTGTGTTTGTGTGTGTGTAAGAGAGAGATAGAGATTAATTTTTATACAGATCGGAGGGCATTCAAATAATGAAATAAAAGCCAAGGTGCCCATCTTTCTTTCCTTCCTACATAGTCCAGGTTATCCTTTGACTCATGATCTGTCTGCCTCTGAGTGTGGGAAGAATACTCTATATATCTAGTCCACTGAGCATCCTGTGGTGATGAGGAAGACAGAGATAGATCCAGGCAGATGGTCAGGAGATGCTGAGATTGGTCCTGGCAGTCGTTCTGCCAACACTGACTCAATGCAAACTAAGTGTCTGACTTGCAGTGGGCTTTTGGGAAGCAGTAACCATCAAACACTAACATGATTCCTGCCTGCATAGAGCTTACTGTCCTGTGGAGAAGACATATCTCTACTGATTATAGGATTAAATATCGTTACAGTCATAATCTAACATCTACATGTGAGGACGTATTCTAGGCACTTTTCCATCTTAACTTATTTAAGCCTGGTGTTTATTATGAATTCCAGGTTAGTTAGGACTATGTAGTGAGTCCTTGTTTCAAAAGAAAACAAATAAAATACAATAATAAAATCCTCAATCAAACAATACCAAGTGATTGCTTATTTATTGATTTACTTTTGGCAGTACTGGGGAGTGAACCTAGGCCTTCATGAAAGCCAGGCAAACTCTCTGCTACTGTGTTGTATCCCAGCTAGCTATCTTTGCCCCTTCCTTTTGGGACAGGTTCTCATGAAGTTGTTCAGTTTGGACTCTGTAGTCCAGACATGCCTAGAATTTATAATCCTCTAATCTTGATATCCAGGGTAGCTGGGATTATAGGAGTGTGCCACCAGGCCTGGCTCTAAAACATGTGATTTAGGGGCTGGAGAGCCAGTCCTGGGGACAAGAACATTTACTGCCTTTTCAGAGGACTTGAGTTTGGTTTCCACCACCCATATCAGGTGGCTTAGAACTGCCTGCAACTCTGGTTCCACGAGATCTGATTCTATATGAGCACCCATATGGTACGCATAAACTCATGCAGGTATGTGCACACACACATACATACATAAAAATAATAAATCTCCTAGCCTGGCAGTGGTGGTGCATACCTCTAATCCCAGCTTTCGGAAGGCAGAGTCAGGCAGAATCTCTGAGTTCAAGGCTAGCCTGGCAGGGCTGCACAGAGAAATCCTGTTGGTTGCTGATCTCTGGTTCTCATGGTCTCACAGCTCCACATCAGTCACTGGGAGAGTAGACAGGATAGAAGGGGAGTGTGCTGCTTACCTCTAAGGTCATGACTTTGGAGCTGCACAGAACTGCACCTCCCTTCCTGGAATAGTCACTTCATCACAGGGTCACACCTCTGTGTGACCTCACCTGGTCATCCTCACCTGGAAGGACAGGCCCAGTTTGAATCTAGTGGCTCTGTTGGTGTCCAAACAGGAGGTGAAATAATGGTGGGAGACTCATGCTTGTCTCTTGGGAAGGACCCTGAAAGGGTGCTTTGACCTTTTACCGAAATCATTCCATTCTGCATTCCATAAAGACCACAAATTTCAAAGTCAGTGTTGAAGAGAGTCAGGGCCACCCAGCTTGGTTTTTTCGGTAAAGCTGTGATCTTGAATTGGGAACACTGAAAAGCTCATATTTGAGTCCACGTTCTCTCTCTTAGTAGCTGTTGGCTGTTGGTTTGGGCACTTCTCTGAGCCTGTGTGTTTCTTCACCTACAAAACTTTGAAAATGGGTTGGAGCGAAGGTTAAAAATAAATCGGGCGGCGTTAACAGGAGCTTGCTGTTTAGTAATGAAGTCGATTCTTATTTCACCTTCCTCTTAAAAATTCAGGAAAATAATCCATGCAATTAATTAACTTCCTCAGACAGCTCTGTATCTTCTGGAAACAGGCCATATATAGAGCCACTTGGTTATAAGTATGCAAATGGAAGTGTCGCTTCAGCCTTTTATTTATTCATTTATAAGGGTGTCTCTCTACCTAGGTAAGTGAAACCTTATCTATTTGAGTGTGCCAGTGTACCTTTGCTGTATTTGCAGCTCAGTAGAGAGTATGGGTGATGGCTAAACGCCTGGCACATGCTGGCTCTCGAGCAGCCTCTCTGAGTCTTCCACGTGCATGGTCCTGCTGATGCTTGGTCTGTGGTGGGACACAGTTAGCAAGCTCATAAACCAAGGGAAGGCTCTAGTAGAATCTTGAGTCATAGTAATACAGATGCATATGAAGGTAAAACAGCCAAATGCTGTTTGACAATCGTGAACAGGAAACAAGTATGTTTATTAGGGAAGTCACGTGTCAATACTTAGATAACAATCAGCTTTTTAATCCATGCTTCATGTGTTGATTTCTTCCATAAGGTTTTAGGTGTTTTCTGGTTTGGATACAGAGCTCATGTAGCCCAGGCTGGCCTCGTGCTCACTGGATAGCTGAGGATAGCCTCTTAATCCTCTTGCCTTCACCTCCCAAAGACTGGCATTACAGGCTTGTACCATCATGCTTGTTTTTCCCACATGTGTGTATGTACATGCTTCTGGAGATCAGAGGTCAACACTGGGGGAGCATTTCTCCATTCCTCAGGTGTATCATCCTGTAAACGGGCATTTCTCTCCCTTCACCTGTTTACAAATACCTAGTGGCTGCTTCCCAAATAATTGACTCAGAGTGTTAATATTACTTACAAATGATTGGCTGATAGCTCAGGCTTGTTACTAGCTAACTTTTACATTATAAGCTAACCCATATTCCTTATTTACACTCTGCCATGTGGCAGTACCTTTAATAGCATGGCACGTTCATCTCCCGCTCCCTCTGCATCTGGCTGACGACTCCCAGCTCTGCCCTTCTCCTTCTCATCCTCCTTAGTTTGGTTGTCCTGCTTATGCTTCCTGTCTGGTTACTAGTCAATCAGCATTTTTATTAAACCAGTTCGAGTGACAAATCTTTACAGTGTGTAAGAGGATTATTCCACAGCACTATCCATCTTGTTTTTGTACTCATTTATTTTTGAGGTAGGTACTCCTGGCCTGGAGCTCACCAACTAGGTTAAGTTGGCTGGGTAGTAAGCCTCAGGGATCTGTCCCTTTCTGCCTCTCCAGTGCTGGGATTACAAGTGTTAGGTCCAAAGTGGTCCTCAAAATGGCAGTGCTGGGGATACTGTCCTACAGGACATTAGCAGGGCAAACAGAAGGACCATTATCAGGCAAGCAATCCCAAAAGTAGGTTTCCTAAGGAGGGTTTTGTTTACTGGGAACCAGCCTTAATCTCCCTCCACGGTCAGCTACCTAGTTTCCTGTAATCTAGGCAGTTTGTATTTGTGTCAGCTCAACGATCCCCGCCCTCCTGGCACATAAAATCTGCCTGCATTTCTGGTAGTTTGCTTGTCTCTCTGCCCCCACTCCAAGATTAGTTTGATTGCCAATAAACCTTTCTTTCTATCCATGGAGTGGTACAGTTTCACTGTACCCTCAATTATAGCAAGCTATGCTCCTGTGCCCAGCCTCTTTATGTGGGTTCTGGGAATAGACTAAGGTCCCAGAAGAAGGAGCATGAACATGCTCTAGCCCACTCACTACGGAAGAAGAGCCAGGACCTTGCTTAATAAGAGACTCTTTCCTTCCAGGAGTCTGACACACTTAGGAGAAATAACCTGTTTTCTCGAACCGGTTGTGTTTTCAGATTCTCTGTTGTTCCAAAGAGAATGTGTAGATGGTGTCTTGAAGGATATAAAGTGTTAGAAAAGGATAGACTTTGTCAGGAAGCCCGAGTATAATTACAGGAACGATAAAATCAGCACGTGTTAGAAAATGGGGGGGGGGTGTAGCTCAGAGGGAAGTAGTTGGAGAGACTGAGGGAAAGCAAGGCCTTGTCTGGAAAACGGCATCATTATTTCTCTCCTCAAAAAACAAAACTCAGGGGCTGGGTATGGTGGCTCACACCTTTAATCCTAGGACTCGGGAGGCAAAAGCAGGTGGATCTCTGTGAATTCCATGCTAGCCAGGGCTATAAAGAGAGACTTTGTAATGAACAAACAACTCAGCTATCACAGCTATTTTGGTAAATGAGGGAGGAAACCACTGTTTAAAGGAAACTTTAAAGAAACTGGAATACCTCTTTCCTTCAAAAAGATGTTAGTGTTCATGAGTGTAGCATAACCACTGGAGTCCTCAAGAACATTTAAATAATGTGCAAAGAACACTCAAAACTGTTCAGACTGGGGCCAGAGAGATGACTCAGCAGGTCAAGGTGCCTGCCACCAAGCCTGATGATCTCAGCCGGATTTCCAGGGCCACAAAGCAGGAGAGAAACTTTAGTAGGATCTCACTACTCCGAACAATAAAATTCTAAACATTGCTTCTATTTATTTCTTCTCATTTTCCCTAAGTGGCTAAGTAGAAATGCTTGTATTTTTTATAAATCTTGCATACTAAATGTTTATGGATTGTAGTTCCGGTGCACCTAACATTACATAAGTAGTTTCCCTCAACATTACAAATTCTTCCATTACACAGTCACAGTATTTAGTTATGAAGTTTTTTTTTTTCTTTGCTTTGCTTTTTCAAGACAGGGTTTCTCTGTGGTTTTGGAGCCTGTCCTGGAATTGGCTCTTGTAGACCAGGCTGGCCTCGAACTCGAACTCACAGAGATCAGCCCGCCTGCCTCTGCCTCCCAAGTGCTGGGATTAAAGGCGTGCGCCACCACTGCCCGGCTACGAAGTATTTCTTTTTTTTTTTTCTTTTTTCTTTTTTTTTTTTTGATTTTTCGAGACAGGTTTTCTCCGTAGCTTTTGATTCCTGTCCTGGAACTAGCTCTTGTAGACCAGGCTGGCCTCGAACTCCCAGAGATCCGCCTGCCTCTGCCTCCCGAGTGTTGGGATTAAAGGCGTGCGCCACCACCGCCCGGCCCGCGAAGTATTTCTTGTATGTTTCCATGTTCCATCAACCACAAAACAGAAAAAAGCAAGTCAGTACGTATCAAAAGGCAGCAAAATAGAAGTACAACATATTTTCTTTGACAGACTATTTTGTCTTTAGTGACTAGGCCCCCTTCAAGCCTGGAAGAGACGGACACCTTGGGATGATTTCAGGCAAGGCCTTGTAGAAAGAACCCACTTGGCATAATTTCACGGCAAAAACAAATCAAAAGCAAACTGTGGATACAAGTTGGCCCAGGGGACTTCTACAATATAAGGTAAACACCTTAATCTGTTTAACGTTGTTATGTCTGGCAACATTCTATACAGCACGCTAATCCTCCTGTCCTTCTATTACAGCCCCACATGAACACAAAGTGGTAACTAAACCCACAGAAGAGCTTAGATTCAAAGCTTCAAATCCCTGTGGGTGCTAATCCTGTTCCTTCCTTCACACGAGCCTGTCCGCCCATTTTGGCGGAGTGTGTAAACCAAAATCTCATAGACGGACCTCTCAAGTCACTCATCTGGCCCTAGTTACCTCAAGATTAAGGCGAGATTTGTTCTAGGAATATTCTGATTTCAGAAGACGGATCCAAGTGCATCATTAAACCCACGCATTAACAAAGTATTTGTGCCTGCATCCTTTATTTTATGGGCTGAAGAATGTATTTATACACACATATACATATACATATATATATAATATCAATATCTATCTATGTACATATATTTCACATTGAGTACGTAATCCTTTGTGGTGTTGAGAATCGTGCTTTGGATCAATTCGACTTATCAAGATGGATCCAATAGAAACAAATTTTCTAGCTGTTTATCCATCCATCCTCTTACAATCTGCCTTCTAGCTCTCTGCCATTTTATGCACACACTGATTTCCCTTTTCTGCTTTGTGGTTGACTGAGCACGAGAAACACACTGGAAACCCTGCTTGGCTAAGCTCTTCCTGGGCACCCGGAACACGGGCCGCGGACGTGGTGAAACGGCAGGAACTTAACTAATACCCCGCGGTGGCGTCCAGCCAGCATAATTTTTGGCCCTAGCCGCTTCTCGTACTTAGAAAACTTTGCCCCTCAGAGACAGCCAGGTCTGGAGGTCGGCCGGCGGGACGGATACGCCGCCCATGCTCTCCGCCGCCAGAAGGGCTCTCAAGCTACTCTCTGGCCCCATCCCGGTGTCGAGAATGGGCGACTCAGCTTCGAGGGTTATCAGCGCGCAAGAAGCCTTGCCCGGCCGCGCCGAGCCGATTCCCGTGTCAGGTAAGACGGGTCGAGCGCTGAGCATGCGCGCCGAGCCTGCGCATTGCACCCTCCGAGAAAAAACCCCGCGGGGCCTCGGGCGGGTCCCAGGTCGGGGTCTGCGCGTGCGCGGAGGGCAGCTCTTTCACCTCCTCCATTCCCCCCCCCCTCCGCGCGCGCCTTCTCCCGCTCCCGGACGGGTGGGTGCTCAGCAGGGCAGTCTCCTGTTTCAGTGCTTCTCTTTGTTTGAGTCTCTTAAGACAAAACATGCAAAACAGGGCGCTCTGAAAGAATCTAGCGTCGGCATCTGATTCAGCTGGACTGCAGGCTTGCAGCTCCCTGTTTGGAGCTAGGAGGAGTGCAGCCTGAGAGCTGCCTTAGACTCCTTTCTCACCTAGGCCGCCAGGAGAGTCAGGCTTTTGCCGGTTCCCGGGAAGTGCTGGAGAGAGCCCTAACGATGCGACGTTGTGTTTTGAAGTGGAATTTTAGGCCTGAGCTGGTTGCCAGAATCCTCCCCAGTTTCTAGTTATTTCGAGGGCTTGCTGGGCTTTCTCCTCGGTTTGCAGGATCTGCTTGTCCTATGAATGAGGCCTCCTGGAGGTGTTTGTGCTCACACACTTAAGCCCCAGGTGCACTTTGGAAGATCAGCCGATTACTGTGTGGGACTTGGGTTTTCTCCTTGTACCACTTAGGAGCCTGAATTGAATTCAGATTGTGGGGCTGCCTGGTAAGCGCCTTTACCTGATAAGCCTTGTTAGCCCTATTGTATTTCTAGCCTCCACTCTTGGGGTTATTCATTCTTGGCAGGTTCTTACTGGCCCTGGTGTAGAATCCAAGTTCATTTACTTCCCACTTGGAAAGGCACCCTAGTTTTTGAGAGAGTGTGTGTGGGGACAAGTAGATTTATTTGGTAAGCTAGCAAAACCAGAAGGTGGCCTGAGAAGATCAAGCAGCACATTGCTCCTTGGTTCTCCCCCCCCCCCATCCCTGCCCCAAAATATTAGATCAAAAGGGAATTTCTTATCTTAGGAAACCTAAGATAGAATACTAACTGGTCCCCATTCTCATTTCCAAGTTCCTTCTAGATAAGGAATTCTCAGCCATCACAGGGTTTTTTGGCCCTTCTGCTTCTGCTAATTGCTGTTGGCTTTTACATCACTGAAGCCTTAACTAAATGATAATTCCTGTCTGGGTACCATTAAGGTGATGATGCTAAAATCCCCAAATCAGCCCCTGGACCAAACACACTTGCAGATAACAGCAACTGGATAAGGGGAGGTTCACTTTGCTGTTAATCACGGGAAAATAATGGGAAATCGTCTCTATTTGGAACAACCCCCACATGACTGTGCCCACCTCTGTAATCTCACTCAGAATCCGATGGGAGCCAGCTTCCTGATCCCACCGGATGACATCTGATGGGCATGTGCCTCTGGCTTGACACCCTATGGTAATGTTCAGGTTTTAGACCAAACCAAAGACTCTTATATCCTGGTCCAGTTAGTCCCCAGGAGAGTCTACTACCCTGATAATACAATCTTTTACCCCTTAGAAAAGTCAGGATGGGGAAAATGAAGTCAACATAGCTAACTGTGGATATCTATTCACCCTCCTAGATGTCAACTTAGCTGGAACCATAGGAATCGGAACTTCTGCCTTGTCATTACAGAATCGGAACTATAGGGCCTTGAGAACAGCAACAGATGCAAGGTTGCTGCCCTACCAAAAATAATCTGTTGCACATTTAAAAAACATCGCTCTCCTCTCTAGTTGAAGTAGAGGTTATCATACTTTTTGTGTGGGCCTTGGTGCTATTCCATCAGGTCGCTGGATTTGTGACTGTTGTCAGCGAGCTCCCCCAACCCCCAGGAAAGTGGGCAGAAGGGGGAAAAACAGCAAAGAGGGCTAAGAATAGGTTTTTGACCCTCATGTTTGGGATATTTGGGCCAATTTATTTACACTTTTATTTTTATGCCAATAAAGAACTTTTTTGAAATAAAAAAAAATAGCACTCCAGAATAAAAGAGGCCTGTGCCTCTATGTTAGCCATTCTGGGATTATCAGGGACTCCATAGCCCTGTTTAGAAAGAGGCTACATGATAGAGAATTGGAAAGACAACAATATAAGCCTGTAAATCAAACCTATCTCAAGGATTTGAGATGATATACTACTCAAGGAGGCAGGGGAATGAGAGAACCAAGCAGATGCCATAACAGTCTGCTCGATCTTCTCTCGAGACCAGGCCTCAATTTCAGTTTCCTGAGACTGAATAAGCAGTTTCTGAGGAAGAGCCATGAACAAAGGACAATCAGTCTCCAGAACCCTCAACAGCAAGGAGGGGATCTGGTGGTCCAAGCCATAAACAGCTCAAGAAGAAAACCAAATAAGGACAAAGTCTGGGACTTGTCCAGGCCTGCCCCCAAATGGAAAACTAGAGCCCTAGTCAGCCCCTGACTAGCTCTAGCCCATTAGAACACACTAATGTGATTGCCACTTGCTTGAGCTAACCATATTTAAAGTGACCTAACTGCCCTAGGACCTCCCCTTGACTGTGCTTGAGCTCACCTCGTCTCAGGGTCTCCGCCATCTTGCCTTAGTGTGGCTGACAGGCCCCAGCATGATGGAATAATAAACGTCCTTGCTGATTGCATACATGGATGACAGTCTTTTAAGGGATTTCTCCAAAGACCCTAACAGTAAACCGGCTTAACCCAGCACAGGTTTTTCAGGGCCCTTTTATCTTCAGGCAGAGAGGGCCTGGGAGAGGGCTTTAGGTTAGGAAGTAACAGATCACTGTAGGCCTCTAGGCATCGCTCTAGCAGTCTGGAGTGGGTTGTCAGAAAGCTGGTGGCAGGTAATCACAAGGCCACTGGATGCTCCAGTAGACAGTGAAAATGTCTTATCTTGATCTCTTCAGACTTGAAGGGGGAGGGGAGAGGCTAGGAGATTTTGCTAAGCCGTTAACCTTGTACTCCTCAGTTCTTAAGTGCCCACACAAAGTAGAAAGATGGTTGGATACAACATGGAGGATATGAGGCTGAGTTGTCTTTGAAGCCATCAACACAGCGTCCGTCACAGCCTGCACAGCGCCGGGGTTATCTGCAGCAAAGATAGAAGCAGACTTCTAATATGTTACCCAGCTGCACAGTCTCCAAAATTAGTGATTTCTAAAGCCAAGTGGAAAGGGGAGCATGGGCAGCCATCTTGGGCCATACCTCCCACCCACATGGCAGGCTAGAGGGTTTCTGGTGGGGAGGGGTCCAAAGGAAGTCACTGAAAGCAAGGGAGGCTAGATAATTTGCTTCGGTTTGCCTTTGGTTCCAGCAACGGTGTGCGGTACTCCATATAGTGAGTTTTGGTGTCTGTGTCTTTGAAAGCTATGGACTTCATATCCCTAGTTCGAAAGTTACATTCTTCTACATTGAGTCTTGAGCCCTTCTCATGTGTCTATATCATCCATCCAAGCCTGTTGTTAACTGTACCCAATTGTCTCAGAAGCTCTGTTGCCAGTGTGCCCCGCTTTAGATGACAAGGTCTACCTGTATAGGGTTGTGTTATTTTGTCCCAGGTATGAACCTCCATCCAGTGCTTTTGGAGCTAACCCTGCCATCTTAACTTCAGTCCTTCTTCCTTTGTATGTGGCAAGACTGTTGTACCCTTATATCGGCTGCAGCCTAGTAGTAGATTTACAGTTTGCAAGAAGGTAAGACTCGAACCTTCAAGCCTTTTTAATGTTTCATTTCTCTGGGCCACCTTGAATGGATGGGAACATGAGCAGACTGGCCTGGGTAGCTGGTTGTTGTTTATGTGGCAGTGCGCCAGGCTGATGGCAATTGATCAGAGATGTGAACACGCAGTAGGAAAACTCAGAAGCTCTTAGATGTGTACGGGAAGATGATGGTATGGTGAAACTGACATCTCAGGTCGGTGAGGAAACTGGTGTAGGGACAGGTAGAGAGACTAGTGGGGTTACACTGGTGCTATTTCTGGTCACCACACCTTTAAACACAGTTAAATCCCAAGCAGATGTGATGGTAATAGCTGGTGTATCACACACCAGGCACCTTGGGAAACTAAATTAATATATTTAATTTTGTCAGTAATGTGATGATGCATTAACCATCATTATCCTCATTATGGACGTGGAAACAGGCTCAGGAGGTCAGATAACTTATCCAAGGTCATACAGTGGGGCTGGTATGTGCACTGTGTTCTAGAGTTTCTGATATAACCACTCTTCCCATGTATGTATGCATGCATGTTTTGATACAGTTTTAATGTCCATCTCAGGTTGGTCTTGAATTCACTGTGTAACCCAAGTTGGTTTTAAACTCTCAGCAATCTTCCTGCTGCAGTCTTCTGAGTGCTGGGGGTCTTCTGAGTGCTGAGTCTTCTGATATCTAACACCAACCTTGCTTTCTTTAGCTAAGAGCAAAACAATGAATTAAATATGAGAAAAGGAGAATTTATTTATAATTGTGTGAAGAAGGCCTTTGTATCCACAGCTAGAAAATCAGGAAACTAATAGTTAGATCACATTAAAAGTCTGTGTGGAGCCAGAGAGATGGCTCAGTGGTTAAGAGTGCTTGCTGCTCTTCCAGAGACCTGGGCTCAGTTCCCAGCACCTACAGGGTGACTCACAACCATCTGTAATTCCAGTTCCAAGGGATCCCACACCCTCTTCTGGCCTTTGGGGGCACAGCTTGCACACGGTACACAGACTCACGTGCAAACAAAACACCCACACACATTAAGTACGTAAATAATAAATAATAAGTAAACAATAAAAAAATCTTTGTGTGACAAAAATCACAGAAGCAAAGTCAGAAGACAGCTTAGGGTACAGCAACATGTACTAAATGGCAAGGACTAGTTTCCCCAATAGAGCAGAAGCTTCTAGAAGCTTGTAAGAAAAATGTCAGCAGTGATTACAAATCAGGCAGAGGTTTTGAACAATTTACCCCCAAGGAAGTACAGTTGGTTCTTAAACACTGTAAAAGACGCTCAAGTTCACTCAGTGAGGAAAATGCAAATACCGGTTTTCATTTTCAGATTGGCAAGACTCCAGAAACAATGATCCATTCTGCTGGGAGAGAGAGAGAGAGAGAGAGAGAGAGAGAGAGAGAGAGAGAGAGAGAGAGAGGGAGGCATGCACTCTTGTGTGTTGTTAGAGGCTGTCAGCCGGCTCCACTCTTATGGAAGGCAACTTGGCTGCATCTACCAAAAATTTAAATGCACATTTACCTTCGATCTCAGGAATTCAATTTCTGGGAATTTGCCTTCCAGATTTGCTCACACACACGCCAAATGAGGCCTGCACCAGGCTGTTCACTGGAGCTTCATCTGCGTAGACAGAGATTGGAAGCATTACAGGTGCCCATCAACGAGCGATGGTTCAGCCTCAAGGATACAGCACACAGGCATAAAAGATGGGGCTTCTCTAGGAACAGAGAGATTGCCAAGACACAGTAGCTGCAAAGGCCAGACCAGATCAGCGTGCTGACTTCTGTGTGGACAGGGAGCAAGCTAACAATCCATATGCCCGAGGAAGCCTGGAAAGGCTAGCCAAAAAAGGAAAGGCTGGGTTTGGACCATGCCGTGAGATGAGGGTGGTTGAGATATTTAGGCTTTACACTTTGTGTTGTTTTGAACAACTTGCTTTGTCTAATGTGGCTTTGTTGTTGAATTAAACAGCTACTTTGAAGATAGTCTTGGCTGTTTTAGCCCAATCAGCCACCTTTCTGTCATCCTTTGTCATACTTCAACTTAAAAAAAAAATTGCTCCCTTTTTCTTGTCAAATATATATATATATATATATATATATATATATATATATATATATATATATTCCCTCCAACTTGCTTTTGTAATCAAAATCTACATTTTGGCATGATTTAAAAAAAAATCTAAATTTAGAGGGTGAAATTGGAATAAGTTAATCCAAGTCATTTTACATTTCATAAATATTCATTTTTATTGAAGCGTCGATTGTGGTGGCATGATTTATACAAAGGAAGGACCTTTGGGGACGGATTCCTTCCACTGTGGTGTAGAAGGCATTATGTGTTTCTTTTATGTGATGGATGTACATAGATTTTTTTTAAAAAAAGAAAACGATAGGAAGCTGTTCTCCTTTTAGAAAAAAAAATCCCTAGTGTGTGATTAATTTCTAAATTGTAGGACGCAGAACTGTTATTTTTCTTCTCGCATCCTGCCCAGAGCTCTTAGATTGTTTTATGCTTTCTTCCAGAACCTTCTGTTTCCCTGCCGCCCCCGCTGGGGAAAGGCATTTCCCACCTCCCACCTTCCGATCTTTACCTCCCTCCCCAGCCTCTTTTCCCACCAGGCCCCCACCGAGCCCATCTTCTGCCTGACAGGATTCTGTGTTCCGCCTCTGCGGTCGCCCACGTGATCCGTGATCGTATCCTTGCGGATTTATTACTCTGATCTTTTGATTTATTTCTTCATTAAATGCTTGCATAGATAAAGTGTTGTAGTTTTCCCTCTATTCCTTATTTTACTCTTTCTTCAAAATTTGCCTAGCTTGAATTCTGTTTGTCCTGTAAACCAGTCCCTCCTCCCTAGGGCCTAAGTGGCGGCTTTCAACTCCACTGGGCGACTCCCTTGAGCTACTTCAGACTCCTTCCCATCGGCTAGGCTCGGCGGCTTTCCCATTGCTTCTTAGATGTTCTGCTGCCCAGTTACCAAATCTGTGCCTTTCCTCTCTATGCGGTAATGAGCTCCCGGGGAGAGAAGCCGCATGTCTCTCCTGGAGGGAGTCCTGTGCTCGCGGCTCAGATCTATAGTGCATTACAAAGGAGGATGCCCACGCCAAACATTCAGTTATGGCTTATGGCTGCTGGACAGAGAACAATTAATGTCTGAAAACAAATACAGAAAATGTGGACTTTCCGTTTGTCCCTCTTGTGAGCACTGGGATGCTGGGTTGCCAATGCAGCCAACCCTTTGTGGCATGCGCTCTAAGTTTTTGCCCCCACACTGCTAATGAATCTGAGCCAATTTCTTTACACCTCGCCATGGTAAGCTTTACTTTTGCTAGGATGAAGGGTAGGTCCCCCATCTCTGAACCCCACCTACAGTGGGGCTATGTGTGTCGGGGATGAGCTCAGCACTACCAAGTGGGCCTGCACCTGGATCTCTACCTGGGGCAGGACAAGGGGAAATGATTGGAGAAGGGAGAGGGAGGACCCCTCTAGCGACCCCTGGGAATCTGGATTGGTGAAGTAGGCTGGGCACAGGTTTAGGGGAGTGAATGGATTCCAAGCTTCAGTAACTGCAGAGTGGAGAGACCCTCTTTGCTGAGGTACTTTCTGTTCTTGCATCTCTATGGGTCCCAGGGGCTTCCAGTTGGTAATGGGCCCCTTTCCCATGAAGAGCCCCTGTTTGGTCCTGCCACCCTGAGCTAACTAAAACTGTGATCACTCTGCTGATGGCTGAAATGCTGAATTGTGCAGGAGGTGACCTTGGGCAGTCAGTGTGCTGTGCGGGTGGGGAGGGGCACTGTAAATCTTCCTGAAGACGCTCCTCTAGTGGTTTCCCTCCCAAGTTCCTTCTGGGGCAGAGACTCACTGTAGCCCTGCATGTGAGCACAGCACCAGACAATGAACTGCTCCAGGGCAGGGGGTCTTACCCCTTGGTTCTGGGACACCCCAGGACAAAGGTTATTTGTTGAATAGCATGCTGTGTGGGCGGGGCCACCAGGAAGAGTGTGAGACAAAACACCCGCATACATGAGCTACTTCAAGGTGACTAGCAGGTAGTTAGGAAATGCTACAGTGAAGGCTGGGGATGTGGCTCCGTGGGTCAGGTGCTTGCGACCCAAGCATTAAGGCATGACTTCAGATCCCCAGCACCCACGTGTAAGAAGCTGGATGTGCCATTGCACACACAATCCCAGAACTTAGGAAGTACAGACAGGAGGACCCTGAGGGCTAGCTGGCCATCTAGTCTAGCCAGTGAACCCTGTTGGCCACCTTGTCGGGTTACTTAGTCTAGGGGTGTAACCCGCCTGGCAGGTCCAGTAATTCCAGGGTCCCGGAGAGGCGTTACCTGAAAAGACATGGGCAAGAGAGAGGAAGAAGGCCAAGCAGAGTTCTTGTCAAAGCCTCTGTTTTATTAGCGTCATGGTTGCAGCTTATATAGCCCCTGGATGAGGAGCTTGGGGGGCTGGGGCATGGGATCTTGCCGCGTGGTTCACGTCGGTCACGCAGGCCAAGAGGTTACGATCAGTCAGGTGACGGTTCCTCTGCCAGGAGTTCACGAGTTGACACACCTAGTTCTCTAGATAGTTTGGAATGTGAGGCGGGTTCAGCTAACAGATAGCTCTCTATTAACAGATAATTTGGGTGTGGGATAAAACAATTCTCAATTCAATTGGGAAGTGGAGCCCTCTGCGAACTCCTCAGGGTGATGATTCCTATAATAATTTTGGGGGGGAAAATGGCTCCTGACAGAACCCCACATTTAGCGATAAACTTTGTTTCCCCAAATGAGATGGGACTGATAGAGGAAGACACCTAATGTTGTTTTCTGAATCACACACACACACACACACACACACACACACATCTGCAATTGCCCCTGTGCGTCTGTGCTATGCGCTTGCACACTCACGCCCATGAGAATGAGTAATGTGGAAAGCTGAAGACGTCAGGTCTGATAGGGTGTCGAGTTGCTGAACTCCATGGTACTGAATTGTACATCTCATCTGAAAGCATTACTGGCTAGATAGACTCCCTGCAGCTAGGTGGAAGTCTGCCAGGTGGGAGTGGACCATGCCACTTGCCCTGCGACACTTGACAGTTTATTGGCCTGCCACATCCCCCTCCCTAGCCCAGGGAATCAGCTCAGGATTGGTTTCATGGGACAGGCTGTTCCAGGCTGCTTTAGAGGTTGAGCACGGTGGGATTCGCTGTGAGCACCGGGTTGTCGTCGTACTGCAGCTCAGTCATTTTGCGGTGCAGTCATATTTCCATCTCCTTATCATGTTGCAGTCTAAATGGTGGTAGGAGGCTGGGAGTGTGGCTGCGTCATGCTTCCCTGTCCTCTGCTTTCTCTTCTCCCCCTGATGCCTGGCTTCTTCATGGTACCAGACCTTCTCACCCTTGTGTGGCCCCCGAAGACCACACAACATCGTTTGAATGCTCTGCTTTTCGATTTCCCAACATCCTCAGGATGTGCAGGGCTTGCTGTAACAGGATGTGTGGGTGCTGCTGTGTCTCCACACTCAGTTCCAGAACCCGCTCTCGTTTTCATGGGAGGGGCTGTGTGTCTAGCTTCCCCATCTCTCTCACTGGTCCTTCTTCCAGTGTTTTCTTTGTGGAGAAGGTAGACTCTCTGCCTTTGTTTGGCATTCAGTCTGAGATATATTTGTCCTGCATCGTCTGAACCCTTAGGCTGCTGGCAGCATCTTGCTGGCATAGCCAGACTTTTGGATTCCAGCTTCTGACGTACCCGATGTTCTGTGCTAACTCTCTTCTCCCTTGGTGAGATCTGTGACAGTGTTGGCTCATTCCAAATATGGGGTCAGGTGGAATCTTCTCTGTAAGCTGGGCCTGCCTTTAAAGGTGACAAAGTTGCTGCCAGCATGAGGAAGACTTGGGCCTTGTATATGACCTCATCAGGTCTTACTTTCTTCTCTCCCCCTTCTATATTTATTTATTTTTGAGGGGGCAGAGTCTTGCTCTGTTGCCTAGGCTGACCTCAGACTCACTGTGTGACTCAGGCTTGTCTTGAACTCAAAGTGATCCTCCTGCCTCAGCCTCTCCAGTGTTGGAATTATAGGCATGAGCCACCATGCCTGGCTTGGTTCCTTATATTTCTGTTAGCTTTGTTTGGGTCTCTGGAGTTTCACAGTGGGTTTGTTTCTGATCTTCTACCTTTCCTGAAGGAGTTTATTTAATTCACACTATGCAATAGCAAAGGCTGACTGGAGTGAAGCTGGAGACATCCCGTTGATGCTACATTTATGAAGATGAAGGAAAACACTGAGGAACAGAGTGTCTCCAGAACACATATAAAAGGAATTTTTAACGTTACCATAGTAAAGTAGTGGCAGTGTTGCGTTAGCTTTTGTAAGTTTTTCATATTCTTCTTTTGATTAAAAAATGTGTATATATATATATATATGTACTGACAAGTATTTGATAGGTTGCTTGGGTCGAATGCCTTGCTAACAGTTAAGAAAAACATCATTCAATTGAGGTCAGCTTGGCTTCCACAGTTAGATTCTGTTTCAAAAAAATAAACAGCCATCACCAAGCACATGGCCACAGTTGTGAGGATCTATGGGTCTCTGTCAGTGTCGACTGTCTCCATCCCTGTAATCACAGAGGGCCGTGATGTGGGTAGAAGGGCTCCTACCACTGTACTATATTTGGTTTCATATAAGGCCTATGCTTTGTTATATAGAATTTAGAATAATCTTGCCCATGCCTAAGAAAATCTGCACTAGGATTTTGATAGGAATTTCATTAAACCTGGAGATCCATTTGGAGAGAATTGATAACTTACCTTCCAGTTCAGCACCATAGCTTGCCCCACTTATATTCAGTTTGGCTTAGTTTTTAGTTTTTGTTATTTCCTGTGCATAGAAAAACTCAACATGTTTGTTAAGTTCAAACTTAACTTTTGCATGTTCTTTGAAGTGTTTGTAAATGCTAATGAGTCTTTAATTTGGTTCTTCACGTGTTCATGTTCATATATACTACACATGAGCTTTTGAATGCTGAGTTTGGGGATGTTGGGCCTTCAGCCTTGTTGGTCTCCCTTATTAGCTCTAGGATTAAAAAAATATTTTTATAAACTTCTTGGAATTTCCTATACAGATACCATGTCATCTGGAAGTACAGTTTCTATCTGTGTGTTCTTTATTATTTTTTCTTGCCTTCTTACAATGATGGAACTTTTAATACTATATATTTCCCCTGTCTTAGGAGCCAAGAGGTCAGACCATCTCTAAAGGTGCCACAGTGACTCCAGGTTTTTGCAGGACCGATTACAGCCGTTCTCTTCTGCCGCCCCCCTGGGAGTTTCCCAAATGTGTCTTCTACCAGCTTTTCATAAAGCAAGCCATATTGAAATACGGGTGTGTTTATTTGTTTATTTTTATTGTCTATGTCTGATGTCCAATGACAGAACTGAGTAGCTGTGAGTGAGACCACTGGACTCTAAAAGCCTGAGCCTAAGCTTCTATCATTAGGACTTCTGCAGCAAAGGCCTTTTGAAGACCTTTACGGTCTTAGAACCTTGTTCTTCTGATTCTTCCCTGAAGGCGCAAGTCATAAACAATCCCACACCAGTTTGGAATTGTGATTAATAGGGTGGTATTTATTTAAAGGGGAATAAACTTACAGATCACCGTCCCAGACAACAGCCCTCTGCGCAATTAGGAAGAAGTCTAGTCGCCGGAACTGGAGCAGGAAGTAAAGAGAGAGAGGAGGGAAGTAGCCGCTTTTTTAAAGGGAAAGAGACCACGCCCCAATGGGCTGGTATCTCAGTGGCTATTGGCTGGAGGAGCGGAAGGACCTCCCGCAACACCTCCCCTGTCTTAGCTGTTGGGTATTTGCTCACTTGATGCCATCTGGTTTATTCCATATGAGTGTATTGCCTCACTAAGACTTAGAACCCCAGTCCTTGGCAGGCTGTACTCGAGTGTAGCAGGGAGATGAATGGAGGTGCAGCTGCCGCCGGAAGCCTCTTCCACTCTGTATTTGCACTGCATGATGGGTGGTTCAGAACTCATATTAACACTGTACCTGACTGTCACCCTAGATAAGTTACTGGTGCCCAGCTCACTGTCTGCATTGCTGTCCTTCAGAGTGTTGGCAGACTGAAAAGCCACATGACTCTGGTGACTGGAAAGGGTCCAATGGCCCCGAGTTTTCTAGGTATGGATTGTTAAATAGTATTTATTTTATCTTGTCTACCCACCCACATCACCTCCTCTCATCCCACCTAAGGGAATGTTAGTTCCTTTAGCTTTGCCTGAAGATTGGGAAGTCAGGGAGTGAGCGAAGATGCTTCAGTCACGGGGATATGGACCATTGCAGTTCCTTCTTATTGGATGCTAATTGGCAGAGATACTACATCTGGCACCTGCACGCACATGCCGTTGCAGCTTGCTGGTCTGTTCTCCACACCTGCCGCCCTCTCCTCACCTGGGCTTTCACTCCAGTCTCTTCCTTCAGTGAGCCCAGTCGGAGTCGCCTTTTATTTTCTTCACTGCCCATTTTCCCTACAGCCCTGTCGTTTGAGATGGTCTCTTTTGTTATCTCTCCTCTTGCACATATAGACGTGCATCTTTAGTCTTCTGCATCTCGTGAGACCCCATTTGTTTGAGCTCTCGCACCTCCTTGTCACATTACACAGTACCTACTAGTTAAATGAAAGCAAAAGCAACTGCACCTCCACTCTATGATGTTGTGCTTGGAAATTGTTTATTCGATAAATCCTTTTTTTGTGTGCACAGGT
Organism: Chionomys nivalis; assembly: GCF_950005125.1. Lineage (NCBI taxonomy): Eukaryota > Metazoa > Chordata > Mammalia > Rodentia > Cricetidae > Chionomys > Chionomys nivalis. The sequence continues at coordinate 48,745,852 of NC_080097.1, forward strand.
CAATAGATATCAGTACAATGAGTCACCACAAACAGGGGCCTCTGTTCCCAGCTTCCCAGGACGCGCAAGTCTTCTGATTTTAGATGTTTGACTCTAACTGCTTGTGTGTGTTCAATGGTTGGATTTCCAAACTGTTATTTATAAGAGCTCTGAGCTCTTGCCCTCTGTGTTACTATTTGTGTTTACTATTTGGGGAAGGGATGTCTTTCTGCAAATATGGAGACATAGTGGTGGGCGCAGGAAATTGTCCCCAGGAAGACTGCAGAAAGCATCTTTTAAAAGATCTGCAGTTATCCGCAGTCTTCCCAAGGTTGTGTTAACATAAAATAGACATTGTTTATGATTGAGAATCAAGAAATGATTTTATGATTTAACAAGTTCTGCACAGAACCTTTGCAGGCTTATCAGCACCTGAGTAACTGTCACGGAGACCACACGGCAAGATGAGCCCCTGGATTTATTGTGTTCGCTGGCTCCTTGAGTGCTGTTCATAGGCTTCTCCCCAGGGCACCACTTTCCTCCCTTGATGCAACTCATTTCCGCTGCAGATGCAGCCCGTGATGCTGGGAAGCAGTGCCTGCTTGTTACTGCTCTGCAGGGTTTGTTATGACCACATGTCATGGTTGGTCCATATAGACGGTGGAGCTCAGAAGTGTACTCCCTTTGTAGTATGTGTGCATGGGTACATGTGTGCAGGTGTGTATACATATGTGCACATGTATTTGGATGCCAGAAGATGACCTCTAGTGCCATTGCTTTTTGTTTGAGACAGGGTCTCTTACTGTTCTGGGGATTGCCAAGCAGACTAGACTAGCTGGCCATCCAGCCCAGGGATCTAGCCATCTCTAGTCTCCATCTCTCTTGCGCTGGGATTATGGTTATAAGCATGTCATCATGGTTGGCCTTTATAAAAAAATGTGGGTTTGGGGGATTGAACTCAGGTCCTCATGTTTGTGAGACAAGCACTCTACTGACCAGACTCTCTCCCCAGTCCCGGAAGTGGGTTTTCCAGTGAGAGGCTGTTGGTTTAGTGGACAAACAGGCACTTGGCCTTTGGACAGTATCTGAACCATTCTTCAGCACCTCATTAACTTGGTGACCTTGGATGAATGGGGATGGTGGCAACAGCTTCCTGTGGGTGTTTCTGGAGATGAGTTAGGACGGAGCTCCCCACAGGGCCTGGCTCCTCTCAGATGTGCCAATTCACCTAAGGACTGTTGGAGGACAGCTCACCACCAGGCTGCTGCCTGGTTCTGTGAAGGCAACTGCTGTCTGCTTCTCACTGCCCTCCCCGCCTCACTGAGGGAGATGCATTGCACCTAGAGAGGTTGCCAAGCCAGTGTCCTAGTGACCTTGACCCAGCGTGAGTGAAGGTGTGTGTTTCCTTACAGTTCCCTCCTTCCTGGCTATTATTTCAATTCCAGGGAGGCTTTGGAGATAAAAACGAAAGTCGGGTTTCTCCCTAAAAATTTAAGAAACCACTCCTCAGCCCCCTCCCCTCCCCCATCCCTCGCTGCCTTTCTCTACCTGAATGTCAGAAGGGCCATATTTTGGAGATTTTTAAAGACACCAAAGATTGCAGACTTTTATCTTAGTAAACACAGCAACAGCCTAGACTTGCAGAGTTACTTTGTATTCAGGAAAGTGGGAAACTCAGGTGTCTTTGGATTCCCTGCTGATGTCCCAGTGTGCAGACATCGCCTGAGGGCTGTTACATGGCAGTGCTGTTGGGGGCCACATGACATATTTCCTTGTAGTTTTGAAAATCTCATGGGTATTTTAAGTTTAATCCATCTGATTTTGATCCAAATATAATTTACTCACAATAACAGGGAAACATTTGATACCAGAGAAGCCTGCTGGCATTCTTGAAGCGTCTCTCTGGGGAAATAAGAAATCACATTTCTTCAAGAAAGAATCACAAACCTGCAAAGTCTACTTTCTGCTTATTTAACAAAGCCTGAGTTAAATATCAAATCGAGCGGTTCCAGGTCAGTTATTTATTTATTTTTCAGTGGTTCATTTTTAACCATGCAAAGGATCTTTCCTTTGAGACTTTTTTCTTCCAGCCCCTCTTATTCTGACAGTTCTTTCTGCTGTATTCCAACCCCACCCCTCCCCTACCACTCTGGTCCCAAGCAATCATTTCAGACGAGTTGAGGCAATAGAACAATTTTGATGTCTGTGGATTAACAATGTCTATATTTAAGATGCTTCATATTGTCAGCAGTTTGGACATAGCAGTGCAATGTATTGCCTAATTTTAGTTTGAAAGTACATTTTCTGAGAATTAGATGCTAGTCTTGCCTAAGTGTTTAGAAATTAACAAGTGGGGACTTAGGGCAAGGTACAGCCAGACTTCGGACTCTTGGAAGGCATGAAACCCATGGACTGTGTAAGGATGGCCCAAGCATCTTGGGTGGCCATCTGGGAACTAGGAGTAGGGAGGGCCCTGTTGTTCTGAGGTGCTGTTCCTGAGCACCCCAGTTCCTTTTGGGGCTTCTGATGTCTCGGTGCTGCTTTCTCCTAGAATTCCGAGGATGATTCCCAACTCTTCCTACCACAGAGGAGTCTTTGCATGACTGACCTGACCTTGTTCTTAAGTTGTTATGCCAGAAGCTTGTGTGGGGAACTCACTCTTGCCCCACAATCTCTGCTGCCCTCTACTGCCTAAGCAAATGGCTGTAACAAGCCCTGCAGACCCAGCTGGGATCTGGTACCTGGATCCTTGCCTTACTCTTTGGGTCCACTCTTCCTTTAGTTCAGGAAACAAATCACAGGCAGACACTCTTCCCAAGGTGACATCCCACAGGAGGTAGAATACACAGCCTGGAGGCGGACTGCCTGTCATCAGACCCAGCTTGTCTGCCCTGCTGCCCTGGCAAATTGTAGAATGTCGAGCAGGTTGGTCAGGGTTGCCTGATCTGAAAAATGGGGTTAGTAGTATTTTTTTGAGACCTGGGGTGACAGCTTTTTGGAAAAGTATTTGCCTCAGAAGTGTGAGGACCCAAGCTCAGCGTCCCCAGAGCCCACATAAGAAGCTCGCTGGGTGTGCTGCTGACATTTCTGGCAGTGCTGAGGGGGCGGTGGAGACAGGAAGCACTCACTGCCAGCTAGCCTAGCTCACCTGGGAAGCTCCAAGCCATGAGAGAGCCCATTTCAAATAAAGATGGCTTGAGGAAATGTTATGGGATATCCTTGAGAGAAGACCACTCAGACATGGCTTTAAGCCAATAGAAAGTCTTTATTAGCTGGCAGGCCGTCACACTGGGTATTCAGGATCCCAGGGTAGCCCTAAGCCTTTCTCAGGAAGAGCTTTTAAGTGCAAAACCACATCCTAAGTTGATATGCCTCAGTTAACAAGAACAGTTAGCTAGACAGAGCTACAGAAGCCACAAAGCAAAGGTAATACATTTAGAGACGTTTTCAGAACTATGGGTTTGGTGGATTAGGTCTTTTGTTATTTTGGCAGATTGTGCTATGTGCTGCTGAGTTTTATGGACTAAATGGTACTTCCAACATGGAGTTAGTTGTGCTAAGGTCTGGAGCTCTGTTACAGAATGACACCTTAAGGCTGTGTTCTGACTTCCTTGTGCATGTATACACACATGTATGCATGTACCCCCTCACCCTAATCTCCCCACACAAACTTGCAAACATAGGTATGTACACACACATCTAGTTCAGATACACACACATACTCCCAGCATATGCACACCCAGCATACACACACACCAAGCATACACACCCAGCACACACACATACACACCCAACACTCATAGCACACATGCCCCTGGCATACTCCTCAGTGCATACATACACACACATCCAGCACACCAAGCACACAACACACACACACACACGAATGCATATACACACCCAGCACACATACCCCTGACACACTCCCCAGCGCGCATGTGCACAAACTCACACACATACACACACACACACACACACACACACACACTTCCAGGGCACAAATAATATGTTTGTGAGTTGGAAGTGTTCTCAGGAAGATGGAAGTGCTGAATGAGGGCACTGGAGTAGAGCAGGGTACATGGTTGACGCTAGGCAAATTTCAATTCTTGTTGGATCTGTTGCCTGTTTTTAGAGTTTGCTAAGGACTGGCCTCTCTCACAGTGTGAGAGACACAGTATGGTACTGATATCTAGAGGGTGAAGTATCAAATGTCACTAACACAGAGAGGAAAGCACCCCTTCCCAATCTTCTTCACCCTTCTGACTCCATCAGGGTGAAGGAATCTGCCCAGTGCTGGGCTGTTTAACCTTCTCTCCCAGGCTTGCTCACAGACAGGCCTTGAATTTACAGATAGCTTTCCACTTGGAGAATTTGATGACATCTTTGTTTGTTAATGAATTTTCTATTTCTGGCAAATGATGTTATATGTTTAATATGACCATCTCTTTGAAATTTACCTATGGTACAAAGAAGAAACGGAAAGAATTTTCTGTAAGCCATTGTGATTGCTATTCTTGGTTGTCAAGAATATCTGGAATTAACTATAAATAAACCCAAGTCACTGGGCATACCTGTGAGGGATTTTTTAGTTAATAGGATCATTTGAGATAGGAAAATGTACCTTAAATTCATATCAGTTGAGATTGGAAGATTCACCTTAAATCTGGATCATTTGAGGTGGGAAGACCCACCCTAAATCTAGACCACACCTTCTAGTGCCAACCTATATAAAAGATAAGGAAGAAAGACACTTCCTTCTTTCCGTGCTCACCCTCATTCTGCTGGCATTCCTTCATTGGCATTAGAGCCAACGTCTTTGGGATCCTGACATATACTGAAAACCAGCTGAGACATCTGGCTAATGAATTCTGGGGCTTTTCTGTCTGACAACTGGAATCCAAAGTTGCTAATGAATTCCGGGGCTTTTCTGTCTGAAAACTGGAATCCAAAGGCTTCACAGCCATCAGTAAGTCATGTGCAAATGGGAAGGGAAGTGACATATTTATGAGTGTGCACAGTCCTGCTGCTTAGTGTCCCACACTGCACAGAGGACAGAGTCCTGACTATGTGGGAGGCTGGGATGAAAAACAGTGGAAGCAGATAATTTGAGGGTACAGAGGTAAGTGAGTTGTGGGTCAGGACTGAAGGAAGCTCTAGTAGCTGCCAGGATGCTGTGTGTGGAGAATGAGGTTTTCTGGGAAGAGAGGACATAGTGCCTGAGAGATGTTGGCTGTCAACACTCTGACTTCCTTAGTGCCTGGTAGCCAGGATTCGTGTTCTCCAAGGAGATCAGCCCCTGAGAGTGGGCAGAGAAGCCCTATGTGGGTGGAGCTGGAAATGCTGGAGTCAGCTGGGACCAAACTAAGAGGCTGAAGCAGCACTAGGAGCTAGAGCTGCTGGGTGGATCTGGGAGTAGATTCCAGAGGGCCTTGGAGTTTGACAAGCCCTTTGTGTAGCAGGCCAAAAGGGCCACCATGGCTATTTCAAGTGACCAGTCAGAGCACTTGTAGGTATTAAAGAGGGATGATATGTTTTTAAAACAACAAGATAGCAGGCGCACCCAAAACTTACCATGTTCTCTTGTTCAGCCTGTGACTTTCAGCTCACCTCGCTGCTTGTGTAGCTCCAACTTCAAACTGATTTACAGCCACTCACTCATCCTTCGTTCTGTTCCAGACCCTGGCAACCATGAAAAACCTCGTGTCTACAGATCTGTCCACTGTGGATTTTTCATGTAAACAGAGCTATATAATATGTGCACCTTCATCCCTGGCTTCTTTGGCTCCACCTCACTTCCATGTTTCATCCATCTTGTAGAGTGTATCAGGGCCTCATCCTTTTCATTGCTGAGTAATATTCCACCATGCGTTTATATCAAACTTGGCTAGCTTAGAGCTTCCTGAGTTGTCCTTATTCTGACTGATGTGAATGATGCTACTCCAAACATCTGTGCACAAGCTGTGCTGATGAGCTTTAAAGTTCTCTTGAAGCATTATCCAGGAGTGGATCAGCTGCATCAAAAAAACCTTTCTGTTTAATTTGTTTAATTTTTAAAGATTTTTTTAAAACTCTGTGTGTGTGTGCACGTGTGCACACGTGTGCGTGAGTGCAGTGCCCAAGGAGGCCAGAAGAGGTAGCTGAGCCCTCAGAGCTGGAGTTAGAGGTAGTTGTGAGCCAACAAAGTGGATTCAGTGGGAATAGAGTTCAGATTCTCTGCAAGAGTGGTGAGTTCTCTCAGGGGCCAAGCCATCTCTCCAGCCCCTTACTGTGGGGGAATCTTAAGACTGAAAAAAAAACAAAATGAAACACAAACTAAATTTTGAGTAACTGACCTTTATCAGAGGCGTGGTTTGCAAACGCTTTCCTGTTCTGTAGGTTATTTCACTTCTATTACAGAAAAAAAATAATAATTTTCTTCCTTTCTCCCCTCCCTCTTTCCTCTTCCTCTGCCCCCTCCTTCTATCCTTCCCGCTTCCCCCTCTTTCTCTTTTTCTCTTTCTCCAGCCAGTTGACTGTATGCTTTTTTCTTTTTGAACTCACAAAGCCTGTTTTGTAAATGCTTTCCTGTGCCCACAGAGGTGATCATGTGGTGTCTTTTCTTTATTTTGCCGGTGCGATGTGTTGTGTTGCCTGCTTCTTGGTGTTAAACCGGCCTTGTGTTCCCAGGTACAAAGCACTTGCTCAAAGACTGGCAATCTTTTGACTACATTGCTGGATTCAGCTAGGATCTCACTAGTATTTAGTTCAGAAAATTCTCACTTATATTTAAAAAAGATGTTGGTCTGTGGTGTTATTTTTAATTTTATTATTTTTTTTGAAATTGGCATAAAAGTATAATTATGGAGGACAAGATGAGTTTTGAAATATGCATACTCTGTACAGGGGCCTAGCCAGGCTAATCAGCACACACATCACCTCCCTTGCTTATTCTGTGTGTGGTGGCAATGCTGTGGGGCTACCCTAGGCTCCCTGAAAGCACAGTGTGTTGTTCAGAACTACAGCTGTGGTGTGGAGCAGGCGGGCTCTTCAACTCCTCTGCTGATTGGATTGAACGGTCATGCCCTTTGACAATCTTCCTTAATCCCTCTCTACTATCTCTGCCCCAGGAACCAGCGTTGTACTCTTGGCTTCAGTGTCCATTAATGGGGCCCACGATGAAGTGAGTGGCAGGTGTCCATCATTTTGTGCCTATTTTATTTCACTGGGTACCTTCCAGGTTCATCCACTCTGTTTTAGTTAACAAGACATTCTAACTTTTAAAGAATTAGTAGTCTTCCGACTTGAGTATATGTCTTATTTTCTTTACCTATTGTTGATGGGCCCCCTTGACTATTGTGGATACTGCTATAATTAGCACACAAATACAACCATCTCTTCAACATGGTGCTACTAGATATTTATACCGTTGCTGGTTCATTGGTTGGTCTGTTTTTAATTTTTTTTAAAGTTGTGTAGCTCAGAATATCCTCAACATCCCAATCCTCCTACCTCACCTCCCATGTGCTGGGGATGACAGACTTGTGCCTGTGCACCTGCTTTTGATTATTGGCGAACCTGAAACGCTGGTTTTGTATTTGTTTTGTGTCCCCTAGCATTCCCATGCTGATCACACACTCATCTACTCCTGGGGTGGCTCCTCTCTTAGACACTGACCATGTGGCCAGTATCAGGTGGAGGTCGGTCCCATCCTCATGTCTGTCTGAGTGTTTTGATTTCTGTTCTTTTCCTTTGCTTCTCCCCTAGGCTTTGTCATTTCTTCTTTAGTTGTTATTATAGCTTGAATGTCCCCATAAACACATTTTGGAACATAATTCTCATTGTGAAGTATGAAAGTGGGGACATAACTCTGGGATGTGGAAGTGGAGCTTTGGTGGTGACAAGGTTAGACAAAGCCTTCAAGCAAAAAGAAGCTTCTCTGATGAGGGGTGGGAGCCACACTAATCTATGAGTATACAGATAAAGTATTTACTCAGAAGGCAGTTTGATACTATGAAGCAAAATAATAATAATAATAATAATAATAATAATAATAATAATAATAATAATAGCTTCTTTCCTAGGGCCTAAGGCATCCCTAGTCATGGGTTCTTGGTCCAGATTACAATTCCAGACATGAGTTCCCTTTTGTTGAGTGGGACTCAATAAGAAAGTAATTGGTTGTTCCCAAAGCATTCATGCCACGATTGCAGTGGTGTGCGTAACTTATCATGCTGGCGGTTATTATAGTTCACAGGGTTCACAGCTGGCAAGACTGTTGATGGCTTTTCTTCCTCCCACAGTCTGTCCAGCTAGCAAAGAGGAAGCTTCTATGTCAGTACCAGCATGATTTCTCTGTCACGTGGCCTGTGTCTTCAGCAATAGTCTATTGGCAAATTCTTATGGACAACCAATGGTTGAACCACTTCTTTCTAGTCTCTGTGTTTTTTGAGGAATCCTGTTGTTTATTTATTTAGGTTCCCTTGTGCCTTAATGAGTCCTTTCTCTTGCTGCTTTTAAGATTCTCATTGACTTTGGCAGCAACAGTTTGTGAATTTAAAATCGCTGAGGTCCTAGCCTTGTTTCATTATTCCTGTTTGAAAGAATAGCTAACATGTTGCCTGGCTTCTTTAGTGTTTTAATTTAGCCCTCATGGTGTTTCTGTAGGATCCCCTCGATCTGTCAGCTTTGTGACTTAGCAGTGTGTGTGTGCACAGTTTTATAGGACTTCAGAGTGACGCTTGTGTGCTCTCTTCTCATGACTTGTCCCCTTAGCAGATTTGCTGAACACTGTGTCTGGAGGGGTTTGGAAGACTTTCACTTTTCCTAGGCAAGTGACACATAACCTTGTCTGTGATGATGCCACATCCAGTTGGTGACCTGAATATGAAAAGATATTTTAGGAGTCCAGAGAGTGAGTCACTTATGACTTTCTGACCCTTCTTAGTAGATGAGAAAATTAGACTTGAGCAGATTAAGCAAGTTTGTGACCTTGAGGTTATCCAAATGAGAAAGCAACAGACCCAAGGATGAGAACTCAGACTTCTTGACTTTCTTTGAAAGCCTGGTCATTCCAGAGCTTAGGTGTACTAAGTCTCAATTATTGATGCTGCCAACCAATCAAGCAAGATATTTTCTTTAACCAGGTAAAAGAGTGAAGTTCTACCTGGCTATTTTGTTTCCAAAAGTGCACACTGCTACAGATTAAAATAAGATATATATGCTTATTCAGTTACCATTACCACAAATTTAGAAAACAAGTAATGGCTAGGACTCAGATGTTATTATGTGGTCATTTATGTGTACATATGTATTACTAGTCATGCTAATGTTTTATCTTCCTCTTTCCTTGATATTTCTGTTTTGAAAGGATTTATTATTTTTTCCTCCCTAAAGCAGAATTTTGGTAAATATAGTTTACATACAGTTTCCTTAAAAATAAGAGTAAACGATCAATCAGAGCCATGTTTATTCACCAGAGGATGAGGCGTGACAGTTTAAATTTTAATCTCCATGCCTCCTTTTCTACTCTCCCATGATTCCTTGCAGCAGGGCAAGGGGAAGCAAATGTATAAAGAGAGCGCTCCTAAAGTCCCATTCATCTCCCCTCGTAGGGGAGCTCAGCTTGTTTGCAGGTTGAGCACATGTCACATATGGACATTTCTAGAGAACAGATTTCCCCATCTCCAAGCAGCGAGCACGTTATCTCACTGCGGGGAACATGCTAGTGATGCCTGGGAAAGGTAGGGCACCAGGAAATCTGTAAGGTGATTTGGCAGCAGCCGGTGCTGTCATGCCAGGATCTGGGTACTGCCCCACAGCTTCCTGTTTTCAGATGTATTAATTGATCCGCAAAGGACATCCTTTGGAGACAAGAATTCAGACAGACTGGCATAGCCTGGACCTCCGCCAAGACTGCTCGGAAGGTTGCCATACTGGGAGGGAAGGAGTGAGGAAGAGAGAGGGACAGGACAGAGAGAGAGAGAGAGAGAGAGAGAGAGAGAGAGAGAGAGAGAGAGAGAGAGAGAGAGAGAGAGAGAGAGAGAAGAGGGGAGGGAGGGAGAGAGAGGCAGAGGGAGAGCTGAGGAAATTTTGAAAAGGCAAGACTTGGCAGAGCTCGGTTGCATCAGTCTCTTTTGTCTGTTTCTCGGCTTGAGCTTCAGAAAGGAAAACGTCCCGGGATACAGGAAAACTCACAACTTTTTGGTTTTCAAACTTAGAAAGCTTTTGAAGTCTCTTGGGCTGTTTGAGAGTGTTGGCTCTTACTATGACATTTAGTCACCAGCATTCAGGAAAAAAAATAGCCTGTTTCAAAAAAGGCATCCTCCCCAGTGTCCATGCATTTGGGAAATAATGTATTTTATTTTATTTTGTTTTTTTGCATGTATGATCATGACCGTGAGAAAGAGAATTACTGTAGAAGATGGCAAACAGAATGTCTTATTAGAGAGAATTGTAGTTTTTTACAGAATAAACTTTGCTCATCAATACAAACCTGCTTTCAAATCCAATCAGACATCCTCGGAGTTATGTTTGGAGCAGCAGCTTCTAGATTTAAATACTTTCATTTTACTTAATATCCTCCCATTTCTAGATACTGGGTTTTCAAGGAGTCTTTCTAAGATTTTTATGGCAACCTGGCCAGGGAGTCTGAGTCCAAGTCGTTTCATCCATGTGTTTGAGAAACGATGCCTTAAAGCCACAGCTTTGATTTCTGCAGCTTCATGCCATCCTAAACTACACCCCAGCAATCAGGGACAATGCTGAAGACACCCGACTTCGCTTGAAGGGCAAACAGGAACTGTGAGCTTGGTCATTATTATTATTATTTTTTTTGTGTGTGTGTGTGTGTCTGTTGCGTGCATGCGCGCACGTGTGTGTGTGTGTTTGTGTGTGTCTTGCTTGAACCATTTTTGGGAGGTGGGTGGGGAGGTGGGTGGGTAGGTGTCTGTGCAGGGATGTTTGTGGTCGGTGAATTCGCGTTGTGAGGAGGAAATGAGCAAAGGTAATTTTTATGATGTTGGCAGAAATGGCTGGAGTGGTAGAGAATAGCAGTGTAAACCTTTTGGGGAAGAAGCTGTGTGCTGTATGTGAAATAGCTGGAGGGAAAAATGTCAAGTTCTGAGTTGACTAAGGTTTTATTCAACAATTCAGTATCTTGAATCTCTCAATTTTTTTTTAATGGATAAAGTTGATCGATCTTCTTTTTTTAAATTTTACCCAGTGTTTTACTTAGATTATATATATACTTTTCTATCTAATTTCTTACTAATAAATAACTTGCTGTGAGGCCTGGTTATGATGCATTGTATGAGAGTTTTGCTTTTAAACATCAGCCTTATAATAGGGGAGGCTCACAGACAGACAGATAGGCTTTTTGTGGGTCACCTCATTGTCAGAGGTATTCCAGAGTGGGAGCTGTGGGTTTAGATGATGAGCCCCTGCAATCCTCATTTTCTTTTTATCTTGTGGACCGAGAGGATACCGGGAATTCATATATTCTATATCCATGCGAGTGTCGATCATTTGGGGCAGGCTGAAAGATGTTCTGAGACCCATGCTTTTGTTTTGAGTTCGTAACCATCGATTTGTGATCCTTAGACAAAAACAAATTGTTCATTCTTTCCTGTCGATGCACGCCTTCAACGAACAATTGTCGGGGATGGTTTTTATAAAATTATAGAGACACCCCAGCCATCCTGGAAATGGCGTTTGGTGCGCAAATGCGATTTTAAGGCGCACGAGCGCAGGTGTGTGAAGTTAAAAGCTGAAGCATTTTCTTCCACCTCTTTAAAAACAAAGTAACCAATGTTGTGATGTTTACTGAAGTGAAGTCGCATAGTGTCTGTGTGGTTTCCCACACGACCACCTTTGTTGTGTGTGCTCTTTCATCCACTCTCCTGCGGATGTCCCTGAAACGGATGCCGAGCCAAGGGCAGCATGATGGGCACTGGAAAGGGGCGCTTGCGTGCCCAGCCGCAGAACGTTCAAGTCCACGCTGAAAACCACGTGAAGTGAAAAGGCAGCGCGGTGGGTCAGCTCAGATTCCCTAACCGTCTTCTTAGCTTCGCAGCCATTAAAAACACCCCTTTGCCACTGTGGATTTGGTTTAAGAGCATTTTCTCCCTTTCAAGTTAAGAGAATTAATATTTGCACGTTTATTTCTTAGCTTCTTTGTCGCGGATTCAGTAAAGCACCAAACTTGAGCCAAACCATTAATGACTAATTGTTTTGACTAGAATAATAGAAGAAAGCATATTAAAAAACAAAGATATTAGAATACACCTTAAATATTAATTTTTTGTTAGTAATAGAACTATATTTTTTATTTTAACTGTGCTTCAGATTTGGTAAATATTAGTCGCTTTATCGAACAGAGTTTCTTACCAATATATTCTCTCTGGCCTACTTGCTATGTATCTTAAAACGAAAAAAGTTCCCTGTTCGCTGTTTGCTGTTACCTGGGAATCAATAACTCTCCCTCAAATAAGTTTTTCATATAGCTCTAGTTAAGAAATTGTATGGATAAAGTTTTCCAAAATGAACAATTCAACTTAATATATGGTTCTTTCCTTTTGATCCTGTAGACAACAAGCACATCAGCGTTTGTTAAGTAGCCCCGTAACATAATAGCACAAATAGCTTAATTCTAACGTGTGTGAAGACTGTGCTCTGATTTTAAGCGAAGCCCTCCTCAGGCACATAGGCATCACACTTGGACTGCATTCTATTTTATTAAGACAGAAATGGGTTAATATTTTGCTGCTCCCCCAGGACTATTCTTGAGTTCCATTTCAGTGTGGGCACCTAAATATCCAAGCACATTGTTCTGGAATCGAATGCAAACCTCTCAGGGGGCTTTCATCCAGTATTTTATAATTATTCATTCATGTATTCAACAAATGTTTACTGAGCACCCACTTATGTATGCTAATATTTTACCGATGGAGTTATTCTGGGTGACTGGGAAGGAAGTCTGTCAGTGAATGGAAGAGAGAACAGACTTCACACCAAGCTCAAAAGGCCTGGACAGAAAAAAAGCAGTGTTGTTATGGGATTTATTTCAATATATTAAAGTATGTTCACTTTTCTCGTGCAATATACACATTCTAGGGCACTGTTCTAAAAATAAAAAGGAGGTTTACTCTAGTCTACCCAGTTTTAAAAGTGTAGCTTTCACCGCTGTTTTGGATGCCACATTTCCATGACGAAAACACTTCAGTGGTTCATGTTGCCTTCTATATGTGTGGGGTGAACACTGCAGGACTTAGATGAGGTCAGGCCCTCTGCTCACATTAGAATCTACCTGTGTTACCACAGGCTCATTGGGTTCTCAGAGACACAGCTTTCACATACAACGGTGGATGTTTAGAACAGTCTTCCTTCATTTGCTTTGTTTTCCGTTGTCTCATAGACGAGGACCAAGAGGCCGGTCTGGTCTGGCTAAGCCATCATGGTCTCTGAAAGTGTGTTTGCAAAGGGGTGGTGTTCTTCAGAGGGAGCAATGAGGTTTCCCTCTGTATTCTGCGGGAGTAGGGGGGCTGGCTTGTTCTATCCCCTGCCTTGAACTCAGTGACTTAACTTTATTCTGTATGTAAGTAAAGTGGAGGTGCAGGCTCTGAAGAGGAGTTTGACACCACGTGTGTTAGGGGTGAGCAAGGAAGTTGTGATAGTGGCCCTGATGTGGCCGATGGGATAATGATGGACAGAGAGGCTCAGTACAGGTGCCTAAGGTTCAACATTCAGAAGGCCTGTTCTAGCCAGACAAATGACACCTGATCAATCCTACTGTAGCTGGGTGTGGGAGGGGACACAGATAACTGATAAATGCTTATCTCCCTAGAGTGGGCCAAAACCTCCTGCTTAATTCCATCTGCAAGGCCATCACAGGGATGGGCATGCCGCCATGACCACTTAGTATATCCCACGGAAGGAATAAGGAGCCTGGTTCTCATCTCATTTTGACCCTCATGCTTGAAAAAAAGAAAATTCAATTTGCTTGTTTTTAATCTTGATTGTGCATCGCTGGTTCTGAATTTAGAGAGGGGTGGAGCTTAGCTCCCCATTCATCCTGATGCAACATGACTGTGTTAGACTCCCCCAAGGTCACCACTGGAGACTATGTAAAATAAAGGCCATGTGGAAAAATGACCCTTCTCCAGCTGGCCACTCTGTGTCCTGCATTCTTCCTGTTTCAAGGGTGCCCACGGCTCAGGTTTGACCCTTTAGTGTCTGGGCACTCCATCTTGAACTGTAGAAGGCTCAGACCCTCTGTATCCATGCTGTCCTTTTCTCCACTCCTGTCAACACCCCTCCTGTCCCTCCTCCTGCTATTCACCTCAAGCTACTGTCTTCCATTTGAAAAGATCAAGCTGCTCTCCAGAAGCGAGTGTGTTCACCTCCTTCACGTGCAGAGAAACTCTTCCTTTGAAGCAGTCTTGCCCATCGTGCACACAGAGAGAAAATGTCCGCAGAGCTGGCCGGAGAGTTTGGCTCTGTCCTTTAGACATGGGCCAAATACCCAGTTTTCCACCTGTGAACAGGCTCCTGGTATCTCCTGCAAAGGCTCTAGGGAGGAGGAATGAGGGAATGCACACAGAGCACTTAGCTAGCTTCGTGTGGGACAAGTTCAAGTACGACAGTAAGCCGTCTCTAGTTATTTTGTGCTGTGTTTCTCTGGAGAGTTCATCAGGGCACCCCCGATGAAACAGCAGGCTGTCCCAGTCAAAGTTCATTTGTCACACCAAGCGATGTCTCGAGCATCCCTCCCACTTCTGTTTGGAGAACTTTCTGGAGTCATGCTTTGGGGTGGGTCTGCTGGTAGCAGCCTTCTGGTTTCTCCTCAGTCTGGCATTTAGACTGTTTGGGTTCCCCTTTTACCTTTGAAGGGCATGCTATCTTTGTGTATGTGTATGCATGTATGTATATAGCATGTTTCATGTTTGTGTAGGTGTATGCATATGTGAGTGTAGGTTTATATGCATATGTGTGTATATGGAGGCTAGAGGTTGATACTGGGTGCCTTCTTCAATTGCGTGGCACCCTAATGTTTGAGACTTGGGCTCTTATTGAACCTGGAGCTCACAGAATAACTAGGTTGACTGGCCAGTGAACTCCAGTCACTGTTACAGCTGCATCACTACCAGGCCTTTTACATGGATACCGGGGACCCGAACCCAGCTCTTCATGTGTGTGCAGCCATCTCCCCAGCCCTCCCTGAAGGATATCTTTGCTAGGTATAGAATCCTAGGCTGATATAGTTTTTTTCTTTCAGCCTTTTGTGTCCCTTTATACTTTGTGGGTTCTGATGGAGATCTGCTGTGTTTGCCCTTGTAAGATAGTACCATTCCTTTCAAAATCTTCCTTCTTTAGTTTTCAAGGAGTTTGATTAAGATGTGTCTTACTCTACATTTGTCTGGTTCATTCTGTTCTAGGCTCATTCATTTTCTTGAATATATAGGTTGCATCTTTTTCTGAAACTGGGAATTTTCAACCATTATTTCTTCAATTACTTCTAGAATATGAATGTCAGAACTTTGGTTATACTCCTATCTTATATGTGTTTAAATTGTGTGAGTGTGTTTTTACGTCTGTCTGTATTTCTGTATGTTTCCATGAGGGCAGGTTCTTACATAGACCAGAGGAATTGGAGCTCTCTGGAGTCACAGGTGGTTGTAAGCCACTCAACATGGGTGCTGGGAACTGAAGTCAGGTCCTTCGCAAGAGCAGTGTGTCTCCTAACCTCTGAGACATCTCCTCAGATCCCTTCCCAATTTCTTGGTTATTTTTTTTTTCTTTTTCTATTGTTTGGATCTTCAGATTCACAGATTCATTTGTTTGCCATTGAACATAGCCAGTGAGCTTGAGCTTGTACTGTGTTTTATTTTCTCCCTCTTTACTGAGGTGTTCTGTCTTTCCCATTTGTTTCCTGCATGTTTGTAATCTTTAACTGTACATTTTATGCTGCCACTTTTCAATGTGTCAGATAGCCTCAACACCAAGTTGCTTGGTCGTTGGCATTCTTTAATTGTGTGTGTGTGTGTGTAGGTCAGAGGACTACTTGTAAGAGTTGGCTTTCCCCTTCCACTCTGTGGGTTATGTGTATGGAACTCGGTTCATCAAGCTTGGTAGCAAGTGCCCTTTACCACAGTGCCATCATGCTAGGCTGGATTTCACATTTTTAACCATCTCTGGTACAAGTGAAGATTTTTCTTGGTTTGGTAGGACTAGTGATTTTTGACTCTATCCTAGACATTTTGGACACTTCATTGTGAACTTTAGCATCTTTTCCAAGTCTTCAACACTGAGCCATGTGGGAAGCGGGCACCGTCTTCTCTCTGTGAGTTAGGGAGAAGTCCATGATCTTCATCAACTCTCATGGACAACCCAGGATGCGAGGGACCTGCTCAGTGCTGGCTGGAGTGAAGCATGGCCACCAGGAGTAGGTGATGCTGTTATTTTATTTGTTTTAAAATATTTTAAATTATTTTATGTTCATTGGTATTTTGTCTGCATGCATGTCTGTGTGAGGATGTTGGAACTAGAGTTATAGACAGTTGTGAGATGCCATGTGGGTGCTGGGAATTGAACCTTGGGTCCTTTGGAAGAGCAGCCAGAGCTCTTACCCACTGAGCCATCTCTGCAGCCTCAATACTGTTATTTTTGTGGTTGCTTTTGAATTTGATGTTGTGGTTGCTTCAGGCAGCATAGTCCTTAAATTTAGTTTATGTGGGTGCAGTGTTATGGTTTTTCTTGTGTGTGTGTGTGTGTTGCTAATTTTTGTAGATTTTCTTTTATATGTATGAATATTTATACTGCATGTATGTATGCACACCATGTGGTTGTCTGGTTCCCATGGAGCTCAGAAGAGGGCATGGGATCTCCTGGAACTAGAGTTACAGATCATGAGCTGCCCTGTGGGTTCTGGGAACTGACTTCAGGGTCCCTGTAAGAGCAACAAGTGCTTTTGACCACTGGGCTTCCTCCCACCTTAGTGCAGTGTGTGTTTGGTGAGCATGTTTGGTGACACAAACCCTCAAAGCAGGAACTGAGTCTGCTCTAATTTCTCACTTCTCTGTGATTAGTCTGTGTGCTGATAGTCATTAGCACACCTAATAAAAGACATCAAAAGATAAAATAACAGTTTCTACTTTATTAACTTTGGAATTTTTCATAGTTCCTTTAACTAGGGAGCATTTTGTGTATGTGTGTTTTGTGTGCATGCAGATGTGTGGGTGTTCATGTTTGTGGATGTGCATACACATGGGGGTTAAGGCCTAAGGTCAATCAATGCTGGATATCTTCCTGTCTGCTTTTTACTTTCTTTACCGAGGAGCATGGCTGCCTGAGCTGGGAGATGTAGCTGGTCTAGCTAGCCAACTGCCCTGAGGATCCTGTACTTTGGTCTGGCAAGCACAGAGATTACAGGGAAGCTGCCACACCTACCTGGCTTTTAAGTGGGTTCTCTGGATACCAACTCCAGCCCACATATGGCGAGTGCCTCATCCACTCAGCCACCTTCCCCAGTCTTTGAAAAATCCTCCCGGGATAGGTTTTTTGTTCCTCTCCTCAGCAACACATCATGAGTTTTGAAGTGATGTTTACAGCTTGTCTATAGAGGCAGCCCCGGGTCTTAGAAAGGCTTGTCTGGAGAGGTGGACCTGACTGAATGTGATGAGTGCGTCACTGATGGAAACCTTTATTTGCGGAATAGGCTCTGCTTTCACGTGGAGATCCAGACCTTACAGATGATGTGTGTGTCTCTGAGGTCATAGGTCTTCAGGTCTCTCTGGGCATCTGTCCCTGGCACTGTCCATAAGGGATCTCAGTAGTGGATCCATTACTAAGTGATCTTGGGGGAAAATTCCTCAAACTCTAATGATCACTGTTTCCTGTCAGTAAAACGGCTGTCTTAATACCTGTATCCAAGGGTTGGCAAGAATACCAAATGGAGTTCCGTGCCTGGAGCTATTTAGCTGATGGGCCCGACACAGGCACGAGTGATAATGATCTAGTTTAGCTCCCCAAGCACATGCTGGTGATGGATAATGGTGCTGTGCCTGATGCTCATGCTTCTTAGCTGCACATGCCAAGAGACTATGTGAGTATCTTTAAAAATGCTTACATGTTTACTCAGGAAAAACTTTCAAGTACAGAGAATAAGGCAGAATGAATACCCAGTTACCCATTATCCCAGATGAACACATGCCTTGCTTATTTTCTTCAGGTATTTTTAATTTTTTTTAAGAAGCTAGATCATTTGAGATGTAAACTAAAGCCTTGAAGTTGGCAACTTTCTGGTATATACTTTGTAGTGTTTGCTAGACACACTGTATACAATGTAACTTTTGTGTTACCCAATTACATCTTACACCAGCTTTAAAATGGTGTGGAACTGTTGCTATCTCCTGTCTTGCAAAGTCAGGTATTTTTGAGATTTATCTATGCTGACAGCATGGGTCCATTGCAGTCCATGCATTTGGTGGGTGGATATTTGGGTCTTTACCTAGTGCTAAGGATGCTGTCATACTTCCCCCTGATGGATCACCTGCCTGTACATGGGCCATCTTGGGTAAGACCTGAACTTGGGGTCTCAATGCTGAGTACGTCAGCTTGCCCCTGTAACACAGGCTTATACTTCTAGGCAGCTGCCCCTGGGGAGGGAACAGCTCGCTTCATCTTTATCCACACCTTCCTGTGTCCAACTTTAACTCTGAGCCAATCCAGTGGCCAGAGTATATTTTGTTGTTGTTTTTATCTCTATGCTTGCTTGCTTAGTGGGATAGAGTATCTTTCTGTATCAGTAATTTATATTTCCTTTTCTGTATATTATATAGCCTCTTTATAATTTTCTCTTGGCTGCTTTGTCCTTATAAATTTGTAGCATGCTTTGCAATGAGTCCTTTATTATATGCGTTATGAGTTGAAAATGTCTTCCTAATCTCTGCTCTGTATTTCATTTTTCTTGGCGGTGCCTTTCTTTTAAAAGACATGCTCTCAAGTAGTCCAGGCTGGCCTTAAACCAGGCTGGTCTTGAACTCCTGATTCTCCTGCCGCTAATGCCCAAGTGTGGGATTACAAATATGTATCATGTACTCTTTGTGGTGACTGTTGAAATAAACTATGGCATATGTTTAAAATATTGAAGTGCTTTCACTTTTTCTTTTCAGAGACAATTTTCATCACAATAAATGCTTGTAGTCCATGCTCAAAACGGACTAACTGACATTTCTTTCAATGGGCTGCAGTTGTATCCTCTTAATAGCTAGGGGATAAAGTTCGAATTTTCCACATAGACTTGCTCAATTTCCGATTCCTGCTTCCCAGGAGCCAGTCTTGGAGCCCACGGCTCCTGTGAAGTTTTGTTGACTGAGCTCTTAGACTGCAGCAGCAATGCAGGCGCTGTCCCAGCCCACTTGCAGCTTACCAAACAGGAGCTCTCTGCCCTTAGAAGAAATGCCAACCTTTTCTATACAGCGAGTGTACTCTGTGCTGCGGGTGCTTTCCCCTTCCCCTCTTAGTTCTTCTAACAAAATAAATTAATTGAGAAAAGCAAACTGTTGAGGCCAGTGGGGCTGAGTTGTGGCTGAAGCTCTCGTGGTCTTTTGTTGTGCAATCAAGTAGCACTTACTTACCCAGGGTGCTGCCCTCCCACCCAAACAAAACCCTCTTAATCTCCCAAATCACTTTGCAAAACAAAAGAACACAGGGAGGATGCAGACAAGAAGGGGCGGGGCGGTGGATGGGGTGCTCTGGGCACTGCCCCTCTGTTCACTTGCTGATTACTGCAGAAATCTGTTTAGGAAGCTTTATAAAACTCCGTAAAGTTTCTGCAGGCACTTTCTTTACCATTCGACAGGGATCTTGGTCGTCAATAAAGTTCTGAGTGGGAACTAATAACTGGTGAGAGCCAAGTCTTGCCAAACTAGGCTTGCTGGGCCAGGCTTCCAGACAGGATCTAGTGGAGGATTGCCCTCCCCAAGGGCGGAGCCTGGTTCTCCCTCGGTGCCTACTGACTGTCATGAATTTGATCCCTACTCAAGTCTGTGAGTGAGCTGTAGACAGAAAGATGGGGGTACCTGGGAAGGGTCCCCTTCTCTCGGAGCCTTGGATCCTTCTTCCTGCTGTGCTGAATTTCTCCCCCACGCTAGCATCTTTGTACACCTGCCTTCTGTGTCTCAGTTTAAATCTTATAAAGAGCGTACTAAAGTGATGCTACATGTAATTGCAGACTCTCTGTTTTCATGTCCTCTAAGCTACAGACAGACAGACAGACAGACAGATACACCCCGCCCCCATAGGTAAGAAATTTGTAGCTCAGAGAAGTGCAGCCTGGCCTTTTTGGTGACAAGGTTAGTGCTCAGATGCAGCCTTCTGCTCCAACTCCATTCTCTTGCTGTCTTTTAGTCACTTCACTCTGTCAGGGGCTCAGTAGGAGAATAATGTTGTGCTATGGGCATGCACATGCTTTGTGTGAGTGACTGTGTGTGTGTGTGTGTGTGTGTGTAGGTACACATGCAAGTGTGTGCGTGTGTGTATGGAGGCCAAAGAATTTTCTTAGGTGTCTTTGCTCGGGCATGTTTTGGGTTACATAGTCTTTCATTGTCCTGGAAATCACCAAGTAGGCTAGTCTGGCTGGCCAGTGAGCCAAAGAAAGCCACCAATTTCTGCCTCCTCTGCACTGGGAGTATAAATGCCCACTACCAGACCTGACCTGTTTTTTCCCCCTTTAAGTGGATTCTAGATCAATCTTGGGTTCTCATGCTTACAAACAAGGTAAGCACTTGACCCCAGCTGAGCAATCTCCCTAGCTCAAGATGCTGCTGCTTCTGCTACTGCTGTTAGTGTCTCCTCCTTTCCTCTACTCTTTTTCTCTTCGTTTCTTTCCTCTTCTTTCTCCTCCTCTTCTGCTTGTACCTCCTCCAATAGGGAACATGTGTCCTTTGGTAAGTCCTAGGTCATTCATCCGTTCATCTAACCCATAAGTCAGTCTGTCCTCCTCATCCTATCTGAGTCCCTCAGGGTTAAATGATGAGATAGCTCTCAGTGGGGTGGAGAAGACACAGCCTGGGATGCCGCCTTTGTGACAGCAGAGGAAGAAGGCCCAGGGTTGTAGGTCTGTTCACTCTCTGGCTTGTTTCTCTCTCTGTAGAAAGGGACAATAGAGAGAACATGGACTTAGAGAATATGCAATCATCTTGGATGTGTGTGTGTGCGCATGCATGTATAAACATATCTCTCTGTATATATGTGTATGTATGTTTACATACAACCGGGCCGTCTTTCTAGTCCTCGTTTTTATAGTGTTTCATTACATGCATACACATAGGCACATACATACAAACAGCTATTAAAAAAACAAACTAACAGAGGCCAGAGAGATAGCTCAGCTATTAAAAGCAGGTTTGTCCTTCCTGGAGGGTCTGAGTTTGGCTCCCAGTATCCCCCATTGCTCACATCTTCACCTCCAGGGGGCCCGCTGCCCTCTCTGACCTCCATGAGCACTTCTGCTCGTGTACAATATATGCAGCACACACGAGCACACCCAATTAAAAACACAAAGTACTTCAAATTCTTTAAAATTGTACAGCAAGGAGATCATTGGATTGGTCTCTTTGTGGCTAGATGAGTGAGATTGTCCAGGCTGAGTCCCGGCTTCCTAGATGAGCGGTGTTCGATGTGGAGGCGCACAGCAGGGTTGGCTGCACCATCAGCTCAGAACGTCCACCCCCACACCACCACACACTCCATCTCCCACCCGTGTTCCTGTTAACGCTTCAGAAGAGCAGATCTGTGAGGATGCAGTTTGGTTGCTTCTGGAAATATATAAAGGAGGAGGAGGAAGAGGAGGAGGAAAAAAAGAAAACAAAAACCCAGTGTACTCTTTAAATAAAGAAAAGTGAGTTTTAGCTCCAAGCATGTTTTTCTCATTTTCTTAATGCTTATTCTCCTTCTGAGAGCTCATTACAAAAAAATGACAGTAGCTGTCCCTTGACTGGGCCAGGGGATGCCTTAGCTCCCAGATCAAGCCAGAAGAGCGGGCAGAACTGTACCTAAGTGACCCCAGGTAGTCGGCAAGCTATTCTGCTTTTTGAAAAGACCTCCTGGGAGCACCCTAATCTCCATCGCTTCCCCTTCCCGGTGTTTAATAACCTTTGCTGCCAGGAAGCTCTTCCATCTAACCTAGTTCTCCCTTGACACAGTCAATCCCATTTCTCTTGTCCTTGGTGGCGACAGAATAGCGGGTCATTATCTTCTTGATGATGCCCTTAATGTTCGGGGGATGAGGGAGGTTTCTGAGAGCCTACACTTCTGCAAGTGAGATAAATATAAACCCCCTTTCTCCCTCACCTCTTTCTCAAGGGCCTTATTTAGAAACAGAACCGCTGACATCTTTGCCCTTGAGTCTCTGGTTCCAAATCAGGCCATTTTGGGCAGTCATTACTTCCGGTGGACCCTTTCATTTGTTTCCTTGCAGGTGATTTTCCCCTCCCCCCCCCCTTTAACTGCTGTAGCACGATTAATAAAAACCCAGAGACAGATATTGGGGTTCAACATGAAGATCAGAAAAGCAAAGCAGCCAAACCACTAGAGAGCTCTTACCTCTTTTAAATCTTCAGGCTGAAAGAGAGCGAGTTCCTGTCTCATTCTGCCTTATATTCCTCTCTAGTGCTGGGATTTAAGGCGTGCACCACCACTGCTAACTAGTGTGGCTGCTGGCATTAAAGGTGTGTGCCATCACTGCCTGGCCTGTATGGCAAGCTTTATTTATTAAAATAGAAATGAAATACCACTACCAATTGCTGTTTGCTGACCTGGCTGTGAGACCTGTTCTAGAGACAGCAGGATATGAAGAGCAGTTCCTTCTCACTTACCTGGAGGGAGGAACCCAAGGCCTCTGCCCAGGATGGTCCTCTCACGTACTCATTTCTTCTTCACGGACACATTTTCCTACTCCTGGTTTACATTTTAGTTGCTTATGAAATCTGATCAAAACGAGCCACCCGTCCCACTTTTATGCACGTATACAATGTGTTTTGATCATGCCCTCCCTCTTCGCCTCCAATTCCTCTTAGACCCTCTAGTCATATCTCCCTCCCAACTTCATGTTCTCCCCACAACCCCTGCTCTCAAAAGAACTCATTGAGTCTAATTACTGCTGCTGGTATGTGCGTGGGTATAGAGCCGTCCCCTGGAGCTTGGGCAGCTACCAGGGGCCACATCCCTCAAGCAAGATGATTCTCCCTCTAGCCTCAGCCATCAAATGCTAATAGCACATCAGTTGGCGGTAGGGCAGTGTGAAGACCCAACCTAGAGCCCTGTTCTTTTTTCTTGGTTTATCTTATAAATAACCAGTCAGCCTTGTTCTAAAAGTGATGGGTGAACCCATCCGTCTCTACTCAGTTCCTGTGAAGGGGCACGATCCGTCTTCAGGTGGCCTCTCCCTTTACCGTCAGTGTCTGCCATCCTTAAACTGCTTGGTGGTTGGCGGCCACATCAGCTTCTGGGACTTTTGCCTCGTTTTATTTTATCTCACTTTAGTTTTCATTGTTTTTCAGTTCTCTTTTCTCTGTGATCCTTCCACTGAAGCATAAAAGCAGCACAGTGCTTTCTCGTGGCTGCCAGCGCGTAGGCAGCCCTCCCACCTCGGCTGCCAAGCTCTTAGCAGATGAAATAAAGGTCTATTTATAACTGGTCTCTGATGGATTTCCTCCCTACCTGTGGTTGTGCTCCATCAGCAGGTGTGCCGAGCAGATGGAGGAGGGTTTTAATTTTTTTTTTTCAGTTCAATTAGATCAACTCTCCAGGTTCAGACCAGTACGTCCCCTTTCTCACTCAGTCTCTTCCTCTTGGCATTGAAATTGTCGAGCATAGCAAAACCTAAATTAAGGCCAGGAGACGAAGTGAATGCAGTGACTGCCTTTAAAGTAAGTACTTTGGCAGAGGAACCCTATTGGATATTGTAGGCCAAGCCAGTGTTAACACTTTCCTTCCTAGAGCTTAATTTCAATGTGACTTAAATTATATTCATAGCATTGGCATGCTAAGACCATCCATGCTGTCTTTGTTTCTTTTCTTTCCTTGTTTTTTCTTTCTTCTTTTCTTTCTTTCTTTCTTTCTTTCTTTCTTTCTTTCTTTCTTTCTTTCTTTCTTTCTTTCTTTCTTTCTTTCCTTCCTTCCTTCTCTCTCTCTCTCTCTCTCTCTCTCTCTCTCTCTCTCTCTCCCTCCCTCCCTCCCTCCCTCCCTCCCTCCCTCCCTCCTTCCTTCCTTCCTTCCTTCCTTCCTCCTCCTCTTCTTCTTTTGGGACGGGGCTTCTCTGCACAGTTCTGGCTGTTCTGGAACTCACTCTGTAGATCAGGCTGGCCTTGAACTTGCAGAGATCCACCTGTTTCTGGCTCCTGAGTGCTGAGATTAGAGGTGTGCCCCCACTGCCCAGCTGCTTCGTTTCTTAAGGTGCAACACTGACATCCAAACTTATGCATCTGAAACTGTATTATATGACCTCTGATGGAGGAGTTTGGCAGGTCTGTTTGTGTGATGAGGAATGTTAGTGAAGAGGTGAAGTCATTCAATTCATGAATCCCATTGGATATCTTTTGGACAATAGAACTACTCATGAAAATGTTTTGGCAATATCCTGTAGTCCAAACTACTGGCAACAAAGCTTTTTCCAGCTTGGAGTTTAACACCAGGAGCAAGTAAAAAGTCGGTGAGCTGGAATCAAGTTCCAGCTCCGACATCTACAGAGTTAGGTGTGCCGGCTAGTCTTATGTCAACTCGACACACACTAGAGTCATCTGAAAGGAGGGAGCCTCTGCTGAAAATAAAAAAAAAATAAGAAAATGTAGAGCATTTTCTTAATTAGTGATCATTGGAGGAGGGCCGAGGCTGGTGGTCCTTGGTTCTCTAAGAAAGCAGGCTGAGCAAGCTATAAGGAGCACGCCAGGAAGCAGCCTCTTTCCATGGCCTCTGCATGCTCCTGCCTTCGGGTTCCAGCCCCGCTTGAGTTCCTGTCCTGACTTCCTTCAGTGATAGGCTATGGTGTGAAAGTGTAAGCCAAATAAACCCTTTCCTCCCCAACTTGCTTTTGGTCATGGTGTTCATCACTGCAATAGGAAACTAATGAGGATGTTAGGTCAAGGGGATCATGCTCTCCCTTCATGGGGCGAGTGTTGCTCTTTCTCAAGAGCCCAGGCTTTTCATTCCAAGTCTCTCAGGCAGGAGACTGAGTGTGATGACATCATACAGACATCCACACATCCCGCAGACATCCCTGAGCTCCTGGCCAGTGGTACCATGTTATCTTGACTGAGGCTCACTCTCTGGACCTTTGTCATTCTACATTATTTCACTAATATGTTGTTTGAGGATGGGTTTGAAACAAGCAAGGCTTGACCTATTCTGATGAAATTTGTGTTCTGATTGTAAGAGACACTGGGGAGAGAGAGATGGGTAAGAGCACTAGCCACACAAGTATGAGGACCCAAATTTCAATCTCCAGAACCCACATGAGTTCCTGAAGCATAGCCTAGTCTTGGGGAGAGAGAGATGGGTAAGAGCACTAGCCACACAAGTATGAGGACCCAAATTTCAATCTCCAGAACCCACATGAGTTCCTGAAGCATAGCCTAGTCTTCTACAATCCCAGGGCTCCTATTGAGAGATAAGAAATGGAGATGTGGAAATGCCTGGGAGCTGGTAGCAGCTGGCGGCAGCTGGCTTGCATATACAACAGAAGAACAATGAAAAGAGCCTTTCTCAAACCAGGTCAGGAATGATACCCGCAGCAGTCCCCTAACCTCAGCATGCACACTGTGGTATGTGTGCACCTGCCTTTACACATATACTAGTGTATGCACACACATGCACACAATTATAGTAGACATGTTTCCCCCTCTCTGTTTTTTTTTTTTTGTTTTTTGTTTTTGTTTTTTTGTTTTTTTTTTTTTGGTTTTTCAAGATAGGGTTTCTCTGTAGCTTTGGTGCCTGTCCTGGAACTAGCTCTTGTAGACCAGGCTGGCCTCGAACTCCCAGAGATCCGCCTGCCTCTGCCTCCCGAGTGCTGGGATTAAGGGCATGCGCCACCACCGCCCGGCCCCCCTCTCTGTTTTATATCTGGATAATTTTTTTTCAGGCTGTAGATTCTGTGGGCTCTTCCTGTAGTCTCTCCTAGCTTATTAGTCATCAGTATTCCCATGTGGAGGGTGTCTGGAGCCAAAAGAGAGTCAACCATGCTCCTCTCACTGCAGGAAGGTTTAGGGTTTGTTTAGAGGAGCCCACATATACATAAGCCCACTTCTCAACAGCTTGGCATGTTGAACACGTCTGGAAGAACATCTGGAAATGTGTCCTGGGCTTTGTTACACTCTCTTCATGGAGCATGGCTTCCATATTTTCACCAGGAGAGTCTCTCCTCTGGTCCTTCCATATCTTTTGTAGCATCCGTGTCAAGTGTCTTCCTTAGTCCTTACAGTGAAGATCCCTCCTTATCACCAGCACCTGGCTTGGGTTATCTCCAGCAAGCTGTTTCCCTGAGCTGCACATCTGTGGTCTTCCCTTCTGTTACTGTTTCTTTCCTATTCACACCCCCATGCGATGCTGTGGTCTTCCCCTCTTTTACTGTTACATTCCTATTCATATCCCAACTTTTTTTTTAACCTTCAAGGGTTGTTCAGTCCAAATACTAATTCTAACATGGGACAGCCTTTCATGTATTTGAAAACCAACCTTTCTGTGCCCAGCCCATTCTGCATGATATGGTCCAGTTCCATGACTTTCCCTAGGCCCTGCTGTGGTTAGCTACTGCTTCACTATGGATGGCATGCAGAGAGAAAGGTAGCACGATATCTAGTGCAGCCTGAGAAGTGTAGACCGTTCTGGTCTCTGCTCAAACCCTCTCTGTGGGACTCTTCCCTGAAGTGCCATGTAGAGACTGATGACTGGCTCTCTCTGTCTTAGACTTTCCAAGTGTCCTTTCTTCAAACACCTCCTAAGCAGGGCAGCAGCCTCATTCCTAAAGAATCAGCCCTGCTTTGTTCAGGGCTGAATCCCATGATGGAAGATGGGACAAGATGGAGCAGTCTGGGGAGAGACTGGAAACCAAGCCTCCCTGGGCCTAGGAGAGCTTGGAGCACTGAAGGAGAAGCATGCTGATTAGTTTTGGTTGTGCATCTGAGTGGAACAAGAAGCTGCTAGATTAGTAAAGCACATGTCTGGGTGTGTCTGAGTGTGATTCCAGAGAGGTAAACTAAAGGAAGAAGAACCTTCCTGAATGTGGGCGACATAACCCATTGGCTGTGGGCCTTCATGGAATAAAATGAGAAAGCCCAGAGCACAGGCATTCTTTCTGCTTCTCAGCTGTGCAGAGGCAAGCAGCCTCTGCCCCGCAGTCTTCTCGCCAGCACATCCTGCCTCACTGTGGAGCTGAGGATGATGGACCTAAACTCCAGAGCCCGAAAGTTGCTTGTGTCAAGTAGTATGTCACAGTAAGGGAAACTGATCCACATGGAACAGTCCTTAGATGGGGCAGCAAAGTTAACCTGAAAAATCTATACCTTTCTCTGGCAGGGTCTGCAGGGCTCCTGATCCAGCACAGGCCAGCATGATGTGTTTAGTTAGAAAGGGTTGTGGGAGTGTGGGTTCTGGCTTTAAGATCTGCACTCTGGATGTTGGAAGGGGCCTTAGCTTCTGGGCTCATGCCTGTCACTCATCAAATACAGCATCTTATGCTCACAGATAATCAGTAATTAAAGATACTGATGTTGGTATCTTTAAGAGTTTGCATTCCAAACTCTTTGTGCCCTAATTGTGAGGGTTCCATGCTACATTTAAATTTTTCATATCTTGGGCTATTTGCTCTGATGAGCCAGTTACGAAACCATCAGAGCAAACCTAAATTTGCCCTCATTTTCATGAAAGAATCTCTGATTGCCTCGACAGTGAAAGATCCTAGGTTCCCGCTCCTGTTTGTAGTCACACAGGTATCATCTTGACCAGGGCAGAGTATAAATACGAACATAGAAACCCTTCATCACTCTGAGGAGATGTTTAATTTCCTCCATCAAGAAAGATGCAGGTGCTGAGTCAAAGGTTTGAGTTTTAGGGCAAGTCCCCACCATTTTATTTATGTTTCCCTGTCCCCTAAGAGTGACAGGGATGCATGGCAGAAGCTGGGAATCTTTGGCATACGCTGAATTTTATGAGTCTAAATTCTTGTCTGTGTAATGGTTCTTTTTTCATTGCTTGGAAAACCTCGGTGGGGATATTTAGTTGTAGGTATACATTCTCTTTATAGGAAAGACTACACAATAAATGTTCTTCGCCACTTCTTCACCAGCCATCAACTGAGAGTTGTGTGCCACGAACATGAATAGATGTGAGGGGGGCAACTCCATCTGAAGAGTGGCCCCTGAATGAGATAGACAACAACAGAGGCCATGTCTACTTGCAATTTAGGAGTTTCATTGAGGGAGTACTGTGGGTCTAACTGTATCTTCCCTTGGAGATTTCTGTGAGTTCCCATTACCATTAGAATAAAGTTCAAATGCTTGAGTGTGGTCTCTGAAGTTTGCCACAGCTAAGCTGTAGCCATCTTGATGTCCTTATTTCCTGCTGTTTCCCCTTCTACCCCAATATATTATCTTTGACACAGTCCTCAATTTGGAGCATTTGTCCTGGCTTCTGTAGTCTGTCGCCATGCTTATAGCAGGTTTTATCTTTCTCTTTTCTTTCTTTTCCTTTTTTTTTTTTGAGACTATAGATGAACTACCTCTGTTTCCAGGACTTTGGGAGCCTCTTGTGAACATGGGGGATCTAGAGGTTACCTTTTAGCCTCTTGGACTCTATATAGACTATAATTCAGCCTCCTTATAATGCAAAGTTATATCTGCGTAAGCACCCTCTAACATCACTGGGAGAATTGAAGCTATTAGCTCTGTGGAGACCCATTATCTGGGGTATTATTTCTGGCAAACTCTAATAGTGATATATAATTTGTCCATAAAATGCAAATCTTTATAATAAAATATGAGCAAGCCTTTGTGGAAAGAAAAGAGTCTTGTTGAGCAAGATGTCAGGACACAGCGAGGCCTGTCGATTGTGTTTTTGTTGGCCACACTCCTTAGCATCTTGAGGAAATGACA
Source organism: Chionomys nivalis (assembly GCF_950005125.1). Classification (NCBI taxonomy): domain Eukaryota; kingdom Metazoa; phylum Chordata; class Mammalia; order Rodentia; family Cricetidae; genus Chionomys; species Chionomys nivalis. The sequence goes on from NC_080097.1 coordinate 48,774,948, forward strand.
AAAGACCCATTGCATTCATTCTCTACTGATGTGGGCTGAATGACTCAAGTGTGGGTGCCTCTTGCATAGAGGAGCAATGGGGTAAGGTGTCTCTTTGTGTGTTTGGTTCTCTGATCAGCATGTGGGTCTCCCAGATGATTCACACTCAGCCCTCGTTTTGAAGAGAAAACTGTTCAAGGATGTTGTGGCAGATTTTTAAAAAAAGTGTTGAGTGTTCAATTCTTGGAAAGTTCCAGATGGTCAGTGAGGGCGAGCCTGTGTGCTGAACAGGCGTTGTGGCTGGAGGGCTGTGTTTTAGAATTGTAACTCGGGTAGAACACTGGGGACAATGAACTTTGGAGTTGTCTCTACAGGGTATTTCTAAGCTCTTGGGGCAGGCTGGGAGACTAAGGGACAGCACTCAGGGCGACTAAGGGACAGCAGTTCAGGAAAGGCACTGCCTACAAAGGCGTGGCCAGGGTCAAGGGAGCCCAGTGGGGTAAGCAGAGCCCACACGGGCTGGTATAAGTTTTACCACTCCCAGGCTAGAAGAGTCAGTAGGAGAGAATGGAAGTGTGACCACACACATCGGATTCACTGTTTTCAAGTCCTGTAGAGCCCTCAGCGTTGCTCAGGATCAGTTTTGGTTATACGCAATCCATTCTTCTGAAAGCTGTTGATTTTCCAGACCCCCTCTGTACCCTCGTCTGTGCCTGGATGGGCTACAAAAGGACTTTCTGGCTCTGCCTCTGGTTTGCTGGCCAATGGGAGACACTGTTAGGAGACTGGACAGCTGAGAGATTGGTTGGAAATTGTTTTCCCCAATACTCTTGCCTGAGTTTGGCCATGGAAGAATTCCTCTACCGAAGGACATAATTACTAGAGCCAAAATGAATGCTGTGAGGTTCTTTCTCATTGTTGAGTGCTTTCTCTGTTAATTGGAAGAGGCTGATGGATTGGAAACATGGACCAATAAGTACGAGAGAGAGAGAGAGAGAGAGAGAGAGAGAGAGAGAGAGAGAGAGAGAGAGAGAGAGAGAGAAAGGGAAACCTTTGCATTCAAGTCATGTCAGAATTTTAGAAGCACTCAGTGAAAGCTAGTAACTTGAAAATGCCCCTGGGATGAAATGGGTGCCATGAGGCTCTTGGCATGGGTGACTCTAGTGATGGTTCCTAGCTTTTTCTGCAAGGTAGGAGTGAGATGATGGCGTGGGATCCTGAGACACATAAAGGCTTGAGAAAGACTAGGTGGAGAGAGGGCTAGTTAGAGCCTGGAGGACGCCATAGAGCATACTCTGCCCAAGGCCGGAGCCCATGCTGTGGAATCCTCAAGCTGTGCTCCGTAGGTTGGGGTGGAAGGAGAGGCGGGTCTCAGACAGTCCAGGGACTTGGTGGTGTGGATGCAGTTGCAGCATAAGGGAGTGAAGATTTGTTTTGATTCATAGTTTGAGGAGGCACAGTCCACTAGAGAAGGGAAGGCACGGTGGCTCGATGGTGGTGGGAGATAGTGGACCTACTTCCCTACATCTCTGGATCAGGAAGCAGAGACAGGGCTGGAAATAAGGCTGGTTATAAATCCCAAAGCATACTCTTCCCCAGACCCACAGTCTCTCAGAATGCCACCACCAGCTGGGAGCCAAGTTTCAAAATGTAAGTCTGTGGGGGACATTTTACCCCCACACTATATGTTCCTAAACTACTTTAGGATCTCTGAGTTCTAACTCCAACTCTCAATTTCTGTAGAAATATGGAGTTGTGCCTTTGGCCACTACAGACATGAATTTACCAGAAAGGTGGAATTGTGAACATCATAGGAATGGCGCCATTCTAAAAAGAATACCCCATGTGTTACCATAGTAACACTGAAAGAGCTAATGGCGTTACCCAGCACGCAGCAAGTGCTGTTAACAAACAAGTTATACAGGCATGACTCTTACCTAAATAAATAAATTAATTAAATAAAAGTATCTGTCAAGCACACAAGTCCCTCTAGGAGTCGAAACGGCTTCCTGAAGCTGGTAGAGAGAAATGACCAAAGGAAAGAGACCAGGGCTCAGTGGAAGCTGCAGCCTGCTCTGCCCAGAGTAATCCACCCAGTGGGAGCCTAGGGCTAGGGAGCAGGCACTGCACAAGGGGTTTAAAAAGATAAAAGATGGCTCGGGATGGGCACGTAGCTCTGTAGAGTGCTTGCCTAGGATGCAGGAAGCTCTAGATCCCATCCTCAGCACCCCGCACTGTAGTGGTGTGCATCTGTAATCCCAGCACTCGCGAGGTACAGGCAGAAGGCTCACAAGTTCAGGGTCATTTTTAGCTACCTGGAATTTCAGACCCTGTCTCTAAACAAGCAGGCAAGCAAGCAAGCAAGCAAACTAGTCACTGGCCTGTAAAAAAAAAAAAAAAAACGGGGGGGGGTGGGAAGGAATGGAATTGTGCTCTAGCTGGAAAGGAAAGCACAGCAGAGCAGAGTAGGGCTGAGGCAGTGCAAGTGTGATCCTGGCAGAGAACAGGTGTGACGATGTAAATAAGGGCCTGTTAGTCCTGGGGCTGCAGGGGTGGAGGGGTACATCGCTGGAGATAGTTCCAATGTGGGGTGTAAGCCAAGGGAGTTCAAAGATACAGAGGAACTTAGAGGCCAGAAGTTTTTTTTTTTTTTTTTTTTTTTTTTTTTTTTTTTTTTTTTTTTTTCTTCGGACATTGAGATGGCCCCAAATGATGCCAGGATTTGGGATGGACAGGCAGATGGGGAGACAAGTAGAAAACCATCAGTGGATTTGTCAACCTTTCCAGGGAGATGAGTGGTAAGAAAAAGCTCGGAAGCGGAGCCTGCTATGATGGTGTGGGCAGCAAAGGGCTTCTGTCTCAGGAGAGGGGGAGATGGTTTTCCCTGGGCTGTTCAGGGAGGCTTTGTCAGCAGGTCCCAACTTGAGTTTTTTGTCGGGTGTGGCGCTGCCACATTTAAACTGCCTGCCTGCTCTAGGTATGAATTCTGCAGAAAAGCTAAATGGCTTTGGTACCGTAATTGGATCTGAGACACTCTCCCTGCTGCTCTGATTCTAGTTTGATATTAAATAGACTATCTTCCTTGAGACATCAGTCGGTAAATAGAACAGGAGCTATGGCTAAATAGTTAAAATTATTTTCATCATTGTGATTGTGATCTGCCTTGCCATTTCCAACCAGATAGCCACTTATCTTCCTTGAAATTTTGCAAGAAATCTATTATTCAAGGATGCAAGACATGATTTTGGGGGTGGTTGAGTTAAACATTTTTTTATGGATTAGATATGAATTCAGTAAAATAATTGAATTAAATTGAGTGACATGAATAATTCATGACATGTAATTTCACATCAGTTCTGGTGTAAGAGTAAAGCTATCAGTTTGTGTGCTGGGAAAATGTATTTTATTATTTAGCAAGGTAGTGAACATTTGCTATTTTGGAGGATAATTCATTTTGTCATTAAATAGAGATATTAAATTGTGAGAGTAAAGGAAAGCACACACTTCAGGAAGAGGCCCTGGCGTAATTCCCTGCTCCTCTCCTTACACTGAAGCGCTTGCTGTTCTTTGTCAGTCATGAGTGACCTCAGTTGACTGGCTTAGCCTTCAGATTTTTCCAGATGAGTCCAGTAATTGTGACAGATTGTCCCAGGGAGCACACAAGGCTGGAGCTTCCTTTGGGGCAGCTCTTGATTGCTGGGGGGCTTTCTGGCCTCCATGTCCTGCTCACTACTGTCTATGATTAGACTTGGAATGCCTGCAGGGAGAGAGCATGGGCCAGGCTCTCTGCTGACTGTTGGTGTGGCCATAGAAACAGCTTCCACAGTGGTGTCAGTGCCCTGGAGACAGATTGTTAGCAAACCTGACCATGGTGCGAGCTGTCTGTCCTCTTGTCATGAAAACATTGACACACTGATGTTACCCATTCTTCAAAAACACAGGACATGAGATCAGACCTGGGACAGTCTGGAAGGGAGCCATCACAGCCATGAGAAAATTTTGATGGCATGGACAAATGGATAGGGTCTGAACCATTGGTACCCATCTTTGTTTAAGTAACTCCATTTTGAACCATGGTTTAGAGGTCATGTTTGTGTTTAGTGATCATTTTAATGGTTTGATTTGTTTCTCAAGGGTAGGCATGACCAGCGTAGAGTGTCTCAGGTACAAAGGTCTTGTTAGGGTAGGGGGAAAAAAGTCTTCACTGACAGGAGACATAATATTACAGATTGACCCAATGGTCAATCACTTAGCTGAGGCCGCCTTTAAGAAGGCAGGTTCATCTTAAATCATGCTAAAGAGATGGACAGAATAGTTAAACCTTCAGTAAGATACTGTGCTTTTCCTTCCTCAAATTCCCATTCTAAGTGCAGTAGCTTATGGGGCTGCAGCTACGTTGCTTCCTAAGTCTGCCTGATTTTCTGGATTACTTAGAAAAGCATGATTTCCCCTTTTCTTCTTCCTGTGTCTGTTCTAAGCATGCTTTCCCTAACACTTTGGGCTTTGCTGACATTTTGGACTTCCTTATTCTTTCTCTAAAGCTGCCTCTCCACCATGTGTCTGCTTGTCCACCATGTGTCTGACCTCTAGGCCAGCTTACATGGCGTGACATTTTTCCTTCTCCTCCATGCTTCTCCTTGAAGCAGAAGGTTTATAGTCTTGGAGTTTTTCCTTTCTTAAACCCTAATGAAGTTTTCCTGAGCCTCTGTTAGAGTCTACTCTTAAATTATTTTACTAATGAGACTAAGAACCCCAGGGGGAACCTAATTTTCCTATATCATCTGATAACAATAGAGGGACTCCAAAATGCAGTCACACTTCCTCAATCCTTCTTTTTAATATCAACAATCAATGAAATTTTGATATTGGGATTCAGGCTCTTTTTTATTGATAAAAAAGGATTGGGTTGCCATAACTAGCTTGATTAAAAGTCAAAAGTCTGTAGTTAAATAGGAAGGATCAGTAATTTTAAAATACCAGAGTTTGAAGAAATACAGGTAAAGAAATACAGGTATGAAAACCTAATATTTTTATCTTTATGGTATATGAATATTTAAAACCTACTGGATTTGGGGTATTTTTTCCCAGAGATTCTAGAGGGTTGGCTTTTATACTGCATACATGTGGGATGATTTTTTTGGATGGGATTATGTGCCACCTGTCCAGGGTTTTCAAGGGGATTTGTTCCTAAGCCACAACATGCCAGGGACCTGCCTGTGGACTATGGTATATTTGGGGACAGGAGGACAGAAGATGGGTGCTTACTGTTGCCAGATGGTTCTCAGAGACCTTTAAAATTTCTTCTTAAAATTCCAACAGGACAAAACATTAACATATATAGATTCAAGGTCAGATGGCATCACTGGATAGCCCATATTTTGACTGCTACATTCTGAATCACTCACGTTAGCCTGTCCTCCTGAGGTGGAACCTTTGAGGTATTGTTCAGCAGATCTCCCTGAAGGAAAACGGATGCCATGTTGCACCTGGTTCCTCTCCACCTGCAATAGAGGTCTTTGTCACTTAGCTCTTCTTTCTCATGCCATTCATCCAACAAAAGTTTGGGACGTGCTTATTATGCAATGGGCTTGCAAGAATGAATGGCATTCAAAGCCTGTTATGTTAATTGAATTTTACATTGACTTTTTGCAGGACAGGTGCTCAGGAAGACAGTCTGTCTCCTTGGGTAACTTCCAAATATCTTGATGGTGAGTGTTTCTTGGGCCTTTGGACTGGGCCATGTGCTGTCTCCTCATCTTCATGTTTCTATGAGTGTGTAATCTTGTGTGCGTGCATGCATGTGTGTGCCATGGCACTATGTGTGTAGAGGTCAGAGGACAACCTCAGGTGACTATCCTCACCTACTACCTTATTTGAGGCAGGGTCCCTTGTTTACTACTGTGGGTACTAGACTAGCTGACCCTCAAGCTTCTGGGAGCTCCCATTTTGCTATAGGAGATCTGGGGTTGCAGATGCACTGTATTGCATCTGGCTTTATATGGGTTCTAGGGTTCCAAAGGGGAGCCCTTACCCTCACGTGGCAAACACTTTCTCCACTCCAGGCATTTCTTAACAGGCAGCCCAACGTGCATTTTCTGCGGTTTCTCCTGTCGTCTGATTTGATTTCTGTTGCTATAATAAACACCAGACCCAAAGTAGCTTGGTGGAGAAAAGGATTAATCTAGCCACACGGCCCTGTCATAACCCGTTATCACTGAGGGACATCAGGGCAGGGACTCAGGCAGGAACTCAAGCAGAGATGGTGAAGGAACACGGCTTGCTGGCTTGGCTTCCATGACTTTTTCAGTCTACTTTATTACATAACCTATGCTCACATGCCTATGGTTGGCACCACCCACAGTGGCCTGGACCGTCATATATGAATTAACAATAAAAAAAAATGCTTCACGGACACAGACATGCCCACAGGCTAATCGGTGGAGGCAGTTCTTCACCTGAGGTTTTCTCTTCCCAGAGACTCTAGGTTGTTTGTATCAAGTTGATTGCTGGAGCTAAGACATCATCATCTATCACATATTCCTAGACATCTCAGTTCCTCTTCTTATTGTCCTTTCTGGAAACAATGTAGTACTGTGTCCCACAGGCGGAGACGTGAGTAGACGTAGGTCCCATAATAAGAAAGATTTGGGAAAGGTACTTGACTTTAAAGATGAGAATTAAGTACACACACATCTCTCAGGTTGTGAGAGAGTTGAAAGAAGTGAGGCATATATACAATAATGAGGTGAAGAAATGACTGGAGACAGGGTTTCCTTGGTTTATCATTGAGACGGTACCCATCTCCTACTCTTGTCTGGCAACCCATGTTCAGGCAGTCCACAAGTGTGAAGATGCAGGAGCCTAAATTCCAGCATGGAGAAGGGGGGTGGGTATGAAGTCTCGTCCCTAGCAGAGGAGCTGTTGGCAATTGATAGCGGCTGGGAAAGGACGCGTTTGCTTTCTTTAAGGATGTGACCCCTGGTAGGCTGACTATACCTGCTCTAGCGAAAGATCCCACTTCCAATAGAATATGGGTAACACAAGCTGAACTGGATGGTTATAAAAAGGACAAAGTATTGGGTAGGTCTAGACTGGGAGTGGATCTGGGTGAAGTTGGGGAAAGGAAGGTAAATATGATCAAAATACTTCGATCTCAAGGAGTTCATAAAAAAAATGAGACAAATTTAAATGTCAGAAAAGAAAGAAGATGCAGGATCCCGAGGAGGAAAGGAATGTGCCAGTGTCCTGAGATGGACACAGAGCCAAACCCCAGGTTCCATGGACTTGGATGGTGCACATCAGAAAGGTAGAGGAGCTGCTAATGGCGGAATTAAGTGCCCCTTTCAATCTTCCATCCTAGCAACAGGAGACCGAAAAAGCGAAGGACTGAGGACCAGGCATTTCATCTGTAAGTATTTGAGTTGAGTTTGTGTCCAGACCTCCTCATCTCGTGAAGTTCTGGCTCTGGCTTGCATAGAGTCACCGTTCAGCCAACACTACCTCCATGTCCTGCTTTTTCCCTTTTTCCCTCTAGAGACACATCCATGCGCATCTATAATGCATGACATGTAATACGCAGTAGTAACGTGGATCTTAGACTATGCATGCATGTACCCCCACCCATGTATTGGCAGTATTGACAGTATCCTTAGGAATGACATGGCATGTGGATAGGCCAGGGCACATGGAATGTACTTTAGGTGATCACAAAGACTGAGCTGCATTGCTGCCGTTATCATGGATGGTAAATGTTTAGCATAGCATAGGGCACCCCCCCTCTACCCATCAGAAGTGCTGACTGTTCATGGTGCAGGGGAATGCTTTGCCTTAGAGGCTGCCTGAATTCCACCATAACAGATACCACAGTTCAGGAGAAGTTGAGAGCTTGAACTTTGGCTGATGTATGACTCAGTGGAAATATCTATGGCATCTTAATCCCCACCATGAGATTATTGATATGTTAAATCCCACCATATATGTGAATATTATTTCGGATTTGACAGCACTGCAGGCACCATTCTCTTTCTCTCAGCATGGATAAAATAGGGGTGGTTACTGCTTGGATTTTTGACCCCTGGACCTTTCTTCACTGGGAAACTATTAGATAAAAATTGGGTTGGCTTTGTGGATGAGGCATTTCACCAGAAATATAATGTTCACGTCACTCCGCGCTCACACGGAACTGCGCACACAAAGAAACTTTGGAGGGCTCTTTGATATCACACAGGGAAGTGGGCAGCGCCAATAATAGCATAGGGCTGTGGCTCTCACAGTGCCTTTGAAAGCATACAAAGCAAATGACAATTCCAGTGGTAGCTAAGGGGTGCATGTGTGTGTGTGTGTGCGCGCGCATGTGTGTGTGCATGTGTGTGTGTTGCAGCGGCTGGAAAGGAAACTGGTATTCTTAGCAGAGTCCAGCACATTGTCTCTGTGGCTTTGAAGGCACATAGAAAGCTAACAACACCTCAGAGGAATCGCCTTTTTCGGGTTTTAAATGCCACAGATGCCAGAGATGCTAAAACCAGGATATAAAATCCTTCTTATAGGGCCTTTCAGAATCCTGCGCATGCTTTTATTAGCAGGCTGAGCATGGATATGGAAATGCTAATGATCTGTGGAGCAAGCTCAGCTTGTTTTCGCCAACTCAGAACCATAAAAGTTATTGGAAAGGACACAGGCTCTGGCTTCTTCCTTTGTCCCTTTGTTTCCTGTTTATTTCCTTCCCGATGAACTCTGTCACACACCCTGGATACAGAGGTGAGTCTGATATGAAGTCTTCTTTCCTGAAGCCGGCCCTGCAGGAAAGGGGACATATGAGCATTCCCGTTCTCAAATGCAACATGGAAGGACAGATGTTCTACACACAGCACAGTTCAGTGGGAACTGAAGCAGGGAAGAAATGACTTCCAGCTGATGGGGTCAAAGCAGGCTGAGCAGAGGAGAGAGATGAAGTAGCATTCAACTGTTTTCACTTAGGCAGGATCTGGGCAGGTAGCACTTAGCTTGCAAAGAGAGAGATGACGGTTGCAGGGCAGGCCCTCTGCGCTGGTAGGACAGTGCTCGCAAATATCTGGGCAGCAGTAACGTGAAGTCGGGACTGCTAAGTTTCTTGAAGTGTACTTCTGACCCCTCAGAGAAGGAATTATTGGCTATTGATTAGTGGTCTGGACTCCAAGTCCCACACAGAGGTTCTAGTTTACATGCATATAACCACTGACTCAGAAGATGTCATTCCCTGCAGCCCCCAGCTTGTGACAAATGTCACCTGGCAGCCAGCCCAGAATCTCTGTTGCTGCTTGTGTTCTGACCTGGGGCAAAACATTAGGTTGACCTGAACAGAAGGGGCTTGTGATGCCTTTTTCAAGAAACAACCTCTGTCTTCCTTGTTATGCAACTATCAACAGCTCCTGGTGTATGCCATTTTCTTGTAATGGAAAAGGCAGTTATTCTAATCGAAAGCAATGGCTCGATGGGGAAGACATGAACAACGTGGATAAGCCCTTTATGCGATTGCTCGCTGAGGGTTTTAGTTTCTCAACTGATTAAAAAGGGAAAACCAGGGAAGATTGATATGCATTGTCTCTTCTCAAGGTTTCACAGAGTGAAACTGCCCAACTTGTCAATCAAATGCTCAAGGTTGATTGTCATTTTCCATTCATCTGAGTGTGCCATTCATTGATGTGACATAGGTCCGGATCATTGTGTGAATAGGGAGTTGGGCCCGAGGAAGTAAAATCTCCATTCACAAAACAAGTTTTGTATTAATCTTTCTTTCTTTCTTTCCTTTCTTTTTTCTTCCTTTCTTTCTTTTTTCCTTCCTTCTTCCCTTCCTCCCTCCTTCCCTCCCTCCCTCTCTTCCTTCCTTCCTTCCTCCCTCCCTCCCTCCCTCCTTCCCTCCCTCCCTTCCTTCCTTTTCCCAAGACAAGGTTTCTCTGTGTAGCTTTGGAGCCTGTCCTGGAACTCACTCAGTAGACCAGACTGGCTTCAAACTCACAGAGATCCACCTGTCTCTGCCTCCCAAGTGCTGGGATCAAAGGCGTGCGCCACCACCGCCCCGGCTTAGTTAACCTTCTAATAAGAAACATCTTAAGGAAGGAAGGAATGAAGTGGCGGGGAGGGGAGAGGGAGGAGGGGAGGAAGGGTTTATTTGGGCTCACAGTTTGAGGGTACAGCATGTCATGGAGGGAAAGTCATGGCAGCAGGAACATGAAGCAGCTGGTCACATTGCCTCGACAGTCAGAAAAGAGAGAATAGTGAAGCTGGGGCTCAGCTTACTGTCTCCTCTTTAATTCAGTCTAGTTCCCCAGCTGTAGAATGGAGTCTCCCATACTTAAGGTAGGTCTTTCCGCCTCAGTTAACAAAGTCACAGATATCCTTAGAGATTTGTTTCCATAATGACTTGCAGTCAATATAGGAGCTAAATGGGTATCAAGTTCATCAATTTGACGAGATTAACCATCCCAAATTTGGACTCTCCGATGGCTTCTCTGCCATCATTGGTGCCAGATCCTTGCATGACTGCACCCCGCCAGGCCATGCTCAGCTGCGTTTGTGGCATGGTTCTCAGTAGCATCAGGGCCTGGTTACAGTGATATCTTAGTGGGGGTTGTTATAGCACAGTACCATAGCTCTGGAGGCTCCAAGAGCAGCTGCTGATTCCTCGCAGTTAAAGAGCTGTGGCATTCAGTGTGGCACCCGATGTGCAAGTACTCGTGGCTTTTGGTGAGAACTGCTTCCTGAGACGTAGATGACCACCTCGATGCTGGGCTGAGAGAGGGGACACTCTCAGAAGGGCAATGATCCTGTCATGAGGGCCCCACCCTTGGGGCCGAATCACCTTCAAGAAATGTGTCTCTTAATCATTTCACCATATTGAGCTTTTAGGGAAGATAGTCAAGCACTTAGAAAGGAGAGTGTTCTATGACCCAGCCAAGAATAAAGAGCTGTCTTCCCTCAGTTTCCCCGCTGTATCTGAGACATGCAAGGCTACTGTTCCAGTACAGTCTTTGTAACACGAATGAACTCCCAGGACATGTAAAAGTCCAACAGCAATCCTGCATGATAGTTAACGAGTATGCTGCCAAGTGCCAGACTCACAGAGTCCGTGGTTCACCCAGTATCACAGTCACAGGGCACATAGGTCACAGAGTGAGTGACATCACTCATCAACAGTGTTTGGATTTCCAGCCTTGCTAGACTCTACACTTAGAAGAACTGCTTTAGGGCCACTTACATACAAACACTAGGACCGGGAGGCTGGAAGTTTTGATGGCAGGCCTGGCCTTGTAGAAATTACTCTTATGACAAGGACCCAGCTTTAGCTGAGTTCTATAAGTGCCTTTTAAAAGCCTATCACTGCCCAACACTCAGGGTTGGAAAGTCAATGCAGATAGTTTAGAAAGGTGTTCAGGTTCCCCAGTCTGTTATTAAGGTATACCCCTCATTGTTTTGAACTTTGATCTTCCTGTGCTGGGTTTAGAGGTTCATACCATCTCTCCTGCCCGAGGGGTACCGTTTGAACCATGTTTTCTCAAGGACCATTAGCAAGGGTGGTTGGAAACTGGGGGTCATTGTTGATGGAGCAACAGCCACTGTGCCTTGCAGTGCATTGAATCCTCATGACTGCTCGCTAAGATTTATAATGACTGGCACATGTTAGAAAGAGGAGACCCCACGGGGGTGTGCTGACTCCCAGGGTCATTACCAAGAAGGCATTTGGATAAGATAATCTTGGTCATGATTTTGCCTGCATGTCGTCAAGGCAGGGCCATGGTGAAATCACGGTTGAATCTTAGACATCTCCCTCTGATACATGTAAGGTCTGCTAGCTGAGGTTCAAACTCGGTCTCTGCTATTTACTTTCTGTGTAGCTCATCCTATCACCTCTGAGCCTGTCCATACCTGAGCTTTGACGGCCCCAAGATGGAAGAGTCACTGACATCACAGTGCTGGTGCTCAGCCCAAAGCTTATGTGCAGGGGTGTGCTGGGGACTGTGCACACAGCAGCTGTCCCAGAGGCGATGCTCTGAGAGGGACTCTGACATAGCTGCACAGGGTTACACATTCTTCCATCTCTTCTGATGCTGTGCTGGGATAACCTGTGACTGAGCTGCCCTGCGCCTGTGTTCATGCTTCCCTGTGTGTGTTCTGTGTCTCTCTGCTCTGCTGCTGGAATGAGTGTCATGGAATTCTAGGCACAATTTGGTTGCTCTTATCAAGGAGACAAGAAAAGGTTTAGCTCCCCACAGCCTGGGCCTGGACCCGTGGCCTATCAGCTGGGACAAGCTGCACTTGACATCACCAGTGTGGCTCTTGCTGGAGTCATCAGACAGACTGCAGGTAGAGCTTCTCGGGCCAACTGGTTGATGCAAAGCTGCATCACTGTTGCTCTCAAGTACAGTGCCCATGTGGACTGTTGGTGTGACACACACACCAACACTCAGTTTTTGCATTCTACTTGAACATTTTAATGTGTCCTCCTGGCTTAACATGCCATCCTTCATTATGGGGCAGAGTGGCTGTGATGCCACGGCAGCAAGATAAACAGAAGCACATAGCATGTGGTAATGGGCTGTTAACAATGGGAAGAGGGAGGGTCCTAAGACTCATACCATCTTGTGACCTCCCCCTGAGGTTCCCCCTGAGGTCTCTCTTGCCTCAGCTACACATGGGTTTTTAAAATGTTAAAATATTCATGGGTAAAGTGTTAGAGGGTTGGTGGAGGGTTTGTCTTACAAGTACAAGGACCTGAATTCAATCCTTAGCACCCACATTTTAAAAGCTGGCTCTGGCAGCCCATGGTTGTAATCCTACTGCTGGGGAGGCAGAGATGAGCACATTCCTGGCCTCTGTCTGGCCGGCCAGCCCAGCCTAATTGGCACATTCCAGGTCAGTAAGAAACCCAGCATGACACTTGAGGAATGGCGTCTGAAGTTGTCTTCTGGATTCTTCATGTACAAACACATATGTGCACACACATATGTGTATCCTCCCGCACAGGAGCGTACACATACATACACGAAAAGGAGATAAAAGATTGACCGGAGGTAGAACTTTTCTAATGGTACACCTGTCTTTAAGCCACTCATGCTCCTGTAAGGAACTCTGAAAGATTCCACCAGGCTGGACAAGACAGCTTTGTCTGCCATCTTTCTACGTGGGGTGAGTACCTGCCTTTTAATCTCCCTAGGAAAGTCAGAGGACAAGAGCCCTTGGGCTGTGGAGTTCATTGTCTTGTACGGGCTCTGGAGTAATTGTCCTCGTGGCTCCCACGCCACTGTACAATCATTGGACCATTGTGACTGCAAGCTTTGCTTCTGAGCTCTTAAGACTCATTGTGACCCAAGAAAAGTCCTGAGCATTTTAGAGAGATAGGAGTGGGCCGTTCAGGAGGACAAAGCTTCCTTTGACAGAACATGGCAGCTAAACCAAATGTCTGGTTGAAATATGTCTATGTCTGCAAAGAGCCCACTTGAGTTCTTTGTTTAACAATGTCAATGTCATTACATGTTCTGTTCAAATTCTGTTTTACAAACTGTGCTCCAACTGTGGGCTTTCTAAGAAATCAACCCCAGAGAACTCTTGCTGGAGTATTCTGTATCCGAGGTAGGCTCTGAGAGTTAGAGCTGTTGTCAAGGGAACCAACAGAGGAACTTAAATGAACAAATCTCGCAGTTGCACTTAAATTTTGTGTGACATTTGACCTCAGCTTTGCTTGAAGGTGGGGAGGAAAATGGAGAAGAAATCACAGCAGTCAAAGAGGAATGAGATGGGCACCCTTGCTTTAGGGCCAGATACTTAACCTTTGGTATTGATACTTTGCTCTTAAATAAATACAGAGGGTATTTATTTTCTCTCTCTGTGTTATGTATATTTGTATGTATACATGTTATACATGCGTGTATGCACATGTTTGTGCACATGTGTGTGGAGGCCAGTGGTTGACACCGGATGTCTTCCTTCACTGTGTCCATCTTATTTTTGAGACAGGACCTCTCACTAACCTGGACCTAGCTGGGCCAACAAGCCTTAGAGATCCTACCGTCTTCTCCCGGTGCTAAGATCACAGGTGCACCCAGCTTTTGTGTGGGTGCTGGGATCATACTTGCACTTGTGTGGCATGCACTCTACCCCCTGAGCTGTGTCTCCAGCCCCTCTCTTTTCCTTTGTAAGAACCTTGGAGAGGCTCTTCCCATAGTGTGAACAGCCACTCAAACCTTGATGGGGGGATGCTGCCATCTCTTGCAGGGGACAGGGGTGCCTACTTCAGATGACTTCAGAGAAAGGCCTTGTGATGATAGGAAATGTATTTTAAATGTTGACACTCGGGTGCTAGGAGGGCAGATGTAATCCCAATGTACTTGGTGTAACAGTCTTGTCAAGGCTGTTCTTCAGTGGGAGTTTTTTGTTTTAGTCCACGGTGTTGAAAACCAGAGGAAGTCATATAGTAACATTGGTGATCTCAGTTGTACAGGGATGTGGCGATGTTCCAGGTATTCTATTGACTTTTTAATGTACATTATCGCACTAAAATTTGCATTACAAATTAAAATTGAAATGGGAGTGTGACTCCCATTCCCAGAATGCAACACACACAGCAGCTGACTTTCTGTCGGCAGCCACATTCTGTGCTTTTGTAGGCCTCTGTGCTGGGTAAACAGGCTGAACGGTACGAATGGTCGTGTTTGTGAGCCAGGAGAGCTGGATATCAATAGTTTCCCATGGCTCAGTCCAGGCCACATTTGCTTCTGCCCACACTGGCAAACACTGCTCTGGAAGTTCACTGCTTCCTGCACATGTCAGAGGCCTTAAAAATATGTGGAATTTTCCCAGAAAGGCACCACCAGCCATGCAGAAAGCAAACTCTTCCAATGTTTCATCTGGTCATCACCAAGCGAAAAGCCCAGGAATGCTTAGAAGGACTTAGAAGGTGCCGTGTTCATGCCAGGCTTTCATTGACATAGGCTTTTGCTGGGGGAGGCCAGGACCACCACACAGCAACTTCCAGAACACCGTGTTTCACATTCCCCAGTTGGTTTTGGATTTTAGGCCGTCAACGCAAGCGTGGCATGGGACGTATCTGAGAACAACACATGCGCTGCAGGCTGTAGGGCTCTGCGGTGTGGAGGAGAATGAGGGAGGGTGGGCCGTGCGCTGCTCAGGGCTTTCCGCTGACATTCTGCCAGGAAAGGCTGTGTGAAGAGTGGGCCTGGCTGCCATCTTGAGCCACTTGGGGTATCCTTCTGTCCGTCAGAAAGACCTGAAGGTCCACACATGGCAACTTGGCTCAGGAGCAGGTTGCTTCTTGTTTCCAGACCTTCCCAAAGGGGTCTCATTTTCTTCCCTGCCCCAACACAACCTTTACCCATCTCAACAGGCTTCAGAAAGTTGAGTCTTAGGGAGAAATGGTTCTAGTTTCAAGGCCTATCTTTTCCTCTCCCGACCTCCAGAATGGCCTCTGCATTCTACAGATTTGCTGACCCTGAGCTCAACTGGTAACTCCCCATTACTTTCTCTCCATATACAAGAATAAAGTTCTCTCAGGTTCAGTGGGTAAAGCTTCCCATGCAAGTGTGAGGGCCTGAGTTCAAATCCCCAGCGTGCAGTAGAGCTGGGTGTGGTAGCACTTGTCTATGATCCCAGAGACTGAGGACAGAGATGGGAATTCCAAGAATCTTGCCAGCTGCTGGCCTGCTCTGTGCTGGGTGAACAGCAAGAGACCCTATTTCCAACAATGTGCAAGGCGAGGATTGACACCCAAGCTTGTCTTCTGACGCTCACAAGTTCTCTGTGACACACGTGCACCTGGGTCTCACAGGAATGCGCACACACAGATTAAAGCTTTGTCTTATTAGACACTGATGAAAATGCTTGCATTTGGCACATCCATGGTCACAAACATCCCTGTAGGGTTGTGATTTGTGATTTTTGAAAGGACTGGAAATCAGTAAAGTGTATACTGCCTATTATTTGGGTTTAATTCTTCATACATTGTGGAAACAGGCCAGTGGAGTCAAAGGACATGACCAGGTGCAGCGGTGACTCTTGGAATGCATGCAGTGGCCTCTTCTAGGTGACCCTGGGTAAGGCTGGTGCCACACCCAGGCCAGGGATAACAATGGACCTCTGTCCACCCATGACCATGGCCTTGCTTCTTGTCTCCACTAATGTGTTTATTAAGATTAGCAAGTGTGTCCTGCTCCAGCCGTTGCATTTCTCCCTAGTACTGTCCACTGTGGCCCCTCAGCTCATCATTTCCACAAGCTCAGAAAGACAGCTCTTCATCTTCTGGATGCATGAGTGTCATTTTCTATGGAATTCCATAGTAACCTTGACATTGGATGGAGACAAGAATTCATATCTGTCTCACACCCGTGTTATCTACTGAAGTCATCACTGGGACTCTGGGTAGTTCACGTCATTGCTCTTGCTGCTTTACTCCTGACTCTCGTTTTCAGAAACAGCCTTTCTACCCTTATTTCTCAATCCTACTATTATTTCTCTTAGTTCCCTCTAGGTTAGCATTGAAAGCAATGGGTTTATTTATAACATTTTCATATAGATAAGACATTGTATTTCATTCTAATTTTCCCTTTTCCCATGCCCCTGCTCAACTTAATTTACCAGCGCAGTTTTGAAAACTGGCCTTTGTATTTGTGCATGTAAAGGAGTTGTTTATGGAGTTGTTAAATTTAGACCTTTATGTTGTGCTCCATAGTTGGTGACCATCATTTGAAAGATCCTTTTGATGCTGAAAAGTTGCTACTTGGCTTTTTCTTTTTTTTTTTTTTTTTTTAGCTTTTTCGAGACAGGGTTTCTCTGTGGTTTTGGAGCCTGTCCTGGCACTAGCTCTTGTAGACCAGGCTGGCCTAGAACTCACAGAGATCCGCCTGCCTCTGCCTTCTGAGTACTGGGATTAAAGATGTGCGTCACCACCGCCCGGCTTGCTACTTGGCTTCTTTTATAGCATAAAGGGTTGCCCCATTTAGATCATTGAAATAGACATTTGCTGTTATTCTGAACCTGTTTCATTCTAAGGGGATTATGATGCACTGAGCAATAGCTACATGGAAGAATTATTTTGTGACCTAAGTTTAGGTGAAACCAGCCCCACAATGTTGGAGCCTAAACAGCTCATAGTGGTTTTCTAGCCTCATCTACTGTGGGAACACTCTGTTTCCCAAAGAAGGTCTTACACGGAACCTGTGTTAGTCAGCTGTCACTATTCAAGATAATTCATGACAATTCATGTACAAAGAGAAAAGTTTTAATTCCATTCATGAATTTGGATGTTCCGACCTATGGTTGGGGAGACTACTTGCTTTTAGGCCATTAGTTGGGGGTGTGGATGGATGGTGATCTTGGGGAGCATGTGGTAGAGCAAACTGATGGTCTCATGGCCATGAAGTAGAAAAGTAAGAGAAGGGGATTGGGCTCCCACAGTCCTCAGTGACTAAAGGACCTCCCACTAACTGCCTCCTCCCAGAAAAGCTACCACCTCCCAAGAGCACCACCATGGGGAAATTCAGCATACAAGCCATAAGGAAACTGTGCATCAAACAGATGGAAGCCCCATGTGCTTGTGGAGGAGATGTGAGGAGCTCAGAGTGCGTGGTGCAGCCAGCTCTGCTCTGTCCTTTCCTGAGGCAATTTCCTGCACAGACGTTTAAAGACTGGTATGTGAATATAGTCACTGTAGAAGATAAGGGAAGGAAGGCTAAATTCAAAACTTTCAAAGGGCGTATTTATTCATTGTTTTGTTTGAACCCAAGGGGAAAAAGGAAATAGCAAAGGCATCGTTATCTCTTTTGTCTTCAGTTCTCCTAAGAGGAAACAATATCAAAAGGGTTAGAAACATGGTGAAGGCCACACAGGTTTGTGCAAGGCGGCAGAGATTATCATGCAGCTCTCAGTTTAAGGCTCCTTCGTGGGGTGACAGAGTTGGATGTAGACAAAACCCCAGTGTCTCAAAACTAGCTCAGCGTTTCTAGAATGCTTTGCCTAGCAGTGAGAGAGAATGGGAGGGTGTTCGAAAGGGAGGGTGTTGGGGTTTACTCCCTCGCAAGGAGACAGCGTAGTCTGGTGAAGGTGGAGCTTCCTTGGAGGTTGTTCATGGTGTAAGTTGGTGTCAGTAAAGTGGGTTGGAGCTACCTGAAGAGGGACTTGAGTCACAGTGCTTGGGACAGTGTGTAGAGGGGGATATATCCTTCCTGCAGTGTCCATGGTGAGCAACCTGTGGCTTATGAGACACATAGGACCACCGACTTCCACTGTGCAACTATTGTCCCTATCCCTGAATGAGAAATTAGAAGGCTGTCTTCATGTCACTACTTCTCAAATATGTTATCATTTTACTGACATCCTTTGATTCAATATAGTAGGTAATCTGAATTGTAACAATATGGTGTGTTTCCCCATGGGGCTAAATTATGGTATTTGCATTTCGAATGCAATAAAAGGCTCTAAAAATGCCACCCTGCTCCTGAATCATCCCAGGGAAGAGAGCTTGCTCACCACTGTTTTGTTTTGCTTTTCGTAATTATATCTGGATAAAACCAGTCGCAAAAAACAAAACAAATCCCTGCACCTATCAATGGGAGGAATAGGTGGAATTACACCATGACAAAATAGCCACACTACCACAGATCTGCTTGCAGAGGGGAAAATACTTGAGGAGAGATTTGGAGTGACTTAAACGGTGTGGTGTCCTAAGCAGCTGGCCAGCTACTGAGATGACATGGCCAGATGGGATCATTGTGCAGGCAATGTCTGTCCTGGGTCCAAAGAATAAGTTGAGCCTGGATAGCCTATTGGTCCTCTCTGTCATGTGTGTGTGTGTGTGTGTGTGTGTGTGTGTACATGTGGAGGTCATGGTCAGAGGATAACCTTGGGTGTTGTTCATCAGTATCTAATCACTTCTCTGTTCACTTTGCTCTTTTGAGGCAGGATCTCTAACTGACCTAGAGTTTACCAGTTAGGCTAGACTGGTTACCCAGAGAACCCCAGGGTCCTCCCATCTGACTCCCCAACACCAGGATTACAACTGTGTGCCCCAACATGCATGCTTTTTTAAACATGGGTGTTTGCGTTTGGGATCTGTTCTCCATGCTTGGGAGGAAAGTGCCTCACTGACAAAGCTATCTACTCTGCACCTGATCGGTTTTTTTTGGAGACCCGAGAGTCCACCATTTGAAAGGTTTTCATTTCTTCCAAGTGGAAAGGATAATTTGAGTTTTCTGTATTTGAGTATAGTCCATACAATTGAGTTTGTGGCTTATGAATTTATCACTCTTGGCACTGGGAATAATGTGGTACTATTTGGGCCAGATTTGTCTATATACTTAAGAAAACATGATTATAGAGCTAGAGAGATGGATGACTCAGTGGTTAATAGTGATTAAGGACAAGAAATTTAGTTCTCAGCCCTAAGACAGACAGCTGTTTACTGTACCTCTAGCAGCAGGAGGTCTGATGCCCTCTTCTGGCCTCTGTGAGCATTGTACTCATGTGCACATACATACATATACACATAAATAATAGAAATTTAAGAAATAATGTACAATTAGAAAGTGAAATAAAATTTCTGGATATAGAATGGTAAAACAATATTCTCCATACTTTTAATTTAAAAAATACAAGCAGTTTTTAGTGTTGGCACAACACAGGAGTTGATCAGTGTGTCTTTGGGCTAAAATATACAAGCCTCTGTTAATTCCATTGATGTGTGTAGGGGAGGGTGGATTCCTCTTGTTGCCACTGATGAGCTTATAGTGGGGCACCTGAAACAAAAATCTGACCAGGGAAAAGCTCACAGACTTGACTGGAAAACTTCAGGCAACACAAACTTCACAAAACTTCAGGTCCTTCTTCAATGAGGACCAAAGGAAGAGGGAAGGCCACGTGCCTTTATGTTTAAGTTTTGCAGAGAGTGGATAGTTGTGGCAAAGGATGACTGGACAAAGAGGCGTGAGCTAATAGTAACATAGGGTGACTTGGCAAGGAAGCTTCTCCTTGACCTGGTGTCAGCAGTGTGTTCAGGGAGGGGACCACCTCTCTGATGGTTGTGTGTGTGTGGAGAAGGGAGGAGTCAGAGAGACCTGCTGGTTTCTCAAATGACCAGGGGTCATGTTTGAAGTAGAATACCCCCAACCCCATCGTTTACATAGAATTTCAAAGATTTTCTGTTTATTGCTGATTCATTTTTTTCAGTGTTCCGGTGCTGTATTCCCCATGCATGCCCCACGCACGCCCCACACATGCCTGCCTAGCTCGCCCTTCTTCTGTCAGCTGTGTGTGGCACTCACAGTCTGGAGGAGGCTGCTGAGGCAGCAGCTAAGGGCCTGACACTGCAAGCGAAGCAGCAAACAAAAGCCCACTCTTCTGCGAGCACTCTTGTCTCACCCATTTCCTCGGTTTCTTTATTTCTGGCTGGACTTTTCCTATAGCAGGGGTGGGTTGGTACCTTTTTCACCAGAAGCTATGAAGATAGGAACTTTGGAGCAACGTGACCAAAGCAGCAAATCTATGATGATGTGACACATGCCATCACCTCCCCCTAGCTCTCTCCCCACATCCTTTTCACTACATGGCAGAGAGAGGTCACTGAACAGAGACAAAGAAAAGCCCTGAGAGCTGGGTTCTAGGAAATGACAGCCCAGCCTACTGGCATGTCATATTAGTGACTTGTGTCATGATTCCCAGCATTGCTTTGTGTCTCTCAAAGGGCCATGATGGGGCCAAAGTGAAGAAATCTACCCTTAGCAAATGCTTGCTTTAAAGATTAGCTTTTTTTCTGTTTGTTTTGACATAAAATTAAAGTGACAAAGCAAATTTGGTAGAGACAGTATTTCAGATAAATATGGTGTTCCAGGATTATCATGGTTGTGCCTAGCATGAAGTAGGCACTCAGAAAATGATCAGACTTATGGTAAGTGTGAGCATGGTTCCATTATGCAACATTATGTGACCAATCCCAGAAGCTTCTCTAAGCAAGCATATGGGGAAACTAAGGCCTGTGGGGGGGGGTTGTCTCTTACCTGATTGAGGTTTTATTTATTTATTTATTTATTTATTTATTTATTTATTTGGATTTTTTCGAGACAGGGTTTCTCCATGGCTTTTTGGTTCCTGCCCTGGAACTAGCTCTTCTAGACCAGGCTGGCCTCGAACTCAGAGATCCGCCTGCCTCTGCCTCCCGAGTGCTGGGATTAATGGCGTGCGCCACCACCGCCCGTGATTGAGGTTTTAAAGCTACTGCTTCAAAGCCAAGTTTTTTACTACTGGGCCTAATTGCTCTTCAATGACTGACAGCAATTACCAAACTTTTAGGGAAATGAGCAATTGAGTTTGAAGGGCTGTAGCTTGGCTGAAGAAACTCATAGCTCTGGTTTTCCTTTTATGTCTTATGTAAGTATTACAGCACTAGAGGGAAGGGTATCTTGGCCATCAGAAGCCAGGCAATATCTGTAAGTCCTTTGCTCTGCTTGGGGAGTTTCCCTGCAGAAATTAATAGTTCTGCTCCCGCTCTGGTGAGAGCCATCACAGCTCTGTTCTGCTCTGCTTTCTTCTGGCAAAAGTTGTTACTTCTCTTCTCTGCTCCATTCCGGCTAAACCTCATTCTTCACCCAAACCTCATTCAAGAGATTTATTGGGAGAGAAAAATCCAGGAGAGTGGCTGCCTCCTCCAGGGTGGAAAAAGGCAGCTTCAAACTTAACAGGTACAGGGCTTATATAGGGTTTCTTAGGCATGGAGCTTTTCCAGGGTGAAAATTTTCAGGGTGGGAATTGGTCAGATTTCAATCTCTGAGTTTGAACAAGCTCAGTGATTGGCTGGATTTTGTGCTCAGGGATTGGTTGGGTTTTGTGTTAAATTCGTCAGGGCCAGGGTGTGTTTCTTTGGCTGGCCCTTTTACTCTACATCTTAGAAGAAGGATATCAAATATCCACAGTGCTTAAGTTTCAGAAAACCCTTTTTGAGATCTTTAATTCTTTTTACAGAATGCTTTTGGGGCTTTTTTCTCTCTATGTATGTATGTGTTGTGTATGCTTATGTGTGTATTGAATATGTTCACACACATGTGTGTGCATGTTTGTGTGTATGTATGTGTTGTGGATGTGTTCCTGAATGTTTGTATGTTCTGTGTGTTGAGGCCAGAGTTCAGTGCCAATTGTCTTCCCTAGTTAGATTCAATCTACATTTTACTTTTTGAGAGAGGGTCTCCCACTGAAATTGGAGCTCGCCAGTTGTACCAGACTAGCTGGCCAATGAGTTCCAGGGATCCTTCTGCCTCTGCCTCCCAGGCTGGGCCAATGGTTGCACTTGTTTGTGCTATTTTAGTGTGGGTGTTAGAGGTTTGTACTCAGATCCTCAGGCTGGCACAGCAGGCACCTCCCTCACAGAGTTATCAGCCCCATCCCCCATTCTGTTTCTAGCTTCAACAGGCACAGTTCCTCAGCAACTGATACAGGCTGAAGTAGGGTCTTCAAACGGTGTGGAGTTTTGTTTTTGTTTGCTTGTTTGTTTTTTCTAGGCTACTTGATGAGACCTGTTTCTAAGGTCACCTGTGAAGTCACTCACAGTGCTGGCCATAGTAGTCCAGGCAGGATCTCTGCCAGTGTGTCGTCCAGTCCCCTCTTTGTATTATTTTGGGTGCTATTTCGAGTAAATTCTGAGGGGGAAAAACCCCATTACTTTAAAACTATGCTCTTTTTCTTTCTTCTTTTCTTTTTTTTTCTTAAGACAGGATTTCTTTGTGTAGCCTTTACTGTCCTGGAACCAGCTATGTAGACCAGGCTGGCCTTGAATTCACAGATCTCCACCTGCCTCTGCCACCCAAGTGCTGGGATTAAAGGTGTGCACCCCCACCAGCTAGCAAAATCATGTTTTTTTTTTTTTTTTTTTTTTAGAAAAAAATCACAATAAAAATTTCAACATCCTTGGGAATGGAGAATGTACCTCCCAACCCCTTTCCCACGTCTTGTTTTCCTTCTCTTCCCTGGGAACTCTGCCTCACTGGACCACGCTTGGCTCTCCCAGTCCTGCACCCAAGGAGTTAAGTACCATTCTACTGAAAGGATGCTGGGGAAGGAAGCTCCCTTCCCATCATTTTGTTTTGTCTTCTCCTTCCAGGGGAGAGAAAGCTGAGATGAGCTTGGTCGCTCACTATAAATGCTAAGCATGTGTGTTTGCCCCTCATTTTATGTGGGACCCACTGAAGAGACAGCACTGAGGAAAAAGAGAGAAAAGCTAATGCCCCCTGGAAGCACGACACTCGCATCTTAATTTTAAGAGCGTGCAGAGAGCCAAACATTTTCAGCGAAGGGCCCTTCCCGGAGTAATCTGCCTGGTATGCCATCCCAGTTTGTTGTATAATTTCAGGCCTGTTGCCATGGTAACCTGCTTTGGTGTTACAGTGATTGTTAATCAGGATTTGTCCGTGTTCCCCTTTCATCCCAAACCTCTATAGCCTTATGGATTAAATCACAGTTCTCATTGACAGTGGCATAGATCAAACATTGTGGCCAGACATAAAATTCTGTCCACTCCCTGTCATTTCCCGTTACCAGACACGGTGAATACAAGCTGAAACCCAACTTTACAAGGGAACCAAGGCTCCTCAGGCCTCCTCTGATGGCCGCCCTCAGACTCCAGCAGTCTGGCAAGAGGACCACTGTAGTCTAAAATTGCCCTGTGCCGGATGGAGCCGATCTGACTCTGCAAATATGAACACAGGAGAGAAATTTCCAGGTGACCTTGACTCTCTTCTTGTAAAAATGCAAATGCCGGGCATTTGACTGAACCCTTTTTCAATCGACTTTCCTGGGTTTCTGTTTGCTGCTTTTCTGTCTTTCTAGGGAAGGGAGGACAGGTGCTAGCTACCCCAGTACTGAGGCTGCCCCACCGTGGGCCCTGTAAGCCCCCCTCCCCCGTTACTGCTCTTCCCATATTAGACTCTGTACAGTACAGCGACTGCATCTAGCGGGGAGAAGCAGCTCAGAGGAATGGAAGAAGGCGAAGTTGTAGCTACACAGAGAGACGGGTGATGTCCACAGCTATGATGCCAAGCTACTAACTGCTTTGTTAGGTACCAGGTCCTTTCACCATGCCGGTTAATCACATCACCTGTGAAGCCAGCCTGCCTGAGTCTCATGTCTGGCTCTATCTACCCTTTCCCTTCTGTGTGCCCTTGGCCAGTGTTGGAACCTCTCTGATCTACAGCATGATCAAGGAGGGTGATAGTAGTTTCTGCCTCAGGGTCCTGGGAGTGCTACCGCCAGGGCCTAGTGTCTCTAAAGTGCCTCCCTGGCCACTGGCATGGTGTGAGTGTTGCACAGGCAGGTGTTTATAAATAAAGGAGACAAGAAACAACATCACATGCACACGCATTGAAAATCATCCAGATCAGATGATCAGAATCAGAGAGAGGTTCAGAAACCGGCACTCCCTTCCCCCTCCCCTTTCTGCTCCCAGCTTTCTCTCCTTGATCTCTGTTATGCGCCCAGCCCCCAAGTATCATTCTGATTGGCTAAATTAATTCTGCAGTATCCTGCTGTGAATAATTATGTTGATCCAGTGTGTATTCTGATGCCTTTTTTTCCCCCTTTGCCTAAATTATAATGTGACAATTGCCGCTCACAGCTGGCTCATCAGAGGTGGGCAGTTTGGGAATTGGAGCATCTGAACACGCGCTTCTCTGTTAACTCTCTGTCTTGATTGCTTAAGACAAGACATATGTAAACCCCATGATTATTGCCTTTTTTTTTTTTTTTGGACTTTGCAAAGACTCTGCCTTCAAACATAAAGCTGCTGGGTTTGTTTTGGGGGAGGGGGACATGTTGGAGTCCCCTCTCCCTCCTCCTTCCCCCTCCTCCCTTCTTTCCCTTTCAGACAATAAATAGCTGTCAGGCTTATGTCAAGGATGAAATTATAGGTGCACATGAGGCCTTGATTACATTGTTTTGGAGAGATTGCTATTAGCATACTGAAATGAAGTCTAATTTTTCACTGACAGAGCCGAGTCAAACTCAAGTGACAGTGGCAGGGCAGACAGTGTGAGCAGAGAGTGGCCTATAGGCAGGGGCACCTGTTCTGCATCCAGACTGGCATTTCTGTATTTAAAATAAACAATAGAAATAAAATAACGAGTGGAAGGGCTGTCTCCATGCCGGGGAAGATCCAGTGATAGTGGATGGGAGAAGGGCTTGGGTTAGATGAGGCGCTGAATGATTTTCAGGAGCTTCCTTCCGTCCTGAGGCAGTGTTTGGATTGTGGAACATGCCTGTGTGTTAGCTGGAGTGTGAGCTGCCTGTAAATGTATCTCTTCTGCCTGTCCTGGAGCCCTGACTAGGGACTGCGATGAAGTAAGGACAGACACAGACTCAGAAAAGCTGGGGTCAGGTGAGGCGTACACATTCCGATGGATTAACACCTTCTACCGTTGCAGCATTGACCCCCTCTCTGTTTATTGTGCGCAGCACAGGGAGAGGGGTTCCTTGTCTCGGTAGGAGGCCCCTGTAGGCCCCCAGTCTCAGGCTGTAAATGTCCAGAGGAGGAAGCTGCAGTTGCTAGTTTTTGTACACACTAGTCATTCCCTCAAACTCAGACTGCTGAAGAAAACTTTGCCATCCCTCTGAGCCTGGTCTGTACGGGGAACAGCTTTGCCATTCCCATGGGACAGAGGCACTGAGGCGTTGACATGGCTGTGCCCATGTCAACAATAGACATTCACTCAGGGCTTCCTCTACTTCCTACAGTGTCTATACCAAATGTAGGGCACACATCTTCTTGGATATTGGCTCTTGATCTGTTCTGAGGAGGCAAACCTGGGGTCTGTTCTCCTTCAAAGTTTTCTATTAAAAAAGATAATTCCTTGCATGGGGTCTTCCTGAAGTGTTGGAAGGAACAGTGTTTCATAGGGTGGCGGATTAATAACTGTGGGTAATGTTGTAACTGTCCTGCTCATGGTCGTGGAAGTTCAAAAGCCGTGCACAGTCAGATGTGACTTGCACACCTGTAATCCCAACACTTGGAGGTAGAGGCAGGAGGATTGGGGGTTCAAGCGCCCACTGCCTAGACTATATAAGACCTTACCTCCAAAAGAGAAGGACACCCCACAAATGCATACATATGTGTGTGTGTGTGTGTGTGTGTCGGTAGTGTTTGGTATATCCTGAAAGATTAACTAGCATTGTTTCATTATCTTTAGAGGAAAAGTGGAGAATTAATCTGTATCAGAGAAAATGGAGCTCTTCAATGGGAAAGCTTCTCTCAAAAGACAAAATTCATAGTCACTGTGGTATTACTTATTTGTATGTAGTATGTAGGCTAAACACCTACCGTGCATAAGGTCTGTGCTGTGGCGGTGCTAGGTGAGACTGATACCCGCTGCTAGGAAGTGTGTGGTGAGGACTCAGATAGAACAAGTCTGAGTAAGACAGCATGACCTGACTGCAATGGAGGACAGGGGAACTGGAGACGGGAGCCACCATTTGCGAGGGGTGTTTGCCACTGGCATGTAGAAACGGGGGCGGGGTGGAGAAGTAGGTAGAGGAGCACTAGCCTGGGGTTGACAGGAGGAGGGCACAATGGGAGAGCACCTCAGAGCGTGGGGAGGGGAGGATGTCAGACATGGGAGCAGAAGGCAGGCATCCCTGGCCAGGCACAGCCCAGGAGCATGAGCAGGGAGCTGCTGAGCTGCTCAACACAGAGATGCCTTGGAGTCACTGGAGAACTGTTAATTAAATGACTGCAGCTGGAAGTCCTTAGAGACAGAAAGTAGACGAGTGGCTGCCTGGGGCTGGGACCTGTGAGAAATGGGGAGTCATTGCTTGAGAGGATGGTGCTTCTCTGGGGGTGATAAAGACATTCTAAAGTGGAACATGACGTGCTTGTATTGTACAACCTGGGGACAGCCTAAAACCACCAGGTTGTACTGTGAAAGTGAGTTATATCTCAATTAAGCTATTATTATTATCGTTGAAGCTCACACTGCAGTCCCATTAAGTCATACTGTCTGGGGGGGGCCTTGGTCTTTTGTAAAAGGTCTTCAGGAGATTGAACTGAGCCTGGATCTTCATCCCGAGCCCCTAGACGGCAGTGACAGAAGACACACGCAAGCACTGGGGTTCTTAGCCTAGACATTCTTGTTGGAAGATCTGTATTTCTCTTGAAAAAGCAAAAGAAGTTTGAAGTTGAGGCTCAGTGTGGGGAGATTGCCTTTTGAAAACTGCCCACCTGCCGTACCTGTAACCTAGCACTCAGGAAGGCTGGGATTCGGGTGACTGCAGGCTTGAGTTAGGCCTAGTCTACAGAGACCCAATCTTTTTAATCCATTTAGGATATTAATTTGTTTAGGAAACAAACTCATAAGCCCAAACTTGTTCATGGTGTGTGGGATGCCGGCAGGGCTTAGCTTGAGTTCCCGACAGAGAGAGCAAGTGTTGCTGAAGCAGCTCATGTGAAAGGTGCCGTGAGTGAGACACCAAGAGACTGAGGTGACCAGGGCCTAATGCTGCCTGGCTGGGGGTCTGAGGGAGCTTGGTTTTCCAGGTTGCATTCCTGGGAGGATGGGGGAGCAGTGCAGGTGTGGGGGGGAGGTAAGCAGGGGGCATTAGGGAGCTGGCACGTGAGTTTGGGGCATCTGCTGGATTTAAGGGGCTAACAGTCTATCCAGGAAAGGACCTGTGTAGTTCAGTAAAGAGGAGCCAATGTGGTTCTGACCCCAGCCAGAAAACAGAGACGAGGGGTGTTCAAGATGACCAGGGGGACCCCTTCCTCACTCACCTGTTGTCTCACTACCTCCCTTTGTTACCAGAGTGCCTCTCCTCTGAGTGAGTGGACCGAGAATGAGCGAGGGAGTGGGTTAGTGTTGCTCTGGCCGAAACCAAGAGTGACTCAACCTTCCCCTCTGATGGATGCTGTTGGTCCACAGTCCAAACCTGGTATAGGAAGAGAGAGGTACTAAAAAGGGCATAAACTCACGAGGCTTAGGCATGGGGCCCCCTTGGCTACTGCTCTCCAATTCCTGGTTCTGTACTGCAAATAGTAAACGGTGCAGAGCAATGGGTGGCACAGGCCGGCTGTCGGGAGCTGACCTCAGCTGCTCCTGGCCCAGGCTCACTTGTGTGGAAACCCGTGCTGCCTAGAGGATCCGGGGCTTTGTGTGCCAGAGAGATGAACATGACCCCATCTTTCTGCCCCTTCTGGGAACTTACTTTGATGACTCGGTACACACATAGACTCCTGGCCTCCACAGCTGTCCCCAGTGCCCGGCTGTTATGCAAAGCTCCAAGGATGGGCAGTGGCTTTGGTGGGCTGGGAAGAACAAACATATCTCCCTGGTTACCAGAAGCTCTGATTTTGGTCCTTGTAATTTTATCAGTTCTATGGTGACTTCCAAAGGGGTACTGCCATGGGCTGCTGTGATGGGCTCGGGTACCCTGGCTGACTGTGGCCCTCGCCTAGTCGGGCTGAGTGCTGAGGGACCAGATGGGACTGACTCTCCATCTTCCCAGAGTGCTGCTTGCACCCTCACAGGCTAGAAAGGACAAGTGTTTTCAGAGAAGTGTTAAAATCAAGACTCCATTTCTGGAAACACTGGGATGGACTGGATCTTCATTAATAGTGTGAGGTGGGACCCCTAATAAAATTCACCCTTTTTCTTTATTCCATAGCAATTTCATGCATATGTGATGCATTTTTAAATCAAATTAAGACTCCAGCCTCTCTTGTCTCCCTCAGACTCTATCTGACTCCTTCCCAATGATTACCCCTTTCTCCTTCCCAGCCTCCCCCTCTTTTTTTTTTTTTTCGAGACAGGGTTTCTCTGTAGCTTTGGTGCCCGTCCCGGAACTAGCGCTGTAGACCAGGCTGGCCTCTAACTCCCAGAGATCCGCCTGCCTCTGCCTCCCGAGTGCTGGGATTAAAGGTGTGCGCCACCACCACCCGACCCTCCTCCTCTTTTTTAAATGATCCACTGACTTTAAGTAAGTACAGTGCGTGAGCATGGATTGGAGATGGTATTTCCTGGAGAATGGGCAAACAGCAATGTCTACACCACTGAAGACGCCCCTTCCCCAGCAACCATTCAGCTGGGGGTGGGGCCTCATTCTTCATTCTTCAGCTGGGGGTGGGGCCTCATGAGCCCCTCCCTCTTCTCTGGAATATTGCTAAGTCTTGCACAGGTAACCGCAGCTGCAGGGTGCAGTGGCCGCATCAGGTCAGGGAGACAGCATTACACTCCACTCCGCCCCATGCTCTGCTCTCACCGTGTTTATTAAGTATTCATCTTGTCTGTGGGCGGAGCTCCACCTCCCTAGCCATGGTGCTGGTCAGGGCTTCTCTTGGGAAGGCTGAACATTTGTAGCTGGAATACCTGATCTTGCTTTCTGCTACTTGCAAATGCCAATGAGCGGAGACAGGAATTGAATCTTTAAAATTGCTCTTTATTTAGAGAGCCTGCAATCTGGGAAAGCAGAAGATTAACATATTCAAACTCTGCCTTGCATCTCCTCGCAGGCAGCAGATTAGACAGGGGGTGGTGAGCTGGTGGGTTTTTGTCAACTTGATACCAACCTAGACAGATATGGGACGAGGGAGCCTCAACTGAGAAAATAGCTCTGTTAGATTGGCCTGTGGTAAGTCTGTAGGGCAGTTTCTAAATTGATGATTGAGGTGGGAGCACCCCCATCTACTGTCGGTGGTGCCATCCTGGTCGGTGGTTCTGGATGGTAAAAGAAAGCAGACTGAACAAGCCACGAGGAGCTAGCCAGTAAGGAGCACCTTCCATGGCCTTTGCGTCAGCTGCTGCCCCCAGGTTCCTGCTCTGCTACAGTTTCTGTCCTGACTTCCCTCAGAGATGGCATGTGACCTGAGAGTCATAAGCTGAATCAACCCTCCCCTTCCCAAATTGCTTTGGTCATGGTGCTTTTGCAGCAATAGAAACCCTAACTAGGACAGGTGGGGACAAGCCAGTCCATCATTCCGGAGCTCAGGCTTACCCTTCTGCTCAGTTGTCAGCCATGTTTCTGAGACTTGTATTTGAGGCTCCCTGGTTGCCATCCCTTGCCCTCTTCCCTCATCCTGTGTGTGTGGGCTCAGGCTCTTCTTGAAACACTGAATCAGGTTGACTACTGGTCAACCCTGCACTGCTCCAGAGGTGTCTGGGTTGAGAGCGGGTTAACTCAGAAGAAAGAAACCATTAACCATGTGTGAGTGTGTTTACACACACACACACACACTAAGCTAAGCTAAGCTATCAGTACCCTGTATTTGCTGGCTCCTTTTTACAACATGGAGTACAAGTTTGTCACTATGATATGTGCCCTGTCACATGTATAGA
Organism: Chionomys nivalis; assembly: GCF_950005125.1. NCBI lineage: Eukaryota > Metazoa > Chordata > Mammalia > Rodentia > Cricetidae > Chionomys > Chionomys nivalis. The sequence continues at coordinate 48,805,265 of NC_080097.1, forward strand.
GCATATGAACAGTAGAGCAGTTGGGAGAAGTCCTGGGACGGCCTGACCAATGTTTGGTGCACACTGCCACAGGGGTGTCACTTTGGTTTCATTCCTGTTGGTATTGTGGGAAGAGGCTTTGTCAGCAGTCTGTGGTTAGCACCACCCCACCTGAGGCAAACAGTCTCAGTTTCTCACTTCAGCCATGTGATGGTCCTGCCTGCTCTCCTGCCCCAGGACTGTGTGAGACTGGAGTGAGACAGCCTTTAGCTCCTGTCACCATAGGCTTTGTGGCCTGGCAAGATAGATCAGTGGGTAAAGGTGCTTTGTTGCCACGCCTAATGACCTGAGTTTGGTCTTGGACCCACATGGTGGACTGACTTCCTGAAGTCGTCTTCTGACCTCCACATTTGCACGTGCACACACAGATACATACACCCAGGTGTGCATATGCACATAAAATAAATACATGTAAAAAAGAGAATAATTTGGTACTATTTTTACATTTCTGTAGATTTTTGGGAATATTTTTAAAATGAATTCTAGAATCAGACTAAAGAAACCAGATATTTCTCTTATCCTCTAGATTTTCAGATGACCCTATTATCCTCCGGGCC